>NC_071657.1:80794081-81443021 GCF_014839835.1 Dryobates pubescens | reverse complement strand
CAAGCGTCTCGACGTCCTTCCTAAACTGAGGGGCCCAGAACTGGACACAGTACTCAAGGTGTGGCCCAACCAATCTACCCGAAAGGTAGATAATGAGAGTCACCTAGTACACAAGTAATGCAACTAGCTGGAATGTGACTCTAAACTGCAGATTTTGTACACAAATACAAAGGAAACCCAGAATTTCTTGGACATTGTGGGTTTCTGGAGGATGGGCTACAGTCTGATTGTGAGCCCTCTCTATGAAGTAATGCAAAGGAACAATTTTCACTGGGGTCCTGAGCAGAGGCAGGCCAGTGAACAACTTAAACAGGAGATTGTTCATGTTGCAGCCTTTAGGACAGTGCAGGGAGGACAAGATGTCAAAAATGTGCTCTACACTGCAGCTGGCAAGAATGGTCCTATCTGGAACTTTTGTCAGAGAGCATTGTCATGGTAGGGCCAAACAAGCCCCAGCACAAACCCAGACAGATCCTCATGCATCTAGACATGGTCCAGCTCTTCCCCCACCTTCCTGCAGAAAGTTGGGGTAACGTGGGAAAAGGAACAAAGGGAACAGGACCATGAGTGTCTGGGAAACCACTCTGTATCTGGGTAAGGGCACATGTACTGCCCACAGGTCCAGACTCACCAGGCCTATGCTTTTGCCTTGTATGGCCACAGCCTGGCAGAACCCCTTCTCACTGGGTAACTATGTACAAGCTTCAGTTGCCCTACTGGCCCAATCAAATCTCAGGCAAGAGATAGAGATAGATGGATGGATAGATAGATAGATAGATAGAATAATAATAATAAATATAAATAAATAAATAAATAAATAAATAAATAAATAAATAAATAAAATAAAATATATGTAGGCTGATTTCTAGTCGCTTTGCCTTGCTTAAGCTTTGCCTTGCTTGAACCTGCTTGGACCTGTCTGGCTTGAAGTTGCCTCGAGTTTCATTGCCTTGAGTGCTTGGTCCAGAGCCTGGCATATAGCCACAAGCCTACACGCTGCAAGCTACAAGAGAAGCCGTGAGCTTAGGAGTCAGATCCAAGCCTGCTTCTTCTTGCAACCAGGATTTTGCCACGCCTAGTTTCCCCAGGACAAAGCAAGTGCACGTTGCAAGAAGCATTGTAAAAAGCCTGTCATCTGCTGAAGCCAGACCAGCCATTGAAGACTGTGTGGCATTCTTGCTGGCATCCTGCTGTGCCTGGCATATGAAAGCACCCCAAAAGTCAACACCTATACACAGCAGCAGCATTCCCCACTTGAGTGGAACCAGCTGTGACTAATTAATTGATTGTCTCTTTGGCTTAACAATTCTTATCAAGTCTCCCCCTATGTGGTCGAGTGCCATTTCACTCCTGGGGGTTCTCCCTTTCTGATATTCCTACCAGTTTTCATAAAATTGTTAAAATGGTTATAGTTACCTAAATACTGTACATTCCCATTGTAAATATATATTCTAACCATACATTGAACCTATTTAATATGTTTTGGCAATTTTTCATGTTAACAAAATGTTATTACTATTTTTATTACTATTTGCCATATCATTTATAAATTAAGGAACTATATTCCTTAACAAGCACCCAGGCAGACCAGAGTCTGACCTCTCCTATTTTGGAGTCAGGGATTCAAAAGATCTGAGGCCATCTGTACTCCAACTGAAGAAGTGATTGTCAGCGTATGAAGGACTTTGAGATGCCTTGGAAATGTCTGGTACTAAAGCACAGCTCCTCCTGGTACCCTGAATGGTGGTGTCAGGCTGGATGTTTAAAGGGAGGATTTTCTGTACACACCAGGCAACTGATGTTACATGGAGTATGTGGGTTTCATTGATAATGCAATGGGCTCAAAGAGGGAGTCCTAGCTACCCAGAAATCTTGGAAGTCATCACAAACTGTCCAGAAGGCAAAGATTTTGGGATATCACCAGAGGAGAAGGTGGTAATACATGTCAAGAAGGTCCCACCATACTACCACAAACTGACAGATAATGGGAGGTGATCTGACCTATTCACTGATGAGTCCTGTTGCATTGTGGGAAATCAGTGAAGGTGAAAGACTGTTGTGTGGAGTCCTACATAACAAGTCACTACAGCTTCTAAAGGAAAAATTATACCAAGTCAGCGTGCAGAGGAAGAAAGTCATCCAACTGGATTTAGGTATTTCTGAACAGGACAGGTGGCCAGGGCCCTATCTCTATACTGTCACAGTATCACAGCATCACCAAGGTTGGAAGAGACCTCAAGTTCAACTTGTCAACACAGACCTCATAACTAGACCATGGCACCAAGTGCCATGTCCAATCCCCTCTTGAACACCTTCAGGGATGGTGACTCCACCACCTCCCTGGGTGGTGGCAAATACCTTGTAGAGGCATTTGCAATGCAGAGTTAAACCCAATTGGGCTGCAGAACTATGGCAAGATATTGCTGCTTGGGCAAAGAACCTGCTGGGGAAAGTACATCACAGGGGCAGCTGTGTACCCAAAAGCTAGGTCAGTGAAGAACATCAAAACAGTGGGAGGGTCAGAATGCTAAGGTGCAACTCAGGTGTCTTGCTCTGTCCTCACAGACACCTGGGCCAAAGAGTGTAACTTTAAGTGTGTATACCACATTCCTCATCTTGTATCAGATACCTTAAAGATCAAATGTTATAATGAACTGCGTAAAACTATGCTGAAAACAATGGGATATGGGACCTTTAACAACTGGGGCAAACACTTGGCACAAGCTACTCGATTAGGCAGTATCAGAAGATCTGACAATCTAGCTAGCTCAATCCTAATGCCCATTTACTGAACAAAGGGATAAAGTTTCCACCTGAAGAATGTATTAAGGAATATGATATGGCTTAATGTTGCTTCAGGCAAAGGCAAACCCATCCATGGCAATGATTTTTACCCAAGGACATGGATACCCCCATGGGTGATGTAGAAGGATGAAGTCCCTTGCGTACCACAATGTGATTCAATTTTGGGTGAGAACACACTGTGAATTAAATTGCATAATGTTAATTGTTAAATGGCTCTACTGTGCATGACGTAGATCTGTGCTGGGTTACACTCATCCTGGGTGGAGGGCTGAAAGAGCCCTGCCTCCCTCCAGGAGAACAAAAGAAACTTGATCCAGATGAGCAGAGAGGGACTTGGTTTCCCCCTACCAGGAGAAGGGTTCCCCCAGGTCAAAGGTGGTCTATTCCACTCCCCCTTCATGTCCAGCAAGCCTAGAACAAGAGGACACAGTCTCAGGCTGCACCAGGGGAGGTTCAGGTTGGATGCGAGGAAAAAGTTCTATACAGAAAGAGTGATTGCCCATTGGAATGGGCTGCCTGGGGAGGTGGTGGAGTCGCCGTCATTGGAGGTTTTCAGGAGAAGACTTGATGGGGTGCTTGGTGCCATGGGTTAGTTGTTTAGGTGGGTTGGATTGGTTGAGGGGTTGGACGCAATGATCTTGAAGGTCTCTTCCAACCTGGTTTATTCCATGTATATGTATTCTATGTATATAAAAATGAGGACATTTGCTGCTATTGCCCTCTTCTGCTTCACCTGCTTGAAAGGACAATAGGTGCTGCTGGTTTCCTGCACTGACTATGTGGCTGGGCTTGGCTTTCTCTCTGTGCTCCACCCATGCTTTCCAAAGGACCGAATCCACTTATGTCCAGGGAAATACAAGGCCATCCAGGCTTGGATTTGTATATTTTCCTATTTAACCTTATCCCTTACCCTTGTAAACTCTCCCTGTTACAGATAGATAGGTAGATAGGTAGATAGGTAGATAGGTAGATAGGTAGATAGGTAGGTAGGTAGATAGATAGATAGATAGATAGATAGATAGATAGATAGATTTAGTTGGATTTTTTTTAAGTTTACTTCTCCTACCTCCAAACTGACTCCATATTATTTCTTTTATTGTAGAATCACCTCCTTCCCTTTTCCCTACCCCCCTTTTTTTTTCCTCTCTTCCCTTTTCTCCTTTTTTAAATTTCCCTTTCCTTTTCAGGAAAAGGGGTTGGGGGGGAGGAATTCTCAATTTGTTATAATTTGAGCTCTTAAACTCCAGTTCAGGCTCAAATCAGCACAAGATTGTATAGAATAAGGGGTAGATAATGTCCTGTGTTTGTCTAAGATAGGATTTGTTTCCTTCACAAGGAGCCAGCTGAACCAGCCAATAGGGTATCCCATAACATACAGCTGCATGCCCACTATATAAGGTGGGATAGCCAGTCATGGTGTTTTTTCTACATGTTGTGGGGTTTTTTTGGCAGGCACTGGGTGAAAGTGCTACATTTTATATTGTCTGGTTTTATTTATTATTTACTATCATTGCCATTCATCTGGTTCATTGTTTTTTGTATTGTTCTATAGAACTTAGCTTATCTCAACCTGTGGGGTGTTATATTTTGCTCCTAATTTCTCCTTCACGTTCTACTGGAGTGGGATAGGAGGAACAACAGTTGCGTAAGCAGCTATGTAGGGTTCTGCTGCACCTGGGCCTCAAACCACAACATGTCACTGTTTCATTCATTGCATCTTACAGAAATGCTATGCTTCCCTTACTTGTTTAGTGATACTACATTATAAGGTCATTATTCTCACTCAGGTACATCACACAGGTTTCACTTCATCATTGTTTCAGTGAAATAACAGTAGTCAAATCCAAAGAATTCAGTGAAGAACTAAATTGTGTTAATTTATGTATTTATACATAGAATAGAATACATAGAATACAACTCTATACAAATAATTGTGGATAGAACATAAAGCCAATGTGAACAGCAAGTTTCCAAAGTGGCAGCACAGATGGTTCTATATGTGTTCATAACAACATTACTGAGCAGCAGCTGCTTGAAATGTTGCTCTTTGAATTGCCTGTGGTGGGACAAAGAGAGAGCTGAGGTAGCAAGTATCTTTCATGGCCTGGTTTCATTCCTAGAATAAATCAGGAAGATTCATTGTCATCTAGTCAGGCTGTAGGGAAGAAGGGCATGGAGGCACAAAACCAAGTAAGTGATCCTTAAATTAGGGTAAGTCTGTGGGGAAAATGTTTGAAGCCTGACCTGATGTAATAAAAAGTTTGAAATCACTGGGTAGTGATGTGTAAACTATTATGACAGTCATATGTAGCTAATTTGTAGCTATATTTATAGTTTTCTTTTGCCCTACATAAGAGTTTTATTGTCTTAGCTCAGGGTTTTCCTTTTCCATTTCAATACACAATTATATTTTACTTCCTAGAAACTCAGGGTATTTTTTCCCTTTTGTCTTCCCATTGTTATAATTTTGAATTTTAGGTTGCAATTGCCTTTCACATCTTTTGAGGTCATGTTAATTGCATGTTTCCCTTTTTCTATTTCTCTGGTTTGTTGTTTCTTTATATTACAGATGTGACTTTCCTTACAAGTATCATAATAAATGTGAATCATCAATAGCAAAAAAAAAAATCATAAAACTAACTAACAAAAATATTAAAAATATAACACAATACAAACAAATAAGGAAAAATATAAAAACTATAATAAAGACATATACATGGTTGACTTCTAGTCAGGTTTCAGGTGGCTTTTTTTTCATTTACCATTGTAGCTGATAGCAACTGTTTCAGTATCAATATGTAAAAATGAAAGATTTTCTACTCTTAAAATTGATCAAATTTTTGTTTCTTCATCCACAAAATTTTTATTATGAAGTAGCTTTACAGATTTCTCAAAGTATTTTTCTTGAAAAAAAAAACATGGAAGCATCTAACAAATTTTCTCCATCAGCTGAAGGTGTTACAGCTTGGAGACCATTAACTGGACTGCTAAATTTTGGTTTTGAAATGTCACTGAATATGAAGAGAGAGGCTCCATGAACTTAGACTCATTGAACAGTTTCAGTTGTAAAACATCTTTAAGACAATCAAGTCCAACCACTATCTAACTTGACCAAGTCTCATGCTAAACTATATTCCTCAGTATCACATTTATTCATATTTTAAACACCTCCAGGGATGGTAATCCTACCACTTGCTTGGGGAGCACATTTCACTCTTTAAGAAACCTCTCAGTGAAGAAATCTGACACATTCAGTATCAATGCTATTAGAAAAGTGGGCTTGCTGTTGTTTATGTTTGTTTTATTTATTTGGTTGGGATTTTTTCATTGCTTTTTTTGCTTTGGTTTGTTTTTGTAAATTATATAATTACACCATGGCCTTGATACAATTATCTTCTTTTTCAAGACTTTTGAGCTCCCACAGTGTAAAAGTCTCAATGCTTAAGGTTTTGTTGGTAGCATGGCACACCCCTTGGAAGACTTCTGGCATGAACTTAACCATGACACTGAAGTTGAGTAACAAAATGAATACACAAAGTGGGTAATTAGAATCCATCTAGCACAACTTCATGTTAAACTACAAAAATGCCAGCTAGCCAAAACATAGCTTGTGTATGCTCCCTACATTCACTTTATTTTTGCCTAATGAACCCATGGCACTGGTGAGAATACTCTAAGGAAGTTACAGAATATCAGTGAATGAAAGTTTTAAGAATATGTTAGATGAATGACTATCTGGAATGGGACAGTTAGTACCATTTTAGAAGAATTTTGGGATAGATGAACTCTTGAGACCCTTTAAGACCCTTTAAACTCTATCATCTCCTATGCTGTTCTGATTTCAATGTTCATCTCTTCTATGTCTGTTTGTCCTCCTACTTCAAAAAGCCTGGACAGTATTTTATACTATATCAGTGGCAATTATTCATCTGTTCTGAAAAAAATACTTTACATTTCAATTATTAGGGGAATTTAGGTGTTGAGGTCACCTTCTAATAAATGAAAGGCAAATGAAGCAACTGCAAAATTAAGTTAAGGTCTCTTCCAACCTGGTTTATTCTATGTATTCTATGTGTTCTATAAACTCAGGCTTATTCAGACTAAAGGAGTAGGCATCTATCTGACCAATGTTCTTTAACTATTTGGTTTTGGTGGAGTCTGGTCCCCACAGGTGCAGTTATATCCAGGAGTGGTTCCCTTAAAGTAATGTATTATTTATATGTTGATAATAAAATTTTAGATCTATCTGTGTCAAACCATATTTTTCCATTGTGGCCACTGTCTTGTTAATTGCTTAAAACTCTCTGGCAATTTATATTACAAAGCAGCTTTGATAAATATCTCTTCCCTTATTTAAATCAAATCAATGCCTATTCATGTTTAAAATTGCTTTCTCTAGATATACTCTCAGAAATTTTATGAATTCCAAGACATTTGGATGTGTCTCTGTGTTAAGGTTAAGCCCAGCCTAGGAGGCGGGTGGGATTAAAAGAACCTATCCTGAGGTGGACAAAGAAACCTGACCCAGGTGAGTAAAGAGACTTGGCACCCTCCCAGGGGGACGGGTCCCCAGGTGTGGTAGTTTTAGCCAGTAGCTATAAAATTTTCCACAAATCTTGAGCAGAAAGTAGTAAAATGTAAATAAATCACTATTGGGTATAAAATGGAAACTAATGGTAGTTCTAAACAATTCCATTGGAGAGCTACCATAAGAATTAATTTGGTAAATGATCTTTCTCTCTTTTGGCTTTCTCACTCTGAGACACTAACTTGTTTCTGCTTGACCTTGGCTGCATTGTTTTGGCTAAGTTCCAATGTCTCTCTGCTCTTTCACTTGTCCTTTTCTGCCCAAGTGGGTAAGAACAGGGGCAGGGAGGGAGAAGGTATTAGCTCTCCTGGCTTTTGGCTAGGGGTGTACTTGTGTTGTTTATAAATTGTAAATACCTGTAAATACTGTATATTTTGAACATATTCATTGCATTTCATTATAGATTGTAGTTTTGCTTGTAAATACAGTTTCATTTGCTTCCAACTGGGCTGGGCTGGCAAATTTATTGTTGGGGGGAATTTTCGACCAACCACATTGCAATTAATTGGCACCTATCCATTGCTCGATTGATTGATTAATTACTGCTCAGATCAAGGAAGCCAAAATGAAGCCGTGGAACTCGGTGAAGGCAGTGTTTGTGGGTGTTGGTGATTATTGCCTTGGTCTTGTCAGTCATGTGAAACATGGTAACTTTTTGGTACACATTCCACCTGAGTTTTTGGAGTTTACAGTCCCCATAACTGCATGTTATTTAAGTGATTTGAATCCTTCTGTTCCTGAATTTGTTATCTTCAATTGTTGTATTAGGGTTGGTTATAGCTTTGTGGAGAGAAAAATGTAAAACTAGGCAAATATTTAGCTTTTCTGCAGGTAGTGGTAGGGAGTTAAGAGTTAACAGAGAAGCAGGTTCAGACTGTAGTGGGGGAGGAAGGAGGAGATATAAGCAGCATGCAAAAAAGCATGTGGCCACTGCCTTTGGGAAAGGAAAGAGAAGCCCCAAATCCCCTATTTCCCACTGATCCATAATTGTGGAATAAAGAAGTGATATGGGTACCTCTGGCACTTACTCCATAACAGCAAAATAAACACCCAGTGACACAGGCAGGGAGAAAACACAGCAGCACCACTGAAAAGCCAGCAAAGTGGGGCAAGCCATTAGCTCACGTGGCAGCAGTGGAAAGCCCAGTGGCTGTGTCAGCAGTCTCTGTG
The DNA here is from genome assembly GCF_014839835.1 of Dryobates pubescens. Taxonomy (NCBI): domain Eukaryota; kingdom Metazoa; phylum Chordata; class Aves; order Piciformes; family Picidae; genus Dryobates; species Dryobates pubescens. The sequence goes on along the minus strand of NC_071657.1, from coordinate 81,434,458 downwards.
GTGGTGGTGGCAACAAACCCAGATGTGCTGTTAAAAGTCGTTGTCCCAGGAGTTTTGCCAGCATCCCTTGCCCAGCAACAAAAAATGATGGTGAGCGCTGCTGTGAATAACCATCCATACGGTAAAATTCCTCATAACAATAAGGTGGAAAAACTGTGCTGTGTTAATTGCATTTCGGAGAAAGTATACTGTCAAAGGGTGCCAGAATACTCTCCACTACTGAAAGTAAAGGCAGTAGTACCAGTGACATTTTTGCCAGCAACCCCTGCCCAAACAGAGGAGTGGCAGTTCCACAGACTGAGGTCATTACCAAGGAAGGGGCACTTCCGCCCGCAGCAGCTGGACCAGAAGTGAGTCCAGTGGCAGCAGGGTCCCAAAGAGCACCTGGTGATGCTGTTTCCATGCCAGAGCCTTCTGCTTCTGCTGATCCCACTGTGAATCTCTGAGAGGCCCCACTGTTTGTAAAGATGATTGCTGCTCTGGAAAAGGATCCTTCTGATCCAGGTCCAAGCTCTCCAAGTAAAACAAAGGCAATGACAAGCAAATCACTCTGGGCTATCCTCATTGAGGCTATGTCTCACGGTATTTCTTTTCAAAGTCAGACAAGAAGTCAAACCAGTAAAGCTAATCAGGGTGATAGCGATGAAAGCGCTGAGGAAAAGAAAGTCTGTCTTAAAGATCTACCTAACTTAGCGAAGCCACCAATGGATGATGGAGATACAAAACAGGGCAGGAATTCTGCTTTAATAGTATGTGAATTTTCAACGCACCACACCAGGTCAAAGTTTATTCCATTCCCATTTCCTGTCCACAACACTTTTTAAGGGAGGGCTATTTCCTACTTCTTTCTTTTCTCCTGCGCCTTGGCTTTCTGACATCATCCTGTTGCTGGTGTTGCTGTTATCCACATGATTGGGCCTGTTCCAAGCTGATCCTGACTTCTAAGGAATTGCCTCTAAACAGAATCCATCTTACAGCCAGATAATCTTTTGCCAACTGCATCTGGGTTTGTATATATTTTTTATTTACCTTTTCCTTATACCTTTGTAACCTTCCTTTTCATCAAATGCCTTTTATCTTTTGTTAAACTTACCTTTTTACTTCCAAATCAATTCAAGACTGTTCTTTTGTAGATTTACCTCTCTCTTCTCCTTCTGCTTAATTTTGCTTTTCCCTGCTGGGCAAATGGGAGAGGGGAGGCAACCTAAATCTGTTCCGCTTTTGGGATAGCAAAAAAGCTTAAACCACAACAGTCTCACACTGTTTTTTCCCACATCACTTGATTTTCATGAAACTTAATCCAACAAGATGGTTATCAGTGACAATTTTGTGAATTTCACAAAGACTTCCTCCAAACTGTCTCTTTTCTGGATGTTTCTTTGTCTCTTTAGCCTTCCTTTTTTTTTTTTTTTTTTGCTCCCCTCAGACAGAAACAATGGTTCTTTCAGACATGGCTTTAAAACTACTTGCCCAGCACCTTCGAACTCTGGCTTGAAATGAGATGTCTGGCTTCATATGACACATTTCTTCCATGCCTAAAGATCTTCAGGGCTCCTTTCCTCTTCACTTTTCAGTCTTTACTCTGTCAAATATTTTGGAGAAAATAAAATATTTTCCCCTATTTAATACTTTTGTATCTATCCCATTCCACTGAAAGAAGAGCGCTTCCTAAATGTACTTTATGTACTTTGGCTACCGTTATGGTAGCAGAATCCTAAGAAAATATTAAACAGCAACTTTTTATTTCACCTATTTGTTGGAATACCTCCCATAATTAATCTCAAGAATACTCATGCTGGAAAGCCTACTTTATCCAACTAATGTAAAGTTGCTTGAAAAGTATCTTCTTGGGAACTCAAACCTTCAAATTAAAGCTGCCATTATTGTCTCATGTTACATGGTTTGCAATCATGAAATTCACCACTGCATGTTTAGAAAGTGATATAAAACATTAAACAAAATCCTTCTCAGCCCCTGAAGGTGATATATGATGAAAAGTGTTTATTGCATATTGAAGTCAAAGATGTAGAGATCCCCATGGGAGCAGTCAGATGATTTGCTTAAAAAACAGCACTAATTTGCCCTGAAGAAGCCTATGATCCAAGCAGTGTACATATATTGAAAGATTGCTAGGAAGCTTAGCTGTGACCTTCTAGTTATTAGTGATTTTTTTTGACAGATAAACCACTATATCCAGTTCCAGCGAGTCTCTGTCATTCCTCTCTGTTTTGGGATTTGTATGTTTGCTTGCTTGTTTTGGTGGTTTTTTGTGTTTTTTTTTTCTTTTTAATTGTTGTTTGGGTTTTGCTGTTGTTGTTGTTTTCCCCCTTTTGTGCATTTTTGTTTGCTTTGTTTTGTTTTGTGTGTGTTTAGTTGGTTTGTTTGTTCATATTAATCATTCCTCTTTTCTAAGTTTCTTTAATACCAGTTTCATTACCAGACTGTGGTAGTTTTATGCTATGCCTTTAAAAATTTTCCACAGATCTTGAGCAGAAAGCTGTAGAATGTAAATAAATCACTATTGGGTGTAAAAAGGAAAATAATGGTAGTTGTGAACAATCCCATTGGAAGAGGTAACGGACTTAAAATAATTGTAGAAAACAATTTCTCTCTCCTTTTGCTTCTTCACTCTGGGAGAGACTAACTCACTTCTGCTTGACCTTGGCTTCACTGCTTTGTTGTGACTGTCATTAACAACAACTTCTCTACTCTTTTCTCTTGTCCCTTTTTTGTGTACAGGGGGTTAGGGAGAGGAGCAGGGTCGGGGGGAGAACCTGTTGCAGCTTGTCTGGTTTTGGCCAGGGGAATTCTTGTGCTGCTTATCAATAGTAAATACCTGTAAATATTGTAAACACTGTATAGCTCATAGATATTCATTGCATTCCATTGTAGATTGTAGTTTTGCTTGTAAATATAGCTTAATTTACTTCCAATTGAGCTGGTCTGGCAAAATTTAATGTTGGGGAGAATTATCTCTCCACCACACAGGCACTAGTCTTTACAGTTCATGTACAAAGTTCTTACTGAAACTTTGGAAAACAAACAAACAAAGAACAACAACAACAACAACAAACCCCAAACCCAACAGCAACAACAAAAAAAGGTGGGTAGCAAGTACATTTACTATCAAAGTGCCATGAATACACAGCATTACCACAACTATCCTGTGGGTAGTACTCCAAAACCCTCCACAATATAGATGTGACAAAATATTGGCCTTGTTCTTTTTAAGCTAGTTATTCCAGCAGCAACATTAAGAAACCAACATATTTATTTTTTTAATAAGGCTGGATATTCTGCTATACCTTTGACTATACTATGATATTATGATACCTCCAGACTGCCTGAAGTCTCTGGAATAATCTTTTATTTCATGATGTTAGAAATCAAGGTTAGTTTTAACTCATAGTTCACATGTCTTATTTACAATGAAGTATCTAGGCTCAAAAATGGCCAATTTTAGTTGCATATATATGTTTGTCATAAAGGTCTATCAGAAGAAAACACAGAGCCTTTTGATTTCCCTGGTTTTACTTTATTTCAGAAATTCTGCTGGAAGCTAAACATAGCTAAAATGTTCCTTGCACATACTTTGCTTCTCAAATTAACAATTGATTTAAAATTTGTCTGGAGCTCTGATTTTACACAACCAAAACTGTGAATTGTAGTTTTTGTATGTCTAGGTATTGGCACAGCATTTTGTTGCTAGAGGTCATTTGACTGTTAGAAGAGTAAAATCAAGAACTAAGGACTCAAATCAATAAAATATTTAACATATGCCTCATTATCAACATTTGTGCTAACCAGACGAGTTTGTCATGGGTAGTTCCTTATCTTATTTTCCTAAGAAAGTTTTTGCAATGTCATGTCATCCCACATTTGGCTCTAAAGAAGGTCAAATGTTTTCTTGGTTTATTTTTTATCTTGGGTAGAGATGAACAGCATGCAGCTTGGAGTGACCTATGTAAATTTTATTTGGTTCAGTTCATGTGGATTTCAGGAACTTTTCTTAATAACCTTGTTTTGCTGTAAGTTTTATACTCGATTTGAAGATTCTGGGCTTGTTTATTCTGTTTAGGTGTTTAGCGCATTATCACATTCTTTTGTTCTAGTCTCACACACAGAAACTACATTTATACTCTTTCACACTGTGAGACGAATGGGGTTAGTTTGTGTTTGACCAGATGTAGCCAGCTGGCCAATAAGCAAGGCTGAAACTATGAAAAAAAGAATGTGCAAGTTCCTGTTTCATAAAAAAAGTAGGAACTAGGAACTGACTCACAGCTCCAAAGACTGCAGATGACCTTCAAAGTTCTGTGGAGGTCAAATAGCCCCAGAGGAAGATGAAGGGGAGGAAGGCTATTGTTGGTTGGGGGTTGGGTAACCCCAAGTGGGTTGTGCTCATGCACAGTAGGGAACAAGTGTTATGCAACATGTGCAATAAGGAGGAGCTTTGATCTCCTCAGCCTAGCCTCCTGTGATATTCTGACCTGACATCATGGGATTCTGACCCTATGTAAATTGGAATCTCTGGTGGTGGACAAAGCTGCTGTGCCAATCCTACAAACAGAATATTATCGCCACGGGGATGTCCTCTGGGATGGGTGCTGGTCAACTCTGACATCTTGAGGTCTCTGGAGCCATGTTGATTAGCTGACTAGGGTGAATGGTGCATGCCTTGCTTCCAGCTTTGTGCCTTGGTACAATTTTATATAATCTTTTGCCTTCCAATTAAAGAAAACTGTATCCGGAAGTTACCCATGATATACATGCTAATTCCTGAACCTCAAAGAACCCACTAAAACACACACAGAGAAACAGAAACAAACAAAAAACCACACATGCATATATGTATGTTTTTCTGTATTCACAATCTCTGTTTTATACTTGTAAATTATTTGAAGAAAGTCCTAGATTTTTTTTAAGCACTACTATACAAATACAAATAGAATACTACTACTATTCTTATTTAAAAAAATATTTGCAATACTAATCATCATTATCTTTGTCAATGCCAAAGTCATGAAAAGACTTAAGCTTTTGTTGCATGTGCATGTGTTTTTATTTATTATTACTAATATGGCCACTGTTACTAACACGTGATGTGCAAGAAGGTGTTAATTAAACCATTTTAAAAACTTCATATGCCTCAGACATAGGCAAAGATAATGGTACCTAAAGGATTTTAGCAGGTTGTAATTTACTGAAAACAAAGTTAAAACTCTTCTATGTCAATAAATTTGTGTTGAGTGAAGCTGCATTGATGTATGCTAAGAATAAATAAATAAATATCAGTGTAGCATCCTACCAATTCACTGTCCATGCACTTGTGAGCTTAGATTAAGCTGGTCTAAATTCAGGTACATAAGGATTTAACTTCTTAGCTTGGTCTTTTCAGGCTCCCTGTGCAGGAAATGGAGAAAGACAGGCTGCTTGAGAGACCCAGGCAGATCTAAGTAGGACTGAAACACCCTTTGAGAGGTGTTTCTGGCTACAAAGGAAGCTTATCACTGAGACACCTTTTAGATGGGTCCAGGAAAGTGTGCAGTGGTGGTTAGGAAGAAATCCAGGCTATTGTAAATCAAGAGTAAGGTCTTTGATGATATCATATCTTTTACAATGGACACTAGTGTGCAGGTAGCTAGTTACAAGCCTGCTGTGAGGCACTCCTTTGCAAATGGCTAAGGTAAGGTATCTTTACTAACTGAAAGAAAATGTTTGAACTGTCTAGACAGTTCACAATTTTGACATAAGGCCAGGTTGTATGACAGGCTTTTATAAACAAAATGTTATTTTTAGTGCTTCCAAGAAAAAGAAAGCACCAGTTTTCAGCTCCATGCTTGGACCACATTTGATTGTATTGATACCTGCAGCAGCTTCCCTGCCAACCTACTTAGTTAAACCAATAAAGCATCTTTACAGCACCAACTTACCAGCCACTATTGATTCACTTGCATGTACTACCTCAATAGTAAAAGGCTGTGAGAATTTACTCCCTCTGTTCTTTCCTTCTCTAGGTAGTCATTACTCAGATCAAAACTCCTTTAACTTGGTAAAGCTGTTGCTCTTGTTAATACTGGTTTAACAAATTATTGATCCAAGTAATGAGAACAAGAATTATTTGCTTCTGTTTTACAATGTGCTATTGGATCTACATTTTGCCAGAGTGATTTTCTCTATAGATTGTTTAGGGGTACTAGACAAATGGATCATAAAAAATAAATAATTAAAAATACCAGAAAGCTGACTGAGGTTGATGGTGCACTTGAGCTGAATCCAGACTTTATTGTTTCTCAACTTCTGCTAAAAAACTTATAAACACTTATTTTGAGCTTTACAGTGTTTTTTTTTTTTTTTATTTATTTTTTTATTTATTTATTTTATTGTTTGTTTTGGGTTTTTTTTATTGGTTTTGGTGGTGGTGGTGGTGGTGTTTTTGATTGTCTGGCAGAGATGTTAAGTCAGTTCAGCCCATCAACTACCCATCACACCTATACAAAGGCAACACAATGCCAATGACCTCAAAACAAAATGAATTAATATTGCAAAATACATTTTATATGATATCAGAAAATTTGAGTTGGAGGTTGACAGACCAAGGCTGCCCAATGTCATGCCTTGCTGTAAGTTGCAAGCTATCCTGTGTTTCTCTTTGAACACTAATCAAAATTATGTAACTATATTCTGAAACTGGGCTGCTTAATGTGACAGCAAAATTTATATTTAGATACCTAACAATAAATGGTTGTTCATTATGGGAGTAGAATGAACACAGGTATGCACACAGAGTACAGACTGCTGGATAAAGCTATTGTTCAGTATTTCTTCCTAGACAATCTTACCTCTTAGACCTATTTACTTAAAATGTGCTTTTAGTTTTATTTGATTAATGCATTTTGTTATTTTTATGTGTATTTTCACTCTAGCCATTTTCATGTACCTTCTTTAAACTCATTCATCCATGTTAGAAGACTGATGGAGCTATGGAGTTCAAGAGTGGAAATGTTAAAGAAATGTTACCTGATGGAAGTCAGTTGAATCTAACTTTTCCTCCATTTCAGCAGCATCAATCAAATGTTGTCAAATCACTGTTCAACACAGAATTACTTGTTCTATAATTAAGTTGTTGTTATCATTTTCATTGTCATCATCATATGAAATAGTATTGCCAGTGTAGTTAAAGGAAACAAAGTATGCAAAGAATTTTCCATGTGAAAGACATACTAGAATAAACAAAGAGTCATCACTAATTAAAAACTCCTTTGTATGAAGGAGTCTAGAAAACTGAGATGTATCTCTTCCAGCATATAGGTTATTATCACTTGGTACAGAAAGGTCAAAGATCTCCACCTTCATGCACTTATTGGAAAAACAAACAAACAAACAAAAAACCCCACAACAAAAAAAAGTAAGTATTTCTAGATCTGATTAGAGTTTTGTAATCCATACTTTGCAGAATCACCCAGCTCAAATCAGAGGTAGTACATTCAGCCCAAGAGAGAAGAAAAATACCAGACATGTTCTTAAATCCCACTGCACACTGTTCAAATACACAACACTGAAAACTCCATCCTGAGATATTTAAATATTACTCATTGGATTGGGAACTTCACTGTCTACCTCAGGTTACTAATCCTGTATTTTGGAGTCTGAGAGTGCAGAGTTATTCAGAATCATCATGTTTAGATGATGATACTGAATGTTACCTTTTCATTCATTACGATAACACTATAATCAACCTAGAGTATGAGTCTGTCTGGAAGGAACAAAAGAGAGAAAACACTTGTGAATCAGCAGAATAGCTACTGCCAAATAGTGACAATATGAATATAAAACTAGACAACAAAGGCATGAGTTGAAGATTTCCTTTTCCTACAGCTTCAGATGTAAATTCCTCATTTTAAGTCAGATGGGCGGAGTCCAATGGGATGGCATTCAGCAAGTCCAAGTGCCGGGTGCTGCACTTTGGCCATGGCAACCCCATGCAGAGCTACAGGCTGGGGTCGGAGTGGCTGGAGAGCTGCCAAACAGAGAGGGACCTGGGGGTGCTGATTGACACCCGCCTAAACATGAGCCAGCAGTGTGCCCAGGTGGCCAAGAAGGCCAATGGCATCCTGGCCTGCATTAGGAATAGTGTGGCCAGCAGAAGCAGGGAAGTCATTGTGCCCCTGTACTCTGTATTGGTTAGACTGCACCTTGAGTCCTGTGTCCAGTTCTGGGCCCCTTAGTTTAGGAAGGACATCGAGACACTTGAACGTGTCCAGAGAAGGGCAACGAGGCTGGTGAGAGCCCTTGAGCACAAACCCTATGAGGAGAGGCTGAAGGAGCTGGGATTGTTTAGCCTGGAGAAGAGGAGGCTCAGGGGTGACCTCATTGCTCTCTACAACTACCTGAAAGGTAATTGTAGGCAGGAGGGGGTTGGTCTCTTCTCCCAGGCAACCAGCACCAGAACAAGGGGACACAGTCTCAAGCTGTCCCAGGGGAAGTTTAGGCTGGAGGTGAGGAGAAAGTTCTTCATGGAGAGAATCATTCGCCCATTGGAACGGGCTGCGCCATCCCTGGAGGTGTTCAAGAGGGGATTGGACGTGGCACTTGGTGCAACGGTCTAGTCATGAGGTCTGTGGTAACAGGTTGGATTGGTGATCTTTGAGGTCTCTGCCAACCTTAGTGATACTCTGATACTGTGATTTCCTGTTGTTAGAGAAAAGAATCTGTTAGGTAAAATGGTTTGGGTATTTTCTCCCTTAGGAGAGGCTAAACCTGTCCGAGGAGTGGTTTCAGCTGAAGGTCCTGGTCACACTTATTAGGTAATGCAAGAGAATGGTAAAATTCAGTGTATTCCACAAAAAAATCTAACTTTAGCTGAGAGAGTTTAACTTCAGAGTGTTGTACAGATACATCGTGGCCAAAGAAGGAATCCATGAGGAATCTGTGGTGCATGAACCCTGAGAACCCTGAGAGCCCTGAGTCAACTGAGAATCCCTGATTCCTTTTCTTTGCTTCATCTGTGAAAAGACAAACTGTTTTCTCATTTCCTGATTTTCTTGGACTTCTGAATCATCTACATCTGAGGATAGCCAGAAGGGACTATGAACTTTACTTACAAATTGTAGATATTGGTTTAGATTGGATGGACAGTATGAACAGCCAATGAAATTGTTTAGAAGGGGTGGATTGTGACAGTTTTAGGCTGTGCCTTTAAGAAAGAGACAGTTACTAGAACACCCTGGCTGATTGTTTTGGTTTAAGAATGAAAAGAAATATATTATAAATTAATTTCATTGGTAGATTGGTAGAATGTAACTTTAAATTTTAGCTTTAGTTCAGTTTGAATCTCAGTCGGTTCAGTCTGTTGTGTTCAGTTCTCTCTGTTCCAGTCTGCATGTGCAGCTGCTGTCTTTCCTCTGTGCCATGTAGTTGCCATCACAGAAATGCGTTGGGATAACACGCATGACTGGAGCACTATAATCAATGGCTACAGGCTCTGCAGGAAAGACAGGTGAGGGATAAGGGGTGGATGTGTGGCCCTGTACATCAAAGAGGTTCTAGATACTCTGGAACTAGAGGTTAAGGATGACTAATTTGAGTACCTGTGGGTGAGAATTAGAGGGAAGGCCAACAGGGAAGACATCCTGGTTAGAGTCTGTTATAGACCATCCAACCAGGATGAAGAGGTTGATGAATTATTCCATAGGCAGCTAGAGGCTGTCTCAAGATCACCAGACCTTGTTCTTATGGGCAATTTTAACCTGCCTGATATCTGCTGGGAACTTAGCACAGCAGAGAGGAGGCAGTCTAGAAGGCTCTTAGAGTGGAGGATAGCTTCTTATCACAGCTATTGTGTGAGTCTAACCAGGGGTAAGGCTTTGCTTGACCTTTTTTTCACAAACAGATAAGGTCTGGAGGGAGATGTGGTTGTTGGAGGCTGGCTGAGGTCCAGTGACCATGAAATAATTGAGTTTTCAATGAGCAGTCAAGCTAAGAGGAGCAGCAACAAAACCTCCACTCTGGACTTCCAGAGGGCAGGCTTCAGGTTACTTAAGGAACAAACTCAGAAGGTAGCTTAGGAAACAGCTCTTAAAAACAAAGGGGTCCAGTAGGGCTGGACCTACTTCAAGAAAGAAATCTTGAAGGCACAAGAACAGGTGGTGCCAATGTGCCAGAAGATGAGTCGCCAGGGTAGACGGCCAGCCTGGATGGCCAATGAACTTCTAAAGGAATTAAGGGAAAAAAAGAGGGTGTATCATCTTTGGAAGGAAGGAGAGTTTACCCATGGAATGTTTAAGGATGTTGCTAGGTGTGAGAGACTAAAGCTTGTCTCTCCTGATGTGATTCAACAAAGATAAAATCACCTTTGCTGCTTACCCAGACAATAGCTGATGTGTATTGGGCAGAGCCACTGGAAGAACTCTTGGGAAGGTGCAAAGATAACATTGCTCACTGGACCACAGCTGGCCTGACAACAATGGACCGAGGCCACTTTTGGGAATATGCATAAGACAAGATAATCTCCACCCATCAGGTACCCCGGAAAAGGCAGGATGATGAGACAATGGATTCACCACCTGGCCCCTGATTTCCTGAGGGACAATACTTGGACACATACCTAAGGACTTAAAACTGTATAAAAGACATGAGCAACTACTGGCTCAATGGAAGGAAAACACAGATGAAGAAAAGCACAGGATAAGGACAATGCTGCTGAGAAGGAAAACACGAGAGAAGGAAAAGCCTGGGGCAATGCTGCTCTGAAGAAAAAGCAGGAGAGGAAAAATGACAGAGATATCATCATGGAGCCTGGAAGAAGCAGAATCCTCTCTTTGTGTCCTAAGTTCTGCCTGCTGCAGCGCATAGAGCTGAAGAGGCTGCCCAGAGGACCACATATCTTCTACAGCCAAAGCCTCAGCACCCTTTCTCTACAGACCCAGCATCTCCTGCAGCACCTTTCCTCCACAGACTCAAACAGTCTTGGGGGGGGTGAGGGATGTGGTAATATAATTCCTTTCCTCCTCTCTCTCTTCTCTCTCTCACTCTCTATTTTCTCACTCTCCCCTTCTGATCCATCCACTTTATTTGTGTAATAAATAGTCTAGCTGTTGATATTTTGGCTTTGTTTGTGCCTCTAATTTCACAACATGGAAATATTCAAAAGAACTGAGTCTCTTTCCCTCTCCAGACCAAGACACTAGGTCATGTAGGAAAAAAATTATAGAGGCAAAAGCCCATTTAGAGTTTAGACTGGCCACTGCCTGTGAAGGGCAACAAAAAATGCTTTCATAAATATATTAATGGAAAGAGGAGAGGCAAGGACAACCTCCACTGCTTAGTGGACATGGAGGGGAACATTGTAACAATAGATGAGGAAAAGGCCAAGGTACTTAACAGCTTCTTTGCCTCAATTTTTCACAGCAAGATAGGTTTTATTCCAGAGAACTGGCCTCCTGGCAGATGAGGGCGGGGAGTTCCCCTGTAATCCAGGAGGAAGTAGTTAGAGACCAGCTTAGACACTTGGATCCCCACAAGTCCATGGGACTGGATGAGATCAATCCTAGGGTGCTGAGAGAGCTGGCAGATGAGTTGGCCAAGCTGAAGGGGAAGGGGCTGAAACCAGTCCCCCCAGGCAGGAGTCTGGGGGTGATAAGCTTGAGCCAGAGGTGAAACCAGCAGCCCGGCTGAAGTGCATGTACACTAATGCACAAAGCTTGGGTAACAAACAAGAGGAGCTGGAAGCCTTGCTGCAGCAGGAAAGTTATGATGTAGTTGCCATCACAGAGACGGGGTGGGACGACTCACATGACTGGAGCGCTGCGATTGATGGCTACAGGCTTTTCAGAAAAGACAGGCAGGGAAGAAGGGGTGGAGGGGTGTCCTTGTACATCAGGGAGGCACTAGATGCCATTGAGCTGGAGATTAGGGATCATCAGGTTGAGTGCCTATGGGTGAGAATTAGAGGGAAGGCTAACAGGGCTGACATCCTGGTTGGAGTCTGTTATAGACCACCCAACCAGGAAGAAGAAGTTGATGAAGCATTCTTTAGGCAACTTAAGGCTGTCTCAAGATCGCCTGACCTTGTTCTCATGGGCGACTTCAACCTGCCGACATCTGTTGGGAACTCAACACAGCAGAGAGGAGACAGTCCAGGAGGTTCTTGGAAGGCATGGAGGACAGCTTCTTATCCCAGGTGCTGAGTGAGCCTACCGGGGTAAGCTATGCTAGACCTCCTCTTCACCAACAGGGAAGGGCTGGTGGGTGATGTGGTGGTCGGAGGCTGTTTAGGGGCCAGCGACCACGAGATAATTGAATTTTCGGTATTTGGTCAAGTTAAGAGGGGCAGCAAGAAGACCTCCACTCTGGACTTCCGGAGGGCGGACTTCAGGTTGCTCAAGGAACTAACTCAGAAGGTTCCTTGGGAGACAGCCCTTAGAAACAAAGGGGTCCAGGAGAGCTGGGACTACATCAAGGAGGAACTCTTGAAGGCGCAGGATCAGGCTGTGCCAATGCGCCGGAAGAGGAACCGCCGGGGCAGACGGCCAGCCTGGATGGGTGATGAGCTTCTAAAAGAACTAAGGGAAAAAAAGAGGGTGTATCATCTTTGGAAGAAAGGTGAGGCAACCCATGAAAAGTTTAAGGATGTTGCTAGGTCTTGTAGGAAGAAAATTAGGGAGGCAAAAGCACATTTGGAGCTTAGACTGACCTCTGCTGTGAAGGACAACAAAAAGTCCTTCTATAAATACATTAATAGCAAGAAGAAGGGCAGGGACAACCTCCACTCCTTGGTGGACACGGAGGGGAATGTTGTAACAAAGGATGAGGAGAAGGCAGAGTTACTTAACAACTTCTTTGCCTCAATTTTTTCTAGCAGGACAGAATGTCTTCCAGACAGCTGGCCTGCAGAGCTGGCAGCAGGAGTTAGGGAGTAGCATAGTCTTCCTCTGTTCCAGAATGGGGTAGTTGGTGATCTGCTTAGCAACTTGGATCCCCACAAGTCAGTGGGACCAGATGGGATCCATCCCAGGGTGCTGAGAGAGCTGGCAGATGTGCTGGCCAAGCCGCCCTCCATCATTTTTCAGCAGTCCTGGCTCACTGGAGACATCCCAGATGACTGGAAGCTGGCCAGCGTGGTGCCCATCCACAAGAAGGGCCGGTTGGATGAGCCAGGGAATTATAGACCTGTCAGCCTGACCTCAGTGCCAGGCAAGATTATGGAACAGGTCATCTTGAGTGCAGTCGCACCGAACTTGGAGGATGGCCAAGGGATCAGGCCCAGCCAGCATGGGTTTAGGAAGGGCAGGTCCTGCCTGACCAACCTGATCTCCTTTTATGATCAGGTGACCCACCTGGTGCATCTGGGGAAGGCTGTGGATGTAGTCTACCTGGACTTCATCAAGGCCTTTGACACTGTCCCCCACAGCAAACTCCCGGACAAGCTTTCAGCCTATGGCTTGGACAGCAGCATTCTGCATTTTCTTAAGAACTGGCTGGAGGGCCATGCCGAGAGAGTGTTGGTAAATGGTGCCACATCCAGCTGGAGGCCAGTCACTAGTGGTGTCCCCCAGGGATAAATGCTGTGCCTGATCCTGTTCAATATCTTTAATGATGATCTGGATGAGGAGATTGAGTCCATTATCAGTAAATTTGTAGGTGACACCAAGCTGGGGGCAGGTGTTGATCTATTAGAGGGTTGGAGAGCTCCGCAGAGGGATCTTGACAGGTTGGACAGGTGGGCAGGGTCCAATGGCATGAGATTTAACACATCTAAGTGCCAGGTTCCACTCACTGGACACAACAACCCCATGTAGTGCTAGAGGCTGGGGTCAGAGTGGCTGGAGAGCAGCCAGGCAGAAAGTGACCTGGAGGTACCGGTTGATAGTAGGCTGAACATGAGCCAACAGTGTGCCCAGGTGGCCAAGAAGGCCAATGGCATCCTGGCCTGTATCAGGAATATCGTGGCCAGTGGGAGCATGATGTCATTCTGACTCTGTACTCAGCACCGGTTATGGCCACACCTTGAGTGCTGTGTCCAGTTCAGTTTAGGAAGGATGTTGACTGGCTGGAATGTGTCCAGAGAAGGGCAACAAAGCTGGTGAGGGGTTTGGAGCACAAGCCCTATGAGAAGAGGCTGAGGGAGCTGGGGTTGCTTAGCCTGGAGAAGAGGAGGCTCAGAGGAGACCTTATTGCTGTCTACAACTACCTGAAGGCAGGTTGTAATCGGGAGGGTGTTGGTCTCGTCTCTCAGGCAACCAGCACCAGAACAAGAGGACACGGTCTCAAGGTGCGCTAGGGGCAGTTTAGGCTGGATGTTAAGAAGAAGCTCTTCATAGAAAGAGTGGTTTGCCGTTGCAATGGGCTGCCCAGGGAGATGGTATAGTCACCATCACTGGAGGTGTTGAATAGAGACTGGAGAGGGTGCTTGATGCCAGGGTTTATTTGATCAGATGGTGTTGGATGATGAGTTGGACTTGGTGATGTCAAAGTTTTTTTCTAACCTGTTTAATTCTATCCTACTCTATTTCATTGTGGGATTATATAAAAGACAGATTGGCATGGGTTTCATTAATATTCAAGAAATTCAACTCCATAGAGAGCATGACTAACTTCCTTATACTTGACAAGAATCCCCACAGAGGGTTCTTCACCCTTGCTAAAGGAATTAAGTTTTCCTAAAGAATCCTTGTCTATAAGCAGTGAATTCCCTAAATCTACAGGCTCTTCCACACAGAAATTCTTTATACTGTCATTCTTAAGTACCTTAGGGTAGCTGTGAAAGACAGGGAGCCAACAGGGAGTACCAACTGCTGCCTCCACTAGCCCTGAAGCATGCTAGTGGCATGGGGATGATGGGATTATAAAGTAAACATAATAAACCACAGCACTAGGGCACTCACTGGCCACAGTATATTTGCTTGCTTGTCTTCTCTCTGTAAGAGCTGGGAATGAAATTTGTATTACAACAACATAAGTCTGCATAGCATTCCACAGTTATGAAACCATTAAGGCAGTCCACAAATGATTATTGAATTGTTTTTTATACCAATTAACTTCTCTTTTCATATAATTCATTTTTCTTGTTTTCTTTGGGGTTTTTTGTGATTATTCTCTTAAAATCTATGTTTTATCACCGGATGTTGAAGCTCTTTCTCTCTGGTAGCCTTTCTCTCCCTTTAACTTGTGCATATACACAGAAAAAGCTTGTTAATAGGTGGTTACATCGTGTCACTAAGGATGAAGAAGCAGCAGCTTGATTTACTTTTAAAAAGCCAAAATCTTTCTATCCCTCTTTTCTGTCAGTCAAGCTGGCAGTAATTAAAAGGCAGGAGTAGGGAATGAAAACATACTTTTGCCTGAAGAAGAAAAGGAGAAATATTAAATAAGCACAACAGAATAAAGAAGAAAATTAATTAATAAATTAAAGGATCAGTTCTTTCTAGATTCAAAATGAGAAAATTGTTCTAAGGAACCTGGATTTAAAGCTTTTTTAGGCCATTATTAATAAACAAATACCTTAGAAATACCTGTGCTTCTCAGGGTATGAAACCTCTTCTCTCTTGGTCACTGGCTGGATCTAATATTCCTCCTACTGTAACACCCAAATTTTGTTCTTGTGAGATTAAGCATAGTCTCTCAAAGCTCAGCAAGAAGCCTCAGATTCATGTCACTCTTATTTATAAACACCATATAGATGCATGCAAACATCATGCAATTATCTGTGGTCTCTTCTCCCAGGCAACCACCAACAGAACAAGAGGACACAGTCTCAAGCTGCACCATAGGAAAGAGTGATTTGCCATTGGAATGGGATGCCCAGAGAGGTGATGGAGTCACCATCACTGGGGTGTTTAAGAGTAGACTGGATGAGGCCACTTGGTGCCATGGTTTAGTTGATGAGATGGTGTTGGGTGATAGGTTGGACTTGATGATCTTGAAGGACTTTTCCAACCTGATTAATTCTATTCTATTCTATTCTATTCTATTCTATTCTATTCTATTCTATTCTATTCTATTCTATTCTATTCTATTCCATTCCATTCCATTCCATTCCATTCCATTCCATTCAATTCTATAAGAAAATAGTATCACTATCTTATTGATAAACAATTGTGCTAAGTGGTGGTCACACCAACTCTCTCAAGAAATATCAATATTTCTCAGAAAAGAAAATCTTCTATTATATCTCCCTACAAAATTCTGGGTCATTAAATTAAATATGAGACTGTCCATCTTATTACCGAAGAGAATATAAAGATATAGAAATTACACAGGAAGATTTCACTGTTAAATGATGACTATGCAGTACCAAGACTATTGAAGTAAGATGGGAAAACTTTTCACACCATTTCAGATTCTACTTAGAAAAAATCTGTCTCCGTGTCTATTGGTCTGTCATCTGTGTAGTCTGTACTGTGGTAGTTTTAGGCAGCACCTTGAAGATTTTTCACAGATCATGAACAGAGAGTAGTAGAATGTAAATAAATCACCATTGGATGTAGAAAAGAAAATAATTGTAAGTTCTAAATAATCCCATTGGATAGATATCTATCATAAAAGTTAGATCTACCAACTAACTTGCTCTCTCTTTTCAGCTTCCTTGCTCTGGAAGATACTAACTTGTGTTTCTGCTGGCTTTGCTGACCTTGAATGTATTCTTCTTGTGCTTAAGTAACTAACAGCAACTCTGCTCTTTCTCTTGTTCTGTGTACAGAGGGTAGGGAAGGAGCAGGTAGGGTGAAGCTATTAGTAGGCCCTTGGCTTTGTCCAGGCGGGTTCTTGTGTGATGAACTGAATTTAGGGAATAGAATCTCAAGCAATGCTCAGCTGGTAGAAGGAAATGTTTTAGCTCTTGTGGGCCACAAACCCTGGGAACAAACGGCAGCATTTAGCTAATTACCAATGGCCATTGTGACTCAGGAAGACACACAACGACCTGATAATGAGACCAGGTAAACATTGCAAGAAAATCTTTTGTCTTCTCTCTGAACTTAGATAAGAGATGCGTGATCATTTACCTTTGGTCTAACACCTGTCTGAGCCTTGCTCAGGGATGTGTGTTCCCTGGCATTTCCTTGGCAGCCAATCACAAATCTGTAACTGTCGCACGGACACATCTAATTACCAATCACAAGTAGCTTTTGATGATGTTAGCCTATATAAAGAAATGACTTTGTACAATAAAGTAGACACTTTGCTTGCATCAAGCTTTGTCTCCATCACTCAGTCACGATAAAATGGTGACCCTGATGTGATGGAGGTGATGAATCGCTAAGCTGCAATCTGCCACGACGTCCCATGGAACTTTGAATGAGCTGCTGAAAGGAAGCAGGAAAAGCTGGCTGGCCAGAGCAATCCCTCCCACTGGACGAGAGGTGAGCCATGGGAAATGAAATGTGGGGAATCAAGCAACTTTCTCAGAAAGAGATATTTATGAACTCGTGCGGGAACTCCTTAAAAAGCATAGCAAAGTTATCTGTGGCCATGATCTTAAGGTGCTGCTGAAGTGGGTACAAGCGAAAATCCCGACAGTTGCACCATCTAGTATGTTTACGTGTAAAATTTGGGATCAGGTGGGGGTGAAGTTATGGGATTCTGCTACGACAGGAAAGGTTGAGGCGCAACGCATGCTCCCGTGGTGGCGAATAATTTTTGAGGCGCTTAAAGCACAAGAAGGGAAATCGGAAGAGAGCATTAAGGGAGCTCAGACTCCTCCGTTACCCTCCAAGCTGCCACCAAAGCCAAAGCCATGAACTAAGACTTTGGGTGCATATGCAGCAAAATACCCCCTCGAGGAAGACCCCCAAGACCCAGGTGCTGTCGATCCTGAGCAAGAGCCCGACCTTTATCCAGCGGACCCTCATGATGTATGGGCTTCTATAAAACACAGGAGCTTAAAGAAGGGGATACTGAGGTAGCCAGTACAATAGTAGCCCCTGTAATATACCAAGGAAGAGGGGGAAATCCTCAGTGGGAATCCTTGTCTTTCTCGGTAATCAAAGAACTCCGTCACTCAGTCACGGAGTATGGACTCTCTTCACCCTACTTTTCCAATCTTTTGACATCAGTGTGTGACACATGTAAAATGACACCACACAACTTAAGGTGCTTGGCACAGCTTTTGTTAACTCCCACTCAATATACGTTGTGGGAATCTCAGTGGAGAAGGGGACTTCAAGCCCTTCTGGTTACATATGTGGGACATAATAATCCTGCTTTAACAGCGCTCACCCTTGATCATCTCATGGGCACGGGTCAACATTCAGATCTGACAGCACAGGCACGCGAGTGCCCGCGGGAAGCCTTACAGGCAATTCGTGAGGAAGCAAGAAAAGCTTTTCTTAAGGTCCTGGACTCACAAAAACCGCAAAAGGGATTCACAAATATCACCCAAGATCCCCAGGAACCTTATATGCAATTTGTGGACAGACTTAAACAGGCTTTAGAATGCCAAATTGATAATGGGGAAGCACGTGATATATTGTTATTAAAATTAGCTGTGGAAAATGCAAATGCAGATTGTAAAAAATTATCAAAATCCTTGCCTAACCATAATCCTACTTTGATTGAAATGATTGAGGCCTGTAACAGAATTGGTATGGTAGAACATAAATATGAAACTATGGCTGCTGCTTTTGCAGCTATGAAAGGACCAACAAATATGGGAGTTTGTTATGGTTGAGGCAAGTCGGGACACTTTAAAAAGTACTGCTTAGAATACATATAATACATAGAATACATAGAATAAACCAGGTTGGAAGAGACCTTCAAGATCATCGTGTCCAACCCATCAATCAATCCAACACCACCCAAAAAACTAACCCACAGCACCAAGCACCCCATCAAGTCTTCTCCTGAAAACCTCCAGTGATGGCGACTCCACCACCTCCCCAGGCAGCCTGTTCCAATGGGCAATAACTCTTTCTGTATAGAACTTTTTCCTAACATCTAGCCTGAACCTCCCCTGGCGCAGCCTGAGACTGTGTCCTCTTGTTCTGGTACTGCTTGCCTGGGAGAAGAGACCAACATCCGTCTGTCTACAACCTCCCTTCAGGTAGTTCTAGAGAGTAATAAGGTCACTCCTGAGTCTCCTCTTCTCCAAGCTAAGCAACCCCAGCTCCCTCAGTCTCTCCTCATAGGGCTTATGTTCCAAACCCCTCACCAACTTTGTTGCTCTTCTCTGGACTAGTTCCAGCAAGTCAACATCCTTCCTAAACTGAGGGGCCCAGAACTGGACACAGTGCTCGAGGTGCGGCCTAACCAGTGCAGTGTACAGGGGCAGAATGGCCTCCCTGCTCCTGCTGGCCACACTCTTCCTGATGCAGGCCAGGATGCCATTGGCCCTCTTAGCTGCCTGGGCACACTGCAGGCTCATGTTCAGTCTACTGTCAACCAGCACCCCCAGGTCCCTCTCAGCCTGACTGCTCTCCAGCCACTCTGACCCCAGCCTGTAGCTCTGCATGGGGTTGCTGTGGCCAATGTACAGAATCCGGCACTTGGATGTGTTCAATCTCATGCCGTTGGACTCTGCCCATCTGCCCAGCCTGTCGAGGTCCCTCTGCAGAGCCTCTCTACCCTCCAGCAGATCAACTCCTGCCCCCAGCTTGGTATCATCAGCAAATTTACTGATGATGGACTCGATGCTCTCATCCAGATCATCAATAAAGATGTTAAAGAGCTTGGGGCCCAGTACTGATCCCTGGGGCACACCACTGGTGACTGACTGCCAGCTGGATGTGGCACCATTCACCACCACTCTCTTAGTATCTAGTAATGGAACTAGACCTAAAGTGCCTGGAGTATGTCCAAAATATCAGAAAGGGAGACACTATGCTAACCAATGTCGGTCTAAGTATGGTTTTCAAATCCCACAGCCACCGCTTCACAACCAGATGACAGGAATGCCAACATCTCCAGCCTCCGCCCAGCAACAATACATAGAATACATAGAATAAACCAGGTTGGAAGAGACCTTCAAGATCATCGCGTCCAACCCATCAACCAATCCAACACCACCCAAACAACTAACCCACGGCACCAAGAGGAAAGAAAAGGACAAAGAAAACAACCGGCAGTGCAGGATTGGACCTGGCAACCTCCCATACAGTAACCTTACTTGACTCTACAGTACATTTATTACCTACAGAGGTGTCAGGGCCCCTTCCAATGAAAACTCAGGCGCTAATATTAGGGAGATCATCAACAACGATATCAGGACTTTTTGTGCTTCCTGGGGTTGTTGATTCTGACAGCACAGATAAAATTCAAATCATGGCATGGACTCCATTTCCTCCCTGCACGGTACCAAAGGGAAGTCGTATTGCACAGCTATTATTGCTTCCCTTGGGATCGGAACGTCCCCCTGCAAAGGGACCTTTAAGAAATAAAGGAGGATTCAGGTCTACTGGGGGACCCACAAATTTTGTGGGTACAGACTATCTGTCAAAAACATCCTATCTGTCAATGTGTCCTGATGTATGGTCAGCAGAAAATAGTACTTAGTGGTATTATTGATACTGGAGCAGATGTCACAGTTATTTCTAAAGCTAAATGGCCCCCCTGCTGGCCTGTAGCTAGTTCATCTCAGGCACTGGCGTGCATAGGGGGAGCCGGGGAAAGCCATCAAAGCCTGAATTTAATTCAGATTCAGGGCCCCGAAGGGCATACAGCATCTGTGAAACCTTTTGTTTTGTCTGTGCCTATGGTACTATGGGGTCATGATGTGCTTTCACAATGGGGGGTGACCATGAACACCCATTTTTAGAAGGGGCCATTGCGGTGCGTGACACCCTCCAGTTAACATGGAAAACAAATTCCCCTGTGTGGGTGGATCAATGGCCCCTCCCATTGGAAAAGCTTTGCGCACTTCAAGAATTAGTTACAGA
This sequence comes from Dryobates pubescens, assembly GCF_014839835.1. NCBI lineage: Eukaryota > Metazoa > Chordata > Aves > Piciformes > Picidae > Dryobates > Dryobates pubescens. The sequence goes on along the minus strand of NC_071657.1, from coordinate 81,413,588 downwards.
ACAATTGGGGAAAGGGCACATTGTACCCTCCACGAGTCCATGGAACTCTCCTGTTCTTGTTATTAAAAAACAAACAGGCAAGTGGCACTTGTTGCATGATCTCAGAAAGATTAATGACATTATGGAAGATATGGGAAACCTCCAACCAGGGCTACCCTCACCCACAATGATACCACGATATTGGCATTTAACTGTTATTGACCTAAAAGACTGCATTTTTAGCATCCCCTTACATCCAAATGATGCTCCTAAATTTGCTTTTTCAGTTCCAAATGCCAATATGCAACAGCCATTAAAGAGATAGCATTGGGTTGTGCTCCCACAAGGAATGAAAAATAGCCCTACACTCTGTCAGTGGTATGTGGCAAAAATTCTTAGTGCTGTCCAAAACACATTTCCTGATGTTTTAATATATCATTATATGGACGACATCCTAGTGGCAGCACAAAGCCCTGAGCTCATGGAGAAAGCCGTAGCCCTGGCCATAACTACTGTAACTCAAGCAGGTTTTTGTATAGCACCTGAAAAGGTTCAAAATGTACCACCTTGGAGATACTTTGGATGGCGGATAAGAACTCAGTCAATTATTCCACAACCTTTGCAACTTAGTACAAATGTCAAGACTCTTCATGATGTTCAAAAGCTGCTGGGAACCATAAATTTGGTTCGTTCTCTGCTAGGAATTTCTAACACAGACTTAGGTCCCTTGTTTGAATTGCTTAAGGGTGATACTGATGTATGTTCCCCTCATTCTCTGGGTCCTGAGGCGCTCCATTCTCTGCAAAAAGGTTGCTGTGGCTATTGCCTCACAGCAGGCTCATAGATGGGCTCCTGAGTTACCCTTTTTTCTGATTTTGCTGAATCCTGCCTGACAGCTACATGCTTTGTTTTTTCAGTGGGATATACAGAAGTTAGATCCATTACTCCTAATTGAATGGGTTTTCTTGCCGAACCAGTGTACAAAAACTATCTTTTCACATCATGAAATGTTTGCCTCTTTAATTATTAAAGCCAGACACAGGTTGCTAGCTATAGCAGATATGGACTTTGAATGCATCTATGTGCCCGTCACTGACGTGTATTTACAGTGGCTTTATCAACAATCAGATGTTTTTGTCATAGCCTTAGCAGCCTACACCGGCCTACTTCCTATGCATCCGCCTTCGCATAAGTTGTTTAATCTTAACTTTTCTCTGTCCTCCCCACCTAGAAGAAGTATCCAACCACTACATGCTATCACTGTTTTTACAGATGGATCAGGTAAAACTCCTAAGTCTGTAATTGTATGGTGGAATGACCAATCTAAACAATGGGAATCTGATGTTGCCATGGTTCCTGGTTCACCTCAGATAGTGGAGCTGGATGCAGTAGTATGGGTTTTTCAGAAATGGTCATAGCCTTTTAATCTTGTCACTGACTCAGCTTATGTGGCAGGCATCGTCCAAAGAGCTGAGGCAGCAGTATTGAAGGAAGTCCATAATTCACAATTGTTCACCCTGCTGCAAGAATTGGTGTTCCATTTGGATTCCAGGACACACCTTATTTTGTCACACATGTCAGATCTCACACTACTTTACCAGGATTTATTGCAGAAGGAAATTGTCAAGCAGACTTTATGACATTGTCAGTGCAGGTATTGCCAGATAGTATTGCACAAGCTAGGCTTAACCATTCTTTTTTCCACCAGAATACAGGAGGACTGAAACAGCAGTTTGACCTGTCCTCCCAGCAAGCTGCTAATATTATAGCTGTATGTCCTGACTATCAGAAACATTCATTTCCTTCTGTCGCAGGAGGAGTTAACCCAAGAGGATTGCAGAGTTTACAATTGTGGCAAACAGATGTTCCACACTTTTCTGAATTTGGTAACCTTAAATACATTCACTCCTCTATTGATACCTTTTCTGGAGCCTTATATGCTTCCTGTCATACAGGAGAAAAGTCACGAGATGCTCGCAGACATTTTGTACGAGCCTTTGCCACATTATTGCCAGATAAAAACAGATAATGGACCAGTGTACATTTCTGCTGCTCTTAAATCATTTTTTGACTCTTGGGGAGTTATTCACACCACAGGTATTCCTCATTCCCTCACTGGTCAGTCACTTATTGAGCGTTCTCACCAAACACTGAAGCGTCTTTTATTACAACAGAAAGGGGGAATGGGGAATACAACACCAGAGGAAAGATTGCAGAAAGCTCTGTATGTTTTTAATTTTTAAAATTGTTCTTTATTAGATAACAACCCTCCTATTGTTAGACATTTTAGTACTAATTCATCTCTGGAAGTACAAGAGAAAGCACCTGTACTGATCCGTGATCCTGAAACAAGCAAGATTTTAGGCCCGTATCCTTTAGTAACATGGGGCAGAGGATATGCTTGTGTTTCCACAGAAGGCGGCCCTCAGTGGATTCCAGCCAAGAACATTTGACCTTTTCAAGAGCCTTTATCATCCCCAGACAAGGAAGCTGAGAAAGAGTAATTGACACAGTGAGACAGCAAGCTGCAGATTTCTGATCGATCCTCTGGAAATTTTGAAAATGTTTCTCTGTTTTGTTTGTTTAATGACGTTTGGAGTAGGACTTTTAGAATCCTTGTATCCCCCTCCCTTACCAAAAACTAATGTATGGGTTACACTTGCTAATGTAACTGGCCAAGATACCTTGTGCCTGGCCACAGCTTCCCCCGAGAACCCTTTTTCTACTTGTCTAGTAGGACTGCCTTTGGATAAGTGGCCAGTCCCCTTATCTCTTTCTCATATAATTAGGCAACCTAGAAATTTAACAGACATGTGGGATTTATGGACCCCCCACCTCCCATGTGCTAATTTAGAACCGCAGGAGCTTGAACTTTTAGGATCTGTAAAAATGGACTTTTGTTTATACTTTAATTATACAGGTAAAAATCAATCTAGGGTATGGGATGTTTCTCCCAATAATTTTGTTTTTTGAAATGTTAGTTTGTGGTGTAATTATACAACACCTAACGTATCCAAATCAAGCAATATTCCTTTACAACTGCCAGGAGGCATGTTTTAAATCTGTGAAGATAGAGCCTGGGCTGCGATCCCCTTCCTTATGAAAGGGGGCCCATGTAGCCTTGGGCGGCTTTCAGTATTAACCCCTAATACATCTTCTATTCTGCAACACTGATTGTCATATCAACAACGCTTGCATCATAGGATGAAGAGAAGCACCCATGCATTTACCCCTAAATGTGATGATAACATCGATTTTTGGTCTTTTAGCCAGCGTTTTACAACTTCTGTTTTGGTAACATGGGTTGCTGTTGCAAAGGCCTTATCAACCTTAGATAAAATTGATTGTTGGCTTGCAAAACTAGTAGTGCACTCTCAGGTCTTTTATTAGATGGCGACAGTGTTCGTCATGCCATGCTACAGAATAGGGCAGCAATTGATTTTTTGCTTTTGGCACAAGAACATGGTTGTGAGGATTTTGATGGTATGTGTTGTATGAATCTTTCTGATTACTCTAAGTCTATCCATCGTAGTATCCAGATCCTTGACGAAGGGGTTTCAAAACTTTGTGAAGATAATAGTTGGGATTGGTTAGATAAATTGCTTGGTGATTGAGGACTTTCTGGTTGACTTCGCAGCTTTCTTAAAACAAGCATTTATGCTTTTGTTGCTTTATTCTTACTATTACTTCTTGCTTTATTACTTCTATTACCTTGCATATTGCAATGCTTGCAGTGCTTTCTTGATCTCTTAAGAAGGTCCTTGTCGTGCAACAGCAAGGGGGAAATGATGCACTGAATTTATGGAATAGAATCTCAAGCAATGCTCAGCTGGTAGAAGGAAATGTTTTAGCTCTTGTGGGCCACAAACCTTGAGAACAAATGGCAGTATTTAGCTAATTACCAATGGCCATTGTGACTCAGGAAGACACACAATGACCTATAATGAGAGCGGGTAAACATTGCAAGAAAGTCTTTTGTCTTCTCTCTGAACTTAGATAAGAGATGTGGTGATCGTTTGCCTTTGGTCTAACACCTGTCTGAGCTTTGCCAGGCGATGTGTGTTCCCTGGCATTTCCTCAGCAGCCAATCACAAATCTGTAACTGTCACACGGACACATCTAATTACCAATCACAAGTAGCTTTTGATGATGTTAGCCTATATAAAGAAATGACTTTGTACAATAAAGTAGACACTTTGCTTGCATCAAGCTTTGCCTCCGTCTCTCAATCGCAGTACTTGTGCTCTTTATAAATTGTAAATACCTGTAAAAGTGTCTCCACCTTATTAGAGGCCTTATAAAAGGCAAGTGGATAAAGATACTATCAGTATCCATTTTTTTTTTTTTTTTAAACCTCTGTCATCAACTTTTGGACAGCATGTCCTCCCTTCAAACATTTTTGCTAAATTTTATGAATGTTGCTTCTTACATGAGATTATTTTTCAAATATTGGCAGAAAAAGACATCCTTTCATCACTCTTGGCTAGGCATCCCTCTGCCAATAGACTGTTGATTCAGGGAACTGTGCAAAGGGACTGTTCCTTTTCACATACAAGAAAAGCGTCCCATTTCTAAGAACCATGTGAGGGACATCAGCGCTGAATCCAACAACTGCCCACCTTGCTATATTTGTCCCCTCCAAACTGGTGAATTTTTATCTAGTTTGCTTTGCCCCCAGGGTATGGATCCCACTATGGCCACACACTGTGGAAGATATAAGCTCTTAAACTAATAACTGTAAGTGTGCAGGTGAGTCCAAAAATACAAAGGTGATGCAGAAAATCATCTGTCTTGGAAAACTACACTTCTTTCCCTCCCCAGTTTTTCCCTTCTTTGAACTCCTTCCTTGTCATCTACATCATCATCAACATCCATGATGGAACATTCTTTACTGGAAAAAAAAAAATATCATGGTACCAACTGTGTCATCCAATATCCGTTATTAAAGGAGAATTTTAAGTCTCCAGATGACACCTGGCACTGAATTAATATAAACTTCAAAATCTGTCACAAGACTCTGTAGTGAAAAGGGCTCTCTTTTCCCCAGTCTGGAATTAAATTTCATTTTAAATTAAAAAAACAACCAAACAACAACAACAAAATCAGAAGATATCACTCAAATGGAAATCAAAGTATAATACACTGGTTCCCATCATCCCTGAAGTCATCTTTTCTTCATTGGATGGACTTTGTTATATCTCCATAATGTAAGATGATAGTAAATGTCAGGGTTTAAAAATTGTCTAGAAGTAACAATGCATCCATTAAAACTAAAATGCACACACATGCACACACACACACATATATATGGAGGCTTAGTCCTTCAGAGGAATCCAACTTGAAAGAACACATGCTTTTGAAGTCCTTTCTTTCAGTCTTCTCTCCACCTGACTACTTTACTTATCTTAAGATATTGCATACAAATCTACTTTCTTCTCTTCCTGGGAATCTCCTTTACCTCTATTTGTGCTTCAAGATTCCTAATAACTGCTTCACTCCTTGCTTTTTCACTCACCTCTTCAAAACAACATTGCAGTAGATCATAATCCATTATTGTTATAGAAGATCTGATACTTGCTTCATTTAGAGTTTCACCATCCCCAGATAACAGAAGCCACCAGAAAGTAAAAAATGCAACCCTTCTCCCTCTTCCATTCAGCCTTTTAGCAAAAGAAAGGAAAACATAGTGTAACATAGAAACATACAGTAAACTTGAGCAAGCAAACAGAACAGATGCCATATGCCAGACTCTTGAGAGCATTTTCCCTGCTGGCATTGATTCAAGACAGACAGAATCCATTCATCTTAAAGACTTCAAAGTATATTTTTATCTTGTCATGCTATATCAATATTTCCTTTACAGGAAGAAATCACTGATAAGATCAGTATTCATTTGTTTCCTCATTTCAAAAGGTTTTTATTTGCTGTTTTCCCTTAAAAACATTTGTGTACAGGTACTGTCACTTTCAATATATCAATAGAAACTGAGGTTCCAGAGAGGGTCAAAACTTACAGTGTTAGTTTCTATTATATGGAGGATAAGTCAGGAAATTCCTTTGTCCTGAATAAATTTCCTTCCCTCTTCAGCCATCACCAGTAAGATTAGAAACCAGTTCATATTAGCCTTGTAATACATGGTGACATTTTTTCTGTCTCTACACCAAATTATTTTTATTGTCACAAAAGTCCAGTTTGGGGTAGGAGGACAACGTTATGTCCTGCTAGGAATTGTGTTAAGACATAGAAAATTTTCAATCATTCAGCTAACTGAAATTGGTTTTGAAAGTATAGACAACTGGAGGATAGTCTCACACGTGTTTCTTTGGTTTCAGCCATTGAAATTCCATCTGGAAAAACTGAGAATTACATGAAAGAGCTGAAGAACGAATTTAAAAACTCCATACCCAAATTGGCACAAGAAGATGATTTCAATTCTTCCTCTTCCAGATGGATACAAGTTTCAGCTTTTAGAAGCAGACATCCTCCAAGGAAGCCATTCCAAAACAGGTCAAACCAGAACAGAAAACAGAGGCAATCATGTTAGAGTATTTGGATAATTCTGTGTGATCAGTGTGGCAAGAACATGAACAGATGGGATGGTCAACCACCTTCTGATCTTTTCAGGAGATTGAGGGGACTGCACAGTGGTGGAGCCCAAGGTAGCAATACCAGAAGGGTAGCTGTTATTTCCTCAGATTCCCAGAACAACTCTAATAGCTCCAACAGTGACTCCACCTCTGATACTAAATGTGCTATCTGCACATGCAGACGTATTCTCATAATTAGGGGTGCCCTGCCTCCTGCCAGGGGGAGGAGAGGGATAATGGAGATAACAGAATCTATTTGGCATACAGATATTTACAATAAGCAAATGACACAGAACCCGCCCCCCAGTCAAAACGACCAGGGAAGCTGCTCCACTGTCCCATCCCCCCCCCCCCACCTCCCAGACCCCACTGTACCGAGAGACAGAATTTGAGAGAAAGCAGTGCTAGTCCTGATCTCAAGGCCAGCCAGAAACGACATGTTATCTCCTGGGTGAAGCAAAATAGCCAAGATCGGAAGAGAAGATAAAAGGAATGGGAATGGAAGTGAAATGTGAAGAATTGCTACTATACAGTTTTCTTATCCCAGACATTTATCCAAAGAATTTGTTTAGAATAAACTTTTGCTTTCCTTTTTACACCCAATAGTGATTTAGTTATATTTTTCTACTTTTCTGCTCAAAATCTGCAGAGAAATTCCCTGCTGAGGGAAGGGTCCCTTGAAATGGGGAGGGATGGATACAGGTCCCTGCCAGGGGTGGCAAGAGAAATCCATCCCAGTCCTCTCCTCCTCTTGCTCTGCCCTTGCATAATAAGTATGAGGCCCTGCAGGCCAAGGGCAGTGGGGATGAGAGGACCGAGGAGCAGCCATCCAGAGAGGAGCCTAAGGCCAAGCAGTCCCCACCAACTATAATGACCAGCTCCACAAAGAAAAGGAGAAGGGTTATAGTTGTTGGGGACTCACTCCTGGGTGTACTGAGGGACCCATATGTCATCCCGACCCATCCCACAGGGAGCTCTGCTCCCTACCTGGGGTGCAGGTTAGGGACATCGCAAGGAGAATCCCAAAGTTAATCCAGCTCTCTGACTATTACCCTCTGCTGGTCATACAGGCTGGGAGTGAAAAAAATTGACAAGAAGGACACCAGGGCAATTAAAAAGGAGTTCAAGGCCCTTGGACAATTGATTGATGGGGCAGGAGCTCAGGTGGTGTTCTGCTCAGTTCCCTCAGTGGCAGGGGAGTACACTGAGAGGAACGGGAGAACCCATACCATCACCAGTTGCCTCAGGAGATGGTTCCAGTAGCAGAATTTTGGTTTCTTCGATCATGGGGCAACTTTTACTGCAGCCGACCTGATGGGTCCTGATGGGGTGTAATTATCTAGAAAGGGTAAGAGAGTCCTAGCACTAGAGCTGGCAGGGCTCATTAGGAGGGCTTTAAACTAAGTCTGAAGGGAGTTGGTGAGGAAATCAGTCCCTCTGCAGAGGGAAGAGTGGGGAACAAATTAGGGTCAATTGAGAGGTCGAGAGCCCAGCTGAAGTGCATGTACACCAATGCACACAGCATGGGCAATAAGCAGGAGGAGCTGGAAGTCCTGGTCCACCAGGGCGACTATGACATAGTCGCCATCTCAGAAACATGGTGGGATAACATGCACAATAGGAGTGCTACACTGGGTTGACAGTCTGAATTTAGGGGGTAGAAGCTCAAGCAATGCTTAGCTGATAGAAGGAAATATTTTAGCCCTTATGGGGCACAAACCCTGGGAACAAACTGCAGATATGTAGAGAGAAAAAAGCATTTAGCTAATTACCAATGGTCATTGTGACTCAGGAAGACACAAAATGACCTGAGAATAAGAGCTGGTAAACATTGCAAGAGAGTCTTTTGTCTTCTCTCTGAACTTAGATAAGAGATGCGTGATCATTTACCTTTGGTCTAACACCTGTCTGAGCTTTGCCAGGCGATGTGTGTTCCCTGGCATTTCCTCGGCAGCCAATCACGAATCTGTAACTGTCACACGGACACATCTAATTACCAATCACAAGTAGCTTTTGATGATGTTAGCCTATATAAAGAAATGACTTTGTACAATAAAGTAGACACTTTGCTTGCATCAAGCTTTGTCTCCATCTCTCAATCACAGTACAGGGGGGTTACAGGCTCTTTAGGAGGGATAGGCAAGGGAGAAGAGGAAGAGAGGTGGCTCTGTATATTAGGGCGTCACTCTCTGCCACAGAACTTGAGGTGGAAGATGAGGGAATTGAGAGCCTGTGGGTTAAAATCAGAGGGCAGCCTAACAAATCTGATATCCTAGTTGGCGTTTGTTATAGACCACCCAACCAGGATGAGGAGGCTGATGAATTAGTCTATAAGCAATTGGAGGCTGTCTCAAGATTATCAGATCTTGTCCTTGTCGGTGACTTCAACCTGCCAGATACCTGCTGGGAACATAATTCAGCAGAAAGGAGGCAGTCCAGTAGATTTCTTGAGAGAATGGAGGACTGCTTCCTGACGTAGCTGTTAAGTGAGCCTACCAGGGGACAGGCTCTGCTTGACCTGTTGTTCTCCAATAGCGAAGGGCTGGTGGGAGACGTGATTGTGGGAGGCTGCCTAGGGTGCAGTGACCACGAGATAGTGAAGCTTTCAATATGCAGGGAGATAGGGAGGAGCACCAACAGAACCTTCACCTTGGACTTCCGGAGGGCAAACTTCAGCCTGTTTAAGAAACTTCTTTGTAAGGTTCCCTGGGTACCAACCCTCATGAACCGAGGGGTCCGGGAGGGTTGGACCTACTTCAAACAGGAGCTCTTGAAGGCACAGGAACTGGCAGTTCCCACGTGCTGAAAGATAACCTGGCAGGGAAGGCAACTGGCCTGGATAAGCAAGCAGCTCCTGGAGGATTTAAGGGAAAAAAAGAGGCTGTATCACCTTTGGAAGGAGGGGAAGGTTTCCCGAGGTATGTTTAAGGATTAGATTAGGATTGTTAGATTATGTAGGAAAAAAATTAGAGAGACAAAGGTGCAGTTGGAACTGAAGCTGGCCACCTCTGTCAAAGACAATAAAAAGCATTGTTACAAATATATCAACACTAAAAAGAAGGGCAAGAAGAACCTCCACTCTTTACTGAACCTGGAGGGGAACATGGTGACTGAAGACAAGAAAAAGGCTGAGGTCCTGAACACCTTCTTTGCCTCAATGTTTAACAGCAAGGCAGGAGTTCAGGACAAGTGGCCTCCTGAGCTGGGCAATGGAGTCGGAGAGCAGTGTGATGCCCCAGAAATCCATGAGGAATTAGTTTGGGACCTGCTGAGCCACTTGGACACTCACAAGTCCATGGGACTGGATGGGATCCATCCTAGGGTGCTGAGAGAGCTGGCAGATGAGATGGCCAAGCTGCTCTCCATCATTTTCCTCCAGTCCTGGCTCACCGGTGAGGTCCCAGATGACTGGAAACTGGCCAATGTGGTCCCCATCCACAAGAAGTGTTGGATGGAGGAACCCGGAAACCACAGGCCAGTCAGCCTGACCTCAGTGCCAGGGAAAATGATGGAGCAGATTATCCTGGTGGCAATAACTGTGCACCTGAAGGGGTCAAGGGCTCAGGTCCAGCCAACATGGATTTAGGAAAGGAAGGTTCTGCCTCTCCAACCTGATCTCCTTCTATGATCAGTTGACACGTCTGGTGCATGTGGGGTGGTCTGTGGATGTGGTCTACCTGAACTTCAGCAAGGCCTTTGACACCGTCCCCCACAGCAAACTGCTGTCTAAGCTTTCAGCCTGTGGCTTGGACCTCAGCGCTCAGTGCTGGAGGGCCGAGCCCAGAGACTGGTGGTGAATGGTGCCACATCCAGCTGGAGACCAGTCACCAATGGCATCCCCCAGGGACCAGTACTGGGCCCCATCCTCTTTAATATCTTCACTGATGATCTGGATGAGGGAATTGAGACAGTCATCAGCAAATTGGACTCAATGATCTTTGAGGTCTCTTCCAACCTCAGTGATACTGTGAAACTTGCAGATGACACCAAACTGGGATTAGCTGTTGGTCAGTTAGAGGGTTGAAGGGCTCGGCAGTGGGATGACAACTGACTGGACAGATGGGCGGAGTCCAATGGGATGTCATTCAACAAATCCAAGTGCCGGGTGCTGCACTTTGGCCATGGCAACCCCATGCAGAGCTACAGGCTGGGGTCGGAGTGGCTGGAGAGCTGCCAAACAGAGAGGGACCTGGGGGTGCTGATTGACACCCACCTAAACAGGAGCCCGCAGGGTGCCCAGGTGGCCAAGAAGGCCAATGGCATCCTGGCCTGCATTAGGAATAGTGTGGCCAGCAGGAGCAGGGAAGTCATTGTGCCCCTGTACTCTGTATTGGTTAGACTGCACCTTGAGTCCTGTGTCCAGTTCTGGGCCCCTCAGTTTAAGGACATTGAGACACTTGAACGTGTCCAGAGAAGGGCAACGAGGCTGGTGAGAGCCCTTGAGCACAAACCCTATGAGGAGAGGCTGAAGGAGCTGGGCTTGTTTAGCCTGGACAAGAGGAGGCTCAGGGGTGACCTCATTGCCCTCTACAACTACCTGAAAGGTGGTTGTAGACAGGAAAGGGTTGGTCTCTTCTCCCAGGCAACCAGCACCAGAACAAGGGGACACAGTCTCAAGCTGCACCAGGGGAGGTTCAGACTCGAGGTGAGGAGAGGTGAGGAGAAAGTTCTTCACTGAGCGAGTCGTTCGTCATTGGAATAGGCTGCCCAGGGAGATGGTGGAATCACCATCCCTGGAGGTGTTCAAGAGGAGACTGGACATGGCACGTGGTGCCATGGTCTAGTCATGAGGTCTGTGGTGACAGGTTGGACTTGATGATCCTTGGGGTCTCTTCCAACCTTAGTAATACTGTGATACTCTGAAGAGCAGCTGAATTGGACACGTTGGAACTCCAGTATGAGCTGGAATCCAAGGATCCCAAATGGTATGCTACCATAGACATTACTAATGCTTTCTTCTCTATTCCCATAGCAGATGAATGCAGACCTCAATATGCCTTCACCTGGAGAGGCATGTAGAACACATATAATTATATGCCCTAGAGGTGGAAACACAGTTCAACCATTTGTCATGCAATGATCCATGATGCTTTGGAAAAAAGTGGAGCTCCAGAACACATCCAGTTCATTGATGACATCATTGTGTGGGGTAAAACTGCTGAAGAATTTTTCAAGAAAGGTAACAAAATAATTGATATTCTCTTGAAAGCCATTTTCACTATTAAGTGAAAGGGGAAAGGATCTGCCAGAGAAATGCAGTTTCTGGGAGTGTGGTAGCAGGATGGTCACCATCGCAGTCCAATGTATGTGATAAATAAAGTCTCTATCATGGCAAATCCCATAAATAAGAAGGAAACTCTAAGTTTCTTAGGTATAGTGCAATTATGGAGACTGCATGTTCCTCGATACAAATAGATTGTGAAACCTCTTTATGATGTGACTCAAAAGAGAAAGAAATCCTGTTTAGACATGGTAATCCAGAGAGAATTGAATCAGACAACAGAACTCATTTCAAGAACAGTCTCATAAAAGCATAAAAGAATGTCATCATGTGGATATTCATCATGTGCACCAGCTTCAGGAAAGATTGAACATTACAAGGGTTTGCAAAAACCACTCTGAAAGCCATGGTGGGTGGAACTTTGATAAACTGGGAGAAACACCTAGTGCAAGCAATCTGGTCAGTAAATAGTAGAGCTTCAGTAAATCAAGCTGGACCTGCACAACTAGTTTTGTTACAAAAGGTAGAAAGTGATAAAGTTCCTGTTATTTGAGAAAAGAATCTGTTAGGGAAAACTGTTTGGGTATTTTCTTCCTCCAAGGAGTGGTTTCTACTGAAGGTCCTGGTCATGCTTACTGGGCAATACAAGAGAATGGTGAAATTCAGTGTGTTCCACAAAGGAATGCAACTTTACCTAAGAGAGTTTAAATTCAGAGTGTGTAGTACAAGCTATTAAGAGACAACATCACGCCCAAAGAAGAATCCATGAGGAATATACATTACCCAAGCATGAACGGTGAGTCACCTGGGAGACCCTGTTCTTTTCTTTGTCTCATCTGCAAAGAGAGAACCTGTTTTCTTATTTCCTGGTTTTTGAACTTTATATTCGTCTACATCTGGGATAGACAGAATGGATGATAAAGTAAAAATAAGAAATTTACTGCTCATTATTGTAGATATTGTTTTAAACTCAGATGGACAGTATTAACAAACAGTGGAATTATTTAGAAGGGGTGCATTGTGGTAGTTTAAGGCTGATGCCTAGAAAATTTCCCACAGATTTTAAACAGAAAGTAGGAGAATGTAAATAAATTATCATTGGATGCAAAAAGGGAAAATAAATATAAAGTCCAAATAATCCTATTGGCCTAGTGTCTAACATAAACCTAGTTGTATAAACTCACTTTTTCCTTTCTTTTCTTCTTCCTTCGATCTAGCAGATACTAGTTCTCTTCTGCTGGCTTTCTGACCTTGGCAGCATTTCTTAGTTGTGGCTAAGTATTAACAAGCAACTCCCTGCTTTTCTCCTTTCTTCTCTTGTCCTGTGTACAGGGGAAAAGAGGGGGAAGAGGAGGAAGCTGTTGGTAACCCCCTGGTTTTGTCCAGGGGGGGTTCTTGTGTTGTTTATAAATTGCAAATACATGTAAATATTGTTTATTTTGTACATATTCATTGCATTTCATGTTTCTAGATTGTAGTTTTCCTTGTAAATATAGCTTAATTTGCTTTCAACCAAGCTGGTCTGGCAATTTTATGTTGGGGGCTAATTTCAACCCAACACACCTCCCCCGGTGCAGCTTGTAACCATTCCCTCTAGTCCTGTTCCTTGCCACCAAGAAGATTAGCTCTTTCAAGTAGTTTGTTTTATCAAGTACCAAAATTCTTTACATTTTCTGTAAGAAGTGAGAATGTGTGGCCAAAAAAGTTTCAGCTGAAAGATAATAATTCCTACTGACAAATGTTCTAACTTTAGCGGTTTTAATATATTCATACTGAACATTTTAATGTGTATATTTCTTAAACCTTTTTCCAAACATAGATTGTTAAAGTTTCATTATATCCCCCCCCCCCCCTTTTTTTTTTCTTTGTTGTTTTGGTACTCTGATGTTTCTATTTCACATTTGATGAATCAGATAGAAGAAATTTTTTGTTCTTGGCTCAGAATAATTTTTGCATATAATTTTAAATAGCAAATATTAATAAATTTATATATTTTTTTTAAAAAGGTGTGAATAGCTCAAGGAAATCTCAGATATGTTTCCAAACCTCAAGAGGACAAGTATATTGATATGAACATCTTATTGATACTGGTACCTAAGTTTAGGATTGTTTCTAGATTTCTATAAACCATACAATAAATAATACTCAGTGCACAGGGCTATGAAAATTATTCTAAAGAAATGTAAATACAACTAGTATTAATACCATGTCTACTTCTAATGACAGCCTGAGACAGGATTGATAAAGTAGAGGACTGTCTCAGATAATCAACAATATTAACATGACACTGGTGGTAGAGAGAGGATTGAATCAGAAACAAACTTCTTTTGTAAACTACACCATGCTGAAAAATAGGGTTTCTCTACTAAAGTATGATGCATAGGTTATATGTGAGAAGCTACAGAACTTAGCAGAGCAACATCCATGAAGAAGACTGAGTATTTAAGGTATTTAAACATGCTTTTAAGCAGTATGTCTTATTAGGGCCAAAAAGCAAGACGAGAGATAACTGTTCTGAGGGAGTAATCTCTGAATTCCTGAAAATCAGGACAGAGCCCTAAGAAATCAGAACCAGAACACATTGCACCTTGAGCTACTGACCTCATATGGTAGATTTTGTAAAGACGAATTGGTTATGTTACCCTTTGAGGGAGTTGTTTCTGAGACAGAGTAACCAAACACTGTGATTATGAAGAGTTTATTACCCTTATATTTAATTTGGGATAGAAGGAGATAAAATGAGGGTGACTATTGTGCCAGTTTGGATAAATATAACAAAAGATCCGAGAATAAAACACCTGTTAGGAACATGTGTTGGATCTCCAGGGTATACACTGAAGCTAGTCAGTAATATCTATGAGTGAATGAAAAAAAAGAATAAATAACTGTATAAAATCATGATTCCTTCCATCATCCCTCCACTATGGAACCTGTAAGATATTTTTATTTTTAAATCTTGTTGAAGGTAAAAAAAATCAGATATTTCTACAGTTAATATTCACTATGACACCTTCATATTGACAGACCTATTAAATTAGGGAGCAGTGGAGGACTAAAGAAAATATGAATTGAAACCATGTCCTGAAAACCTCAGTCAGTAAGAAAAGGCAGAGGAGGTAAAGAAAAGCTCAGAGACCGCATTGCTGTCTACAACTACCTAAAAAGAGGTTGTAGCCAGGTGGGGGTTGGTCTCTTCTCCCAGGCAACCAGCACCAGATAAGAGGACTCAGTCCCAAGCTGCGCCAGGGGAGGTTTAGCCTGGATGTTAGGAAGAAATTGTTCATAGAAGGAGTGATTGGCTATCGGAATGGGCTGCCCAGGGAGGTGGTGAAATCACCATCACTGGAGGTGTTTAGGAAGAGACTGGATGGGGTGCTTGGTGCCATGGTTTAGTTGATTAGATAGTGTTGGATGATAGGTTGGACGCAATCATCTCAAAGGTCTTTTCCAACCTGGTTAATTCTATTCTATTCTATTCTATTCTATTCTATTCTATTCTATTCTATTCTATTCTATTCTATTCTATTCTATTCTATTCTATTCCCCCCTAAGAATACCAGTGATAGTAACTAAGTCATGAGCTGATAACTTCTTTCAGTTAAATGTGTTGGATTTCAGAAGTATAAATTAGTATAAAATATTAAACCTTAAATATAAAATTTTAACAGTATCCAAAACACTGGCATATTATCAACACCATTCCAGCTACCACTGCAAAACAGAATCACAGAATCACAGAAACCTTCAGGTTGGGAAAAAACCCTCAGAATCACCAAGTCCAACTGATAACCCTACTCTACAAGGTTCACCCCTAAACCATATCCCTAAGCACCACATCCAAATGACTTTAGAAAAACATCCAGGGGTGGTGACTCAATCACCTCCCTGGGTATCCCATTCCAATTCCTGACCACACTTTCCTTGAAAAAAAATTTCCTAATATCCAGTCTAAACCTACTCAAGTCACAGCTTGCGGTTGTTGCCTCTTGTTTTATGACTTATAGCCTGTGAGAAGAGACCAGCACCAGTGTCTCTACAATGTCCTTTCACGTAGTTGTAGAGAGTGATGAGATCTCCCCTCAGTTTCCATTTTCAAACTAAACAACCCTATCTCCTTCAGTCATTCTTTCTAAGATTTATTCTCACTCCAGCACCTCCACATCTCTTTTGTATCCAGGTGCCCAAAACTGAACACAATACTCAAGGTATGGTGTCATCAGCACAGAGTACAAGTAGAGAATCACTTCCTTGCTCCTGCTGGACACTGCATTTCCGATCCAAGCCAGGACACTATTGGCTTCCTTGGCCACCTGGGCACACTGCTTGCTCATATTCAGTTGCTTGTCAACTAGAATCCCCAGGTCTCTTTCTGGCAGACAGCTTTCCAGCCACACTTCCCCAAGCCTGCAGCATTGCTTGGGATTGTTGTGACCCAAGTGAAGGACCTGGTATTTGGCCTTGTTGAAGCTCATCCCGTTAACATTGGCCCATTGATCCAATCTATCCAAGTCCCTCTGTAAAGCCTTCCTATCCTCATGAATATCAACACTGCCACCTAACTTGGTGTCATCTGCAAACTTACTGATGACACATCTGTTTTCGTCAAGGTCATAAAAAAAACGTTAAACAGAAGTGATCCTAACACTGAGCCCTGAGGAACACCACCTGTGACCAGCTGCCAGATGGATTTAACTCTGTTGACCACCACTCTTTGTGCTGTTTGCCCAGGCAGTGCTTTATCCAGCAGAGTGTGTGCTCATCCAAGCCACAAACAGCCAGTGTGTCCATGAGAATTCTGTGGGAAAGTGTCAAAGGCCTTTTGAAAGTCTAGGAGGACAATATCCACAGCCTTTCCCTCATTCTGTCATAGCAGGAGACAAGGTTGGTCAGGCAGGATGTGCCCTTCATAAACCCATGCTGACTGGGCCTGGTCCTCTGCTTGTTCTCTATATGTTGTGTAATGGCGCTTGAGATAATCTCATCCATGACCTTCCCTGGTACCAAAGTTAGACTGACAGGTCTATAGTTTCCTGGATCCTCCTTTCTTGTAGATGAGTGTTACATTTGCTACTCTCCACTCCATTGGGACCTCCACAGGTAGACAGGACTTCATGGGAAGTGTCTTGATGAGCACATCTGCCAAATCACTCAGCACCTTTGGGTGCAGCCCATCTGGCCCCATAGATTTGTGTGCGTCTAAGTCACATAGCAGATCACTGACCACTTCCTAATTTATTGTGATAACTTCATTCTGATTCTGCTTCCTGCCTCCTAGTTCAGCAGGCTAGGTGTCTGGAGACCTGCTGTAGTAAAGACTGAGGCAAAATAGGCAATAAGCACCTTAGCCTTCTCCTCATCCTTAGTCACAGCACTACAAAAGATGTTATACGGACAACTAACTCCATCTCAGAGAAACCAAATATAGAGATACATGTAAGTAGGCAGAGATGAAGAAAATAGATCCCAGAAAGTGTAAGAAATGCTATGAGGTCCTGCAGAAAGACAACCAAGATATCAAACTTTAGCTATGTATTTTTTTTTTAATGCCAAGCATTAGTCAAGAATCCATTCTTCCTGTTTTGGAAACAGGTGGTTGCAATTATAAGTAATACAACTCCAAACACTTACAAGCTAGTTATCTTTTAAATTATTTCCTTGAATCTGGTTGTTGATTAGATTTTTTTCTGTGTGTATTTCCCTGCTTGAATTCTGGCTTTGTCTGACAGAGTTTCTCCTTGTAGGAATATTACAATAGCTGCTGGCTAAAAGAACTAGCTAAGGGAATGCAGGCATTCTCAGTTCTCATTAGGACACTGGGAAAAATGTTATCCTCACTCTTTTCACTTACAGTGCTGGAGGGACATTATAGTAGTTAATTGTAAAGAGACAAAAGATTTTGTCATTTTACTTTCTCTACTTCCTGGATGGCAATGAGGAAATTATCAACAAAACCATGTAAATAGGGCTTTATGAACTCTCATAATGCTGGATCACTGATATTTTCACTTCTAGTGGTGGTCATTTGAGTCCACAGTATCAGGAAGCACAAATAAAATGTTTGATGTTAAACAAACATAAAGTGATATGGATTTATCAACATAGTATTTGGTCAAGCTAAGACGGGTAGCAAGAAGACCTCCACTCTGGACTTCCGGAGGGCAGAATTCAGGTTACTCAAGGAACTAACTCAGAGGGTTCCTTGGGATAAAGAACTTAAAACTAAAGGTGTCCAGGAGGGCTAGACCTGCTTCAAGGAAGAACTGTTGAAGGCGCAGGAACAGGCTGTGCCAATGTGCCAGAAGATGAGCTGCTGGGGCAGACGGTCAGCCTGGATGGGTAACAAACTTTTAGTAGAACTAAGGGAAAAAAAGAGCATGTATCATCTTTGGAAGAAAGGTGAGGCAACCCACAGAATGTTTAAGGATGTTGCCAAATCACGTAGGAAGAAAATTAGGGAGGAAAAAGCACATTTGGAGCTTAAACTGGCCTCTGCTGTGAAGGACAACAAAAAGTCCTTCTATAAATGCATGAATAGCAAGAGGAAGGTCAAGGACAACCTCCACTCCTTGGTGGACATGGAGAGAAAGGTTGTATCAAAGGATGAGGAAAAGGCAGAGGTACTTAACAACTTCTTTACTAGCAGGACAGAACGTTTTCCTGACAGCTGGCCTGCAGAGCTGGCAGATGGAGCAAGGGAGATGCATAGTTCCCTATGTTCCATGAGCAGGTGATTGGAGGTCTCCTCAGCCGCTTGGAGCCCCACAAGTCTATGGGACAGGATGGGATCCATCCTAGGGTGCTGAGGGAGCTGGCAGATAAGCTGGCCAAGCCACTCTCCATCATTTTCCAGCAGTCCTGGCTCACTGGAGAGGTCCCAAAAGACTGGAGGCTGGCCAACATTGTGCCCATCCACAAGAAGGGCCGGAAGGAGGAATCAGGGAATTATAGGCCTGTCAGCCTGACCTCAGTGCCAAGCAAGATTATGGAAAAGGTCATCTTGAGTGCAGTCAGACAGCACTTACAGGATGGCCAAGGGATCAGGCATAGCCAGCATGGGTTTAGGAAGGGCAGGTCCTGCCTGACCAACCTGATCAGGTGACCCGCCTGATGGATGTGGGGAGGCTGTGGATGTAGTCTACCTGGACCTCAGCAAGGCTGTTGACACCGTCCCCCACAGCAAACTCCTGGACAAGCTGTCAGCGCACGGCTTGGATGGGCGCACATTGCATTGGGTTAGGAACTGGCTGGAGGGCCGAGCCCAGAGAGTGGTGGTGAATGGTGCCACATCCAGCTGCCGGCCAGTCACCAGTGGTGTGCCCCAAGGATCAGTGCTGGGCCCCATGCTCTTTAACATCTTTATTGATGATCTGGATGAGGGCATTGAGTCCATCATCAGTAAAATTACTGATGTCACCAAGCTGGGGGCAGGAGTTGATCTGCTGGAGGGTAGAAAGGCTCTGCAGAGGGACCTCAACAGGCTGGACAGATGGGCAGAGTCCAAGGGCAGGAGATTGAGCACATCCAAGTACCAGGTTCTGCACATTGGCCACAGCAACCCCATGCAGTGCTACAGGCTGGGGTCAGAGTGGCTGGAGAGCAGTCAGGCAGAGAGGGACCTGAGGGTGCTGGTCAATGGTAGGCTGAACATGAGCCTGCAGTCTGCCCAGGCAGCCAAGAGGGCCAATGGCATCCTGGCCTGCATCAAGAACAGTGTGGCCATCAGGAGCAGGGAGGTAATTCTGCCCCTGTATGCTGCACTGGTTAGGCCGTACCTTGAGTCCTGTGTCCAGTTCTGGGCCCCTCAGTTTAGGAAGGATGTTGACTTGCTGGAATGAGTCCAGAGAAGGGCAACAAAGTTGGTGAGGGGCTTGGAGCACAAGCCCTATGAGGAGAGGCTGAGGGAGCTGGGGTTGCTTAGCCTGGAGAGGAGATTCAGGGGTGACCTTATTGCTCTCTACAACTACCTGAAGGGAGGTTGTAGACAGGTGGAGGTTGGTCTCTTCTCCCAGGCAGCCAGTACCAGAACAAGAGGACACAGTCTCAGGCTGCGCCAGGGGAGGTTTAGGTTGGATGTTAGGAAGTTCTATACAGAGAGAGTGATTGGCCATTGGAATGGGCTGCCTGGGGAGGTGGTGGACTCACCATCATTGGAGGTGTTCAGGAGGAGACTTGATGGGGTGCTTGGTGCCATGGTTTAGTCGTTTAGGTGGGTTGGATTGGTTGATGGGTTGGACGCAATGATCTTGAAGGTCTCTTCCAACATGGTTTATTCTATGTATTCTATGTACCAAATCAGTTTATTTATGCTTGTGGCAATTGTATCACTTGCTTTGGTTGCAAACTGTATTAAAACAGCAATGTCACTGTCACCTTTCCTGTAGCGAGGCAAAAAATTTCTGTCACAAGTTATATATGGCGCAGACATACAGTACAGATTTTTAGTTATCACACACATTTACTTTTTTAACTTCATCTGTGAGTTTCACTTGTCTACATTGGTCTTAGACTATATCCTGTTTTTCCAGTAGCCTACCAAAGAAGACAGTTCTGGTCACTGTGGGTTGTCACTCCAGGGAAATTCTCTCCAGCTCCTTTATCTCAATTAGACTATTCACTAGTTTCAGAATATAAGGCAGCTATACTCCTGAAATAATGTAATAATAAAAGTTTTAGTGTTTGCAGGTCATTTATCAATTAGTGGGCCCATCAAGCCCCAACATCCTTTTGCTGAACTCTTGAAAATAACATCTTGATGGATCAAGGAAAATTAAGCAAATTTTCGCACAAATTATAAGATGATAATTTGCACAATTTCAAATCTTTCTGTAATAGGTTAAACCCTGAGAACAGACTAGTCCATTGGTTCCTCTCCCCCACCTCCCACACTGTCCTCCCCCACCAATGCAGAAATGAGGGAAAAGTAATGCACAAAATACTCTGGGATAAGATAGAGTTGAGATAAGATGAGAGTTTATTGAAGAAATGAGATAATAATAATACATAAAATTACCATATCTTGCAGAAAAAGTGCAGTGAGATGCAGGGGAGAAAAAGACAATCAATCAAACAAAAAAACCCAGCATAAAAGAGAAAAAAAGAGTGCTAACCTCTATTGCTGCCATTCCTGTGGGAAAAAGTCCACACAAAACAAACCCTGAACCTAAAAGCAGCAACCAGAACAGGAAGCTGGAATATGTTGCAGTCAGAACTTCAAGCCTCATAATGCTATACTTTAGCCAGCACTTTCCTTTTGAAGTTGGCATGATGACAGCATGGTATGAATAACAGCAGCAATTATTCAACTTAACCCATGACACTTTTAAACAAGTAAATGTCAAGATGCTTCACAGAAAATACTTTTATGAGACTATTCTTTATAAGTAAGCAAAACCTTGTTTGATTTTTTTATTTTTTTTGGGTATTTTTTGTTTTGGTTTTGCGTTGTGGTTTGTTTGGTTGGTTTGGTTTTCCTCTAAGCTTGTTTCCAGAAATAGCATGAACATGCAATACCTGCATGAAACAGTATGACAGCAAGGAATATTCCTGCCTGAACTTTTGAGTACTGGCAATACTGTGACCAGTTGGAAACAGAGTCCATACATAGGAAATATCTGTCAAGCTTAAGCACTGACTTCACTTTCTAAACTGCCTGACTGCATGATACCATTCTTCCAACAGGATGCCAACACCTTTTACAACCTGAACTACTTTCTGTTGCTGATTGTGTCCTTCACTTCATTCCACAGAGCTGTCAGCCCAAAACATTTATAAAACCATGAAACCCTACTGAAAAACACGTAATTTAAAAATGGTAAGATTTGAAGCAGTCCTTGTTTACCATTCTACTGCTGACCCCTTGAGGTGTGAGCACTTCACAGGTTCAAGATTTTATTTTTTTTCCCCGAGCGTGAAAGGAAAAAGCTCTTGGTTTTCTATACATTTAAAAGTAAGATTTTTGGTAATTAACTTCCACCTCTTTTTTAGGAGCTTTGAGAGAAAAATCATATCAAAATTTTAGGAAACACTGAGAGTCAGTAAAGCTTTAAAAAATTAGATCAATAAATCAGGGCTAGGGTTAAAAACAGTGTGTTATCTGGCTCTGTAGAGCTATACTGCATCTATGCAATCCCTGGCACAGTGTGCTTGCTAAGCGAAGGGCTTTGGTGAAAGTGCAGCACTGAAGTGGCTGAAAAGGAAATATTAGGAAAAAAAACTGTGGAAAACTCCCTTCTAATAAAGCACACTAACATTTCCAGAAAGCAGGCTGGATATTAATTGTGGTTTTGCTCTTCCCTGAAAGACTCTCATAGAATGACCTGTGTGGAATTAAATTTCTTTCCCTTGAAAGGAGGCAGGATTGAGTCAACCCTTCCAGAATTTGAGTCTATGACACAGGGGAGTCTAAGAAATTCAACCCTTAGGCACAACTTTTAAGCCATCACCCTCCAGCGTATGATAAAAGATTTTGTATAAACAAAGGAAAGGGAATTGAAATGAGGGAGGGTTTGGGTGAATCATAAAGTGGGTTCAGAATATTTTTGGAGGGGGGCATGGAATAATTTTTTTTTTCAGGTTATGGGAATAACAGCAGAAACCAACAACTGAGTTAAAAACATTTTCCAAAACCTGAAGTGAACTCAGAATTTATGTTATTTAAGGAAGTTTTGAAAAGTTTTTCTCTGTGCACTTTGTTAACTGGTTGCTTTTTCCTGGCTTTCTGCTGTCATCTGCTCCTGAAAGAAAACTTGACAGCAGATAATGTTTGCAGCTATATTTCTTACACACCTGAAACAGAAATAATGGAAAGCATTTGAAAAAAGTTCAGTCTTCCTTTTTATTCTGTTGCAAAATGAACTGGAAGTTCAAAAGGATGCTTATGACAATATTAATAGAAACAATTTTATGGATATTTTGTTGCTGAGTCTCTCCCTTCTCCTCCTCCATTTATATATAAAATTAATGGTGAACATGACCTTGGTTGTTGTCAAAATTGTTTCTGTTTTTGAAGTAAAATCAGAATTGAAAAAGTTAGTTTTACATTTTCTTGAATATACTAAAGCTTTGTCTCTGTAGGGACAATTTGCTTCTTTCAGTCAGATAGACTCTGGATTTTGCTCCAAATCACAATAATTCCTGTGTGGTACTCTATACTATCACTGGTGGCATTTATGCTAACCTTACAAAAAAATATTTGCACCAAATTGCATCTGGTGGAAATGATTTCTATATATGTTTTTAATAATTTAAATTAGTTACCTTTGAATTTAGCAAAATAACTCCACATTTCCATTATGAGAAAGAAAAGTAAGAGCACTTTGCTCATTTCTATATATTATTCATTTAAAGATACTCATGCTACATTTATTTTGAAGAGAAAAGGTTTATTTATATTCCTGAAGTATAAAGAATTTTTCTTTCCACAGTGTCATATTTTTGTCTTGCCATATAACCAAAGTGAGGCACATTATTCCAGGTAATGTTTTCTTTCATTTTCTTATATGTCTTCAATGGCTGAGGTCTTTATAAGTACTTCTTCTGTTGACCCATTAACCCAAATAGGATGGATTTTTCTCTTCTCCCATATTTAGACCCCAGTTTGCTCACTCATGCTGAACTATTTCCTTTTGTCATAAAATAACCAGTAGTCATTTCACCTAATTTTTTTAAATCACTTTGGGGTTGTTTTTATTGTTTGCACTTTGGTTTTTGGGTGTTGTGTTGGGTTTTTTTTAATTATTATTTGTTTTGTCTTGTGTATTATATTAGAGTTCTAAATGGGTTGTACAATTTTTGGCCATATTTGATAATTTCTGTGGAGAACAGTTCCATGACCAGAAGAAAAATAAATAAAAAATAATCTACTCAAACCCTGATATTTCCTGGGAAATATATTATATAGTTAAACAGCAATAATTTGATTTTCTCCTATTATTTGTATCACTAATTCAAACTACCATGCCTATTTTTACATATAAAATGTGTTATTTGCTTTCAGTTAAAATTTAAACAAAATATTTGTCTCAAAATAAACATTCAAAAGATAATAATGTCTACAAACTTTTTTTTTAAATC
The DNA here is from genome assembly GCF_014839835.1 of Dryobates pubescens. Lineage (NCBI taxonomy): Eukaryota > Metazoa > Chordata > Aves > Piciformes > Picidae > Dryobates > Dryobates pubescens. Next base: position 81,389,729 of record NC_071657.1, on the reverse strand, counting down.
GTCACAAGAATGAGAAAACAAGAAAATAATCAGACTCAGTAAAAATATATAAAAAAAAAAACCTTTGTCTTTTAAAAGGCACAGCATCAGATTAAATTTATTTTTCACTGTGAGCAAATACTGGGAGAAACTAAGATCTTATGACTATCTATTGTAGAATATCAGGGAGTATGTCCAGATGTTCTCAGCAGGTCATCTACTGTCCACAGAAAGGAAACAAACCAACCCAGCCAACCAAGAACTCGATCAAACAAACAAAAAAGAACATCAACAAAGACAAAAGCATCCTAAAGTTTCTATTGATCTGTCTCAACCAGTGATAAGGACTCGGGTGCAGTACAAAGTTGAGCACATGAATAAGCCTTGTAATAAAGGGATCTGATTAACACTGCATACTGCAGATGTCTCTTTTCTGTGTCACTGTCCATTTCTAAGGCTTCATAAACAGATTAATAAAAAAAGTTATAGCATAAAAAGTTCAGTAATTTCCTTTCTTTTCAGGAAACAGTCTAAAAATTCTCCTTTTAGATTTCTAGGTCTTTTTTTAGATCTGAGATGATTTTGTTCTCATGGTCATGAAAGGAACTTGTCCATCCTGATAGAAATATAATAGAATCATAGATTCATACACTGCTTTGGGTTGATATTTAAAGTTCATCTATTCAACTGCCCTGCAGTGAGCAGGGATATCTTTTGTGGCAACATAGGCACAGCCTTTGCAATACAGTTTCAAGCAAAGGTGTTTATTGCATTACACAGTTAACTTATATATGAATACACAGACTACATAGAATACATAGAATGCCAGCAAGTCAATACATAGGTTCCAGCAAGTCAACATCCTTCCTAAACTGAGGGGCCCAGAACTGGACACAGTACTCAAGGTGCGGCCTAACCAGTGCAGTGTACAGGGGCAGAATGACCTCCCTGCTCCTGCTGGCCACACTGTTCCTGATGCAGGCCAGGATGCCATTGGCCCTCTTAGCTGCCTGGGCACACTGCAGGCTCATGTTCAGTCTACCGTCAACCAGCACCCCCAGGTCCCTCTCAGCCTGACTGCTCTCCAGCCACTCTGACCCCAGCCTGTAGCTCTGCATGGGGTTGTTGTGGCCAATGTGCAGAAACCGGCACTTGGATGTGTTAATTCTCATGCCGTTGGAATCTGCCCACCTGTCCAGCCTGTCGAGGTCCTTCTGCAGAGCCTCTCTACCCTCCAGCAGATCAACTCCTGCCCCCAGCTTGGTGTCGTCAGCAAATTTACTGATGATGTTGTTTCTATACAAACCTAATGCAGTGTTGTCACACTCTAATTGGTTGTTTTTCTTCTAACGTGCTCAAGCAAGGCATACAACTGGTTAATTCTAACACTTCTCAACATGTCCAGCCAAGTCCTGTCTGGTCTCTCTCAGGTCCCAATAAGGTACATATTCCTAACTCAAGGACAGACAACAGTGTCCTAAAGTCTCCAAAAACAGACTTTCTCCTACATTTTTAACTAGATCAGATTATCAGAGATCAATCCAATCTGACCCAGAACATTTCCGTGCATGGGATTTCTACCATTTCCCTGGGAAATCTGATATAATAACAATAATAATACATGCAATAGTGGTAAACTAGAATATTTCATATTACTCCTTTAAAAGGACTGTGGTGCTATGGATTACAAAGTATCAAAGGCAGGGTTTGGAATTTAGGGGAAGATGGTTTGGGGCTTGTGGTGGTTTAAGCCTTAACCTGAGTTTAATCTACCACAAAATAATCTGGAGTCAGTTTGGAAGTAGAAGTAATTTTTTAAAAAATATATATATATACCAATAACAGGGGGGATTTACAAGGGTAAGGAGTAAGGATGAATAGGAGAACATACAAAACCAAATTTGAATGGCTTTATATCTCTCTTGATGTATGTGGATTTCAGTCCTTTGGAGAAGTGTGGATGTGGCAGGGAGAAGATCAAGCCCAACCACGTGGCAGAACCAGGAGGCTGGCAGCAGCGGTGAGTCCTTTCCAACAGGCAAGGAAGGAGCAAAAAGCCAAGATGGCTGCCATGGCCTTCCCTTTATAGTCTTGCTGGACATGAAGGGGCAGCAGAACAGATCAATTTAGGCCTGGGAGACCCCTCCTCTCAGGAGGGAGAAACAACATCCGCCTGGATCAGGTTTCTTTTGTCTCCTGGGAGAGGCAGGGCTCTCGCAAACCAACCCCAGGATGGTGTAACCCAGCACAGGGTTTTTTATCTATTTGTGTTTTTCCTGACTAGTAATCTCACTGCAATTCTACTACTACACACATATAAAGCCTGCCATTCTTATGAGAATATATTAGAAACCTTATGCTAACTTAAATAAAGACACTATTTAATCCACTTTCAGTGAATCTTCTTCTGTTTTAATAAAGAGGCTTGCAAATGGCCCACTTGGTAAAGCTGAGAAAGTACAAATTCAGGGTAGTTGTGACCCTTAAACCAAATGAGTGCACTCACTAGTTTTTTATACAGTTGACTCATTTGTTACTATGGTATGCCATCTTGATTTAACTAGCACCAACATGATTCTTAACATTTGAAACTAGCTGTTGAATACAGACAGCGTTCTCTAGTTCTCACACTGCTCTGGTTCAAAGAACTAAAGTTTAAACTATCAGCTACCTGCCATTTTTTAAATTGCTGCAAATAAAAACTCTTTGATGATTTCAGATTTCTGCTGCTTGCTTGCAGGTTTACAGAGAATAATTGCTACCATAAGAAAACTACTGAAATAGACAATAAACTGATTTTGGCTGCAAGTACACTGTAATTCTGTTCTGTATTGGTATGTGCCGCACCACAGTGACAAGTGTTTGTTTTAAACAACAACAACAAATTACTTAGTGGAGGTGGAAGAAAAACAACTCGCTAGTTTAACAGTTCTGGTACAATAATCTGTGAACCAGCTAAGATAGAAACTTTATTCTTACTGAAAAGATTAAATAGATTATGTTGACATAAAAAACATAGGGCCATATGCATTCCTGCAAGGCCACAGAACAAAGACCTCGCTTGTAATGAGGAAACGATTAATGTGATATGGTTCACCCGCTCTTCTTCAAAGACTTATCCCTGTGCTTTGCTAAATATAAAGATAATCTAACATTTTTTCACAGAACCACAGAATCATAGAATACTACTGGTTAGAAGGGATCTTGAAAGATCATCTAGTTCAAATCCCCTGGCAGAGCAGGGGAGTAGATCACACAGGAACATGACCAGTAAGGCTTTGAATGTCTCAGAGAACACTACTTGTGTTCTCTTTGTTTTAATTTTGTGCTACAAGGATAGGAATTTCTGGGTTCTTTGTTATTTATACCCCCATTTTGCATTTGTACATTGATTCCTGACTATCTGACCTTTCTCACAATTTGCCCACTTTCAAGATCCCAGGATTTGACAGAGCTTCACAGATTCTCCTTTCTACATGGACCTATTCCCCAGGGCAAGTCACCCAACCTTTTTCAATAGCAGTATCCCTACCACTATATCATGCACAACTGACCAAACCAGAAATTATTTCTAAAATTTCCTTACATTATTCTCTTTCTTCTCCTCAACACTTTTAAAATAATAGCTTACTAAGGAACACAAAATACTAATTTTGACATAGATTTCCAGTGTTTATTTTCTGTTCCTGAATCAGTCCTTTCTAGATGGTTCATACCCATAGACTTTAATGTTTTGGTCTTACAAGTCTTCTACCCTTCTACAAGTATTTATATTCTATAATTACTATAATTAACACCTTTTAATCAGGTTTGTATAAATTTGGGGCCCAACAGCTGTCCAAAGGCACACTTTAAACTAATTTTGCTATTGATCAGATGAGCCTGCAGAGAAAGCCTTCACATGTTCCATCCATAATGTCTAGAAATAGTAGAAATTTCTATTCACAGATTTCTTCAAAGATCTCATCTCCCTTGTTGCTTACTACCCCCTTTTTTGTCTCCCTATGCATCTATCACTAGCTGTTTGACATGCTAATGCAACTTGGTTCTGAAACATTTGTTTTTGAGGTCCTTTTTGCTGTGTAAGTATGTGTGATGCAATTTACCACTCTGAAATTACCCATTCAATTTGACAGTAGCTACTTATATCACATTTACCTAGTGATCTTGTGGAACTTCTTGCAATTGTCTTCACATAGTAAAAGTTAATAACAACAAAACCACATGTCCATTATGATACAGAGAAGGGTGCATTCTTCTAAAAGAAAGTCCTTGCACTGTCTCCCAAATATCCTACAAAGCCTAAGAGCCCTTAACCCACCAAGGTCCTTCTCATCTCTTCACAAATACTCAAGAAACTTAAATATTTGCAATATATGAAGACCAAGACCAGTGGATCACATTTCTTTTCTAGATAATGGGTCCATCAACTGCTTCATTTATTTCTTTATGAGCTTTTGGGGGCTTTTTATAACTCTCCATAGTTTTTCACTACAAAACTCTTATTTTATGGTCATGCACTCCTTTAATCAAAATTTTCTAGTAGTCACCTTTCTAAAACAGGAACAGAATCATAGAGTCCTGCCATTAACCTAACACTGTGAAGTCACAGGAGGTTGAGGCAGCTGAAGGAGGATACAAACAGGACAGAGGAAGAGAGAAGATGGAATGCAAAACCTCAGAGAGTAAAAATCACCACACATGAAAGTGAAGAAACAGTTATTTTCCTATTTTTATTTTTCTAAAGTCAGCTTTATTGCACATTTAAATACATGATGAAATTACTATGATGTACAAATATATGCACATCCACACTTACAACCACCTCTTGATATTTCTGTGGTGAACCAGTATTGATTTCTTTCCTAGACCTCATTTCATATTGTGGCCTGAAAATTAAATATCTATTTAGTTTCAATATGGCACAGGATTCTAATTGGATTTTAAGGCAGTAATTTATGCAATATTAATAGATACTTTCAGCAAACCAGTAATTAACATCTGACTTTTATGGAAGGAAGGAAGGAAGGAAGGAAGGAAGGAAGGAAGGAAGGAAGGAAGGAAGGAAGAAAGGAAGGAAGGAAGGAAGGAAGGAAGGAAGGAAGGAAGGAAGGAAGGAAGGAAGGAAGGAAGGAAGGAAGGAAGGAAGGAAGGAAAGAAGGAAGGAAGGAAGGAAGAAAGGAAGGAAGGAAGAAAGGAAGGAAGGAAGGAAGGAAGGAAGGAAGGAAGGAAGGGAAAGAGAGAATCAAGTGCTCTTATTTTTTGATTTGATCTTTTTGCCTACGTGCTTTTGGTCTCTTCTGTTTTTCCACCCCTTTAAAAGTGGTCTGAATGTAATTAGCAAAAGCCAGGACAGAACAGGGACATTTTGGGCAGCATAAAATTACATTATGTATTTAATCATCTAATGCCTACAAAAATTATTAAATAATTTAAATGCAATTCTATAAAATGTGTTTTAAATGAGAGGCTTCAGCTCTGAGTGATAGATTAAAAGCTTCATATAACCCACAGATTTTATAAGGTACTGCCAAGCAAATTCAAATGAAAAGATTATATTTTGTTTCCTTCTTTTATGTAACAAGACTCCTTCATTTTCTACCCTTTTTTTCCCCCCTGTAGCAGGAGTGGAATAAAAATATACAGCATCATTTAAATGTTGTATGAAAAAAAAAAAAAAAAGATGATTCAGAGCTATCAAATCATCATTAAAAGAAGAAATCAGCTTGCTTGTTCTACTTATTCCCATACAGTTCCCTAAAAATCAAGGATTTAAGGAAATGTAACCTGGATATTTAGTTTTATATCAAATCGATAAGCCAGAAATATGAGAAAATATTAATATGATTTATTAAATATAAAAAATTATTTTGCAAAGCCAATTTGATCAATGTTCATTTGCCTGGTTGATGATAAGTTAATTACACACAACAGGAGGCTAACAAACAGTAGAATAACACTCTAGAAAAATCAGACCTTGGAATACAGAGGAACAATCTGGAAATTTCTTATACAGGCAAAAAACAAACAGCAATGCTATCCTAAGGTGGTGAGATGGACCACCTCAGGTTCACGATGGAGCTAACCAATAGGTAAAGCTATAAACCTTAGGAATAACCAGGTAAATTAGCGTAAGTTACTCATGAGCTGCCGAGCCATTAACTACCAAAACCTTTGCTGAGTGAAGCAATGCTGTGAGTTCGTAGTTGTAATCCAAAGGGCAGAAATAATCCAAAGGTAGTACCCAAAATTAGAGGAAGTGAGATAGAGGGAGACATACTGCTCTAGCAAAGGTCTAGGCACTATGCTGCTAGGACAAAAGAAGTTAATTGCCTTGCAGACAGGAGCAAGTAGGTGCTTGTTGCCGCCTGGAATCTGGAGATGAGAGAAAGACAAGAACAATAGACATATGAACAACAAAGAGCATGTGAGCTCTCAAAATCCTCCCCTATAAATTCCCTTTTTGAAAACTGAACAGTCCAATGGACATTAGCTATTCAAATCCCGCCAATAGTTCAAAATGTATGTCTGGCAAGCAAAACTGCACACACTTTCTCTCATAGCCTCTGACACATGCAGCTGCCTCTCTGAAACATGAGGCTCGGGGTCCAGCTTCCACCCACTCTAGGCAGCCTTAATGGCATGTGCCTATTGGCTCCTTGACCTCAATCCAGACCCTGCAACAGAGAGCTCAAACAGGTTTAGCTGTCTTGTTAATGCATCTTCCAGGACACCTGGGATGCCCAGAACAATATTGAGCCTCACTGTAAATTGATGCTTTCACTGCAGTTTCAAGAATTAAGCAAAATTAAGTAAAATTTTCTCTAAAAATATCCCATGTATAACATTACAAATCTATTGAGCAAATTATTATCATGTATACAACTGAGAATAATTGTAACAAATATTTGCTTTATCCTCCTTTCATGTCTGCATGATATTGCACTTTACACTCAAAGAATTTTTATTTAAAGATATTTTATGCTCTTATATTTTAATGTAAGTTGATAGATGGGAAAAAAAGATTGAAAAAAATAACCAGTGAGAAATCGGGGCGATAAATGATACAGCCCCATACACTCTACATCAAGGGAGACATCTGCTTTACGTCTGGTCTGTTCAGACTAGTTCAAATGACTAATGTGAGTACTTAGTAACAAAAGCTAAGCCTCTTCAAACCTTCTTTAAAATACTAAAAAAAAAATAAATAAGTTTTTAAAAAGAAAAATGCCTGCTGTGGGTAAACTAGTCTGTTGCAGTTCTTAAGTGTGAATGCAAAATTGGATTTAGAGACATCAAAGCATCAAAGCAATAGCCAATTATTTTTTAGTCCTTTACTCTTATCGTGGGATCCCTCACCTCCAGTTAGACAGTGGGGTTTCTGATATCTTACATGGAAAAAAAATAGGTCCTTTAACATGAAATTCAAGAAAGCTACATGTGGTGGTTTTAGACTATACCTTTAAAATTTAGTTACAGATTCTCAGAAGAAAAGTAGAAAAATATAAATAAATCACTATTGGGTGTATAAAGGAAAACAAAAGATTATTCTAAAGAAATTTGTTGGGTGAATATCTTGAATAAGATGAACTGTTTTGCTTCACTCAGGAGAGATAACATGCTTTAGCTGACCTTGGCTAAGTCTAACCCACTGCTTCGCTCTCTCCTCTCCTCTCCTTTCTCTCTTGGGGCAGGGGTGGGGGGGCAGTGGAATGGCTTCCCTGGTCTCTTGACCAGCGCAGTTTTCATGCTGTTTGCAAATATGTGTATAATATTGTAAAGACTGAGTATTTTATATATATTCTTTGCATTCCATTATAGAGTGTAGATTTTGCTTGTAAATACAGCTTCATTTGCTTCATTTCATTTGCAACTGAGTTGGTCTGGCAAAGTTAATGTTGTGGGGGAAACTTCAACCCATCCCACTACAGAACAGAGATTTTCACAGGAGATAGAGCCATGTAATTTCTGAATGTTAATGGAATTTAGACATGAGTCAAAACAACCTGTTTCTTTCAGTATAGGAGCAATAACAGGCAGGTTTTCATAAGGACTTTTCATGGTGCCAGGATTGCAGATACATGTTTAATATCTCAAATTTCAATTATTGTAATTTATGTTTATGCATGATGTATGTTCAAACAAAATGAACAGTTCCTTGGTTTTGTGGTTTAGTTTTTATTTGTTTGGTTTTGCTTGTTTGTTTGTGTGGTTTTGCTGTGAGCCTTAGTTCTTGCAGTAATTTAGACCTGACTAGAGACTGTGAGAGATGGCTGAAGGCTTACTGAAAGCTGAATTGTCGTAATTTCTATTATCTATGTCAGAAATAACCTGCATGTGTTGACATATGTTAGAAACAGGAACACTTTTATACCAGAACAAAACTCTGAAATGATCTTTTACACTCTATAGTTGTCCTCTTTGTTTTGGTTTGGTTTTGGTTTTGGTTTTTCAGTAGGCATCACTGGTGGCTTTCAGGAAGCAGGGACTAGTGAAATACAGCCAAGAACCGCAAACAGGTTGTGACATAAGTGAGAACTGTTTGGCTAGGAAAGAATCCTACGCTTCTAAACCTTTTTATTTTTTTTTTTTCCTGAATTGTCCAAATTGCTTATGGTCTACTATTTCAACTTTCCATAATGTCACTGTGACACAGTGTTTATTTGTAGCAAGTCCCCTTAGACCCATTATTAAATGGTACTTAAAGATTTGACTCAGTAATGTCCGTCTTACAATGCATACATCTGCTTCAATAGTATCTTAGAGACTGAGGGGGAAAAATATTATCCTTTTCCATAACAACAATTAATCAGAGTACGAATTCTTTAAAGCTTTCTAATCATGGAAACGTAAATTTATCTTCAAGCACAGATGCGCACAAAAACATCATCTGATTTTGTACCCATATGCTTATTCCTTCTATGAAAAGCAACAACCAATAGTACAAACCCTCCTATTTGTCAATTACATAAAAGATAAATGGAAATCAGATGCATGGAGAAATGAGGTTATCTGATTGGTGTCAGATTGAAGGTCAGTGGTGTAGCTGGGATCAAGAGTTGTATTTCACAGCTGCTGGCTAATGTTCTAATCATTATTTAGCAGCTCTTTACTTACCAAAAACCTGTGGGTTGGACTTATAAAATCTCATCAAGTTGTTAAAACAGTTTTTTCCTCATGAGTTCTGCAGTTACTAGCCAAATTTACATATAAATGAGTGAAACCAGCCTGTTTACTTCCACTACTTCCATTAAAGATGGATGAGGGTTTACTTTTAGAAAGCAGTTTGTGAGAGTCTTGCATATTCCTTAGGTTTTTTCACATTCTTCTTTGAAGTTAAGCACTGACAGGAGTGAATTGAATCTTTCTGCCCTATTGTCACCAGGTAGTTATACATTTTCTTAGCATCCCTTTGTTTATAAACCTGTCACTGATCTGGGACCAGAAACCATGTTCAGAAACCTCAGAACCAGTACATCAAAATGTCTCTTGAGGAACAGATCAACAAAATTATTGTCATTATTCTTCACTCCTCTAAGGACTGTTTCCAGGTCATAGACACCTACTGTGGATGTTTTGGGAATAATTAAAATCATTAACAGATTGTTAATGTGACTTGGTAACAGACCAAGCAGAACCTTATAAAACAATAAAGCTTTACAATCAGTCTGATGTGTAACTAGGCAAGGATGGAAGCAGGTATAACACCAGTTAGGGTAGATTTTAACCATTCTTAGCACCCCAGTGGTGCAGAGCCACTGAAAGGTGTCTGTATGAGATGTGTAAGTGTTTTGAGGCTCATAAACCATGGGGAGTTTTAACTAGATGACCAGATGAAGCTGATATGGTACCACTGAACTGAGCCAACAGGCATCCTCTGGAACTAGAAGAGGAGTACTTCCATTCCTTTATGCAGCAGAATTGCAAGAGTATTTAATATTTTTTAAAATTATTATTATTATTTCAGATTTTTATTCCTTCTTTCTCAGAGTTAACACTAGGACAACAAATCTGCAGCTGTGTGCTTTGGAACCAGTCATTAAGAGGAAGCAGAAAAAATAATTATTTCAGAAACAGGTTCGCTTTACTATAGTTCTGATCTGTTCTGCTGCCTGGGCAAGGCACATTGTCTGTTAGGTTTTCTTTACTTACACTGGGTCTAACTTGACTTCATTGAAAATTATATTTCACAGTAAACATCCATCCTTTTCTTCTTTCTTTCTTCCGAATTCCTTCCTCCCCTCCTTCAGAATTCCTTCTTTCTAAATTTCTTTCTTCCAAATACCTTCATTCTCATTCTCTATCATTCCACCTTTTTCTCTCCTTCATAAAAGGAAACTATCTTTATATTAACCTTGGTTTTACAATGCTGACATTTTCTGCTGGAACATGTAGTTTTGGCATCTTTAGGATTAATGCCTTTATAGTCTGGAAGAGCACAACACTATGCTAATCCAGGAGTTAAGGTTTAGGGTATTATAGCTAGTCAGATATGTACAGCCCAGAGGGATTCAGACTGAGCTGTGCACTCTGTCATTTTCATTTTATGACCCTGCTCCATGAAACTGTTCCCATATGTTTAAAGTTAGGAATAAAGAGGCTCTGATCAAATTAGAACCACTCAAGTCTTTGCACAAAGTTAATAACTTTTTTTTTTTTAAATCTTTGAAAATATTATAAATTTTTAAATGTTCTCTAGTTTTTGTCAGATGAACTTTGTTTATTTGACCTGAGATCGAAAACCAGAAGGAAATGCTTTTATATATATATATATATTAGTTCTTCTTCAATTGAAAGTAGCACTTTTACAATCTGCGGCTGTACAAAGCCTGGAAAGGTTAAACAAAGCCCTCAACCAGAGTTCAATACACCTTCTTACAAAGCTGGTATCTAGAAGTAGAAGGAGATAAAGCAAGTGACTCAGAATCTCACAGGGGCCTGTAACCATTTTAGGCTGTGCCTTTAAGAAAGGGACAATTGCTGGAATACTCTGGCAGAATGTTTTGGCGAAATAATGAAAACGAGATATTCTAAACGAATTTCATTGGTAGATAGGTGGAAAGCAACTTTAAATTTTAGTTCAGTTTGAATCTCAGTCAGTTCAGCCTGTCTTTTTCAGTCTGTCTGTTTCAGTCTCTCTCTGAGCAACACCTGTCCTGGACGGAGTTGACCTTGAATTAACTGAACCTACAGATAAACTAATTCTTGCATATGCTTTGAGCTAACAGAATTTCCTCCTTAATAATTACCCTTTTTGGGAAAAAAGGGAGGTAGGGGAAGAGAGGGGGTAAAGTTGGGAGGGACCCTCCTGGCTGGAGGAGGGAAAATGTTGGTTTTTTTCTGTATATATTGTGAATACTGTATATTGTGTATATATTCACTGCATCTCATCCTGCTTGTAAATATGCCTTATATTAATTTCTGCTTCTCCGACTGAGTTAGCCATGGTTTCTTTGTGTGGGGGGAAAAACTGAACTTTCTCTCACCACCACGGGGCCTGATATAGAGGAAATAGAATAGAATAGAATAGAATTAACCAGGTTGGAAGAGACCTTCGAGATCATCATGTCCAACCTATCATCCAACACCACCGAATCAACTAAACTATACAACCAAGCATCCTGTCAAGCCTCGCCCTGAACACCCCCAGCGACGGCGACCCCACCACCTCCTCAGGCAGCCCATTCCAGTGGGCAATCACTCTCTCTGTGTAAAACTTCCTCCTAACATCCAGCCTAAACCTCCCCTGACACAGACTGAGACTGTGTCCTCTTGTTCTGGTACTGGTTGCCTGGGAGAAGAGACCAACCTCCGCCTCACTACAACCCCCCTTCAGGTAGTTGTAGAGAGCAATAAGGTCACCCCTGAGTCTCCTCTTCTCCAGACTAAGCAACCCCAGCTCCCTCAATCTCTCCTCATAGGGCTTGTGCTCCAAGCCCCTCACCAACCTTGTTGCCCTTTTCTGGACACGCTCCAGCAAGTCAACATCCTTCCTAAACTGAGGGGCCCAGAACTGGACACAGTACTCAAGGTGCGGCCTAACCAGTGCAGTGTACAGGGGCAGAATGACCTCCCTGCTCCTGCTGGCCACACTGTTCCTGATGCAGGCCAGGATGCCACTGGCCCTCCTGGCTGCCTGGGCACACTGCTAGCTCATGTTCAGCCTACCATTGATATATGTATTTTGTTAAAAACTTTACCTCTCCCGCTTCCAAACTGATTCCAGACTATTTGTTTTGTCTTCTCCTTCCCTTTTCCCTACCTCTTTTTCCCCCTTTTCCCCTTTCTTTCCTTTTCCTTGGTCTCTTTGGGAGAAGAGACCAACCAAGCACCAGAACAAGAGGCCACAGTCTCAGGCTGTGCCAGGGGAGGTTTAGGCTGAAGGTTAGGAGGAAGTTTTACACAAAGAGGGTGATTGCCCATTGGAACGAGCTGCCCGGTGAGGTGGTGGAGTCACCATCACTGGGGGTGTTCAGGAGGAGACTTGATGGGGTGCTTGGTTGCATGGTTTAGTTGATTAGGTGGGTTAGATTAGTTGATAGGTTGGATGTGATGATCTTGAAGGTCTCTTCCAACCTGGTTTATTCTATTGTATTCTATGTTCAGAGAAGGGCAATGAGGCTGGTGAGAGACCTTGAGCACAAGCCCAGTGAGGAGAGGCTGAGGGAGTGGGGTGGTTTAGCCTGGAGAAGAGGAGGCTCAGGGGAAACCTTCATGCTGTCCACAGGCCTCCCCACATCCACTAGGTGGGTCACCTGATCATAGAAGGAGATCAGGTTGGTCAGGCAGGACCTGCCCTTCCTAAATCCATGCTGGCTGGGCCTGATCCTTTGGCCATCCTGTAAGTGCTGTGGGATTGCACTCAAGATGACCTGTTCCATAATCTTGCCTGGCACTGAGGTCAGGCTGACAGGATTTGTGACCATTTGAGGCTGTGCCTTTGAGAGAGAGACAATGTTGGGAACACTCTGGCTGAATGTTTTTATATCAAAATGAAAACATGATGTTTTAAACGAATTTCATTGGTAGATGGGCAGAATGCAACTTTAAGTTTTAGGGCAGTTGGAATTTTTCGGAGTTTCAGCCTGTTCTGCCGTGCCAGCCTGATCTGCTTCTCTGCCTGCCTGCTTCTCAGCAAACTAAGCGGAGCTGACCTTGAGATAAGCAAACTAATTCATGCATGTGCTTTTGAAGCCTAATAACATCTCTTTTCCTTAATAACTCCCTTTCTTTCTCTCTCTAACCCCTTTTTGGGAAAAAAGGGAGGTAGCGGGGGAGAGAGGGGATTACAGGGAGTATTTATTTTTCTTGTGTTATTTTTCTTGTGTTATTTTTCTTTGCTATATATTTCTGTATATATTTTGTAAATACTGTATAATTTGTGCTATATATAACCTGCATTATATATATATGCTTGTAAATATAGCTTTTGCTTCTCCGACTGAGTTTAGCCGTGGTTTCTTACTCTGTGGGAGAGGGAGAGCTAGGCCCTTTCTCCACCTACCACAGGCCTATAATTCCTTGGTTCATCCAACCAGCCCTTCTTGTGGATGGGCACTACCTTGGCCAGCTTCCAGTCTTCTGGGATCTCTCCAGTGGGCCAGGACTGCTGAAAAATGATGGAGAGTGGTTTGGCCAGTTCATCTGCCAGCTCTCTTAGCACCCTAGGATGGATCCGTCTGGTCCCATAGACTTGTGGGGATTCAATCGGCTTAGATCTCTGGCTACCTCCTCCTGGAACAGAGGGAAACAATGCTGCTCCCTGACTCCTTCTGCCAGCTCTGTAGGCCAGCTGACTGGAAGACATTCTTTCCTGCTAGTGAAAATTGAGGCAAAGAAGGTGTTAAGTACCTCTGCCTTTTCCTCATACTTTGTTACAACATTCCCCTCCATGTCCATCATGGAGTGGAGGTTGTTCTTGCCCTTCCTCTTGCTATTAATACATTTATAGGATTTTCTGTTGTCCTTCACAACAGAGGCCAGTCTAAGCTCTAAATGTACTTTTGCCTCCCTAATTTTCTTCCTACATGACCCAGCAACATCCTTAAACATTCCATGGGATGCCTCACCTTTCTTCCAAAGATGATATACCCTCTTTTTTTCCCTTAGTTCTTTTAGAAGTTCATTACCCATCCAGGCTGGGCAGCCGTCCCGGCTGCTCATCTTCCAGCACATTAGGACAGCCTATTCCTGTGCCTTCAAGAACTCTTTCTTGAAGTAGGTCCAGCTCTCCTTTGTTTTTAAGCGCTGTTTCCAAAGGAACCTTCTGAGTTAGTTCCTTGACTAACCTGAAGTCTGCCCTCCGGAAGTCCAGAGTGCAGGTCTTACTGCCCCTCTTAGCTTGACTGAATATCAAAAATTCAAAAATTGACTGAATATCAAAAATTCAATTATCTCATGGTCACTGGGCCCTAAACATCCTCCGACCACCACATCACCCACCGGCCCTTCCCTGTTGGTGAAGAGGAGGTCAAGCAAGGTTCCCTTGTTGATCTGCTGGAGGGTAGTGAGGTTCTGCAGAGGAACCTCGACAGGCTGGGCAGATCGGCAGAGTCCAACGGCATGAGATTTAACACATCCAAGTGCCGGGTTCTGCACATTGGCCACAGCAACCCGATGCAGAGCTACAGGCTGGGGTCAGAGTGGCTGGAGAGCAGTCAGGTGGAAAGGGACCTGGGGGTGCTGGTTGATGGTAGGCTGAACATGAGCTAGCAGTGTGCCCAGGCAGCCAGGAGGGCCAGTGGCATCCTGGCCTGCATCAGGAACAGTGTGGCCAGCAGGAGCAGGGAGGTCATTCTGCCCCTGTACATTGCACTGGTTAGGCCGCACCTTGAGTACTGTGTCCAGTTCTGGGCCCCTCAGTTTAGGAAGGATGCTGACTTGCTGGAGCGTGTCCAGAAAAGGGCAACAAGGTTGGTGAGGGGCTTGGAGCACAAGCCCTATGAGGAGAGATTGAGGGAGCTGGGGTTGCTTAGCCTGGAGAAGAGGAGACTCAGGGGTGACCTTATTGCTCTCTACAACTACCTGAAGGGGGTTTGTAGTGAGGCGGAGGTTGGTCTCTTCTCCCAGTCAACCAGTACCAGAACAAGAGGACACAGTCTCAGGCTGCATCAGGGGAGGTTTAGGCTGGATGTTAGGAGGGAGTTTTACACAGAGAGAGTGATTGCCCACTGGAATGGGCTGCCTGAGGAGGTGGTGGGGTCGCCGTCGCTGGGGGTGTTCAGGGCGAGGCTTGACAGGATGCTTGGTTGTATGGTTTAGTTGATTGGGTAGTGTTGGATGATAGGTTGGACACGATGATCTCGAAGGTCTCTTCCAACCTGGTTAATTCTATTCTATTCTATTCTATTAGCTGAAAGCATAGCCTTACCCCTGGTAGGCTCGTGCAACACCTGGGATAAGAAGCTGTCCTAGACTGCCTCCTCTCTGCTGTGTTGACATCCCAGCAGATATCAGGCAAGTTGAAGTCACCTGTGAGAACAAGGTCAGGCGATCTTGAGACAGCCTTAAGCTGCCTAAAGAATGCTTCATCAACATCTTCCTCCTGGTTGGGTGGTCTATAACAGACTCCAACCAGGATGTCTGCCCTGCTGGTCTTCCCTCTAATTCTTACCCACAAGCACTCAACCCAATCGTCCCTGATGTCCAGCTCAATGGCATCTAGTGTCTCCCTCATGTACAGGGCCACCCCTCCACCCCTTCTTTGCCTGTCTCTCCTGAAGAGCCTGTAGCCATCAATTGCAGCGCTCCAGTCTTGTGAATCATCCCACCCCGTCTCTGTGATGGCAACTACATCATACCTTCCCTGCTGCAACAAGGCTTCCAGCTCCTCTTGTTTGTTGCCCATGCTTCGTGCATTAGTGTACATGCACTTCAGCTGGGCTGCTGGTTTCATCTCTGACTCTAGCTTATCACCCCCAGACTCCTGCCTGGGGGGACTAGTTCCAGCCCCTTCCCCCTTCGAATCTAGTTTAAAGCCCTATCTATGTGACCTGCCAATTCCCTTCCTAGGATCTTTTTACCTTTGGGGGATAGGCCATTCTCATACACTGTGACCTTTCCCCTCCTCTGGGACAGATGTGCTTCATCTGTTGCCAGCTGACCTGGTGCAATAGAAAGTTCTCCAAGATCAAAAAACCCAAAGTTCTTTTGATTGCACCAGCCTCTAAGCCACTTCTTAACTATAGCTGCTGACCTGGTTCTTATGGTATTCCCTCCTGCAACTAAGGGTATAGATGAAAAAATTATTTGTGCACCTGACCCCTCAACCAGATCTCCCAGGTCCCTGAAGTCATTTTTGATAGCCCTGGGAGCTGTGGTTGCAACTTCATCATTCCTTAACTGAATAACTATTAAGGGGTAGTAGTCAGAGGACTGCACCAGTCTAGGCAGTCTTCTGGTAACATCATTAACTTGGGCTCCTGGGAGGCAACAAACTTCCCTGTGAGAAGGGTCTGGCCCACATATGGGGCCTTCTGTTCCCCTCAGGAGGGAATCACCAATAACAATTACCCTCTTTTTTTTTGAGGGAGCAAGTTCTGGTGCCAGGGGAAGGCTGTTTAACCTTAGGCTGTTTAGCCCCAGGGAAAACCCCAGATGGTGTGTCCTCCGGCATCAGAATCACCTCACCCTCGTCCTCCAGTGCCTCATAGCTGTTTTCCAAGGACAGAGGGGAAGATGAGGGGAGGCAAGGAGGTTTTACTTTGTGTCTTTTGAGAGAAACCTGCGTCCATTCCCCTCTGCTTTTTGGGTAACCAGCCTCTGCTGGGGAAGCCTGCAGAGCCTGCTTACTCTGGTTCAGCTCTTTCCTCCTCTGGTTCATCTCTTTCCTATAATCCCTTAAATGTTCAAGAGTCTCAATGTCCTTCTTAAATTGAGGGGCCCAGAACTGGACACAGGACTCAATATGTGGCCTAACCAGCGCTGAGTACAGGGACACAATGACTTCCCTGTTCCTGCTGGCCACAGTGTTCTTGATACATGCCAGGATGCCATTGGCCTTCTTGGCCACCCTGCTGGCTCATGTTCATCTGGCTATCAATATGTACCCCCAGGTCCCTTTCTGTTTGGCAGCTCTCCAGCCACTCCAACCCCAGCCTGTAGCACTGCATGGGGTTGTTCAACGTGCTGCACCTGGACTTGGACTTGTTGAATGCCATCATGTTTGACTCTGCCTATCTGTCCAGTCCATCAAGATCTTTCTGGAGAGCCCTTCTGCCCTCTAAATGCTTAACACCTGCTCGCAACTTGGGGTCATCCACAAATTTACTGATGACTGACTTGACCCCCTCATCCAAATCATCAATGAAGATATTAAACAGGATGGAGCCCAGCACTGATCCCTGGGGCACACCACTAGTGACTGGCTGCCAGCTGGATGTGGCACCATTCACCACCACTCTCTGCGCTCAGCCCTCCAGCCAATTTCTACCCCAGCACAGGGTGCTGCTGACAGGCTGACTTCTTGGCCAGGAGTTTGCTGTGGAGGATGGTATCAAAGGCCTTGCTGAAGTCCAGATAGACTACATCCACAGCCTTTCCCACATCCACCAGGCAGGTCACCTGATCATAGAAAGAGATCAGGTTGGAGAGGCAGGTTCCACCCTTCCTAAATCCATGTAGGCTGGACCTAATCCCTTGGCCATCCTTCAGGTGCGCAGTGATTGCCCCCAAGATGATCTGCTCCGTAATTTTCCCTGGCACTGAGGTCTCCAACAACTATAACCCTTCTCTTTTTTTTTTACGGTGCTGGTCCTTATAGTTCGTGGGGACTGCTTTGCCTTAGGCATCTCCTTATATGGCTCCTCATCAGCCCTCTCATCCACATTGCCCTTGGCCTGCAGGGCCTCATACCAGTTATTCAAGGGCAATGGGGTGTGGTGGGGAGAGGGCCGGAATTCATTCCCCTTGCTTCCCTTAACAGTTACCTGTATCCATCCCTCCCTGTTTCCAGGGATGCCTCCCTCAGCAGGGGAGGTCTGCAAAGCCTGCTCCCACATATCTAGCTCCCATTCACATACCTGTATAGTCCTGAGCCTAGATATTTCATCCTTTAGCTCAGCCACCAGGTTGAGGAGAAAATTCACCTGGTCACACCTGACACAGGTGTTGTCTCCTTCCCCCTCCATTCCAAGTGTCAGGCTCTAGCATTCTCTGCAGCTAGCAGCCTGGACACCTCCATGCTTAAACGCCAAATTTGTCTGGGTACCTATTGATTTTCTAATAGTCTTTGGCCGAGTTGTTACCATGGTTCAGGGGTTTTATTGTTATCTGTTTAAAAAAAAATAAAATCTATATATATTCCACCTAAATACTATAATTTTTATACATAGATACTATAATTTAAATTTCACCTAAATAAATAGTATCACAGTATAACTAAGGTTGGAAGAGACCTCAAAGATCATTGAGTCCAACCTGTCACCACAGACCTCATGACTAGACCATGGCACCAACTGTCACGTCCAATCCCCTCTTGAACCCCTCCAGGGATGGTGATTCCACCACCTCCCTGGGCAGCCCATTCTAATGATGAATGACTCTCTCCATGAAGAACTTTCTCCTCACCTCCAGCCTAAACTTCCCCTGGTGCAGCTTGAGACTGTGTCCCTTTGTCCTGGTGCTGGTTGCCTGGGAGAAGAGACCAACCCCTTCCTGGCTACAACCACCTTTCAGGTAGTTGTAGAGAGCAATGAGGTCACCCCTGAGCCTCCTCTTCTCCAGGCTAAACAATCCCAGCTCCCTCAGCCTCTCCTCAGAGGGCTTGTGCTCAAGGCCTCTCACCAGCCTTGTTGCCCTTCTCTGGACACGTTCAAGTGTCTCAATGTCCTTCCTAAACTGAGGGGCCCAGAACTGGACATAGTACTCAAGGTGTGGCCTAACCAATGAGGAGTTGTGGTAGGTTGAGAGAGGGCTTAGCTCTCCCTCCTCCACAGAGTAAGAAATCACAGCTAACCCAGTCGAAGAGCAAGCTATATATTTACAAGCATATATGGAAAGCAGGTTATATATAACACAATATATACAGGTATTTACAATATATACACAGAAATATACAGCAAAGAGAAATAACACAACAAAAATCCCTCCCCGAGGGAGGGATCCCCTCCTTGGAACCCCCTCTCTCCCCCCCCTGCCTCCCTTTTTCCCCAAAAAGGGGTTAGAGAGAAAGAAAGGCAAGTTATTAAGGAAAAGACTTGTTAGCAAGCTTCAAAAGCCCATGCAGGATTAGTTTTTGCTTATCTGAAGGCCAACTCCAGCAGTTCGCAGAGAGAGCAGGCAGGGAGAACAGGCTGAAAACCAAACTCCCCCAACTCCCAAACAAAACTGAACTGAGGAAAAAAAAATTCCAACTGCTCCACAATCTAAAGTTGCATTTTGTCTATCCACCAATGAAATTTGTTCAGAATATCAGAATGTTTTGGTTCTAGTACTGAAAACATTTAGCCAGTGTCTCAGCACTGCTTGTTCTTAAAGGCACAGTGTCAAACGGTCACAGGAGTACAGGGGCAGAATGACTTCCCTGCTCCTGCTGGCCACACTATACCTAATGCAGGCCAGAATGCCACTGGCCTTCTTGGCCACCTGGGCACACTGCTGGCTCATGTTTAGGCGGGTGTCAATCAGCACCCTCAGGTCCCTCTCTGTTTGGCAGCTCTCCAGCCATTCTGACCCCAGCCTGTAGCTCTGCATGGGGTTGTTGTGGCCAAAGTGGTAACATTCTCGAGAGGACATGTTCTCCATGGATCAGTTCTGAAATTTGATTAAATGTGCATTCTAGCTCGTTTACAACCAGTTTACAGTTGTCTACCAGCCTCAGCCTTGGTAATGATGAAGATTTTGCAACCATCTTAAGCAATTTATTCTGATGTATCCTTGATAGAACACAGACATGGGATGGAATAGAATAGAATAGAATAGAATAGAATAGAATAGAATAGAATAGAATAGAATAGAATAGATTGGGCTGGAAGAGACCTTCAAGATCATCACATCCCACCCATCAGCCAATCCAACCCACCTAAACAACTAACCCATGGCACCAAGCACCCCATCAAGTCTCCTTCTGAACACCCCCAGTGACGGCGACTCCACCACCTCCCCGGGCAGCCCATTCCAATGGGTAATCATTCTTTCTGTATAGAACTTCTCCCTCACATCCAACCTAAACCTCCCCTAGCACAGCCTGAGACTGTGTCCTCTTGTTCTGGTACTGGCTGCCTAGGAGAAGAAACCATCTTCTGTCTGTCTACAATCTCCCTTCAGGTAGTTGTAGAGAGTGATAAGGTCACCCCTGAGTCTCCTCTTCTCCAGGCTAAGCAACCCCAGATCCCTCAGTCTTTCCTCATAGGGCTTGTGTTCCAAACCCCTCACTAACTTCATTGCCCTTCTCTGGACTCGTTCCAGCAAGTCAACATCCTTCCTAATCTGAGGGTCCCAGAACTGGACACAGTACTCAAGGTGCGGCCTAACCAGTGCAGGGTACAGGGGCAGAACGACCTCCCTGCTCCTGCTGGCCACACTGTTCTTGATGCAGGCCAGGATGCCATCGGCCCTCTTGGCTGCCTAGGCATACTGCAGACTCATGTTCAACCTACCATCAACCAGTACCCCCAGGTCCCTCTCCACCTGGCTGCTCTCCAGTCACTCTGACCCCAGCCTGTAGCTCTGCATGGGGTTGCTGTGGCCAATGTGCAGAACCTGGCACTTGGATGTGTTAAATCTCATGATGTTGGATTCTGCCCATCTGTCCAGCCTGTCGAGGTCCCTCTGCAGAGCCTCTCTATCCTCCAGCAGATCAACTCCTGCCCCCAGCTTGGTGTCGTCAGCAAATTTACTGATGATGGACTCAATGCCCTCATCCAGATCATCAATCATCAGATTTTAAACTTTATTCTGCTATACTATTTCATCTCTTAGTTTAGTTTCTATTGTGCACACAAATATTTTAGGCACTTTGACAAAAATGAAAGGGTTGAAGAGATGCAAATTTAGGGAAGCAGCAGGCTGATGGAAAGTATTTCTATGTTAAATTGGCTACTGCCACTGGCTAGGTGTGGTGGGTTAAAGTTTCCCTCAGCATTAACTTTTAGTCAGACCAACTCAGTTAGAAGCAAATGAAGTTGTATTTACAAGAAAAAACTACACTCTGCAATGGAATACTATGAATATGTACAAAATATACAGTATTTACAATATTATACAGATATTCACAATTAGCAAACAACTAGCCCCTTCCACCCCCCAGTCAAAAGACCAGGGAAGCTGTTCCACCTGCCCGCAACCCCCCCCCCCCCCCCCCGACTAGAGAGAGAGGAGTGGAGAGAGAAAGCAGTATGTTAGACTTATCCAAGGCCAGCCAGAAGCATGTTCTCTCTCCCCTAAGTGAAGCAAAACAGCCAAGATCAGAAGAGAAGGGAAAAGAAATGTGAAATGTGAAATGTGAAATGTGAAATGTGGAGAACCATTATGGTAAAGCTCCTCTAATCCAGACATTTACCCAATGAATTTGTTTAGAAAAATCTTTTGTTTTCCTTCTTATATGCAATAGTGATTTACTTACATTTTTCTACTTTTCTGCTCAAAATCTGCAGCTGATCTTAAAGGCATAGCCTAAAACCATCACACTAGGTCATCTGTACACATCTGTGATTCATCAATCTACTCACAAAAATAGCAATGTTTAAGTCAATGAAATCTGCTTGTTTCAAACTTATTATACAGTGCATATTATTTTGCCACAGAAAGCTATGAAAACAATAATGGAAAATGAGAGCTAGGCTTGTATATGACCTTTAATCTAAATCCTCCACAAAACTACAGTTTCAGAGTACAGTTCTAGTTAACGTATATTGACTATGGCCTGAATTTTATCAGTAATGAATTAAAAGAAAGGAGAAACAGAGTATTATTCACCTTAAATTAATTTAAATTGAAGATGACCAACAGTGGGGCTCCTAAAGCCTTCAAAAAATGAAGAACAAACCAGAGTTGGAGGGAAGCATAATCACACACAGCTTGAATAACAGCTCCCATTTTTCCTCTGCTCTGGGTCAGTCTAATAAACTGAGTTCATTACCCATTTGGCATAGTTTCGCCTTCATTTACTCCAAGGGAATTATTTGAACCTTGGCACGGCTACCCCCCAACCTCTGCTGACCAGGGTTGGTAAGGGAAGGACTGGATCATGACATCTGCCCAGTACAGTGGTGGAACCACCACCCCTGAGGGTGTTCAAGCAGCATGTAGACATTTAGTCTTCACCCTTCAGTGCTGGAACAAGAGGAAGACCCCAGAAACTATACGCCAGTCAGTCTCATCTCTGTGCCTGGCAAGATCATGAAGCAGATCCTCCTGAAGGCCTTGCTATGGCATATAGAAAATGACAAAGATGTGATTTGTATCAACCAACACGTCTTCATGAAGGGCAAATAATGCTTGATGAACTTGGTGGCTTTCTGTGATGGAGTTACAGCTTCAGTGGATAATGGAAAAGCAACTGCACTTATGTAAAGCATTATACTATCCCACATGAAAGGTCAACAAATTGGAAAACTATGGATTTGAGAAGAGGACCACTCACTGGCTAAGGAATTGGCTAGATGACCACACTCAGGGAGCTGAAATTGGTGGGTCAAAATCCAAATGGAGACCAGTGACAAGTGACACCTCTCAGACTGGTACTGGGGACAGTGCTGTTTAACATCTTTGACAGCTATATGGACAGTGGCATTGAGTACACTCTCAGCAAATTTGCAGATGACACCAAGCTGTGTGGTCTGGCTGACAGGTTGGAGGAAAGGGATGCCATCCAGCAGGATTTAGACAGGCTTGAGAGGTGGGCCTAAGACAGCCTCATGAAGTTCAACAAGGTCAAATGCAAGTTCCTATATCTGGGTCAGGGCAATCCCAAGCACAAATGCAGGCTGGGCAAGAAGTGTCTCAAGAGAAGGCATGAAAAGAACTTGGGTATATCAGTTGATTAAAAATTCAACATAAGCCATCAATTTACACTTGCAGCCCAGAAGGCCAACTGTGTCCTGGGCTGCATCAGAACAAGTGTCACCAGCAGGACAAGTGAAGTGGTTTTTCCCCTCTACTCTGTTCTTGTGAGGCACCTGGAGTACCATGTCCAGTTCTGGTGTCCCCAGAACAAGACAAGCACAGAGTTGCTGGAGAGGGTCCAGAGGAGGGCCATGAAGATGATCAGAGGGCTGGAGCACCTCTAGGGACAGGCTGACAGAATTGGGTGTGTTCAGCCTGGAGAAAAGAAGGCTCCAGGAAAACCATAGAGTGACCTTCTAGTACCTGAAGGTGGCCTACAGGAAACCTGGGAAAAGATTTTGTACAAGAGCTTGTGGTGATAGAATGAGGAGGAATGGATTGAAACCTGAGGAAACTAGATTTACACTAGATATAAGGATGAAATTCTTTACAGTGAGGGTGGTGTGACACTGGAACAGGTTGCCCATAGAAGTCAAGGATATCTCCCTCCATGGACTTGTTCAAGCCAGGTTGGATGAGGCCTTGAGCATCCTGGTGTAGTGGAAGATTTCCTTGCCCATGGAAGGGGCTTTGGAACCAGGTGATCTTCATGGTCCCTTCCCACACAAACTGTTCTATGAATCTATACATCTATGAAGTCAATATCCTCCTTGCAGTGAGGTGTCCAAATCTGAACACTGTATTTCATGTGCACTTTCACCTGTCCTTAGCAGAGGAGGACAATCACTTCCCTACTCCTGCTGGTCACACTATTCCTGATACAGGCAAAAATGTTGTTGGCCTTCTTGGCCACCTGGACACGGTGCTGGCTCATGTTCAGTCAGCTGTTGACCAGCACTCCCATGTCCTTTTCTCCTGAACAGCTTTTGAGCCACTTGTACCCAGGCCTGTAGTGTTGAATTGGGTTCTTGTAACCAAAATGCACAATCTGGCACTTTGAGTTGTTAAACCTCATGCAACTGACCTTAGCCCCTTAAGTGACTCCAGCCTGTCCAGTTTACTCTGCACAGCCTTCCCATCTTCAAACAAATCAACATTTCCACTCAATGTCTTGTCATCTGCAAAATTACTGAGAGTATACTTAATCTCCTTATCCAGATCATTGGAAGGTTTAAGAGAAATGGCCCCAGTGCTGAACCCTGGGGAACACCCTTTGTGGCCAGCTGCCGACTGGATTCACCTTCATTCAGCACCACTCTTCAGACTGATCAACCGTTCAGGTATTCACCTTGTGAACAGTCCACCCACCCAACCCATAAGCAGCCAGTTTCTCCAGGAGGATGCTGCAGGAAATGGTGTCAGATGCTTTACTAAAGTCCAGATAAACAACATCCACAGCCTTTTCCTCATCCACTAAACTAGTCACCTTGTTGTGGAGGGTACATCAAGTAGGACCTGCCCACACGTACTGTGTGTTGCATGGTTGCCCTGCATGTGCTAAATAATACCACTGAAGGTGACCTTCTCCATGGTCTTCCCTGACACTGAGGTCAGACTGACCGATCTGTGGTTCCCTGGGTCCTCCTTCCAGCTGTTCTTGTAGATGGACATCACATTTGCTAGTCTCTAGTCAGCTGGGACTCCCCAGTCAGCCAGGACTACTGGAAAATGAAAGTGGCTTGGTGAACACTTCCACCAGTTCTCTCAGTGCCCATGGAGCTATGCCATCTGGCCTCAGAGACTTCCATGTGTCTGAGTGGTACAGCAGGTCACTATCTTCTCTTGGATTAAGTTCTTCCCATCTCTATCTTCTGTCTTAGGGAGATGGATATTCAGTGAACTGCTTTTGCTACTGAGGACTGAGACTGAGTACCTCAGCCTTTTACTTGTCCTAGACCACTACATTCCCCCCACTGCATCCAACAAAGGACAGAGATTCTCCTTAGTCCTCCTTTTACTGCTAATACATTTGTAGAAAAATTGTCTGTTCTCTGTAACAACTGAAGCCAAATTTATTTCCAGATGGGCTTTGCCCCTACTCATTTTCTCTCTGCATAGCCTCATGGTAATCTCATGTTCCTTCTGAGTAGGCTGCCCCTTATCCAATGACCATAAACTCTCCTTTTCTCCCTAAGCCACAACCAAATATTTGCATTTAGCCAGGCCATCCTCCTTCCCCACCAACTTCCAGCACATGGCGACTGCCTGTTCTTGCTGTTTTAAGGATTCTTTCTTGAATGGCATCCAGTCTTCCCAGACTCCTTGGCCCTTTCAGGACTTCCTCCCAAGGCACTCTGTCAACCAGTCTCTGAAACAGGCCAAAGTCTGTCCATTGGAAGTCTAAGGTGACAGTTCTGCTGTGAACAATACACAGTTAACATTTCACAAGAGAAAAGACGAAAAAACTATTTTTTAAAAATTGTTTAGTGACCAAGAACTGGAGAAGGTTAAGTCTCTGTTTAATCCTTCATCTCTAATTATTAATATAGAGAAGGAAATAAAATACAGCACTTGTTTTTTGAAAAGGGCTTTCCTGGAACCAAGATATTGGAACACAATGTATGATACAAGAATGAAAGTTTGGTTTGCTGCACAGAGAGTTAGAGTTTCATATTGGCCATAAACATGCAATTAACTATTAACAAGGCCAAGAAAATTACTTGTTTGCTTTAAATCATGTTACAATGCAAATCTCACCTGATCTGGAAGGAGGGTTGGGCTGGATGATCTTTTGAGCTCCCTTCCAGCCCCTAACATTCTATGATTATGTGTAATTTACATACACCAAACTAGCTTCTGTGACACATATGTCTTTATTAGGAAGGTGGTGGCATCTCACATTCAGATATTCTAACAGCCAGTCAGTGAAGACTCTAGCTACTCTCCAAAGATAATAATACATAGGGAGACTGGTAAATTAGATTAGGCTAGGACAGGTATTAGTAGAGTAATTCATACTAGTTTAAAGTTAATATAACAAAAGGCCATTCTGATGTGACACATTTAAAATCACTTAAGAACTACTGCAGGAAGATTTGGATTTGGACTAAAACAGATTATGATCTTACAATGATGGGAGAAAAAGATGGTGCCTCTGACATTATTCTGACTAAGACTGTATCTTATGGTTTAGCATTAGTGATTAAGAGTATATTTCAGTAAAAAAATCAGTAAAGGTTTGAATTTTTTCCTTTTACTTCATAGAGAGGGATGAACATATTCTAGCCAAAACCCACAAACCAAACCAAATTAAACCAAAACAACCAACTGATCAAACAAAAAATGGCAAAAAGCAACAAAAAACCATCACTACCAACTACAA
This sequence comes from Dryobates pubescens, assembly GCF_014839835.1. Lineage (NCBI taxonomy): Eukaryota > Metazoa > Chordata > Aves > Piciformes > Picidae > Dryobates > Dryobates pubescens. The sequence continues at coordinate 81,363,484 of NC_071657.1, read as the reverse complement.
GAAAACAACCACCAAAACAAACAATCAAACAAAAACTGAACCAAAACCACAACATCTCTACTATTTTTAGACAAAGACTTTTGCAATGTTTGTGAACCATTTACTCAAACTCCACATTTATGTGATAATGCCGGTCTTAAGATCAGTGCCAGCACTTTGATTGAAGTTAAAAAAATAAATTGGAAATGGTATTCAAATTTGAAAACTAAAGATATTCCTGCATATAAAAACTAATGTTAAACCTCAGTTAAAATTAAATCTAGTCAGGGAGATCGAGGGGACCATTAAAAAAAAATTAGGTATATTAATGATAAAAGGAACACTAGGGAAGGTGTGGGCAGCCTTAGAAAGGAAGCAGGTGAACTGCTGACAAGTGACATGGTCTGAGGTTCTCAATGACTTCTTTAGCTCAGCCTTCATTGGCAAGGGCTCCTGCCACACTCCCAGAATAACAGAATAAAATGGCAGGGCCTGGAAGAAGGAACTGCCCATTATGAGTGAATATCAGGTTTGTGACCTTCTGAAGAACCTGAAAGTGTTCAAGTCCATGGGACCTGATGGGATACACCCACAGGTGTTGAGAGAACTGGCAGATGAAGTTGCTAAATCACTCTCCATCATATTCCAAAAGTCATGACTGGAAAAGGGGAAACATAACCCCCATTTTCAAAAAGGGAAAGAAGGATATTCCAGGGAACTATAGACCAGTCAGTCTTGCATTTGTGACTGGTAAGATCATGGAGCAGATTCTCCTAGAGACACTGCTGAGGCAGAAGAATAATGGAGACGTAGTCAGATACCATCAGCATGGCTTCACAAGGGCAAATCCTGCCTGAGAAACCTGGTGGCCTTCTATGACAAGGTCACAACATTAATAGATGAAGGCCGAGCAATTGACATCATTTACCTGGACCTGAGCAAAGCATTTGATGCTGGCCTGCATGACATCCTGGTCTCCAGGCTGGTGCAGTGTGGGTTTGATGGATGGACCAACCAGTGGATAACTGGATGGTGGAGTCACCATCAATGGGTCCATGTCCAAGTGGAGGCCAATGACAAGTGGAGTCCCTCAGGAATCAGTACTGGGACCAGTCTTGTTTAACATCTTTGTTGGCGGCATGGACAGTGGCAGTAAGTGCACCTTCAGCAAGTTTGCTGATGACACCAAGCTGTGTGGTGCAGCAAACAGTGCTGGAGGGAAGAGAGACCATTCTAAGAGACCTTGACAGGCTGGACAGGTGGGCCCATGATAACTTTATGAGGTTCAACAAGACCAAGTGCAAGGTCCTGCATCTGGGTCAGGGCAATCCCAAGCACTGATATAGGCTGGGGAGAGACTGGCTTGAGAGTAGCCCTGAAGAAAAGGACCAGGGGATTCTGGTGGATAAGAAGCTCAACATGAGCCAGCACTGTGCACTTGCAGCCCAGAAATCCAATCACATCCTGGGGCTGCATCAAGAGAAACATAGCCAGCAGGTTGAGGGAGGTGATTCTCCCCCTCTACTCTGCTCTGGTGAGAGTACTGTGTCCAGTTCTGGAGCCCCTATTATTACAGGAAGGATCTGGTCTTGCTGGAATGTATCCAGAGAAGGGCCAGGAGGATGACCAGAGGGCTGCAGCACCTCTCCTATGAGGACAGACTGAGGGAATTGGGGCTGTTCAGTCTGGAGAAGAGAAGGCTCCAAGGAGACTTAATTGTGGCCTTTCAGTATCTTAAGGGGGCCTACAAGAAAGCTTGTGAAGGACTTTTTAGGATGTCAGGTAATGCTAGGACTAGGGGGAATGGAAAAAGAAATTAGTAGATTCAGATTGGATGTTAGGAAGAAGTTTTTCACCATGAGGGTTGTGAGTCACTGGAACAGGTTGTCTAGGGAGTTGGTAGAAGCCCCCTCCCTGGAGGTTTTTAAGGCCAGGCTGTATGTGGCTCTGAGCAACCTGATCTAGTGTGAGGTGGGGTTGGAATCAGATGATCCTTGAGGTCCCTTCCAACCCTAACAATTCTATGATTCTATCTGCAGGTGAAATTAAATGTTTATGCTTTAAGCATAATCTCCTAATCTGCTAATATATTCATTTACTTAACCATTAAGAATCATAAAATGGACAGAAAATAAAGGTTGTGGAATAATTTAATCAAATTTATTTTTTTTAAAGAAAGATTGAATTACTAATACAAGAAAAATAAAGATGGTAAGTTCAAATCACAATTACAGTCCTAAGAATTTCAGACTAAGGGAAAGACAAAGCAAGTTCTGAAAAATGTAATCCAGTTTGACACAAGAAGTTGAGGAAGTGAAATTTGAAATGCATAAGTGACTACTAAGTTTTATTATTGTCAAAAATTGATAAATATGCTTGGTAACATTATTTCTAAGTATTCTTCTTTTGAAGTATCATAACTTATTGCGACCTGAAAATTAAATAATAATTTTATATTTGTATTTTTGTGTGTGTGTTTTTCACATGAGCTCACTCATTTTTTGTGTTTTGTTTTGCTGGTTTTTTTTAAATCTATTTTAAAAGTTTTTATTATTCTATTTCTTTCAATTACTCTGAGAATTTGGTAATTAGAAATTGCTAGTAAAACAAACATTACAGTGTCTTTGAGCTTTCTGAAAGAAAGAGTGTTTAAGCATTAGAGTTGGATTTTTTATTCTTTTTTGTGAATGGAACTCCACAAGAGATTCAGATTGTCCTTAGGTTAAAATACTCTGATCTAATAATCTATATACACGGGTATTTTTCTTCTATTTGTTTATAACTTGCTATTAAGGGTTCCTCATTAGGCTGTGCTACTAGAGAGTCAGGAATCAATTTTGCCATTCCTTCCTCTTTTGTACATGTCTGCAGAAATTTCTGGACAGGGATCTTTTCCTTTACCCAGCAAGACTTCAGTAGGGACCTGTAGAAGACATGAGCAAGTCTTGTTTCCAGATACACATAGCAGAAATATAGTTAAATATTTATTTGTAGTCATTGCCTTCTGTAGCACCTAAGGCTTTTTTTCCCAGTGCTTTATCAAAAAATGACTGCTCAATATGACAAAAATAAAACTGTGCATGCTCTTAGCCTATTAGCAGATATTAAAATCTGGGCTTTTGGATCACTGAAGTAAGACAAATGATGTAGTGAGCAGCTGCTTAGATATCCAGGTGAGATATTTAAATTTTTTTTCCCCCTAGTCTTACCATTTAAGAAAGGTGATATTTGAGTCTGAAGGATTGGATTAGTAACAGGAGCTGTGTGCCAAACTTCTCTAAAAAAGCTTTTTATTACAAATTTTTTAGCAAACTTTTTTAGAATGCATACAGGTGAACTCAGGTGTGAATTGAAGCGCTATCTGCAAGATAGATGTGCTAGGTCTCAAGTCTGACTGTAAGGTATTTAGTGGTCATTGTTCTAACCCATGGCACCAAGCACCCCATCAAGTCTTCTCCTGAAAACCTCCAATGATGGCGACTCCACCACCTCCCCAGGCAGCCCATTCCAATGGGCAATCACTCTTTCTGTATAGAACTTTTTCCTAACATCTAGCCTGAACCTCCCCTGGCGCAGCCTGAGACTGTGTCCTCTTGTCCTGGTACTAGCTGCCTGGGAAAAGAGACCAACATCCGTCTGTCTACAATCTCCCTTCAGGTAGTTGTAGAGAGTGATAAGGTCACCCCTGAGTCTCCTCCTCTCCAGGCTAAGCAACCCCAGCTTCCTCAGCCTCTCCTCATAGGGCTTATGTTCCAAACCCCTCACCAACTTCGTTGCTCTTCTCTGGACTCGTTCCAGCAAGTCAGCATCCTTCCTAAACTGAGGGGCCCAGAACTGGACACAGTACTCCAGGTGCGACCTAACCAGTGCAGTGAACAGGGGCAGAATGACTTCCCTACTCCTGCTGGCCACACTGTTCCTGATGCAGGCCAGGATGCCATTGGCCCTCTTGGCTGCCTAGGCACACTGCAGGCTCATGTTCAGTCTACCGTCAACCAGCACCCCCAGGTCCCTCTCTGCCTGACTGCTCTCCAGCCACTCTGACCCCAGCCTGTAGCTCTGCATGGGGTTGTTGTGACCAATGTGCAGAACCTGGCACTTGGATGTGTTAAATCTCATGCCGTTGGACTCTGCCCATCTGCCCAGCCTGTCGAGGTCCCTCTGCAGAGCCTCTCTACCCTCCAGCAGATCAACTCCTGCCCCCAGCTTGGTGTCGTCAGCAAATTTACTGATGATGGACTCAATGTCCTCGTCCAGATCATCAATAAAGATGTTAAAGAGCATGGGGCCCAGTACTGATCCCTGGGGCACACCACTAGTGACTGGCTGCCAGCTGGATGTGGCACCATTCACCACCACTCTCTGGGCTTGGTCCTCCAGCCAGTTCCTAACCTAATGCAGTATGCTCCCATCCAAGCCATGGGCTGACAGCTTGGCCAGGAGTTTGCAGAAGAAGAAGAAAAGTTGCAGCTTTCAGTTCCTGGCCAATACGTCCTACAAAAATGGTCTGTGAGAATTCAAACACACCACATGAAATGGATATTTTGTAGATCAGGGAATTTTTTGAATTATCTTTGGATAGTTTATTTCAGCAGATAAATCAATATTCAGCTTCTTCTTTTGTTAGATTTTGATGGCAATATGGAAAAATAAGGTTTTGTTTACAGCTGAAGATTAAAAGTGGTAGTGTTAGAATATTCAGTAGAAACACCATGATAGATAAGATGTCAAGGAGAGCTCCAGGAACTACAGCAATGCCTTTAAAAGATAAATAACTATACAGCGTTATCTTCTAAGTCAAAGCCTCATATGAATTCACTTTTAAATATGTATGACCAAAATTCTTTTTTGTTCTATTCATGTGTTTACACATTGGTATATGTTCTCTTATAAGACAAACCAATTGACAATGGAAAAGATTACGCACAGAAGTAGCTACCATATAACAGGGATATTCAAGAGAAAAGTGGTGAAAACAACCATGAGAATGGTTTGTGAAAAATAGTACTGGCAGTCAGGACTCAGGACTTTAGGGGAATTCTTGGTAAACTTCAGGTTTTCTGTCTTTGCCTTTCTCCAGATGACTGACTCTGCACTCAGTGTACGAAATTTTTTACTAGATCTCATCAGCATCTGAGGAAAACAATATCTTCTGCATTTTTTGAAGAAGATCTCATATTTCTTGCTGTCTGTTTGATATCTTGGGAAATTCGTTCAGTGTGTTGTAAGTGGTTAGCCACCAGACCTGATCAACCCATCAGAGCTTGAGGCAATGGACTGCATTTTGTAGGACAGTCTGCAATAAAAATGAACTAACAAATATGTACAAGAATTCAGCCTGGGACTATTCTGGAGACTATTTCTACATACACGTCCTGGTTTTATTTCACAACCACACTTTTGTCTATTGTCAGATACAACATGGTGGACTAAAGTAACAATACCAAAAACCAAAAAAATCCAGACCAAAACCACCACCACCAACAAAACAAAACTTAGGTGTTTAATAATACAAATACCAGTGGAAAAGCAGTGTACCTGAACAACATTCATGAACAGTGACAGAACTTATTTTCCAGAAATTAAGATCTCAGTCATACCACAGTAGGATAATTTCTCATACATCAGGAACACACTAATATAATCCTTCTATACTGACAAAATATCGTTGTTTTCCTAATTGATCAGTTTAGATACACCTGTCATTAGAAAACATTTTCATGTCATGCAACTTTACATAAACAGGCTATCAGAGATGTGCACAAATTAAAGAAATGGGTAAAAGCTCTAACAAGCCACAAGCCACAGGCTTGTTAGAAGGAATCCTCCAGGACATATAAATCCTTATATTGTGGATTGGGAAACCAGCCAATATTTAGCTCCTTCCCACTTGTTTAACTTATTCTAAGCTGGTCCCATAGGTGCCAGAACTCATTCTATAGGATAGGTCATTTCTGCTGTGGGCTGATAATAAGAAAATATAGCCACATCTGTTGGATCAAATTAGAAATCACTCAAACATTGTTTGACTTCTACATAGATAATGCAGAGCTGGTTCCTGTCTCAAAATGCTCATAATATAAAAGGCAGGAAATGTAGTGCAAACAGAAAACAGGGAATGTTACTGGTCATAGCAGAGTCACAGAAGCTGCTTAATATTTTGACATTTCTCAGATTTTGAAAGTGGTAGTATTTTTATATTAAAACCGATAAATGGAATAACTACCACAATGAAATATCCTCCTAAAAAGAAAATTCTGTGTTTCTAAATGAAAATTAAATTTCCTGCAACCTCCTCTACATTCACTTTGAGTATTCAAGGAAATAATAGTGAAAACACCTTCATTGTTTAATAAAATCTCCTTCCTATTACTTTTTATTGACATAAACAACTGATTGTGTTAGCTATGTGACATTCAAGATGTGTATTACACCTTCCCTCATGCCATGTTTATAGCGCCAACAGAAATGAATAATTCAGACAACTGTCCCAGCCACTGTATTTTTATCACCACTTTAGTCATCTTTGTCTATATTCTTGCCTCTGTTTTATTCAGAATCTTACCCTTTTTTACTGATTGCTTTCTAAAGCCAGAGACCAATTCAATCAAGAATGTAGAACTAGCATCATTACAATATAGGCATAGTTATACTTCTTGTCTTTTTTGTCCAAGCAAGTAACTGTTTTATTGTTCATTTAAATGTAAAATTAGGAAAAGGGGAAAAAAAAAATTAAATGGAAAATTTTGGTGCTATAGTGCCCAAAATATAAGTTTACTGGAAATGCATTGAATATGCAAAAGGGTCAGACACATTTCACATTTGGCATGTAAAAAGCACTACTAAATACAATTGACTTCACCCATATCACATTTATTGCTCAATTACCATAATGTTTATTTTCAAAGTGTTTAAGTATTTAGTCAAATCAGAATGCATAGAGCTCTCTGTGGGCACACAGTTAAGTATATGCCTCAGTACTATATAGGTTTAATGCAAAACACAGAGCTAGTCAGTTTGAAAAAATGAACAAACAAGTCAACAACAACAGCAACCAACAAAAACCTCATGCCACAGTAGACTTTTTCCATAGAATATGTTTTTCACTCTGGTCAAATTTACAAGATTTGATTAATTTGAATGCATGCATTTGTCTCTGGACAATTTGTTGTTGGTTTTGTTGTTACCATAGCACTCTGGATTTGGGAAAGCGTAATGAGAGATTATCCACTCAGAGAAATCACAGGCTGTCTGTCCCCAGGTGTTCTTTGAAATCTGAGGCAAAAACTTTGTACTGTGAAGTTGTAACCTGCATTTTACAGGATAAAAATATATTCTTGGTAAGGAATGTACAGGTTCAGTTGACAAAAAAAATTTGAGGTTTCAAAGTAATTCTATATTATTGATTATTAATGTTACTGATATTTATAGATATCTGAATGGTGTGTCAAGAAGAATGTACTAGTCTCTTTTCAGTTCTGTTCTGTGATAGGACAAGGGGCAATGGATAAAAACTAGAACACAGGATATTCCCCCTCAACATGATGAAAAAACTTCTTTACTTTAAGGGAAATGGACTATCCAGAGAGGTTGTGGACTCTTCTCCTTCTGAGATTTTCAAGACCTATCTACATGCATTTTGGTGTGACTTGTCCTAGATGATCCTACTTGGGCAGAGGGGTTGGACTCAACGATCTTCAAAGGTCCATTTCAAACCACTCAATGATTCATTGTTGTAGAAACAGCCACATCAAATGCTTCTTTGCTAGAATTACTATTTAATCTTTCTTTTTCTTCTTTTTTATTTTTTTTTAATTTTAAACTTTTTTTAAACATTACAGAAAATTGCACCAAAAATAAGGTCAAGACTAGAGACTGTACAAGCCATCACTGTTACTCAGACTTTCAATAATTTAGTAACCCAGAAGATACCTAAATTACATTCTAGCTTTCTGTTTCAGTTTGGTCAGTTGGCTGGAACAATCTGTGGAGAAGTGAAGTAGGAGATATGGGGGATACCTCAAAGCAACTGAACCTTATATGGTACAAAAGGAGATAAAATATCTTTCCTGTTTCCTTTCCCTTCTAAGTTAAAACACAATGGAGATAAAGAGAGATGTAATCAACATGCTTGAACCTTTGACAGAAATCACAAGGGAAGTAGAAAAAGACAAATATCCTCTTAATGACAGATTCCATGATAGCACAAATCCAACTAATTTATTTTCCTACATACTCAGCATAAAAAAATAATAATTGAGTTTATGGAGAAGCTGGGGAAGGAGACGAGGCATGCAACAGAAAATAGGGAGAAATATATAATAATTATTATTTTTTTCTAAGGTAGCTAATGATGTATTGAAATCAGATATGCTTTGTAGGTCACCACACAGGCTGTTTTGACTGTTATAATAAGACCAAGTATGTGGAATTAAAGAATGTTTTGGGATCTCTATATTATACATATAGATTTTTCTAGAAACATTATATATATGTGTGTGTGTGTGTATGTGTGCATATATATATATGTGTGTGTGTGTATATATATATATATATATATATATATATAAAATTTAAATGCCTACTCAATTGGGTCACATTTATGTCTCTAAAGACATATTTTGATAGCATTTCCACTTGTGCAACACACTGGGAATGTCATCTATCATCTGGTTTTCTTCTTCATATGTTCCATGAAGTGCTTGAACAAAGCAAAAAACAAAGAAGCAATTAAGTATGGTAGGTACAGCTCATACCTCAATAACAAAACTTCACTTGATGAAGAAACATTCAGAAAAAACTCTAACTAATTGCCAAATGTATAAGGGCCTGAGCTGGGTGGATTGTCCGTCCATCTATTAAGAATACCTAATGACTGAGGATCTGTTGGGTTATTTTGGGTTTGTTTTGTTTTGCTTTGCTTTGCTTTGCGTTGGTTGTTGTGGGGTTCTTTGTTTTTCAGTCCAGCCACTTTATAACTGAGTAACTCAATTTATGTCTTATCTGTAAAATAATGTTATTGACTTCCACACAAATCTTCCAAGATCTTCTAATGAAACACACCCTAGCAGAGACAAGTACTAGCCCTTTTTGAGGATACACGCTGTTTTATAGAAGGACTTACAAACCACAGTGCTCACTATTGGAGCACCTATTATTTAAGTCCCGATCTATTGCTATTGTAACAACTATTTGCTTTGCCCTTTGGAACCATGACTATGGTATTAGGAGATGAGGAGAAGTGTAACAAAAGGAATGACAACAAAAAAGCTAATAAGATCAGATAATCTTAGTGATGGGGCACTCATATGGTACAAAGATGCCTTTGTCTCTATCCAGAATTGTGAGTTTAAAAGAGACATAAACCCATCATAATTCAGAGTTCTGCATCTTCACTTAAATGCTCATAAAATAAAGTTTAAAGTAACAATCGCACGATGTCTCTTAGCAATGTCATGAAAAATAGTTTCAATACAGATAATGGAGAGTACACTCATACACACCTCCAGGGTCAGAAAACCTGTAAATAAGAGGCAGGGTTTAAGTGTTTGCTGTTTGTTTGTTCTTTGGGGTTTTTTGTTTGGTTGGCTGGTTTTTTTTGGGGGGGTGTGTGTGTTTTTGTGGGGGGGGGGGTTGTGTGTTTGTTTGTTTGGGTTTATTTTGAGAAAAGCAGAAAACAAACTCATATATCCTTTTCCTGAACAAGTGGGTAGACTATGGATTCAAAAAGGATTCTCTTCATTATTCTTACCATTAGTTATGTATTCTGAAGCACCTAGTCTGCCTAGTCTGTAAGTCCCATAATGGTTTATAAGAGACAGAGAAGCCAAAGAAAAGTCTAGGACAAGTTTAGGGATGATGCAAGGAGTGTCAGTGACTGAAGGAAGCCAAGAGTTAAGCAGCAACTGAAGTACAAATACTTTTTGTGTATCTAGTATTGTGAAGAATGTGAGAATGTTCTGTAATATTTTATGTTCAATGTATCAAACCAGTTTCATCACCTCTCTGTGTGCTGTTCATATGTTGCAGAATAAGTGAAAGCCTTTTCCCCTGAGAAGAAATCAGATGATATAAACAACAGTCTGAATGGCCTATCAAAAACTGAACATTTATGTGAGGAAAAAGTACTGGATAAAGCAGTCTGCAATACTGGTTTTGGGAGCATCGTTAAATGAAAACATTAAAAAAGGAAACAGAAAGAAAAAGAAAAAGTAAAGTCTTCTATGTGGTTTAGGTTACTGGGTTATAGGATTGAAACCTTTCAGTGCTTTTCTGTATAAAAAGATCTTATGATCTGCTGATAGAAAAAGAATAGTTTGTTATAGAGTTACTAGGTGTCCTTAGCTGAACTCAGTTTCCATCACAGACTCTGTTTTAAGACCATATAGGAGGTCACACAATTGAACAAGTGTGCTGCAACTTTACAGCTTCAAAGCTATTCCTTAATCAGGGCTGTCCTCTGTATAGTACCTATGTGGAGGGCAAACTTTAAAAAGTACTTAAGGATGTAACAGGGAAAAACAAAACAAAACAAAACAAAACAAACAAACAAACAAACAAACAAAAACAAAACAAAAAAAAAACAACAACTCAAACACTTTTCTATCTTCTCTTGAAGCCGTTATTTCTTCTTGGTTTGGCTAGTTGTAAGGTTTGGATTATTTATTTATTTATCTATCTATTTATTTTAGTACCAATGACCCTGGCTGTTGCCAACTGGTTCTAGTGATAATGTACCATTGCACAAATTCCTGATAAATGTGTATACAACTTGAGGTTCTACACATTCAAGAATCATAATGTCACCCAACTTCTTACTAAATAGCAATTGTCTTGGAATAAAATGCAAGCAAAAGAAGAAAAAAGATTCCTGTTGCTCAGAATCTATGTCCTTGTGATTATATTTTCAGTCTATGAAATGTTATATTTACTTATCAGATCTTCCACAAATTTACTTACATGCAAATCACTTTTCTCTATTTCAGTTTCCTGGCCACAAGTTCAGGATTTACAGCTAACTGCTGTAATTAACACTATTTAAATCAGTGTCTGTTATGGTTGAGTATTGATTAGTCTCTGTTCACACTCTTGCACTGCCACAAAATACTGTTGAGATCTCAGGCCTGTATTTTAGCTTAACTTTCATCTCTCTGATTTGAACTGTAAGCCATATATTGTATCTCTGAGGTATATATTCTGTAATATTTTCAGTGGCTTTCTGTGACAGTTTTTCAAATTACATTATAGCCTAGATAGATTTTTTGAGTGGAACTGGTGCAGTGCATGGTGTATATCTATCATTTAAACAAGTTATCTCTGTCAAGATTTAAGAAAAGAAGATGATTGAAGAGAAAATGAAACCTACATCTCACTAAATAAGTAGCATTAGGGATTTTATAGACTGTGTTTCTTCTCTAAGAATGATGGGGAAGTTGTTTTATAATCCTTCATGTAATTTTCATAAGTGCTTGGCTTTTCTATTTAGCTTGACACTGCATCTCATGAGAGATGTGCATGACCCAGGGATTAAAATCTTTTATGGGTTATACATATTTGTGGTTGCATATGGGTGTTGGAAGTTTTTCACTTACTGTAAGGTTTGACGGCTCTAACATAAGGAAAAACCTTTTCATGTTGAGGGTGACCGAACACTGGAACAGGATGTCCAGAGAGGTTGTATAGTCTCCTATGAAGGCATTCAAAACCTACCTGCATAAGGTCCTGTGTGACCTGCTGTCGGTGATCCTGGTCTAGCATTAGGGTTGGAATAGATGATCTTTTGAGGTCCCTTCCAATGCCTAATCTGCAGGTCTGTGAAACTGTGATTGCTACTTTTGTCTTTTATTCCTCTTATTAGTAGAATTTATTGGTTATTTGTTGGGTTTTTAAAATCTTTTTGGTTTCACTGATTTTTGTTTTTCTTTCTCTCCCCTTGCTTTTATTACAGCTATAAAAATGGAAAAAAAATGTCGTATATATACACAATTTCTCTTGAAACTTTCTCACTTGCAACTGACTAATCACTACTAGGGGATATGGGAACCACTCTCAATAATGTGGTTTAAGAAGGTTATGAAACCAGAGCAGAACAAAGGAAGAAATATTCACCACATTACAATATGGTGCTAAGGGCTCTGTAGTATCTTAGTACTGGCAATATTTTCTTTACTGGAATGGTTATAACTATTGCATACATACACTCATGGAGGCAGACACATTTTTCCACCTCATATTTTGCAGGAATATTATTCCACTAATTCTGAAGTATTTACCTGCACGTGTGGTGGTAAGGCTTTTCAACCAAAGGCTAGACAGGCATCTCTATGTCATATGCATTGCAGAACCTCAGTGTGGTCCTGCAGACTACACCTATGGGCATCTGGAATGCATTTGAGAGTACATCAGGTTTATTTCTATCTGGTGAGAGAAATTCAGAAGATTCACCAAATAGGTGCACTCCTATTCTGGAAGGAAATGTTAATATACATAAACCACTGTTTGCTTCCAGATAAAAACTGTCTGGATTTGCAAGGGTATTTTAACATTTCACGTCTATTTGGATCTCAAATACATATTAATGCCCATGGAAGTTAAAACAGATTTTTAGTGACTCTAAGATATAGGCTGTTATTTCACTTTGGTTTATTTTCCTGTCATTCTTGTCATGTTTAAGTTTAATTCCTCTGTTTTCTCCTAGAAAGTCTGTCATTTTTGAAATTAAGTTTTCTACCAAACTCGGTTTTGGTTGGTTGGTTGGTTTCTTTTGGTTTCAGGTTTTTTTTTGTTTTGATTTGTTTTGTTGCTGTTGTTGGGGTTTTGTTTGGTTGGGGGTTTTTTGTTGTTGTTTTGCATATGGACATGCAGATAAATACACTAAACATTTTTTCTGGGGAACAGTGGTGGGTTGAGAGAGAAGGCCCAGCTTCCCCTCCCCCACTAAGTAGGAATGGGAAAAAAACACAGCTAACTCAGTCAGTGAAGCAAAAGGAATGCTGTATTTACAAAAGCAATATAGGATGCAGGGAATTTATGTACACAAATATACAGTATTTACAATATATACAGAAATATACAGCAAGGAAACAAGAACAGAAACAAACCCCCCGGAAGAGGGGATTGCCCCCTGTACCCCCTTTGCCCCCCTACATCCCTTTTTCCCCAAAGAGGGTTAGAAAGAGAAAAGGGGAGTTAACGAGGCAGAGGCCTAGTGCAGGATTAATGCTTATCTGTTATTTGGCTAGAAGGCCAGAAGCAGACAGGGAAGAGGAAACACACAGGAGCAGGAACACACCCACACTGACTAAGATTCTAATTGCACCAAAAACTTAAAACTGCCCCCCCACCTATCTACCAATGAAATTAGTTTAGAATACCATATATTTACAAAACATTTAGCCAGCACTGTCCCTTTCTTAAAGGCACAGCCTCAACAGTCACAGGAACTTCTGTATGAACCCCTGACAGTTCTTCATATTGTCACATTTCTTAATCTTGTTAAAGAGGGAATTTTCTAAGAGAAAATGACCAAGATTAGCCCTTATATTGTACCAAATCTATATGTGTATTGGCATTTTAATGTATAATATAATGTAGCCCAGCAGCCAGAAGAACATGAATCAAAACAATAAAATTAAATTAAGACTTCTTTCCATTTCAAGTAGAAATTATTTAACTGATCAAAAGCAAATGGGATTGTCTAAAAACAAGGAGAGAGATAGGTGTCTTCCAGGAGTGTCTCATTTTACCAGTCTTAGACATCAGCCCAAGAATAGAGCCATACAAACTGAATCCACCCACTTGTTTCGGACAATATCCTTTATTGGTCTCACATTGTTCTATACACCTTAGAATGCAGGTGTAACTGTAACCAATCTAGTGACTTAAGATTTGGTCTTAACTATTTTAAGAATATTTTTCATTAATTACACTTTTTGTTTGGTTTGTTTGCTTTTTACGGTCCCCTGCTCCCACTTAAAACTGCATTCTCTCAATGGACATACTTTAAAGTCTCTGAACTACAAATGCACAAAACAATCCTCTTGTCCACACTTTATCATTTTAGCACTTGAAGTAGACATCCTTCGAAACCCCCATTCTTGGCAATGGGCAACCCAGTGAAATGGAGTCATATTTACCCTCACACTGATGGTGCTGGAAAGCTCTCCAGGCAGCTGTCTGAGCAATAGAGGAGCATCTAAAACCTAGGGTATGGCTTTTGTAATGACTGCTGCAAAAGGCATTTTTAACCTGCAGTTTTAGAGAAGCTCTTGAAGGTGCCAGCTAGTCCATCCTATGCCATTCAGCAGAGGCTCCCTCTGTATCTATTGCTCTATTGCTTTGTTTCTTTTTATGGCTTCCTTTTTCACTGCAGGTAGCTCAACGATCAGGGAAGCAGATAACTCTGCCTTTTTTCAGTTCATCTCAGGGTTCCAGGCAAAACAAGTACATTTGAAGCAGAGCCCAACACATGCAATAATTCCCCATATGTTGATTTTCACACTAGCCTTTCATGGCTGCACGTCATTATTTTATTTTCTCTACTCTAGCTTTGTTTGTGTATGTGCATGTGTATGTTCATGTGTGTTTCTTATTATTTTTTTCTTAATTTGACATGACTCTGACTTAAATAAAGTAGTGTGGGTGGCAGTTTAGTTGTAGGTGCCACTTCAAAGCATCAAAATGCTATGATCTGTAAATATGTATTTCAAGAGAGGGCAGGCAGGGTGGAAGCGTCAGTATGTATTCAGGGATGTCACTTTTCACAGGACTAGCAACAGATGAATCCCAGAGGCTCTAATTTCTGAGTGTATTACATCCCGCATGTCCCTGGAGCTTAGGGGGTGGATTTTTAAAGGACTCATTTGCATATCACTAGATCTAATGCAGTTAAGCTTATGATAGAATAGAACAGAATAGAATTAACCAGGTTGGAAAAGACCCTTGAGATAATCAAGTCCAACCCATCAACCAACACCATCTTATCAACTAAACCATGTCACCAAGAGCCTCATCCAGTCTGTTCTTAAAAACTCCCAGTGATGGAGAGTCTACCACCTCCCTGGGCAGCCCATTCCAATGGGCAATCACTCTCTCTGTGAAGAACTTATTCCTAAAATCCAGCCTAAATCTCCCCTGGCACAGCTTGAGACTGTGTCCTCTTGTTCTGGTGCTGGCCACCTGGGAGAAGAGACCAACTTCTGCCTGTCTACAACCTCCCTTCAGGTAGCTGTAAACAACAATAAAGTCTCCTCTGAGCCTCCTCTTCTCCAGGCTAAGCTACCCCAGCTCCCTCAGCCTCTCCTCATAGGGCTTATGCTCCAAATCCCTCACCAGCCTTGTTGCCCTTCTCCAACTCGACATCTTTCCCAAACTGAAGGGCCCAGAACTGGACACAGGACTCAAGGTGTGGCCTAACCAGTGCTGAGTACAGGGGCACAATGACTTCCCTGCTCCTGCTGGCCGCACTGTTCCTGATGCAGGCCAGGATGCCACTGGCCTTCTTGGCCGTGGGCACACTGCAGGCTCATGTTCAGCCTACTGTCAACCAGTAACCCCAGGTCCCTTTCTGCATTGCTGCTCTCCAGCCACTCTGACCCCAGCCTGTAGCACTGCATGACGTTGTTGTGGCCAGTGTGCAGAACCCGGCACTTGGATGTGTTAAATCTCATGCCATTGGACTCTGCCTATATGTCCAGCCTGTCAAGGTCCCTCTACAGAGCTCTTCTACCCTCTATCAGATCAACACTTCCCTCCAGCTTGGTGTCATCTGCATATTTACTGATGATGGACTCAGTCCCCTCATCCACATCATCTGTAAAGATATTGAACAGGATGGGGCCCAGCACTGATCCCTGGAGGCCACTATTGGTGACTGGCTGGCAGCTGCAGGTGACACCATTCAGCAAAACTCTCTGGGCCTGGCCTTCCAGCCAGTTCCTAACCCAGTGCAGAGTGCTGCTGTCCAAGCCACGGGCTCACAGCTTGACCAGCTATTTGCTATGGGGGACAGTATCAAAGGCCAGGTAGACTACATCCACAGCCTTCCCCACATCCACCAGGCAGGCTACCTGTTCATAGAAGAAGATCAGTTTGGTCAGGCAGGACCTGCCTTTCCTAAATCCATGCTGGCCAGGCCTGGTCCCTTGGCCATCCTGTAAGTGCTGTGGGATTGCACTCAAGATGACCTGTTCTATAAACTTGCCTGGCACAGAGCTCAGGCTGGCAAGCCTCTAATTCCCTGGCTTATCCAACCAGCCATTCTTGTGGATGGGCACCACGCTGGCCAGCTTCCAGTCATCTGGGACCTCTCCAGTGAGCCAGGACTGTTGAAAAATGATGGAGAGTGGCTTGGCCAGCTCATCTGCCAGCTCTCTCAGCACCCTAGGATGGATCCCATCCAATCCCATGGACTTGTGGGGATCCAAGCAGCTAAGCAGGTCTCTAACTACTTTCTTCTGGACTACAGGGGCACTATACTGCTCCCTGCCTCCATCTGCCAACTCAGAAGGCCAGCTGTCTGGATAACAACCTATCTTGCTATTAAAAATTGAGGAAAAAAAGGTGTTAAGTACCTCTGCCTTTTCCTCATCTTCAGTTACTATATTCTCCTCCATGTGCACTAAAGAGTGGAGGTTGTCGTTGCCCCTCCTCTTGCCATTAATATATTTGTGAAAACATTTTTTTGTTGTCCTTCACAGAAGTGACCAGTCTAAGCTCTAAATGGGCTTTTCCTGTGTGACCTAGTGTGAGAGACTAAATCTTGTCTCTTGTGATGTGACTCAACAAAGATAAAATCACCTTTGCTGTTTGCCCAGACAGTAGCTGATGTGTATTGGGCAGTTGCCACTGGATAACGAATCTCTGGGAGGTTCATAGATAAAGATTGCTCAACAGACTGCAGCTGCCCTGGAAATAATGGGCAGAAGCCACTGCTATCCATACTCTCTGTATAAAAGATCTGAACAACTACTGGCTTGGGAGAAGGAAAACACAAGAGCAGGAAGAGACTGGGGCAATGCTGCTCTGAAGAAAAATAGAGAGAATACCAGGAGGGAAAAACTACAGAGACATCACCATGTAGTCTGGAAGAAGCAGACCAAGAGGAGCCCTCTCTTCATGTCCTATGGTCTGCCTGCTACAACTCATGGAGCTGAAGAGTCTGAACAGAGGACAGCCCAGCCAACAAGGACAACATCTCCTCCACACCAAAGCTGCAGCAGCCTTCCTCCACAGACTCAAACTATCTTGGGGGGTGAGGGATGTGGTAATATAATTCCTTTCCTATTCTCTTTCTCACTCTCTATTTTCTCTCTCTCCCCTTCGGGTCCATCCACTTTATTTGTGTAATAAATAGTCAAGAAGTTGATATTTTGGCATCGTTTCTGCCTCTAATTTCATAACATGGAAATATTCAAAAGAACTGAGTCTCTTCCCCTCTCTGGACCAAGACTCTTAGCAACATCCTTAAACATTTCATGGGTTTGCTCTCCTTCCTTCCAAAGATGATACACCCTCTTTTTTCCCTTTAATTAATTCAGAACTTCGTTGCCCATCCAGACTGGTCGTGTACCCTGGCAGCTCATCTTCCAGCACATTGGGACAGCCTGTTCCTGTGCCTTCAAGATTTCTTTCTTGAAGTAGGTCCAGCCATCCTGCACCCCTAGGTTTTTAAGGACTGTTTCCCAAGGTATGTTCTGAGTTCCTTGAGTAATCTGAAGTCTGCCCTCCAGAAGTCCAGAGTGGAGGTTTTGTTGCTGCCCCTCTTAGCTTGACCGCATAATGAAAACTCAATTATTTCTTGGTTGCTGGACACCAGACAGCCTTCAACCACCACATCTCCCAACAGCTCTTCTCTATTTGTAAAAAGAATTTCAAGCAAAGCCATACCCCTGGGAGGTTTACATAACAGCTGGGAGAAGAAGCCATTCTCCACTCTAATTCTGCTGTGTTAAGTTCTGAGCAGATATCAGGCAGGTTAAAATCACCCATAAGAACAAGGTCTGGTGTTGTAGTTTGAGCTGGGTGCCCCCCTGGTGCATTCACTTCCTGTGTCCAGAAGTCCAGCCCAGAGGGATGGACACAGGAAATTATGTATTCCCTACCATAATTCTTTGCACCACTATAAGATCCAGTGCGGAGTCTGGCACTTCCTCTTTCCTTCCCTCTCCGAGACTTGGTAACTGGGGGAGAGATCTCCCGGCCATGGGCCTGACTGGGCCCAAGGCCACAGGGGGATGGGCAGTCTCAGGCCTGGCCAGCTGAGACTAGCCCAGCAGAGGGAGGGGGAAGAAGGAGCCCTGGGGGTTTTGCATGCACCCTCAGGTGGGGATGGGATCTTTCTTTGTCACTGCGCTTTGGGTTTTCTGTAACATTCACCTCTTTCTATTTAAACTTTCATCACTTTTGCAATCCGTTTGCCTGAGTCGTTATTTCTGCCTGTGGTGGGGAGGGGACCTGCCCCAACCCATTACATTTTTGGCGCACCAACGTGGGGCCAACTGCAGCTCGGATTGCAAAAGATGGAGAGTTTAAATTTAGTTCTGGGCGTCGGTTTGGGTTTGGAAAGTTGGGGCTCAGGTTTTGTGTTACCGGGGCGACTGTGTGAACTCCTGTGGGCTGCAGAAGGATAGCTGGTGCGTGGCTGATGGCATGGAATTCCCTCCTGTTGTGTGGGAACAGCGAGGGGTGGTTCTTTCTGTGACTTTCTGCCCAGGGTAGCTTAAGAATGCTCAAGTAGCCTAAGAAGGCGAGACCTGCCTTCTCCTCGTTCTCTGCGGAGCGGCGGGGAGCGGAGGAGGGGCAGCGGCAAGCAGAGCGTGGTCGGCCCGCGGCCGCTGCGGGGAGTGGACACCCGCGGCGAGCGGGCAAGCGACTGCTGGACTTGGACTCTGCATCGCGGCGACAGAGACGGCGGGGGCCGGGCCGGGCCACGTTCAAGCGGCGGCGGCGGCACCGCCCGAGCCGGGCTGCGTTCAGGCGGCGGCAGCAGCTGTAAATCTTTCCCTGGTGTTTTCGGACGTGTTCCGAAAATGGCGCCGAGCACCTGGCTCCGCCTCCCTGCTTCTTCAGTGGGCTGTGGCGCAGCTCCTCCCTCTTCCGGGGGTGGAGGTTGTGCAGCCGGATGCTCTCCTGCCTCGGTACGCGAGCGCCCAGCCGGGGGGTGCGGAGTGCCTCTGACATGCATCCGTGTAGCTTTGGTCCGCGTGAAAGCGGTTGGCTGCGGCACCCTGGATGGATTGAAAAAGGCAGTCGTGGAGCCGGATTGTTCCGACTGGCCTGCCCCAGGGGTGGAGAATTTGCCGCTGAATAGGAGAGTAAAGGCTTGGCTGAGAAGTTGTGAGGTATTTCCAGGTGACCAGGATGTCCCAAGGAGTCCACAAGGAATTCACGCTGCAGGAGAAGGACTGCGTCGCTGGGAGGTTCCATCACATGAGGAAGAACACTGGAATGGACTGATGCTTGAGCCTGAATGAGAGACTGTTTGAGTGGACGCCCAGATGAAGATATGGACTCTGCCAGACATGTCATCAGAAGTTTTCTGATCTGATGATGTGTTTGGGTGCAAAGATTATGGTATGAAATACAGGGGTGGCATGTTGTAGTTTGAGCTGGGTGCCCCCCTGGTGCATTCACTTCCTGTGTCCAGAAGTCCAGCCCAGAGGGATGGACACAGGAAATTATGTATTCCCTACCATAATTCTTTGCACCACTATAAGATCCAGTGCGGAGTCTGGCACTTCCTCTTTCCTTCCCTCTCCGAGACTTGGTAACTGGGGGAGAGATCTCCCGGCCATGGGCCTGACTGGGCCCAAGGCCACAGGGGGATGGGCAGTCTCAGGCCTGGCCAGCTGAGACTAGCCCAGCAGAGGGAGGGGGAAGAAGGAGCCCTGGGGGTTTTGCATGCACCCTCAGGTGGGGATGGGATCTTTCTTTGTCACTGCGCTTTGGGTTTTCTGTAACATTCACCTCTTTCTATTTAAACTTTCATCACTTTTGCAATCTGTTTGCCTGAGTCGTTATTTCTGCCTGTGGTGGGGAGGGGACCTGCCCCAACCCATTACATCTGGTGATCTTGAGACAGCCTCTAGCTGCCTATGGAATAATTCATCAACCTCTTCATCCTGGTTGGGTGGTCTATAACAGACTCCAACCAGGATCTTAGCCTTGTTGGCCTTCCCTCTAATTCTCACCCACAATACTCAACTTGATCATCCTTAATCTCTAGTTCCTTGGCATCTAGAACCTCCCTCATGTACAGGGCCACCCCTTCAACCCTTCTCCCTCATCTGTCTCTCCTGCAGAGCCTGTAGCCATCGATTACAGTGCTCCAGTCATGTGAGTCATTCCGCCACATTTCTGTGATGGCAAGTACGTCATAACTTTCCTGCTGTAGCAAGGCTTCCAGCTCCTCTTGTTTGTTACCAATACTGCATGCATCAGTGTACATGCACTTCAGCTGGGCTGCTGGTTTCACTCCTGACTCCAGCTTACCACCCTCAGACTCCTGTCTGGGGGAGAGGCCTCAGCCACTTCCCCCTTCAAATCTAGTTTATAGCCCTGTCAATGACACTTGCCAACTCCCTTCCTAGAACCCTTTTCCCTCTGTGGGATAGGCTATTCTCATGTGCTAGGATTTTCCTCCCACTCTGGGACAGATATGTTGCTAGTGGACCTGGTGCCATAGAAAGTTCCCCAAGATTGAAAGATTGAAAAACCCCAAATTCTGCTGGTGGCACCAGCCTCTGAGCCACTTGCTAATTGCACCTGCTTTCATTTCAGGATTGCTTCCTGCAACTAAGGATATTGATGAAAACATTACCTGTGCTCCTGACCCCTCAACCATTTTTCCCAGAGCCTTGAAGTCCTTTTTTATTGCCTTGGGACCTCTGGTTTCAACATCATCACTCCCTACCTGCATAACTATCAAGGGATAGTAATCAGAGGACTGTACCAGACTAGACAGCCTTCTGGTAACATCTCTCACCTGGGCCCCAGGGAGGAAGCAGACTTCCCTGTGGGAAGGAGGCAGCCAACATATGGGGCCCTCTGTACCCCTCAGGAGGGGGTCACCAATAACAATAACCCTCCTTTTTTTTTTTTTTTTTTTTTTTTTTAGGGAGTAAGTCCTGATGCAGGGGACAGGCTGTTTGGCTTTAGGTAACACCTCAGATCGTGTCACTTCTGTCTTCAGAATCACCTCACCCTCAACTTCCAGTGTCCCATATTTGTTTTGCAAGTGCAGCTGGGAAGGTGAGGGGAGCAAAACTGAGTTTTCAGGACAGTACCACAGAGAGAAAAATATATGATTCATTTTAATTAAACCAAAAACAGATCCCAGGTTCCCAAAGACCTTTGGATTGCACAGATAAATAATAATAATAATTTTTTTAAAAAGACTTAAAAAAAAAAAGAATATATATATAAGCAGTCTCATGAACTATGACCAAATACATTTTAACCCAAATTGTAAATTACTGGGAGCAGCAAAGTACATTAAAGTACATTAAAAAGACATAGAGTTTTTATCATAAGATTCAACTATGATCAAAAAGGAAGCAGTCATGGGTTTTTGCAGATGTGTAATCATAGACTAGAATCATAGTATCACAGACTCATAGAATTATCAAGGCCGGAAGGGATTTCCAAAGGTCATCTAGTCCAACTGCTGTGCAGTCAGTAGGGACATCCCCAACTAGATCAGGCTGCTCAGGGCCTCGTCAAGTCTTACCTTGAATATCTCCAGGGAAGCGGCCTCAACCACCTCCCTGGGCAACCTGTTCCAGTGTTCCACAACCCTCATAGTGAAGAACTTCTTCCTGATATCCAATCTAAATCTGCCCTTCTCTAGTTTGAAGCCATTGCCCCTCATCCTGTCACTGAAGGCCTTTGTAAGCACTGTCTCCATCCTTCCTGTAGGCCCCCTTCAGGTACTGGAAGGCTGCTATTAGGACTTTCCAGAACTTCCTCATCTCCAAGATGAACAACCCCAGCTCCTTCAACCTGTCCTCATAGTTCCAATCCCGTGATCATTTTCATGGCCCTCATTTGGACCCTTTCCCTCAGATGCACGTCCTTCATTTACTGAGGACTTCAGATCTGTACACAGTGCTCCATGTCAGGTCTCACCAGGGCAGAGTACAGTGGCAGAATCACTTCTCTGCATCTGCTGGCAATGCATCTCTTGATACAGCCAGGGATATGATTTGCCTTCTGGGCTGCAAGCACACACTGTATTGATGTACAGCTTCTTGTCCACCAGTATTCCCAAATCCTTTTCCACAGGGCTGCTTTCCAACACCTCATCCCCCAGTCTGTACTGATGGTGAGGATAGTTCCAGCCCAGGTGCAGAATCTTGCACTTGCTCCTGTTGAACTTCATGATGTTCACCTGAGACCACCTCTCTAGCTTATACAGGTGCCTCTGGATGCCATCACATCCCTCTGGTGTATCAACAACACCACACAACTCGGTGTCATATGCAAGGTAAAGGATGATAGTTATTTGCTTTCAACTGTTACTGTTATTATTTGTAAATCTGTCATTCAACTTACAACTGGTTACTGTGCATGGTAATGTTTAAAGATGTTGCTAGGGCATGTAGGAAGAAAATTAAGGAGGCAAAAGCACAATTGGAACTTAAACTGGCCTCTGATGTGAAGGACAACAAAAAGTCCTTCTATAAATATATTAATAGCAAGAGGAAGGGCAGAAACAACCTCCACTCCTTGGTTGACATGGAGGGAAATGTTGTAACACAGGATGAGGAAAAGGCAGAGGTACTTAACACCTTCTTTACCTCAATTTTTACTAGCGGGAAAGAACGTCTACCAGACAGATGGCCTGCAGAGCTGGCAGAAGGAGCCAGGGAGCTGCATAGTTTCCCTGTGTTCCATGAGCAAGTGATCAGAGCTCTCCTCAGCAGCTTAGACCCCCACAAGTCCATGGGACCAGATGGGATCCATCCTAGGGTGCTGAGAGAGCTGGCAGATGAGCTGGCCAAGCGACTCTCCATGATTTTTCATCAGTCCTGGCTCACTGGAGAGATCCCAGATGACTGGAAGCTGGCCAACGTGGTACCCATCCACAAGAAGGGCCGGTTGGATGAGCCAGGGAATTACAGGCCTGTCAGCCTGACCTCAGTGCCAGGCAAGATTATGGAATAGGTCATCCTGAGTGCAATCACACAACACTTAGAGGATGGCCAAGGGATCAGGCCCAGCCAGCATGGGTTTAGAAAGGGAGGACCTGCCTGACCACCCTGATCTCCTTCTATGATCAGGTGACCCGCCTGGTGGATGTGGGGAGGCCTGTGGATGTAGTCTACCTGGACCTCAGCAAGGCCTTTGACACCGTTCCCCATAGCAAACTCCTGGCCAAGCTGTCAGCCCATGGCTTGGATGGGAGAACACTGTGATGTGTGCCCCAGGGATTAGTACTGGGCCCCATGCTCTTTAACATCTTTATTGATGATCTGGATGAGGGCATTGAGTCCATCATCAGTAAATTTGCTGACGACACCAAGCTGGGGGCAGGAGTTGATCTGCTGGAGGGTAGAGAGGCTCTGCAGATGTGCAGAGGCTGGACAGATGGGCAGAATCCAACATCGTGAGATTTAACACATCCAAGTGCCAGGTTCTGCACATTGGCCACAACAACCCCATGCAGAGGTACAAGCTGGGGTCAGAGTGGCTGGAGAGCAGTCAGGCTGAGAGGGACCAGGGGGTGCTGGTTGACGGTAGACTGAACATGAGCCTGCAGTGTGCCCAGGCAGCTAAGAGGGCCAATGGCATCCTGGCCTGCATCAGGAAGAGTGTGGCCAGCAGGAGTAGGGAGGTCATTCTGCCCCTGTACACTGCACTGGTTAGGCCGCACCTTGAGTACTGTGTCCAGTTCTGGGCCCCTCAGTTTAGGAAGGATGTTGACTTGCTGGAACAAGTCCAGAGAAGAACAACAAAGTTGGTGAGGGGTTTGGAACATAAGCCCTATGAGGAGAGGCTGAGGGAGCTGGGGTTGCTTAGCCTGGAGAAGTGGAGACTCAGGGGTGACCTTATTACTCTCTACAACTACCTGAAGGGAGGTTGTAGACAGACGGATGTTGGTCTCTTCTCCCAGGCGGCCAGTACCAGGACAAGAGGACACAGTCTCAGGCTGCACCAGGGGAGGTTCAGGCTAGATGTTAGGAAAAAGTTCTATACAGAAAGAATGATTGCCCATTGGAATGAGCTGCCTCGGGAGGTGGTGGAGTCGCCATCGTTGGAGGTTTTCAGGAGAAGACTTGATGGGGTGCTTGGTGCCGTGGGTTAGATGTTTGGGTGGTATTGGATTGGTTGATGGGTTGGACGTGATGAAGGTCTTTTCCAACCTGGTTTATTCTATATGTATTCTATATGTATATGTAATCAGTGGGTTCTGAATTTCTGTAAGCTTAAAGCTAACAGTTAAAATAACATTATAAATAAATAAATAAAAGACTAGAATTGCATGTGGACATGTGATTTATACGGGGCTGCAGAGCTCTCCACAGTTTCCTAGATGTGAGTCTCCATTTATCACCACAAGTTAACTTTTGTACTTCCACTTTCCCTACACACTCCTTTGGGAACACCAGGCACTACTTGGCTTTCTGTTCATGCTTTCCAGCCACTTTCTTCAAGAAACATTTCCACTCTGTAAATCACTTGATGAAAAATCATTCTTCAGGAAATTAATATTGAGAACACACTTTAGAAGCCAGAATTGTAAAAATAACACTGAGAAATGTGCTGAGAAAGAAAGGGACCAGCAGCTTCCATAGTCTGGTGAAAGAGCCAGGTCCCAAGCCCAGCACACTAATTCATTGGGCTGCAGTGCTCAAGGCTTGACATTTTGTATAGCCAGTGATGAAGTGATGTGGTTTAGTTGACCTGTTTAGTTCATGTGATCCCACCTGAAGGCCAAGGAACTACCGCTTAAAGATGATGAAAGCTGTCTACTCAATATTTCTTCTATTAAACTTTATCAATGAGCCTATAAAACACTTACATTTCTCTTAACTTTTCTCTCTACATGTTAACTGTGCTAGTCTAGGCTTTATTGTATGTGGGTTTATATTAAGATATTCAATCTTGTATCTTTTTATGCATATATAAGATTTGATAATACAAACAAGCCACCATGAAATAAGGTATAGAGTTTGAATTTGCAGTATACATAAACATATAAGATCTTTTGGTAATATGAAGAATATGTCTCACACTGAGGAGATAAATATGATTTTGTAATGGTTTGGGGCAGATCCCTTCCCCACCACGTGCAGAAATAACGACTCAGACAAACTGATTGCAAAGGTAGTGGAGAGTTTAAATAGAGAACAGTGAGTGTGCACAAAAGGAAACATGGCGACAGGGAAGAAACCAAAGTAAACCCAGAAAGACCCCAAACCGCACCTGAGGGTGCATCCAAAACCCCCAGGGCTCCTCCTTCCCCCCCCCTGCTATTAGGCTGGTCTCAGCTGGCCAGACCTGAGCCTGCCCATACCCCAGTGGCCTTGGGCCCAATCAGGCCCATGGCCGGGAGATCTCTCCCCCAGTTACCAAGTCTCGGAGAGGGAAGGAAAGAGGAAGTGCCAGACCCCACCACAAAATTTATAGTGGTGCAAGGGATTATGGTAGAAATACCTAATTTCCTGAGTCCACCCATGGGGATGGACTTCTGGACACAGGAAACACCCCTGTAGCAGAGGGCACCCAGCCCAAACTACGACAGATTTATATGATAAATGTTGCAGAATGAGAATACTCATGGTTTCACAGATTGCATGGAATTGGAAGGCACCCTTAAAGGTCACCCTGCAGTGAGATCAGGCTGCCCAGGGACATATCAAGTCTGGTCTTGAATGTCTCCAGGGACAGGGTCTTAATAACCTCCCTGAGTGACCTGTACCAGGATTTTACTACTCTCATTGTAAAGAACTTCCTTCTGTCCAACTTAAATCTACCCAGCCTGGACATTGACCAATCACTACATGGCCTTCAAAAGAGTCCTTTCCTAGCCTTCCCTTCAGATATTTAAGATATTCAGATATTGGGCGTGGGAAAGGGACATTGCAAGGAGAATCCCAAAGCTGATCCATCCCTCTGACTATTACCCTCTGCTGGTAATACAGGCTAGGAGTGATGAGATTGACAAGAAGGGCACCGGGGTGATTAAGAAGGAGTTCAGGGCCCTTGGACAATTGATTGATGGGGTAGGAGCTCAAGTGGTGCTCTCCTCAATTCCCTCAGTGGCAGGGGAGTACACTGAGAGGAACAGGAGAATCCATACCATCAACAATTGGCTCAGGGGATGGATGGTATCAGCAGCTGAACTTTGGTGTCTTCAATCATGGGACAACTTTTACTGCACCCAACCTGCTGGGTCCTGATGGGGTGCATTTATCTAGAAGGGGTAAGAGAGTCCTAGCACAAGAGTTGGCAGGGCTCATTAGGAGGGCTTTAAATTAGGTCTCAAGGGCATGGGTGAGGAAATCAGTCCCTCTGCAGAGGAAAGAGTAGGGCACAAATTAGGAGCAATTGAGAAGTCGGGAGCCCAGCTGCAGTGCATGTACACCAATGCACGCAGCCTGGGCATTAAGCAAGAGGAGCTGGAGGACCTGGTCCACCAGGGCAACTATGATATAGTCGCCATCTCAGAAACTTGGTGGGACAACATGCACAATTGGAGTGCTACACTGGGGGGTTACAGGCTCTTTAGGAGGGATAGGCGAGGGAGGAGAGGAGGAGGGGTGGCTTTGTATATTAGGGAGTCACTTTCTGCCACAGAACTTGAGGTGGAAGATGAGGGAATTGAGAGCCTGTGGGTTAAAATCAGAGGGAGGCCTAAGAAATCTGACATCCCAGTTGGAGTCTGTTATAGACCACCCAACCAGGATGAGGAGGTTGATGAATTATTCTATAAACAACTGGAGGCTGTCTCAAGATCATCAGATCTTGTCCTTGTTGGTGACTTCAACCTGCATGATGTCTGCTGGGAACTTAATTCAGCAGAGAGGTGGCAGTCCAGAAGATTCCTGGAGCGGATGGAGGACAGCTTCCTGACGCAGCTGTTAAGTGAGCCTACCAGGGGACAGGCTCTGCTTGACCTGCCGTTCTCCAATAGGGAAGGGCTGGTGGGAGATGTGACCGTGGGAGGCTGCCTAGGGTGCAGTGACAAGATAGTGAAGTTTTCAATATGCAGGGAGATAGGGAGGAGCACCAACAGAACCTTCACCTTGGACTTCCGGAGGGCAAACTTCAGCCTCTTTAAGAAACTTCTTTGTAAAGTTTCCTGGGTACCAACCCTCATGAACTGAGGGGTCCAGGAGGGTTGGACCTACTTCAAAAAGGAGCTCTTGAAGGCACAGGAACTGGCAGTTCCCACGTGCCGAAAGATGAGCTGGCGGGGAAGACGACCGGCCTGGATGAGCAAGCAGCTCCTGGAGGATTTAAGGGAAAAAAGAGGTTGTATCACCTTTGGAAGGAGGGGAAGGCTTCTCGAGGTATCTTCAAGGAAGTCGTGAGATTATGTAGGTAAAAAATTAGAGAGGCAAAGGCCCAGTTAGAACTGAAGCTGGCCACCTCTGTCAAAGACAGTAAAAAGCATTTTTACAACTATATCAACAGTAAAAAGAAGGGCAAGAAGAACCTCCACTCCTTACTGGACCTGGAGGGGAACACGGTGACTGAAGATGAGGAAAAGGCTGAGGTCCTGATTGCCTTCTTTGCCTTGATATTTAACAGCAAGGTAGGAGTCCAGGACAGGTGGCCTCCTGAGCTGGGCAATAGGGTCAGGGAGCAGTGTAATGCCCCGGAAATCCATGAGGAATTAGTTCGGGACCTGCTGAGCCACTTGGACACTCACAAGTCCATGGGACTGAATGGGATCCATCCTAGGGTGCTGAGAGAGCTGGCAGATGAGCTGGCCAAGCCGCTCTCCATCATTTTCCTCCAGTCCTGGCTCACCGGAGAAGTCCCAGATGACTGGAAACTGGCCGGTGTGGTCTCCATCCACAAGAAGGGTCAGATGGAGGCACCTGAAAACTCCAGGCCAGTCAGCCTGACCTCAGTGCCAAGGAAGGTGATGGAGCAGATTATCCTGGTGGCAATAACTGTGCACCTGAAGGATGGCCAAGGGCTCAGGTCCAGCCAACATGGATTTAGGAAGGGCAGGTCCTGCCTCTCCAACCTGATCTCCTTCTATGATCAGTTGACACGTCTGGTGGACATGGGGAGGCCTGTGGATGTAGTCTACCTGGACTTCAGCAAGGCCTTTGACACTGTCCCCCACAGTAAACTGCTGGCTAAGCTGTCAGCTCATGGCTTGGACCGCAACACTATGTGCTGGGTCAGAAAATGGCAGGAGGGCCGAGCCCAGAGAGTGGTGGTGAATGGTGACACATCCTGCTGGCGGCCAGTCACCAATGGCATCCCCCAGGGACCAGTAGTGGGCCCCATCCTCTTTAACATCTTCATTGATGATCTGGATGAGGGGGTTGAGTCAGTCATCAGCAAGTTTGCAGATGACACCAAGTTAGGAGCAGATTTTTGTCAGTTAGAGGGTAGAAAGGCTCTGCAGAGGTACCTCGACCGACTGGACAGAAGGGCAGAGTCCAATGGCATGGCATTTAACAAGTCCAAGTGCTGGGTGCTGCACTTTGGCCACAGCAACCCCATGCAGAGCTACAGGCTGGGGTCAGAGTGGCTGGAGCACTCCCAAACAGAGAGGGACCTGGGGGTGCTGATTGACAGCCACCTAAACATGAGCCAGCAGTGTGCCCATGTGGCCAAGAAGGCCAATGGCATCCTGGCCTGCATTAGGAATAGTGTGGCCAGGGAAGTCATTGTGCCCCTGTACTCTGCATTGGTCAGGCCACACCTTGAGTACTGTGCCCAGTTCTGGGCCCCTCAGTTTAAGAAAGACATCGAGACACTCGAACATGTCCAGAGAAGGGCAACAAGGCTGGTGAGAGGCCTTGAGCACAAGCCCTCTGAGGAGAGGCTGAGGGAGCTGGGATTGTTTAGCCTGGAGAAGAGGAGGCTCAGGGGTGACCTCATTGCCCTCTACAACTACCTGAAAGGTGGTTGTGGCCAGGAAGCGGTTGGTCTCTTCTCCCAGGCAACCAGCACCAGGACAAAGGGACACAGTCTCAAGCTGCACCAGGGGAGGTTTAGACTCAAGGTAAGGAGGAAGTTCTTCACTGAGCGAGTCATTCGTCATTGGAATGGGCTGCCTAGGGAGGTGGTGGAGTCACCGTCCCTGGAGGTGTTCAAGAGGAGATTGGATGTGGCACTTGGTGCCATGGTCTAGTCATGAGGTCTCTGGAGACAGGTTGGATTTCATTATCCTCGAGGTCTCTTCCAACCTTAGTTATACTGTGATACTGTGATACTCTTTTGCTACAAGCTCTCCCCAAAGCATTCCCTTCTCCAGGCTGAACAGCCCAAATTCTTTCATCCTGCTTTCACAGAAGAGATGTTCTAGACCTCTGATTACCTTTATGGCTTTCCTCTGGACCTAGTCCAGCAGGTTGAGGTCTCTCTTGTTTTGGGGGCCTCAGAGCTGGACACAGTACTCTAGGCGAGGTCTCATGAGGGCAGAGTAGAGAGATAGAACCACTTGATCTGCTGGTTGCGCTTCTTTTGATACAGCTTAGGATGTAATAGGCCATCTTGACTGAAAGTGCATAGTGTTGGATCATGTCTAGCTTCTCACCCACTAGTAGCCCCAAGACTTTATCTTCAGGGCTGCTCTCTATTTCATCATCCCCCAACCTGTATCAATATCAAGGATTGTCCCAACCTAGGTGCAAGAACTTGAACCTTATTGAACGTCCAGAGATTCCCCTCAGCCCACCTCTCCAGACTGTCCAGGTCCCCTGGACAGCAGACATATCAACTGCACCACACAGCCTTTTATCCTCTGCATATTTTGCTGAGGGTACACTCAATCTTACTGTCAATAACATTGACAAAGATATTGAACAGTACTGGTCCCAATACAGAACCTTGAGGGACACCACTTGTCACTTGACCACTACATTTTGGATGTGATCATCCAACTAATTCCTGACCCAGTGGGCAGTCCACCTATCAGATCTATATCTCTCCAGCTTACAGAGAAGGATATTGTGGGTAACTGTGTCAAAGGTTTCACAAGATTCCAGGTAGATGGCATCTGTTAGTCTTTCCTTATCCACTGATGTAGTTACACCATCATAGAAAGCCACTAGGTTGGTCAGGGAGGACTTCCTTTTGGTGAAGCCTCAAAACCCCTCCTTGTCAGTACAGCTTCCAGGAAGATCTCTTTCATGATATTCTCAGGAGTAGATGTGGGGCTGACATATGACTAATTTCCAGGAGAAAGTCCCATAGATTTATGTATGTTGAGTTTCCTCAGGTGGTCCTGAACTTGATCTTCCCATATAGTGGGAGGGACATTACCCTGTTGGTCCAAACTTAGTGATCCATCAACCCAGGAGGGGGACAGAGCAAGAATTCCAGTGCACACTGACTTAAAAATATTATTGAGTAGCTCAGCCTTCTGCTCCTCTTCTGTTGACACCAGGTCTCCACAGTCACCCCTCAATGTATACTTGGGTAGATGCCCATCTGTTCTGTACTTTACCTAGTAATGTCTTGTTTGCATTTCCCTACACATAATTTTTTTTTCTCTGGGGCTGTAAGATGATAAAACAGAATTGTGTTGCAGCTAGGAGTTAAGATTTTAACAAACGTAAGGTGGACTGCCTAACATGATAAAGGAACACTTCTGTAAAATATGAAGTGAAAACTAGCTGCTTTCATCAGTGCTAGGTACTCTTATGCTATGCTTCCAAATTATGAGCAGCTGTCTTTTACACAAAATCCAGCACTGTCCCTGAACACTGGATTCCTAGGGAGAGGCAGATGATAGGATGCTGAGAGAGGTAATCCTAAACAGACTTAGGTGAAAACAGCTGCTGCACTGCTTGCCTTCATCAAGGTGTTTTAGGTATGTGCAGAAACAAAGTTTTAAGGAAACCTGTAAGTCTTGCAGCAAAAGTAATGGAGATAGCTGTGAATATTGAGATGCCTCAGCAATTAGAAATGGAGTTTTGAGTCATTATGATATAGAGGAGATTGGATGTGGCACTTGGTGCCATGGTCTAGTCATGAGGTCTTTGGAGACAGGTTGGACTCGATCATCCTCGACATCTCTTCCAACCTTAGTTATACGGTGATACTGTGATAAACCTTCAGCTGAGATCTATGTGCAACTCCACTGCAACTACATCAATATCGGCTAGTAGGCAATATGATTCATAGATGTCAACATTGCATGGCTAGTTGTAAATCCCGCCACTGAAATCATTGCAGATGCTTTCCTTTTAACCATACTTCTTCATGCAACAAACTGGAAACATTCTCCAGACTATTCAACAAAGACTCCAGTGATGAGCAGTTGTGAGCAAACTCCAAATGGCTAAGTATTTCCTACAGAGTCATCTGTGTATTCATTTATAAGTGTAATTTCTCAGTAATGGTGTTGACAACAGATATGGAATCAGTACAGACTACCAGTATGATCTAGTATTGTTCGTTTAATTGAGGAATCTCTACAGCTTATATAGACTCATAGAGCATTGTTGCCATAGCTTCATTGGTTCCCCACAAGTGACCCCACATTGTACTGTTATACATTATTGGTTAAACTACTAATATCATGCACGGTTGTTGATCGACGTCTGTATACTGTTATTCCAAGATTACTCTCAGTGTTTATATCTACCAGTACCTTGCTTTAGTTACATGCTGCTAGCACATCACTGTTTTGCTAAACTGCTAGCTACTTCTACACTTATGCAAAGCATGGCCTACAAGCATGTCAAGCTCTAAGCTTATATTGCCAGATTGCTCACACTGCTTATTGCTATGATTGCCACGTAATGGGATACAATGCCTGATCAAAATCTGGAGAGTTGAGGAGAAAGGGAGAAATAAGAAAAAGCTAAATCAAGAAAGTGGACAAGGAAGAGAAAAGCTGCTATTTAAAACTAAACAAACCCCCTCACCCTCTTCCTTAAAATCTGAAATTCCAATCTTCATGTAAGCAGAAGGGAAAACAACAAACCAACCAACCAACCAACCAAAACAAACAAAAAAGGAAGAAAGAAAAAAGTATTTATTTAAATATTCTCTTCAGAATACTTCAGTACCAAAAACATTTCCAGAGACTGTTATTGTGTCTCAAGGGACAGTAAATGTTTCCTGTCATCATTCCCATCCATTGAAATGTACATTAGATTCTAGAGAGGGAAAATTGGGGCAAGGTAAAATAATGAAACAAAACAAAACCAAACCAAGGTACAACCCATCAAAGACTCTTTTTTCATGTTATTTCCACCCCCCCAGGATTTCAAAGAAAAAATATGTCCATAAACCAAACCAGTTTTCTCTCCCTATGTATATCACACGTGTGCATTTGCACACACACGCTCACAAAGGCTTCTGGTCTCATTGTAGGCATCCAGTTTCTGAATAACCATTTTTGTAAGTAAACAAGCTGCTCCAACTGCAGCATAAAATGAGCTTAATAACAACAAAGATCAAAATGAGCCAAGATAGTAGGAGAGAATAGTGGGGGATCATTCCTAAGACTGTTTGCCCCTGAAGGGAGAATTATTATTATGACCTTGTACCACAGAGCAGGCATGTGCTCCTAGCTGGATCAAATGTAGGCCTTGGCAAAGCTCTCTGCCTGGGAATGCAGTTGCAGTGTCTAGTTTTTAATGCTACTGGAAGTGTTGCTACGGGCACTGAGGCATAGGAGCCAAATACAGGGGATGGAAAATAATGAAAAATGCTGATTAGGAGCTCAGAGAAAGGAATGGAACATTTGTGCTCAAAAATAAAATGTAATGCTGTGTTAATCTGTTTCTTGCCTGTTTGTACTCCATAGGCTTTTTAATATATTTTTTGCATATTACTACATACAATATTTAATGCACTTTTAGTCTATGGGATATTTAATATCTTCCTTTATTCCCTGTTTAGCTATCTATAGATATTCTTCTCAAAAAAGCCTACAGTCTTTTAAAATACATTTTGATTGAATCTACTGTGCATTCATGCTCTAGGAAATAAACTTTTATTCTGATTGCTTAAGAGATCAGATATTAATTAGTACTCCTAAATATGCTGCAGACCAACAAAGATATTTCTTTCTGTGGAAGTTTTCCTTTACCTAATCCACTGCTATAACCTTCCCCCTTTTCCCACTGTTTGAGGATAGCTCATACTCATGATGTTCTCAGTAATGCCCAGTACACCACCAAGTAAAACAAACAAATAAAAAGCTTTCTGATTTCTTACACTTTAGCCAGCTGTGTCATTGGAACATTATTTTTCATTCCCATTTTTAAAATACTGAATAACATAACAACAAAAAAAAAAAATGACATAAAAATGGGCCCAAATCTACAGTTCTTTAAAGAAGAGAGGAGTCTTTTGAAGCTTTTAAATTCAAATTGGTATGCTCTTGCACTTGCACACCATACTGTTCTGTTGGTTTGTATATTTTTCTTCCACCCAGGAACACTCCAAGCTGTGACAGTCAATTTTGCATTTGCAAGTCTCTCCCTCTTGCAAAACATCTCTCTTTAGCTCCTTGGCCACCTTTGAAAAGATTCTTAATCATTACAATGTAAATGTCCAGTTCTAAAAGTAAATACTTTGACTATTTTTTTTCCTAAACATATCCTAGGTAGAGTGCAGCCAAAACATGGCTCTCAACAAAACTACTTATATTTACCCAAATTTGGTACCTGCCCAGAAATTTAAAGATTAGATAAATCTTCATTCCTGTATAAAGTAAATTTTTAGTAAACAGAAACACTAGTGAGTACTAGTGTCTTCATCACTATCTATGCTATTAGGAGTGGAAAGAATTTCACTTCTTGTTCAACAGTGTTTAATCTTTGTGGTAGTTTCAGGCTATGCCTTGAAAATTTTGCACAGATCTTGAACAGAAAGTGATAGAATGTAAATAAATTACTATTTGGTGTAGAAAGGTAAATAATGATATGTTCTAAACAATCCCATAGGAGAAATAATAGACAAAAAAAGTTAAATATGTACACTGGCTTTCTCTCTCTTTTTGGGCTTCATTGCTCTGGTTAGTGTTTCTGCTGGCTCTTTGCTGACTTTGGCTGTGTTCTTTGTTTTGGTTAAGTTTTGGGACAGGTTGGACTTGATGATCCTTGGGGTCTCTTCCAACCTTAGTTATACTGTGATACTGTGAAGTACTAACAAGGCAATTCTCTGCTCTTTCTCTTGTCCCTTTGTGTCCATGGGGGTAAGGGGAGAGTGGGGTAAGGGAAGAGTAGGGAAGGGGAAGCCATTAGCAGCTTCCCTGGTTGTCCAGGGTGGTTCTCGTGCTGTTTTAAATTGTAAATACCTGTAGATATATGTAAATATTGTATATTTTGTACATATTCATTACTTTTCATTGTAGATAGTAGTTTTGCTTGTAAATACAGCTTCATTTGCTTCCAGCTGAGATGGACTAGCAATATAATGTTGGGGAGAATTTTCAATGCACCACAATCTTAAACTAGACAATGCTGGAAAATAAAGTAGGTGTATATTTGTTGAGGTCTATAAAAGGATATTTTAATGTTCAATAAGTGGAGCAATTAAAATATTAATAATTTTATTAATCACAAAAAGTCCCACAAAAAAAACATTAATTAAAACCTATTTACAGATTCGAGGTGTTCGGTTGTGGAACAGATACCTCACCAGCAGGAACAAGTAACAATTTGAACAATATGTACAAAAATCCAGAAACAACAAACAGCACTTTAAACTGTAAAGAAAAGGAACCTCGGCAATGAAGCCAGCGATTGCCCACAACGGGGTGGGGGGAACTCCAGAATCCCCTAAGGCAACAGACCTTCAATAGATGCTTATAAAAATCAGATATTGTAATTACTCACTGATCCTGATACCTCCTGGCACACAGTAAGATCTAGACAAACCAAAATGGCGTCGAACATGTGGAAACTGTAGGAGCACTGTTTTACTTTCTGTTGGTGTCTGCAGCTTATTACTGAGGCAGGATTTATTCCCAAAAGATTTTTAGCTGAAAGCTTTGTAGAGAGGATGTTTCTCAGCTGTAATCCCTTTGTAGCTGTGCTCGCTCCTTTCTCCAGTCAAACGAAACTGTCCTGGGGACTCAGCTCCACTGGGGTTTCACCTCTCGGCCCTGCAAGACGTGTATTTGTCCTCTGGGCTTTACAATGCTGAGGCAGTGAGGGGTCTCTTTGTCTTGTCTGGGTAAACTGAAACACATTTCAGCTTCCGAGCGAAGCTTGTGCTTCCTTCCAGAGGGTGGACAATTGCAAGACGACCCTCTGGCTATTTGGGCTGATACTTATAGATTTCCCAAGGCAATAATGGCCAGTAGGAACACAGATCTAGGGGTAAAACCCTGGTATTGCAACCTATAAAAAGCCTTTCCAAACGTGGCCAAAAGCACGCCCACCTGGCTCATTCTGGCTCTGAAACATGTTCAGGCAAGCCTAAAGAACCAGATCTACTAACTTCTGCCTCATTGTCTGATTCAGAGCAATTTTGAGGCTTTTTTGTCCATTCAGGACAATATTTTGTGAGGGTTTTAACTAAAATTCTCATAATATTTCTCCTACTCTGACACAGTTTATTCATCACCTACTGGACTTAATGTACCACAGATCCATTAACATGCAGAGCCATATGAATTCTTCCTACTTCTCCTGAGCTGAAAATCTGGTCCAGTGGCATTTTGCACCTGCATAAATTGTGCTGGGAAATTATTAATTTAAATCATACCAGACTTAGACCTTTGGAGTTATAAATAAGGAAGGACAAAAGAGAAGAAGCAGGCAGAGAAAGAAGAATCTGGGAATGGGCAGAATAAAGGAAACTCTATTCATTATAAACCAATGTGTACACGTGGAAACTGCAATAATAACCTGTTTAGCTAATCCGTCCTTGGAAGTATGCCACACTGCAGATGAGAGAGCCTAATAGTTTTCCAAAGGATTGAGATTCTTAGTGCTGTTTAGCATGCTTAGGGATGTATAGAGAACACTTAAATCCATATTCTCCTCAAATGTTTAACCAGTCTTCCTCCACACCAATCTCGATTGGTGAGGGAAAGCAGGTGGAGTGCCAAATGGGAAGGCGAGACACACAAATGCCATGTGATATCAATATCAGGTGGTGCTGATATAATCTTTCTCCTCAAAGCTCTTGATCTGATTTAGGATAGCAGTTGTTAAGAGCAGAAGGAGCTGCTGGCACAAATGGCAACCCTCTCAGCCAGCTGCACTTTCCAACTGTCCTGAATATTAAAAGAAAACAAAAGGAGGGAGGGGGAAAAGGGTCTGCAAGAGAGTGAAAAAGAGACTTGGAGAACAAGCCCACTGAAAATCAGTGGCTGCAGCTCACTCAGAGGAATTACATTAAATGAACTCATCTGTCATCTTGCTTTTTATTGATGAGTGGCATTGCTTGGTGGTAAGTGAAATGGCAGAACAAATAGCATTGGAGCCCTGGCTTCCTCTTCCATTGCACACAGAGACACACAGGCCCCAAAACAATGAGTCATTACTTATTACATCCATTATTAACTCAGCTCAGGCTCATTAGTCATGGAAATTGAGGAGAAGAAAAGAAACCAAACCCACAAACAACAAAAAACAGAAACAAAACTGAACCTCGCCCCCCCTATCCCCCCACAAACCCAAACCAAACAAAAACTCCCACAACCAAACAACCCAAAAAAGCCCACAACAGCCCAGGAGTCAAACAAGGCCAAAAGGACAGCAATGTAAGAACTACATCATTAACTACTGTAAAACCTGGAAATAAATTTTATCAAAAGCAATATGGCTTTATTACAGAACTCTCAAGTGACCACCAAAAAAAAATAATCATAGAAGTTGTACTACTACAATTATAAATTTAGTCACATTCAAACTTTTTTTTTTTTTTTTAAGAGAACTGGAATTCCTGTGAGTTTTCCTCTCTGTGGCACTAGATTAATTTAATTTATAGATGCCTCTCTAAGACTTAGATACTTAGCCTAAACTATTGTCTTGTCCAGACTTCCTTTACAGTCAAAGGAGGGAAAAAAAATTGCTGTTGGATGATTCATCCAATTCTAAAAAAGATGTCTGAAACAGACTACATTAACTGCTATGTGGAAATGTTGATATAATTTTGCTATGAAGAAAGCCTATCTAACCAGCTTTGGTAGAGCAAGTTTGTCTACAATGGCAACTGTTTTCTTAATCAGTCTGAAAAGTGGTTTTCTTTTCACTTACCGGACTGTTCAGGTCTAGGAATATTTCCTGAAATGTGTCCATTTACTTAAGAAAAGAAAGGTAATACATAAATCAGGGGGGGAAAGAAAAGGAAAAAAAAAGGAAAGAAAAAAAAATAAAATAAAAAGATGGAACTAGTATTGAGTCAGTAGAGGATGGATAAAACACATATGCTGTAATAGGATTGAATGTGTTTGAAAAAAACATACAACATATCTGTGGACCCACTCAGATAAAATGAGACAGCAGTGAAGTAATTCCAGTAAAAAGCAAGATTTTCTGAATCAGTTAAGTCACCAGTTCAGATAAAATGAAAATTGGTCTCAATGTCTGCATGAGATTTAATCTGATTTAAGTTTAAATCTCTTTGAATTCTGTAAATTGTATTAACCCTTCTTGGCTAGATTTCACCTTTTGTTTTTCACTGCCTATTGGCTTAAGGATTAAATGAAAGAAAAGAGATTACTGAGGTACTGAGATTGTTCAAAAGACTATTCAAAGTTGGGGAGGAAGTCTTGAAAATTCTTAAAGGATTCCCATTAACTGTGAACTAAATGGAGGCTGGTGGCAGACCAAGTGGTCCTCATCTCCAAGCAAAGAGCTATTGACTGATTTCTGAAATTCTGAAGTACTTTGCGAAACTATTTGCAACCAGATAGATATAAAGTTTTACATTGTTGGTACATCTAAAACAAATTAAATTAGAACTTAGAGTAAACAATTATATTTTTAGTGCACTGAGTATTTCCAGACTGGCCAATTTTTGTTACACTCAAAGACTTGCTATATGTGTTACATCTTGTAACTCTTGATTTGCATCCACTGATAACAGGAGGTAGATAGCTTGAGAAGAACTTGCTCATTTGCATCTTCTGGAGGTTTGCTGGGAACAGGTGGTAGTAGGATGTAGAGTAAGATCCCTTCCAAGTACATCTTGGCAACAGTATATTAAAGGATCTTCTTCTAATTAATTCTGAAAATAAGCACAAAAGAAAGTTGTGTTTCTTGACAGCTGCCATAAATATCTTAGTGTCAGAACTGGTTAGTACATGCCACTGATTATATTTTTTCATCTCAGATGCATAATTTTGGGTCAGCATGTACAAGAGTTAACAGAACTGGGCAATGGGAAAATGTGTCCTTAATACATGAATACGGATGATGTCTTCCTGTATCTTCCTGTATTTTTTCATCCTTCTAAAGAAGCAGTTTACACATTCTCATGGTTTCTTTAAGAACTTGTTTCATTGAATAGAATGGAAAGCATCTCTCTCATTTCCTTCTCTTTTCCCTATCTTCCCTTCTCATCACATTCTGCTCTTTAAAAAAAAAAAAAAATCCAAATAATTGAAAACATTAAAAAACCAAAATTTCAGGGAAAGGAGATAACTCTTTATTTGACATGTTGAATTGTGATGGGCTTCATTTGCCTATCCAACAAAGAAATTATTCTAATATCAAGAATATTTTGAAGTAGTATTTGCAATATGTATACATAAAAGAATAATGTATTTCACTTTTAAACAAACAAAGCACCATTTCTTAGAGAGATTCTTTCAGATAAGAGTCAAGAAGAAAAGATTAATTGTACCAGATGATAATCTCAGTCAAATATTGACATTTATTCAACTGTTTGAGGTGCAGAGACAAAAATATGAGTCATACCCTGTTTTATCTGAGTCTGTGGCAACCATAAGAGTAGACAAAATCATTTATAGTGTTTTTCTAATGACTCAGATATGCTAAAAAAAGAAAGGAAAAACAAGCAAAGAATTGAACAAACATTTACAGTTTATTTTTCTCCAGTTAATCAACATTCTCTTTGTAAATATGTAATTATTAAAAGGGAAGATCAAGCCACATAACCATGAGAACCAAGTGAGTTTGTATAGAAGCTCAAGTTCCTCAAGGTATAAGTTTTCTCTGGATGTTATGGTAATACCTCCAGCATTACTCTTATTTGCCACCTCTGGAACATCCTGTGAGAAATCATTGCTCATAACTTACACTACCATAGTACAACCCACAGGAGCTAGCCTTCTGTGGTTGCTTTGGATAATTATCCTGCCTCATTCAGAGTACTTTGAGGATCCAGTCTTGCAACAGACTTTAATTATTCATCATCTTTCACTTCAGCTGAGCCCATTCCAAGCACAGGTTTAGGGCTGCGAATCATTTCACCTTGTGTCAAGTGTCAGAGCAGAAATAAAAAGGACAGTATTTCTGTCTCTCTGTCATCAACACAGAGGAATGGGAATACTTAAGACACAATTCAAAGATCTATTTTTTAATTTCACCATAGGAATAGATGAATTGTGCCTTAAACATGCTTGATTCTCCATTGATTACAGAGCCTCAAGTGACTGGCTCAGATGTCAAAAGCTACGTTTGGGCACATGAAACTCACACAGGAGGTTTACATTTTATTTAATGATTCTTGCATCAGAGTAATGGAGACAAAATGCACAAGAAACAAAAAGTCAAAGAATGATCATGTTCCCCCTGTCTGAAGTAGTGAGGAGGATGGAGGTGTCACGTCAGCTGGTTTTAATTCTATCAGCAGCTGCCATAGCAGGAGAAATCCTAATTCAGTGCATATGCCAGTAGCTGAAGTTAGCTCAGCAACACCAGCTAAAAGACAGATGTAAAATCAGTAGCTGATGATTTTACATTGGAGGAGTGAATGTAAAATCAATTAGAAGTTTTAAAGTGGGGAATGGTCTAAATCTAACAAGGGAAATTAAGTCAATATTTATTTTAGCGAATGGAAAGGTTTTACATCTATCAGACAAAGACCATGATTAGTAGAGAACTAGAAACCAAGAACACTTTAACAGATGCTTGCTGTAAGCACAGCTCCCTGGTACAAGAAAAAGACTGCATTTTGTAGAATGATTCAAATAAACTGGTATATTATAGACAGAACAAAATATGTGATGACAGTTGAAAATTATATTGCATTATGGGAAGGCAACAAACATCTAAAATATTTTCCAGAGAGGAAGGTAATTTTTTTCCTGAATTTTAATAGATTTAAATATATTATCAAGTTAATTTGCAAAAATTTTCTTCCCCTCCCAAATATTAAGCTTTTCTTAGGATTTTACTTCTTTTTTTCCCTCTTCCCCTTAAACTTTTTCCTGGCCTGCGGGAAGATGAGAAAAATAAGGAAGAAGGAAAAGAGAAACAGAAGGAAAATAAAGGAAAAACAACCCTGAAACATTAAAATTAAGAAGAAACATGACAGCACCATTAGTTCCTTGTATTTTAATATATTTTTCTCAACTTCATTTAAATAAAAAAAAAAAATTGAAATACACTACCTTCTAATGGAAAAAATCTTGAACTTCTGTTGGCTCTATTATTTCTCAGTAAAGGTTAAGCACATGCTAAATTTTAATTGTATGATGCCAAGAAAGTCTCAACGAAACATTCATGTTTGTACAGAAAGGACCTTGAAACTTTCTGATTTAAAATGTTTGCATGTATATTCCTGAACAAGCCAGTATGTAAGTGTTTTGTTGTATAGGCACTGCTTCATAATTTTAAAGATACTATGATGAAATCTCTGCTACATAAAACATCCTTTTCTGAACCTTGTTCCAAGATTTCTGCCTGCCTCTGTATCAGTACCTGTGTAAGAAGTGTGATCATATGTGAGAAGGTACAGTCTAAAGTACTATGGTATTTTCT
Source organism: Dryobates pubescens (assembly GCF_014839835.1). Lineage (NCBI taxonomy): Eukaryota > Metazoa > Chordata > Aves > Piciformes > Picidae > Dryobates > Dryobates pubescens. Next base: position 81,322,448 of record NC_071657.1, on the reverse strand, counting down.
TTTATCAGCTTATCTCCTTCCACACTCTGAAGAAGGATAATTTGGGAAGTTGTCTTAATTTCTCACATATTTCAATGTTGCCTTTTATTCAGAAAATATTTATTGTGTGCTGCACCAACATACATATATATGCATCTATATAGATGTAGATATGTGCATGCATCCCTGTTGGTGAGGTAGCATCTACCTGTACAGTTGATACTAGAAGCCAAAGAGCTCAGAGAAGAGCTCTAGAAGAGACAGTCTGTGCTCACTTCTGTCTTCACTTTCTCATAGCTACATACAATTTTAGATAACAAATTGGAAGGGATATTTGTCCCTCCATGTACATATCTGCAGTATTTTCCTGTGCTTGAAACAAGAAAATATAATAGTTTCTTGTCGGTAACTTTGTATTAAAGATGGAACACATATCAGTATCAATTTAAATGTAAAATATAAACAGAAGGATTTCAAGGTTCTTCTGCATAAAAATGACTCTGTTCCAAATTCCAGTGCTTTAGATTCTACAGCAAATCTGCAACAGTAGATGAGCTTTCCACTGCAATATTGAGATTTTGCACACAGTACAATATTTTGGGGCAGAAGGAATATTAGGATGTAACCTGAAGGCAGTATTTTAACCTATTTTTTTATATAATATTATACAAAAGAGAAAAAAATTTAAAAAAAGAACACATGACAAATACACAATTGTGGTAAAATCTTATTACCTTCCAAAACCTCTAGTATGATGAAATATCCATACTAACATGATGACATAGTGTAAAGCAATTATTCAGGACCTTATTTTTTAGATCCTTCATATGTTGCCATGTTGCCATGTAAAGCACATACAGTGTCTGCTATGTGTTTTAAATTAAATGGCTCCTTATTTAGGTTTACATTTCCTCTCTGAAAGATGTTTTCTCTAACTGACTTTTAGGATGCCGATTTTGGATATGAGCTTTTAATTGCTATGACAGCAATGTATTTACTGTGTCCAAAGATATGCAAACTGCTTTATGAGTAACTTGATAGTCTACTATGAGTTCGTTTGTGATCTTACTCTGTTAGGGGCTGATTCAGAGTTCTTTGAAGTCAGCAGGAATTTTTTCATTGACTTCAAAGGGATTTTGGCTCTGGCCCTTATCCTTAAATAATAACTGATTTGTGAATAGTCTACAATGCCAAAAGGAAGGGGGAAAAGCCAGCACTTACAAAATTGTATATCTGGCAAATACTATTTGACCATCTTTTATTGATAGGTGTATTAATATTAAACTGGTACCACAATGGCATATGTACACTCCTTGGCTGCCAGAAGAGTGTAGGAGAAATGTAGTGCTCTACATATGGAAATATTTAATGATATCCTTGCATTTTACACACAGCTTCACCTAAGCCTATTCCAAGAGTGAGACCACTGGAGTATTCAAGGATGCACGACCATTTCCTAGGCAGAAGTTCTTTCCCAGATGTTCAATTTGACCTGGGGCAACTCAATCAAAGTCTGTAAGGTTTCCAACATTTCTAGTGGGGATTTATTTTTAAAAATGTGGCATATGGATTTTTCTGGCAATAATGAAATATAGCTGTGCACACTCCATTAAATAAAATGAGACTGTATAATCCTTAAAATTGTGGAAGGCTGGGAGCTGGGAAAAAGGAAAATGTTGAGTGTGAAGAAATGGAAGAGCTTCAGGAAGGACATTTGAACAGATGACCCATACAGAATATGGAATAAACAATATGGACTTATACATGAGCTCAAAGCACATACATCCATCTCCAAATTAACTCAGAGAAAGTAAAAAAAAAATAGACATTAGGTGATTTATAAAACTATTTCAATAAATATTTGTTTAAGACTTTCTACAGAATTCTTGCTGTTTAAATCCTCATGCTGCTTAAGAGCATGAAAATGATGCTTTAGGAAATTAATGATCTATATTTGCACTACAGTAGTTTTGACATTTTTCAAAGCAGAATAAGAAGCTTAAGAAACTCTACCTCCATAAATTAATTTCCAGTTTCAAAAAACTTAAAATACCAATAGACAAAGCAAGGAGCAAAATCACTCTGTAAAATATTCCTGATCTTATGCACATAGGTCCTGAACCTTTAGTTTTTGCAGCCTTTTGCAGCAATGAAAACTGTGAATGTTGGTATTCAGTAGAAACTTTGTCCCCAGGTTGCTGATCACAAATGAGCAATATCAGACAGGACCACATTTTCTGTGTGAGGCCCCTGGAGCTCAGCAGAACCATCTTTTCCATGTACATATTCCTCTGTCTATTCCCCTTGTTTTCCAGAAAAATGTTTCCAAGAAGTCTTTTCCCCTCTGTGCTTGTTTTAAGCTTCAGAATATTATTTGTCTATATACTAGGACAGTATTTCCATTTCAAGTTACATTTAGAAGACATTTCTACAGTGATCACAAGTGTTTCATGACCCTCTTAATTTGTTAAAAATTACCATGTACTTGTAACAGCAACATGAACCTACACTGCTGCCTGCATACATGCTACAGCAACTCTTTTCTCTCCACTTAATATATAACAACATTACTGAGTGTAGTTGACACTTGCTAAATAATAAATAACAACAATAATAATTTAATTTCATCTAATGGAATAATTTGCTGTCTGATCACAGCAGGAGGGAGTCCATTATGCCACCAAAACTGTTTGCTAAACGTGAGCCTTTTTACAGATTACCTCGAGCAGCTGCTGCTGAGGTCTTGTCATATTGCAGTAGCACTCAGATGGCCAAAAAACTTCCTGGTGCAGAGACATCAATCTCACTCCCTGCTGGCTGCTGAGTTTGCTCTATAGACAGCCAATGTTACTGTCAGCTTTGCATCAATGATGGACAATGGAATTCTGTTAAAATGCAATTAATTTTCCTACTGCTTTTTTGCATGAGCAGTGAGCTGCACTGCTCGTGACAGTGGTGGAAGCATTGGTAGTTTTGGTAGGAAACAAAACATTCTGAATCTATTAGGAATATGAAAGGAAACTCATGCTTCCTTTTTGTTTGCCTTTAGCATTCAGATATGAAGACTATTGCTGTACTTTGCCTCTGCTCTTTCCTAAACTTAAAGAGATACTATTTGAAGGACAATAGATGCCACAGATACTTGAGAATTTTTGTTCAGAAACAAACAAACAAATAAACAAAAATTAGAGCACATAAGACCTAGAATTAAAAATACAACTTTAGGCATAGTTTATGAATCTGACTATATCATAATGACTCAAAACTCCATTTCTAATTGCTGAGGCATCTCAATATTCACAGCTATCTCCATTACTTTTGCTGCAAGACTTACAGGTTTCCTTAAAACTTTGTTTCTGCACATACCTAAAACACCTTGATGAAGGCAAGCAGTGCAGCAGCTGTTTTCACCTAAGTCTGTTTAGGATTACCTCTCTCAGCATCCTATCATCTGCCTCTCCCTAGGAATCCAGTGTTCAGGGACAGTGCTGGATTTTGTGTAAAAGACAGCTGCTCATAATTTGGAAGCATAGCATAAGAGTACCTAGCACTGATGAAAGCAGCTAGTTTTCACTTCATATTTTACAGAAGTGTTCCTTTATCATGTTAGGCAGTCCACCTTACGTTTGTTAAAATCTTAACTCCTAGCTGCAACACAATTCTGTTTTATCATCTTACAGCCCCAGAGAAAAAAAAATTATGTGTAGGGAAATGCAAACAAGACATTACTAGGTAAAGTACAGAACAGATGGGCATCTACCCAAGTATACATTGAGGGGTGACTGTGGAGACCTGGTGTCAACAGAAGAGGAGCAGAAGGCTGAGCTACTCAATAATATTTTTAAGTCAGTGTGCACTGGAATTCTTGCTCTGTCCCCCTCCTGGGTTGATGGATCACTAAGTTTGGACCAACAGGGTAATGTCCCTCCCACTATATGGGAAGATCAAGTTCAGGACCACCTGAGGAAACTCAACATACATAAATCTATGGGACTTTCTCCTGGAAATTAGTCATATGTCAGCCCCACATCTACTCCTGAGAATATCATGAAAGAGATCTTCCTGGAAGCTGTACTGACAAGGAGGGGTTTTGAGGCTTCACCAAAAGGAAGTCCTCCCTGACCAACCTAGTGGCTTTCTATGATGGTGTAACTACATCAGTGGATAAGGAAAGACTAACAGATGCCATCTACCTGGAATCTTGTGAAACCTTTGACACAGTTACCCACAATATCCTTCTCTGTAAGCTGGAGAGATATAGATCTGATAGGTGGACTGCCCACTGGGTCAGGAATTAGTTGGATGATCACATCCAAAATGTAGTGGTCAAGTGACAAGTGGTGTCCCTCAAGGTTCTGTATTGGGACCAGTACTGTTCAATATCTTTGTCAATGTTATTGACAGTAAGATTGAGTGTACCCTCAGCAAAATATGCAGAGGATAAAAGGCTGTGTGGTGCAGTTGATATGTCTGCTGTCCAGGGGACCTGGACAGTCTGGAGAGGTGGGCTGAGGGGAATCTCTGGACGTTCAATAAGGTTCAAGTTCTTGCACCTAGGTTGGGACAATCCTTGATATTGATACAGGTTGGGGGATGATGAAATAGAGAGCAGCCCTGAAGATAAAGTCTTGGGGCTACTAGTGGGTGAGAAGCTAGACATGATCCAACACTATGCACTTTCAGTCAAGATGGCCTATTACATCCTAAGCTGTATCAAAAGAAGCGCAACCAGCAGATCAAGTGGTTCTATCTCTCTACTCTGCCCTCATGAGACCTCGCCTAGAGTACTGTGTCCAGCTCTGAGGCCCCCAAAACAAGAGAGACCTCAACCTGCTGGACTAGGTCCAGAGGAAAGCCATAAAGGTAATCAGAGGTCTAGAACATCTCTTCTGTGAAAGCAGGATGAAAGAATTTGGGCTGTTCAGCCTGGAGAAGGGAATGCTTTGGGGAGAGCTTGTAGCAAAAGAGTATCACAGTATCACAGTATAACTAAGGTTGGAAGAGACCTCGAGGATAATGAAATCCAACCTGTCTCCAGAGACCTCATGACTAGACCATGGCACCAAGTGCCACATCCAATCTCCTCTTGAACACCTCCAGGGACGGTGACTCCACCACCTCCCTAGGCAGCCCATTCCAATGACGAATGACTCGCTCAGTGAAGAACTTCCTCCTTACCTTGAGTCTAAACCTCCCCTGGTGCAGCTTGAGACTGTGTCCCTTTGTCCTGGTGCTGGTTGCCTGGGAGAAGAGACCAACCGCTTCCTGGCCACAACCACCTTTCAGGTAGTTGTAGAGGGCAATGAGGTCACCCCTGAGCCTCCTCTTCTCCAGGCTAAACAATCCCAGCTCCCTCAGCCTCTCCTCAGAGGGCTTGTGCTCAAGGCCTCTCACCAGCCTTGTTGCCCTTCTCTGGACATGTTCGAGTGTCTCGATGTCTTTCTTAAACTGAGGGGCCCAGAACTGGGCACAGTACTCAAGGTGTGGCCTGACCAATGCAGAGTACAGGGGCACAATGACTTCCCTGGCCACACTATTCCTAATGCAGGCCAGGATGCCATTGGCCTTCTTGGCCACATGGGCACACTGCTGGCTCATGTTTAGGTGGCTGTCAATCAGCACCCCCAGGTCCCTCTCTGTTTGGGAGTGCTCCAGCCACTCTGACCCCAGCCTGTAGCTCTGCATGGGGTTGCTGTGGCCAAAGTGCAGCACCCAGCACTTGGACTTGTTAAATGCCATGCCATTGGACTCTGCCCTTCTGTCCAGTCGGTCGAGGTACCTCTGCAGAGCCTTTCTACCCTCTAACTGACAAAAATCTGCTCCTAACTTGGTGTCATCTGCAAACTTGCTGATGACTGACTCAACCCCCTCATCCAGATCATCAATGAAGATGTTAAAGAGGATGGGGCCCACTACTGGTCCCTGGGGGATGCCATTGGTGACTGGCCGCCAGCAGGATGTGTCACCATTCACCACCACTCTCTGGGCTCGGCCCTCCTGCCATTTTCTGACCCAGCACATAGTGTTGCGGTCCAAGCCATGAGCTGACAGCTTAGCCAGCAGTTTACTGTGGGGGACAGTGTCAAAGGCCTTGCTGAAGTCCAGGTAGACTACATCCACAGGCCTCCCCATGTCCACCAGACGTGTCAACTGATCATAGAAGGAGATCAGGTTGGAGAGGCAGGACCTGCCCTTCCTAAATCCATGTTGGCTGGACCTGAGCCCTTGGCCATCCTTCAGGTGCACAGTTATTGCCACCAGGATAATCTGCTCCATCACCTTCCTTGGCACTGAGGTCAGGCTGACTGGCCTGGAGTTTTCAGGTGCCTCCATCTGACCCTTCTTGTGGATGGAGACCACACCGGCCAGTTTCCAGTCATCTGGGACTTCTCCGGTGAGCCAGGACTGGAGGAAAATGATGGAGAGCGGCTTGGCCAGCTCATCTGCCAGCTCTCTCAGCACCCTAGGATGGATCCCATTCAGTCCCATGGACTTGTGAGTGTCCAAGTGGCTCAGCAGGTCCCGAACTAATTCCTCATGGATTTCCGGGGCATTACACTGCTCCCTGACCCTATTGCCCAGCTCAGGAGGCCACCTGTCCTGGACTCCTACCTTGCTGTTAAATATCAAGGCAAAGAAGGCAATCAGGACCTCAGCCTTTTCCTCATCTTCAGTCACCGTGTTCCCCTCCAGGTCCAGTAAGGAGTGGAGGTTCTTCTTGCCCTTCTTTTTACTGTTGATATAGTTGTAAAAATGCTTTTTACTGTCTTTGACAGAGGTGGCCAGCTTCAGTTCTAACTGGGCCTTTGCCTCTCTAATTTTTTACCTACATAATCTCACGACTTCCTTGAAGATACCTCGAGAAGCCTTCCCCTCCTTCCAAAGGTGATACAACCTCTTTTTTCCCTTAAATCCTCCAGGAGCTGCTTGCTCATCCAGGCCGGTCGTCTTCCCCGCCAGCTCATCTTTCGGCACGTGGGAACTGCCAGTTCCTGTGCCTTCAAGAGCTCCTTTTTGAAGTAGGTCCAACCCTCCTGGACCCCTCAGTTCATGAGGGTTGGTACCCAGGAAACTTTACAAAGAAGTTTCTTAAAGAGGCTGAAGTTTGCCCTCCGGAAGTCCAAGGTGAAGGTTCTGTTGGTGCTCCTCCCTATCTCCCTGCATATTGAAAACTTCACTATCTTGTCACTGCACCCTAGGCAGCCTCCCACGGTCACATCTCCCACCAGCCCTTCCCTATTGGAGAACAGCAGGTCAAGCAGAGCCTGTCCCCTGGTAGGCTCACTTAACAGCTGCGTCAGGAAGCTGTCCTCCATCCGCTCCAGGAATCTTCTGGACTGCCACCTCTCTGCTGAATTAAGTTCCCAGCAGACATCATGCAGGTTGAAGTCACCAACAAGGACAAGATCTGATGATCTTGAGACAGCCTCCAGTTGTTTATAGAATAATTCATCAACCTCCTCATCCTGGTTGGGTGGTCTATAACAGACTCCAACTGGGATGTCAGATTTCTTAGGCCTCCCTCTGATTTTAACCCACAGGCTCTCAATTCCCTCATCTTCCACCTCAAGTTCTGTGGCAGAAAGTGACTCCCTAATATACAAAGCCACCCCTCCTCCTCTCCTCCCTCGCCTATCCCTCCTAAAGAGCCTGTAACCCCCCAGTGTAGCACTCCAATTGTGCATGTTGTCCCACCAAGTTTCTGAGATGGCGACTATATCATAGTTGCCCTGGTGGACCAGGTCCTCCAGCTCCTCTTGCTTAATGCCCAGGCTGCGTGCATTGGTGTACATGCACTGCAGCTGGGCTCCCGACTTCTCAATTGCTCCTAATTTGTGCCCTACTCTTTCCTCTGCAGAGGGACTGATTTCCTCGCCCACCCCCTTGAGACCTAGTTTAAAGGCCTCCTAATGAGCCCTGCCAACTCTTGTGCTAGGACTCTCTTACCCCTTCTAGATAAATGCACCCCATCAGGACCCAGCAGGTTGGGTGCAGTAAAAGTTGTCCCATGATTGAAGACACCAAAGTTCCGCTGCTGGCACCATCCATCCCCTGAGCCAATTGTTGATGGTATGGATTCTCCTGTTCCTCTCAGTGTACTCCCCTGTCACTAAGGGAACTGAGCAGAACACCACTTGAGCTCCTGCCCCATCAATCAATTGTCCAAGGGCCCTGAACTCCTTCTTAATCACCCCGGTGCCCTTCTTGTCAATCTCATCACTCCTAGCCTGTATTACCAGCAGAGGGTAATAGTCAGAGGGATGGATCAGCTTTGGGATTCTCCTTCCAATGTCCCTTACCCGTGCCCTGGGTAGGGAGTAGACCTCAGTGTGGGATGATTTGGGATGACATATGGGTCCCTCAGTACCCCCCCAGGAGACAGTCCGCAGGAGACAGTCCCCAACAACTGTAACCCTTCTCCTTTTCTTTGTGGAGCTGGTCATTATAGCTGGTGGGGACAGCTTGGCCTTGGTCTCCCCTCTGGATGGCTGCTCCTCAGCCCTCTCACCCCTGCTGCCCTTGGCCTGCAGGGCCTCATACTTATTATGCAAGGGCAGTGGAGGAGGAGGAGAGGGCCGGGGTGGATTTCTCTTGCCACCCCTGGCAGGGACCTGTATCCATCCCTCTCTGTTTCCAGGGACCCTTCCCTCAGCAGGGGAGATCTGCAGAGCCTTCTCCCACAAATCTAATTCCCTTTCACTTTCCCTTAGCCTAGATACCTCCTCCTTCAGTTTGGCCACTTTGTCCTTCAGCTCTGCCACCAGGCTGAGGAGAAAGTTCACCTGGTCACACCTGATACAGGTGTCCTCTCCCTCCCCCTCTATTCCAAGTGCCAGGCTGAAGCACTCTCTGCAGCTGGCAGCCTGGACTCCAGCATGCTGATGAAACAACTCTGTCTGGGTAGATGCTGTTTTTCTACCCTTTGTTCGAATGACGACCATGGTGCAGCGTATGAGTGAAAACAAAACAAAAAGAATTTTTTTTTCTTTATTTTTTTTGCAAGCAGCTGCAAGGCTCTCGAACCAAAATAGCGCCGTGCGCACACCCTGGGTGGGATTTTAAACCTCCCATGGCTGACGTCAGGCTTCTGTTCCTGTGCACGCTCGTGAGAGCATGATCATGCCAGAACCCCTGCCTACCAGGAGTCCTCCCTACCCACAAAACCCCAAAAGCAAGGTGAAAAGCCAAGCAGAAAGCTCACAATTCAAGCGGAGCTGTCCCGAAGCAGCGGTCCCGATTGGCTATCGAAGCAAAGTTAGCTTATCACCTGAAATTTTCAGTTTTGCCTGTGTTTTATAGCTCAGAATGCATCATGATTTTAGGCCTTTCCACAGCTAAGCCCCACATGGCTGCTCACTCAACTGCCACACCCCAATGACTAGGGTGGAAAGGAGAAATCAGGAGCAAAATGTGAAACTCCTTGGGTTGAGAAAAGATAAGTTCAATAGATCAATACAAAGATTGAATGGACAACAGTAATGCAAACAATAGTAAAGAAGTAATATAGAATATGCCCCAACCTTATATAGTGGCCCTGATAATCTATGGTATGGAATATCTCATTGGCTGGTTCAGCTGGCAATCATGAGTGTGGTCCCTCACAACTTCTTGTGAAGAAAATTAACCCTATCCTGGACAAACACAGGGTACCAATCCACCCCTTATTCTATACTGTCTACATTATGCTCAGCAGAGATATTTAATAATTAACATTATGTAATTTAATTCGCTGGCTGCTCTCACCCCAAATTAAATCACCTTGTGGTATACAGGGGACTGTCCTTCTGCATCACCCACCATGTGCAACCACATCCTTGGGTAAAACCAAAGCAATTTCATGGATGTGTTTATCTCTGTCTGAAGCAGGGCAAAGCCATGTCATCTTACCTAATATATTCTTCATGTGCACTATGGGGACTTTATACCCCTGTTTGGTACACTGGGGTTTGCACTGGGGTGGGAGGGGAAGGGTAGTTCAATTGGCACATCCTCTGGTGGTAACTAATCAGGTGGCTTGTGCCAAATGCTTGCCTCCAATTTTTAATGGTCCTCCACCCCCATTGTTTTCTGTATGTTTTGTAGCATTTAATTTTAGCATTTGATCTTCACTGTATGTGGTACGAGATTGGAGATGTGATATGCTCACTCAAAGCCATGTTTTTTAGCCAAGATGTCTATAAGATTATTTTAAAAATGAGTCCTGTTGACTAACTCAGTTTTTGCTGGGGTGTTGTGTCACCATAATACTTACTTTAGAAGGCCCAGACTGGTGTTCCAGGTGGTGGCTTGGGACATGGCACAGGTTTCCAGACATAGAATACATAGAATAAACCAGGTTGGAAGAGATCTTCAAGATCATTGCATCCAACCCATCAACCAATCCAACACCACCTAAACGACTAACCCATGGCACCAAGCACCCCATCAAGTCTTCTCCTGAAAACCTCCAATGATGGTGACTCCACCACCTCCCCAGGCAGCCCATTCCAATGGGCAATCACTCTTTCTGTGTAGAACTTTTTCCTAACATCTAGCCTGAACCTCCCCTGGTGCAGCCTGAGACTGTGTCCTCTTGTTCTGGTACTGGCTGCCTGGGAGAAGAGACCAACATCCGTCTGTCTACAACCTCCCTTCAGGTAGTTGTAGAGAGTAATAAGGTCACCCCTGAGTCTCCTCTTTTCCAGGCTAAGCAACCCCAGCTCCCTCAGCCTTTCCTCGTAGGGCTTATGTTCCAAACTCCTCACCAATTTCGTTTCTCTTCTCTGGACTCGTTCCAGCAAGTCAACGTCTGGAGCTTGCTTCCACCATTGTGAACACATGACACTGGCCTTGGTGAGTTCATGGGAGTGTGATGCAGTCAATCTGACAGGACTCTCCACATCTATATTTCAACCATCTTCCTGTATATCACAGACACTTTAACCATTTGGCTTGCTTGATTGCAGCACATTTCCCATACACTCATAACTGTGTTATAATGTCCACAGTTAAGTCCACAACTTCATCTCAGGCCTACCTATATGATGAGCACACAAAGCTACAAAAAATTCACCCTTATGTTGTCCTTCCAACTCCACCTGACCACGCTCTGGTTGTTTGGATGTTCTTCAGTAGCCCAGCTCTGGAGTACAAACTGGTTTGAGCAGCAACATCTTGCCATCATTCTGCAGTCCAGTTGTGATGCCAGAATCTAAAAACTTCTTAGACACTGTTTTGCCTGGGAAGCAACATTTCTTATTCAGTGCTGGACTTCATGGGAGATCACTCCACAACCCCCACTGGAAAATTTTTTTGGCTATTTATATGTGAGCTGTATACAAAGTCACATCTGTCTAATACAATTGGTTTTCTTACCTATTGCATGCACTTGGTGCATGATTCAGCAAACTCTGTGTATTTGAACCTGCAAAAATGGTCTGGAGTCTTCCAACTTCTTGATGACCTTGACATTTTTCTCACAAGCATTTAGTTTCTGATAAACAATTTGCATCATAAATTTGCAAGGCATGCTTTGCCTTTATTGAGGCCATGCTGGATGCCACCAGTCACCTCATTATTGTTTTAATGCCTTAGCATATTTTCCAGGAGAATCTGCTCCATGGTCTTGCTAAACACATGGGAGAAAGGTTGGTTTTGGATAGTTTCAGAAGGCTATGAAGATTTGCCTTTGCTCAAATTAGAGAAGGCTATGTTTAGTCTTTGGCTCAGAAAAGAATGTAAACCTCTTGTAACTGAAGGAGAGAAATTAGGCAGAATTTGGTTGGCTCTTCTCCATTGCACCCTGTGATAGGACAAGGGGTAATGGATACATACTACAACACAGGAGGTTCCATCTCAACATGAGAGGGAATTTCTTTACTGTGAGGATCACAGAACACTGGAACAGGCTGCCCAGGGAGATTGTATAGTCTCCTTCTCTGGAGACATTAAAGACCTGTCTGGATGTCTTCCTGTGTGACCTGTGCTAGATTCTATGGTCCTGGACTCGATGATCTTCGGAGGTCCCTTCCAACTCTCTCTTGAAAGGTCAAACCCCCAAACATGGGCTAAGCATCTGTGAATGTGCAAACCTGGACACTTCCTGGGGTCCAGATAAACATGTACCACACACAACTATGTAACACAGTGTGACCGTTTGACGCTGTGCCTTTAAGGAAGGGGCACACTGGCTAAATGTTTATAAAATATTTTGGTAGTCTAAATGAATTTCATTGGCCAAGGAGGTGGGAGGTGAGATTGGACCCAGGGGAGTTGGGAACTTTCTCTCAGTCTTCCTTCCTTCTCTGTCCCTTTCGGCTGGATCTGCTTCTGGGCTTCTTGCCAAGAGACAAGAACTCACTTACTCCCTGTAACAGGCCTGTCCGCTTCTTCCCCTGTCCTGCTAACCATCCTCGTCTCTTCTTCTACCTCTTTGGGGGAGAAGGGAGGTAGGGGGTGAAGGGGTGCACAGGGGGAAGCCCCCTCTGTGGGGGGTCTGGTTTCTGGTTGAGTTAATTTGCTGTATATTCCTGTATATATTGTAAAATACCTGTATTTGTTGTGTTACATATAATCTGTTCCCTTGTAAAATATACTCTCATTTCTCCGACTGGGTTTAGCCGTGGTCTCTTTCTCAGTGGGGGAGGGAAAGCAGAGCCTTTCCTTTCAAACCACCACACACAGCTGGGAACTATGTGTGCCCCTGGCCATGTTTGGATATACCCCATCCTATAGGCCCAGTGAGCAGCATTATGTGTTACCAAAAGGAATTAATTTTCTTGGGACAGTATTTAAACCAGCCAAGAAATCAGGAAACTTGCCTTGTTCTCACCCAGCCAGCTACCAGAGCCAAATGCCGTCCGAATAGCAGCTGAAGGGCCTGCACTAACAGGCAGCAACTACACCCAGGCCTTGCACCTGGACCAAGGCAGAATGGGGAAAAGCTCCAAGAGAACTGAATCCCAGAAGAGGCTACAGCCAACCAATGGAGCACACAAGAGAGAGAGGCCCCCTATCCTTCTCTGAGCCAAGGACTGCTCAAATTACAGCCACAGCATCTGGGAAGATACCAGACAGAAGAGCAATACCAGAAGGGTGGCTGTTACTTCCACAGTTCCCCAGGACAACAATGACAGCTCCAACAGTGACTCCAGTTCTAACACTGCACAGTGTGCTCGTTGCACCTGTGGAAATGTTCCCCACAATTAGGGGTGCCCTGCCTCCCGCCAGGGGGAGGAGAGGGATAATGGAGACAACAGAATCTATTGGGATGTGTACATCCAGTGGTCTGGCACTTCACAATTTCGGAAGTACAGGGCCTTGGTTGACACAGGAGCTCAGTGCACCATATTGCCATCAAATTATCAGGGATCAGAGTCTGTAACTATTCTGGGAGTCACTGGTGGATCTCAAGAGTTAAGTAAGGTGGAGGTTAATATAAGTCTAACTGGTAAACAGTGGAAGAAGCATACAGTTGTGACCGGACCTGATGCACCTTGTATTTTGGGAATTGATTTTCTGAGAGAAGGGCGTTTCAAGGACCCTAAGGGTTATAAATGGGCTTTCGGAGTAGCTTCTGTAGAAATTGATGGACAAAAACTGAAGCTGTCTGCTAGACCTGAACTTTCTGATGAATCTGCAGTTGTGGGACAACACAAGATTCAGGACATTAAATTGCCGGTTGCTTCTCAGACTGTGCATCACAGACAATACAGAACCAACCGTGACTCTTTGTTGCCCATTCAGAATCTGATTCGTCAGTTGGAGAGTCAGAAGGTCATCAGCAAAACTCATTCACCTTTCAACAGTCCAGTGTGGCCTGTGCGAAAGCCGAATGGAGACTGGCGTCTGACAGTGGACTAACGAGCCCTGAATGAAGTAACTCCGCCTATGAGTGCAGCAGTACCAGACATGATGGAACTCCAGTATGAGCTGGAATCCAAAGAGGCCAAATGGTATGCTACCATAGACATTGCTAATGCATTCTTCTCTATTCCCATAGCAGAGGAATGGAGGCCTCAGTTTGCTTTCACCTGGAGAGGAATCCAGTACACTTTCAACAGACTGCCAATGGGCTGGATCCACAGCTCCAGCATCTGTCATGCAGTAATTCATGATGCTCTGGAGGAAGGTGGTGCTCCAGAACACATCCAGTTCATCAATGATATCATCGTCTGGGGTAAAACTGCTGAGGAAGTCTTCGAGAAAGGTAACAAAATCATGGACATTCTTCTGAATGCAGGTTTTGCCATCAAGAGAGACAAAGTGAAAGGTCCTACCACAGAGATCCAATTTCTGGGAGTGCAGTGGCAGGCTGGACGCCGACACATTCCAGTGGATGTGGTAAATAGAGTCTCTACCATGGCAAATCCCACAAACAAGCAAGAAACTCTACGTTTCTTGGGGATAGTGGGATTTTGGAGACTACACATTCCTGGATACAGCCAGATTGTGAAACCTCTGTATGATGTGACTTGAAAGAGAAACAGTTTCCACTGGGGACCAGAACAACAAGCAGCCTTTGACCAGATAAAGCAAGAAGTGGTACAAGCAGTGGGTCTGGGACCTGTCCGAGATGGTCCAGACATTAAGAACATTTTGTACACGGCTGCAGGTGACAATGGTCCAACCTGGTGCTTGTGGCAAAAAGCTCCAGGTGAGACACGTGGACAACCTCTTGGTTTCTGGAGTCGAGGTTACAGAGGTTCAGAGGCTAATTACATTCCAATAGAGAAAGAGATTCTAGCTGCCTATGAAGGAGTGAAAGCAGCTTCTGAAGTGATTGGAACTGAATCACAACTTCTCCTACCTCCCAGATTGCCAGTTTTGAATTGGATGTTCAAAGGCAAGGGTTCCACACCACATCATGCTACAGATTCCACCTGGTCTAAGTGGATGGCTCTGATAACACAGAGAGCTCGAATGGGAAATCTTGAAAGACCTGGTCTGGTGGAGGTGATCTCAAGTTGGCCTGAAGATACCAACTGTGCTAAACCTCCAGAGGAGAGAGTAACTCGTGCTGAGGAAGCTCCTCCTTACAATGACCTTTCAGATGATGAAAAGAAATATGCTTTGTTCACAGATGGTTCCTGTCGTCTCGTCGGGAACAAGCAAAGGTGGAAGTCTGCAGTGTGGAGTCCAACACGCCGAGTTGCAGAGGCAAAGGATGGAGAAGGAGAGTCCAGTCAGTTTGCAGAGGTAAAAGCTGTCCAGCTAGCTCTCGACATAGCTGAACGTGAGAGATGGCCAAAGCTTTATCTCTACAACGACTCATGGATGGTAGCCAGTGCTCTATGGGGTTGGCTAAAGAACTGGAAAAAGAATGGCTGGCAGAGGAAAGGAAAATCCATCTGGGCAGCTGACCTGTGGCAAGACATTGCTGATCGAATCGACAGAATTCCAGTGAAAGTGAGACACATTGATGCTCACATTCCTAAGAGCAAAGCTACTGAGGAACAGCAACACAACCATCAGGCAGATCTAGCTGCAAGAGTTTCTCAAGTAGACACGGACTCTGAACTTGATCTCGACTGGAAACACCGAGGTGAGGTATTCTTAGCTCGGTGGGCTCACGATTCGTCAGGACATCAAGGCAGAGATGCAACATACCAGTGGGCTCGTGACAGATCCATAGACATTTCCATGGATGCTATCACACAAGTCATCCATGACTGTGACATTTGTGCTGCTATTAAGCAGTCAAAGCAAATAAAGCCCTTGTGGTATGGTGACAGATGGTCCAAGTACAGGTATGGTGAAGCTTGGCAGATTGACTACATCACTCTACCACGTTCTCGTTCTGGTAAGCAATACGTGCTTACTATGGTAGAGGCAAACACTGGATGGCTGGAAACTTATGCAGTTCCACACGCAACTGCACGCAACACCATTCTCGGTCTGGAGAGACAGATCCTGTGGAGACACGGAACTCCAGAGAGTATTGAGTCAGACAACAGAACTCACTTCAAGAACAACCTTGTAAAGAGCTGGGCAAAAGAGCACGGTATTGAGTGGCTTTTCCATATTCCTTACTATGCACCAGCTGCAGGGAAGATTGAACGCTACAACAGTTTGTTGAAGACCACTCTCAAAGCCATGGGAGGTGGATCTTTGAAAAACTGGGAGAAACATTTAGCACAAGCAACCTGGCTGGTGAATAGTAGAGGTTCAGTGAACCGAGCTGGACCGGCACATTCGGATCTGCTACAGAGAGTAGAAGGTGATAGAGTTCCTGTTGTTAGAGAAAAGAATCTGTTAGGTAAAACTGTTTGGGTATTTTCGCCCTGAGGAGAGGCTAAACCTGTCCGAGGGGTGGTTTCAGCAGAAGGTCCGGGTCACACTTATTGGGTAATGCAGGAGAATGGTCAAATTCAGTGTATTCCACAAAGAAATTTAACTTTAGCTGAAAGAGTTTAGTTTCAGACTGTTGTACAGCTACAACACGTCCAAAGGAAGAATCCCTGAGGAATCTACAGTGCACGAACCCTGAGAGCCCTGAGTCAACTGAGAGTCCCTGTGTTCCTGTTTGCCTTTTCTTCACTTTGTCTGCGGAGAGACAAGCTGGTTTCCATTTTCTTATTTCTTGACTTTTTTGGACTTATGAATCATCTACATCTGAGTGTAGCCGGAACGGACTATGAACTTTACTCACGAACTGTAAATATTGTTTCCGATTGGATGGACAGTGCGAACGACCAATGAAATTGTTTAGAAGGGGTGGATTGTGGCCGTTTGACGCTGTGCCTTTAAGGAAGGGGCACACTGGCTAAATGTTTGTAAAATATTTTGGTATTCTAAACGAATTTCATTGGTAGGATTGTGGGAGGAGAGATTGGACCCAGGGGAGTTGGGAACTTTCTCTCAGTCTTCCTTCCTTCGCTGTCCCTCTCGGCTGGATCTGCTTCTGGGATTCTGGCCAACTAAGATAAGATACTAACTCCCTGTGCAAGGCCTTTCATCCTTTCCTGCCCTGTTAACCATCCACATCTCTCTTCTACCTCTTTGGGGGAGAAGGGAGGTAGGGGGTGAAGGGGGGCACAGGGGGAAGCCCCCTCTGTGGGGGGTCTGGTTTCTGGTTGAGTTCATTTGCTGTATATTCCTGTATATATTGTAAAATACCTGTATTTGTTGTGTTACATAGAATCTGTTTCCTTGTAAAATACACTCTCATTTCTCCGACTGGGTTTAGCCGTGGTTTCTTTCTCAGTGGGGGAGGGAAAGCAGAGCCTTTCCTTTAAAACCACCACAACATAAAAATATATATTTTATTACAAACCCATAACATCCTGTGATTCTGAGAACCAAACTGCTTTTAATCTGAGGTGGAAAATGACAATTAATAACATTTTCACTGTCTGCAACATTACACTTCTAAACTAGACATGTGTATTTGCCAGAAAAAGGAACCAGTGGTATGCTTACTTCTCTGATCCAATCTCTAGCTCCACTCTTCCAAGTATGTCCTATTGCACACAGATCTCATCAAGAAGGGAAACCTGTGTGTCTGGGATGTGGTGCAAGGTACAGAGTGATACTCCCTCTTGCTGCAGTGGGACTTATGGCAGTACCAGCAGTCAGGAGCATTAAACTGTCCACATAGAGTGAAAATGTACAAGGAGGAAATCTCTTCAGCTGCAAGGCACCAAGACCCAGCAAGCAAGTCCTTTCAGTTTAGACCTGCAGTACTTTGGGTTGTATGAATGGTGGTGGTGGTCTCAGAGTATGTGAAAATGAGGTGTGAATGTGTATGGACTTGGACATAACAGCCTGGAAGTTCATTCACCTAGTCAAAACTCAGCATCAAGTCTAGGTCAGAGCTGCAATGTCGATAGTCAGTTGTTTCCCATATCTGAGGGGAGTAAAAATTCAGATTTCTGTTTGGCATTTTTCTGTAGAAGTAATGAACTCAGAGATTTCTCTCGACTATTGTGTTTTATTGTACTAAAGAGCATCACTTCAGTTATGACATAACTGTTTAATTTCAGCATAATAACCACAAAAAGACCTATTTATATAACTGTAATATTTCACACACATCTATAGTTGCATTTAAGCATGAAAAGTAGGCAGTCTTTAAGCTTCAGGGAGGCAGGCTGGAGACAGCTGATGAGAGAAAAGCAGTGCTTCTTGTTCTTCAAGTGACTTCTGTATGTTCTGGGTTCTTTTGAAGACACTGAGAAATCATAATCACACTGATGGATAATGACTACAGGTGGCCAAGATAGCTTTTTTCCTTTTGTTCAGTCCTTTTGTTCTTTTATTACAGCTGCTTTCCCACAGTTTTACCAAGCCAGGTTAGCCATGTTAGCACATCATTTCTCCATCTCTATTCTTAAGAAAGCTCAGAGATTTTTTAAAGTACGTATATGCTTTTAACAAATGCATGGAAAGATTATTCCTGTTCTTTTTGCTCTATTACGCACTTATAAGACTTATCACACTATTGAACCACAGGGTGGTTCAGAGAATCACAGAATTGTTAGGGTTGGAAGAGACCTCAAGGATCATCTAGTTCAAATTTCCTTGACATAGGCAGGGACTGCTCACACTAGATCAGGTTGCCCAGAGCCACCTCCAGCCTGGCCCGAAAAACCTCCAGGAATGGGGCTTCTACAACCTCCTTGGGCAACCTGCTCCAGTGTCTCAACACCTTCATGGTGAAAAACTTCTTCCTAACATCCAATCTGAATCTACTAATTTCTATTATTTTTTTCCATTCCCCCTAGTCCTAGCACTACCTGACACCCTAAGAAGTCATAAACCAGCTTTCTTGTAGGCCCCTTTAAGATACTGGAAGGCCACAATTAAGTTTCATTGGAGTCTTCTCTTCTCCAGATTGATCAGTCCCAACTCTCTCAGTCTATTCTCACAGGAGAGGTGCTGCAGCCCTCTAATCAACCCCATGGCCCTTCTCTGGACACATCCCAGCACCTCCAGATCCTAGGATAGGATAGAATAGAATAGAATGGAATTAACCAAGGTGGAAGAGACCTTTGAGATAATCAAGTCCAACCTATTATCCAACACTATCTAATCGACTAAGAACCCCATCCAGTCTCCTCCTAAGCACCTCCAGTGATGGTGACTCCACCACATCCCTGGGCAGCCCATTCCAATGGCCAATGACTCTTTCTATGAAGAACTTCTTCCTAATATCCAGCCTAAATCTCCCCTGGTGCAGCTTGAGACTGTGTCCTCTTGTTCTGGTACTGGCCACCTGGGAGAAGAGACTAACATCTGTCTGTCTACAACCTCCCTTCAGGTAGTTGTAGAGAGTAATAAGGTCACCCCTGAGTCTCCTCTTCTCCAGGCTAAGCAACCCCAGCTCCCTCATCCTCTCCTCACAGGGCTTATTCTCCAGACCCCTCACCAGCTTTGTGGCCCTTCTGTGGACACGTTCCAGCAACTCAATATCTTTCCTAAACAGAGGGCCCCAGAACTGGGCACAGGAATCTAGGTGTGATGTAACCAATGCTGAGCACAGGGGCACAATGACTTCCCTGCTCCTGCTGGCCACACTGTTCCTGCTGGCCACACTGTTCCTGCTACAGGCCAGGATGCCATTGGCCTTCTTGGCCATGTGGGCACACTGCTGGCTCATGTTCAGCACTTAGATGTGTTAAATCTCATGCCGTTGGACTCTGCCCATCTGTCCAGCCTGTCAAGGTTGCTCTGCAGAACTCACTGATGATGGACTTCAATCCCCTCATCCAGGTTACAGTATCACAGTATCACCAAGGTTGGAAGAGACCTCAAAGATCACCAAGTCCAACATGTCACCACAGACCTCATGACTAGACCATGGCACCAAGTGCCACATCCAATCCCCTCTTGAACCCCTCCAGGGATGGTGACTCCACCACCTCCCTGGGCAGCCCATTCCAATGGCAAACAACTCTCTCAGTGAAGAACTTTCTCCTCACCTTGAGCCTAAACTTCCCCTGGTGCAGCTTGGGACTGTGTCTTCTTATTCTTGATGCTGGTTGCTTGAGAGAAGAGACCAACTCCCTCCTGGCCACTACCCCCCTTAAGGTAGTTGTAGAGAGCAATGAGGTCTCCCCTGAGCCTCCTCTTCTTCAGGTTAAACAATCCCAGCTCCCTCAGCCTCTCCTCATAGGGCTTGTGCTCAAGGCCTCTCACCAGCCTTGTTGCCCTTCTCTGGACATGTTCGAGTGTCTTGATGTCCTTCTTAAACTGAGGGGCCCAGAACTGGACACAGTACTCAAGGTATGTCCTAACCATTGCAGAGTACAGGGGCACAATGACTTCCCTTCTCCTGCTGGCCACACTATTCTTGATACAGGCCAGGATGCCATTGGCCTTCTTGGCCACCTGGGCACACTGCTGGCTCATGTTTAGGTGGCTGTCAATCAGCACCCCCAGGTCCCTCTCTGTTTGGCAGCTCTCCTACCCCAGCCTGTGGCTCTGCATGGGGTTGTTGTGACCAAAGTGCAACACCTGGCACTTGGATTTGTTGAATGCCATCATATTGGACTCAGCCCATCTGTCCAGTCGGTCGAGGTTTCTCTTCAGAGCCCTTCAGCCCTCTAGCAGATCAATATCTGCTGCCAACTTGGTGTCATCTGCAAATTTGCTAATGACTGACTCAACCCCCTCATCCAGATCATCAGTAAAGATATTAAACAGGATAGTACCCTGCATTGATCCCTGGGGGACACCGCTAGTGACTGGCCACCAGCTGGATGTGGGACCATTCACCACCACTCTCTGGGCTCGGCCCTCCAGCCAGTTCCTGACCCATCACAGAGTGTTGCTGCCCAAGCCACAAGCTGACGGCTTAGCCAGCAATTTGCTGTGGAGGACAGTATCAAAGGACTTGCTGAAGACTAGCGACTTGCTGAAGACTACATCCATAGCCATGCTGGCTGGGCCTGATCCCTTGGCCATCCTCTAAGTGCTGTGTGATGGCTCTCAAGATGACCTGTTCCATAATCTTGCCTGGCACTGAGGTCAGGCTGACAGGCCTATAATTGCCTGGCTCATCCAACCGGCCCTTCTTGTGGATTGGCATCACATTGGCCAGCTTCCAGTCAGCTGGGACCTCTCCAGTGAGCCAGGACTGTTTAAAAATGATGGAAAGCAGCTTGGTCAGCTCATCTGCCAGCTCTCTCAGCACCCTAGGATGGATCCCATCCAGTCCCACTGTCTTGTGGGGATCCAAGCAGCTAAGCATGTCTCTAATTACTTCCGCTGGGATCACAGGGGAACTACACTTCTCCTTGCCTCCATCTGCCAGCTCAGGAGGCCAGTCTGGAAGACAACCTATTCTGCTATTAAAATTTGAGTTAAAGAAGGTGTTAAGTACCTCTGCCTTTTCCTTGTCTTTTCTTACTATGTTCCCCTCTGTGTCCACCGAGGAGTGGAGGTTGTCCTTGTCCCTCCTCTTGCTATTAATATATTTATAGAAGGATTTTACATACATAGAATACATACATACATAGAATAAACCAGGTTGGAAGAGACCTTCAAGATCATCGCGTCCAACCCATCAACCAGTCCAACCTACCTAATCAACTAAACCATGGCACCAAGCACCCCATCAAGTCTCCTCCTGAACACCTTCAATGATGGTGACTCCACCACCTCCCCAGGCAGCCCATTCCAATGGGCAATCACTGTATCGGTATAGAACCTCTTCCTAACATCCAACCTAAACCTCCCCTGGCACAGCCTGAGACTGTGTCCTCTTGTTCTGGTGCTGGCTGCCTGGGAGAAGAGACCAACATCTGTCTGTCTACAACCTCCCTTAAGGTAGTTGTAGACAGCAATAAGGTCACCCCTGAGACTCCTCTTCTCCAGGCTAAGCAACCCCAGCTCCCTCAGTCTCTCCTCATAGGGCTTGTGTTCCAAACCCCTCACCAAATTTGTTGTTCTTCTCTGGACACCTTCCAGCAAGTCAACATCCTTCCTAAACTGAGGGGCCTAGAAATGGACACAGAACTCGAGGTGCGGCCTAACCAGTGCAGTGTACAGGGGCAGAATGACCTCCCTGCTCCTGATGGCCACACTCTTCCTGATGCAGGCCAGGATGCCATTGGCCCTCTTGGCTGCCTGGGCACACTGCAAGCTCATGTTCAGCCTACCATTGACCAGCACCCCCAGGTCCCTCTCTACCTGGCTGCTCTCCAGCCACTCTGACCCCAGCCTGTAGCTCTGCATGGGGTTGTTGTGGCCAATGTGCAGAACCCGGCACTTGGATGTGTTAAAGCTCATGCCGTTGGACTCTGCCCTTCTGCCCAGCCTGTTGAGGTCCCTCTGCAGAGCCTCTCTACCCTCCAGCAGATCAACTCCTGCCCCCAACTTGGTGTCATCAGCAAATTTACTGATGATGGACTCAATGCCCTCGTCCAGATCATCAATAAAGATGTTAAAGAGCATGGGGCCCAGTACTGATCCCTGGGGCACACCACTGGTGACTGGCCGCCAGCTGGATGTGGCACCATTCACCACCACTCTCTGGGCTCGGCCCTCCAGCCAGTTCCTAACCCAATGCAGTGTGCTCCTGTTGAAGCCACACAGCTTGGTGTCATCAGCAAACTTGGTGAGGGTGCACTCATTGCAACTGTCCATGTTGCCAGTGAGGATGTTAAACAAGACTGGTCCCAGTACTGATCCCTGAGGGACTCCACTTGTCACTGACCTCCACTTGGACATAGACCTCATAGCCACTTTGCTATTTCATTAAAGGCACAAGTCTCACACTTTTTGACAAATATCATTTTATCTCTTCTTTCTGTGTTGGCAGAAACTCTGTGCAGCATTTCCAGTGTCTCTCAAATATTTATCATAATCAAACACTGTACCTAGCATATCTCTGCAATATTTAACTTTTGTTTCCCTAACTTTCTTTTGACAAGCAAGCATCTTGCTAATGTGAAAATATATCAGGCTTGATTGCAATATTTGGAATTAAATTTCTCAGTCATACTGTAGTTCATACTATAGCATTGTAAAATTTACTCTAGATACAAAATTCATACAACTCTTTCATATTATTTAGTCCACTTATATTTTCTAACATCTTTAATATAGACATTATTCCTAACTTCAGATTCCTACTCAAACTTTAACTAATTACAAGTATGCTACAAGTCCTATTGAAAAACAGGACATTATCTGAACATCTTCCAACATCAGAGGGTCATTACCTAGGTCACAGTTTTCTAAGGAAGCCACATTTGGAAGCTAAAGGTGCTCCCTGCTACCACTTAAAATGCCTCACTGACTTTTCAGAGTACCAAGTTCATTCTAGCTCTGTAATGTGCTTCCACATTTACAGATGAAAACTTAAAGTGAATTTTCCCATCTTTACCATCACTTTGTTTTTCATCATTATATGATCAAATTCATACAAGTGGTTGCATGACCAGTTAAAGGAGTCCAGACATTAGTCAAGAATGTTGGATTAATAAACATAAGAATACTGCATGTAAGTACATGGAGTCTTTTCTCATTTATTTACCCACATGTTTGTAAGAAATTTTAATTTAATCCCAATGCACATAAGAAAAAAAAATGTGAATTTAAGAAAATAACAAAATAATCTGAAACCCCTACCTAAAAATAATTAAATCTTTTAAACTGTCTGCAGTTTATTCCCACCTTGCCTCCTTCTTTGTTCTGCTTTTTGTGATGTTCTGTTCATTTCGATTACCTCTTTGTAGCTGTTTTGTTAAAGTTCATACCACAAAGACCTGTAAAAGAAATTTATCACTCTTGGGATTTCAGTAAATTCTAAAGAACTGTAACATGAACATGAAACATTAATTAAAGACACTGGAGTCTAAGTTACAACAGAGATGTTGACATTTAAGCCTCTTTCACAGTGTAAATTAAAAATGGTATGACAAACAGTGAGTAATTTGATGGTCAGGGTTTCATAATAGATACCTTAATATCTTTGCCATGAAAACCAGTCTGTCCTTGATTTAACCCATACTGAACCGCCCAGGGGCCTGGTTCATAAAGCATGACACTGCCTAAATATTTTTGCAGTAATTCATGTATCAGCCTGGGAATTTCATTGAATATCCTTGGTGCTTAACAAACGTGCAGGAAACCTGTGAACTAAATGTACTAATGCAAGATGGTTTAACTCTCTGCTGCAGAGTTTTAAGACATTCTTGTCCAGGTGATCCAATATCACATACATAGCATACAATTCAAATTTGTTTGATTATTAGCTTAGTTGACATGAGTCTTTCACGAGATACCTGTACCACTGAAGCATCAAGTTGCTAAGTATAATAAAGAAGACACTCACTACCTGAATAAAACTACACCAGAAAAGGCAACACACGATATAGACTTGTCTTCACTATACAGGTTTGCAAACTGAGAAACATGCATGTTTTTATGTTCTTTATGTTCACATAAGCAATTGACTCATAGCCAAAGAAATTCTACTCCTGTTGAGTCATGAGATTCACCAAACTAGTGTATATATCTGTATGTGAGCTGGGCACACCAGGTTCTTCGTACAATCAGTGGAAATGTAGAGTTTTCATAACAAGATTCACTGTATCCTAGAGTGGGTATCCTTAGCAGACAAGATGAATGGAATCATGGAACTCTTTATGTTGGAAGAGATCATAGAATCATACAGTTCATTGGGGTGGAAGGGACCTTTAAAGGTCACCTAGTCCACCCCCCCAAAGTAAGCATGGCTATCTCCAACTAGATCAGATTGCACCCATAAAGCCTGGCTTTGGATGTCTCCAGACATACGAGAACTCCACCACCTCTCTGGGCAAAGAGTTCTAGTGTTCCACCACCCTGATAGTAAAAAATTTCTTCTTAGTATCCAAGATCTCAAGAGCTCATTTAGCCTTATTTCCTACTAATTCCAAATTAATTTTAGTTTGGTTGCTCAGAGGCTTCTCTGCTCAAAAACTTTTAAAACTACCTTCTCCTATGATGTAAGAGGTAACTAGTCTACATGAAGTTGGTTTTTAGAGGAGGCAGACTCTGTAGATTACAGGCCATGCATGTATTCCTTCTTGCAAATCACAGATGAAATGGGAGATAGAAGGGAATCTAAGTTATCTAACATTTCTTTATATTTTCTCCACAAAGCAGGTCATGTGTGATAACCAAAGGGTAACAATTTTCTAAATAATTTTCCCAGTTGAACACATGAAAGCATGCTCTTAATCACATACCTATTTTTGATTGCACAGCTAAAATTCTCTTTAATAACTAAATATTTGTTATGGTACAACTAAGAGAAAATTCTGAGACAAATACAATAGGTATAACCAGAAAGCTCATATGTTGTTCTAGGTAGAGAAGTGCCAGTAAAGATACTGTGTTTTCCACATTGGATCTTCTGGTAATGCTTCTGCAAATAGCTGCTGATCTGGGTAGGCAAGCTACAAAGACTTTTCTACTAAAGAAGCTTAAGATAATAACTGGAAATCAGGGAGGCTAGCTTGCTAACTCACTGTAAGTTCTTCACCTTTACTTCAGACTTGTTCTACCACTTTCCTTGCATACCCTTTGTGCTTCATGTTGTTATGTAATATTCTACTACTTGTGTAATCTCAGTTCCCAAATTGAATACAGTGTTCGTCCCTCACCTTGATAAATTGTCAAACAGTAATTATTATTCCTTCCAGAGCCTGAGATATGGAGTCATGGCTGTAATTTCCAAGGTTTGAGAGCCAAGAAATTTATGCTATACTTTCCTCCATCAGAGTTTTCATCTGAGATCATATTTCTAGCCCTTTCCTTTGGTGATATGATTAAGATAATTCCTTTATGAGGTTTGAGCCTCCATGAGGTATTCAAGAATTAACTTGATAGTTCTCACAGCTTCGTTTTCTTCCTGTGTGAGTATTATCCATGTATGAGGGGAAAAAGCACACAGAGAGGGCAGATGGCAGTTTCAAATGCCCTTAATTTTTCTAATGTTAATTATTAAGGTAGCATCTGATGGCTCCAAATATGGGATCTCTGTTCTTGTAAGTGCAATACAAAACTAAAAGAAGAGACTATCTGTGCCTCAATAATCTTGTCCATACCAGGATTCTTTTCTCTTTTCTCTTTTTTTCTCTTTTCTCTCTTTTCTCTTTTCTCTTCTCTCTTTTCTCTTTTCTCTTTTTCTCTTTTCTCTTTTCTCTTTTCTCTTTTCTTTCTCTTTTCTCTTTTCTTTTCTTTTCTTTATTTTTCTTTTCTTTTCTTTTCTTTTCTTTTCTTTTCTTTTCTTTTCTTTTCTTTTCTTTTCTTTTCTTTTCTTTTCTCTTTTCTTCTTTTCTTTTCTCTTTTCTTTTCTTTTCTTTTCTTTTCTCTTCTTTTCTTTTCTTTTCTTTTCTTTTCTTTTCTTTTCTTTTCTTTTCTTTTCTTTTCTTTTCTGTTCTTTTCTTTTCTTTTCTTTTCTTTTCTTTTCTTTTCTTTTCTTAGAATACATAGAATACATAGAATACATAGAATAAACCAGGTTGGAAGAGACCTTCAAGATCATCGCGTCCAACCCATCACCAATTCAACACTGCCCAAGCAACTAACCCACAGCACCAAGCACCCTGTCAAGTCTTCTCCTAAAAACCTCCAGTGATGGCGACTCCACCACCTCCCCAGGCAGCCCATTCCAATGTGCAATCACTCTTTCTGTATAGAACTTTTTTCTAACATCCAGCCTGAACCTCCCCTGGCGCAGCCTGAGACTGTGTCCTCTTGTTCTGGTACTGCTTGCCTGGGAGAAGAGACCAACATCTGTCTGTCTACAACCTCCCTTCAGATAGTTGTAGAGAGTAATAAGGTCACCCCTGAGTCTCCTCTTCTCCAGGCTAAGCAACACCAGCTCCCTCAGCCTCTCCTCGTAGGGCTTATGTTCCAAACCCCTCACCAACTTTGTTGCTCTTCTCTGGACTCGTTCCAGCAAGTCAACATCCTTCCTAAACTGAGGGGCCCAGAACTGGACACAGTACTCGAGGTGCGGCCTAACCAGTGCAGTGTACAGGGGCAGAATGACCTCCCTGCTCCTGCTGGCCACACTGTTCCTGATGCAGGCCAGGATGCCATTGGCCCTCTTAGCTGCCTGGGCACACTGCAGGCTCATGTTCAGTCTACCGTCGACCAGCACCCCCAGGTCCCTTTTCTTTTCTTTTCTTTTCTTTTCTTTTTTCTTTTCTTTTCTTTTCTTTTCTTTTCTTTTCTTTTCTTTTCTTTTCTTTTCTTTTCTTTTCTTTTCTTTTCTTTTCTTTTCTTTTCTTTTCTTTTCTTTTCTTTTCTTTTCTTTTCTTTTCTTTTCTTTTCTTTTCTTTTCTTTTCTTTTCTTTTTCTTTTCTTTTTTCTTTTCTTTTTTTTTCTTTTTTGTCTTTTCTTTTCTTTTCTTTGCTTTTCTTTGCTTTGCTTTGCTTTGCTTTGCTTTGCTTTTTTTCTTCTTTTTTAAAATACTTCATGGAAAAAAATCCAAGACCTACTCATTGATAAGATTGTTCAAACTGTTAAATTTGCCAAACATTAGAAAGAAGGCTTTTGTTATCCCCATTTTACAGACCTCTCATAATGGTTTACTGTAACCAATCTGTGTTGATATCTAGTACTTTCAGGAGAGCAAGATACACTGTGTTAAAGTGTTGTGGAACAGTCAAACAACAGAAACTCTTTCTAGGCCTTTGTGGTGGGTTGAAGGGCCAATCCTCCCTTCCCTCCCACCACAGGCAAAAAAAATGAGACTCAGACACAGATTGCAGAAGAGGTGGAAAGTTTAAATGGAAAAGCAATAAATAATTTACAGAGAACCACAAGCACAGGGACAAAAGGGGATCCCAAAGCATACCTAGAAGCATCCCAACACTTCCCTCTCCCCACCTGAGGGGTACACCCAAAACCCCCCAGGGCTCTTTCTTCTCCCCTTCCCGCCCCCCCCACCCCCTTCACTTTTAGGCTAATCTCAGTTGGCCAGATCTGCCCTTCCCCCTTCTCCTCACAGCCTTGGTCCTAGCAAGGCTGAAGAGGCCTCGAGATGGCTCCTCTCAATTACCAGATAGGGACAATCTCCATAGGAGCAGTGAGGGAAGAAAGAGGAAGTGCAGGATTCTGCAGGTGGTTTTATAAGGGAGCAGGGCATTATGGGATGAAATATACAGCTTCCTGTGTCCACCCACTGGGCTGGACCCTCAGGACACCAGAGGTGTGTTGAATAGCATAGCATAGCGTAGCGTAGCGTAGCATAGCATAGCATAGCATAGCATAGCATAGAATAGAATAGAATAGAATAGACTAAGCCAGGTTGGAAGAGACCTTCAAGATCATCATGTCCAACCTATCATCCAACACCACCTAATCAACTAAACCAGGCACCCCATCAAGTCTCCTCCTACACACCCCCAATGATGGTGACTCCACCACCTCCCCGGGCAGCCCATTCCAATGGCAAATCACTCTCTCTGTATAGAGCTTCTTCCTAACATCCAGTCTGAACCTTCCCTGGTGCAGCTTGAGACTGCGTCCTCTTGTTTTAGTGCTGGTTGACTGGGAGAAGAGACTAGCCCCCACCTGTCTACAACATCCCTTCAGGTAGTTGTAGAGAGCAATAAGGTCTCCCCTGAGCCTCCTCTTCTCCAGGCTAAGCAACCCCAGCTCCCTCAGTCGCTCCTCATAGGGATTGTGTTCCAAGCCCCTCACCAAATTTGTTGCTCTTCTCTGGACACCTTCCAGAAAGTCAACATCCTTCCTAAACTGAGGGGCCCAGAACTGGATACAGGACTCAAGGTGCGGCCTAACCAGTGCAGTGTACAGGGGCAGAATGACCTCCCTGCTCCTGATGGCCACACTGTTCCTGATACAGGCCAGGATGCCATTGGCCTTCTTGGCCACCTGGGCTCACTGCAGGCTCATGTTCAGCCTATCATCAACCAGTACCCCCAAGTCCCTCTCTGATTGGCCGCTCTCCAGCCACTCTGACCCCAGCCTGTAGCACTGCATGGGGTTGCTGTGGCCAATGTGCAGCAGTTGGATGTGTTAAATCTCATACCATTGGATTCTGCCTATCTGTCCAGCCTGTCGGGGTCCCTATATAGAGCTCTCCTAACCTCTAAGAGATCAACACCTGCCCCCAGCTTGGTGTCGTATGCTAAGTTACTGATGATGGACTCAATCCCCTCATCCAGGTCATCGATAAAGATGTTAAAGAGCATGCAGCTCAGCACTGATCCCTGGGGCACACCACTACTGACTTGGTGCCAGCTGGATGTGGCACAATTCACCACCAATCTCTGGGCTCAGCCCTCCAGCCAGTTCCTAACCCAACGCAGTGAGCTACCATCCTAGCCATGGGCTGACATCTTGCCCAGGAGTTTGATGTGGGGGACAGTGTCAAAGGCTTTGCTGAAGTCCAGGTAGACTACATGCACAGCCTTCCCCACATCCACCAGGCAGGTCACCTGGCAGCATAAGGGGGGACACCCAGCCTGAACCACCACAGCCTTTCAGTTACTGGCTAGTTTATGTCCTGAACCTGAATGTTGATGTTCTCTTTTATAAGTATTCTTAATCCTTGATTCAGTCATTCTGAAATACTGATTTTGATAAAGTGTTTGTTTCTTCATAAAATATACATAGAATATACATAGAATAAACCAGGTTGGAAGAGACTGGCCCTTCTTGTGGATGGGTACCACGTTGGCCAGCTTCCAGTCTTCTGGGGTCTCTCCAGTGAGCCAGGACTGCTGAAAAATCATGGAGAGTGGCTTGGCCAGCTCATCTGCCAGCTCTCTCAGCACCCTAGGATGGATCCCATCTGGTCCCATGTACTTGTGGGGGTCTAAGTTGCTGAGGAGAGCTCCTATCACTTGCTCATGGAACACAGGGAAACCTTGCAGCTCCCTAGCTCCTTCTGCCAGCTCTGCAGGCCAGCTGTCTGGTAGACGTTCTTTCCAGCTAGTAAAAATTGAGGTAAAGAAGGTGTTAAGTACCTCTGCCTTTTCCTCATCCTGTGATACGACATTTCCCTCCATGTCAACCAAGGAGTGGAGGTTGTCCCTGCCCTTCCTCTTGCTATTAATATATTTATAGAAGGACTTTTTGTTGTCCTTCACAACAGAGGCCAGTTTGAGTTCCAAATGTGCTTTTGCCTCCCTAATTTTCCTTCTACATGCCTTAGCAATGTTGTTATACATCCCATGGGTTGCCTCACCTTTCTTCCAAAGATTATACACCCTCTTTTTTTCCCTTAGTTCTGTTAAAAGTTCATTACACAACCAGGCTGGCCGTCTGCCCTGGCGACTCCTCTTCCGGCACATTGGCACAGCCTGTTCCTGAGCCTTCATCAGTTCTTTCTTGAAGTAGGTCCAGCCCTCCTGGACCCCTTTATTTTTAAGGGCTTTCTCCCAAGGAACCCTTTGAATTAGTTCCTTGAGCAACCTGAAGTCCACCCTCCGGAAGTCCAGAGTGGAGGTCTTCTTGCTGCCCCTCTTAGTTTGACCAAATACCGAAAATTCAATTATCTCATGGTCGCTGGCCCCTAAACAGCCTCCGACCACCACATCACCCACCAGCCCTTCCCTGTTGGTGAAGACGAGGTCAAGCATAGCCTTGCCCTGGTAGGTTCACGCAGTACCTGGGATAAGAAGCTGTCCTCCATGCAGTCTAAGAACCTCCTAGACTGTCTCCTCTCTGCTCTGTTGAGATCTCAGCAGATGTCAGGCAGGTTGAAGTCGCCCATAAGGACAAGGTCAGGAGATCTTGAGACATCCTTAAGCTGTCTGTAGAATGCTTCGTCAACATCATCCTTCTGGTTGGGTGGTCTATAACATACTCCAACCAGGATGTCTGCCCTACCGGTCTTCCCTCTAATTCTTGCCCACAAGCATTCAACCTGATCATCCTTAATCTCTAGCTCAATGGCATCTAGTGCCTCCCTGATGTACAGGGCCACCCCTCCACCCCTTCTTCCTTGTCTATCTCTCCTGAAGAGCCTGTAGCCATCAATTGCAGCACTCCAGTCATGTGAGCTATCCCACCACGTCTCTGTGATGGCAACTACGTCATAACTTTCCTGCTGCAACAAGGCTTCCAGCTCCTCTTGTTTGTTTCCCATGCTTTGTGCATTAGTGTACATGTACCTCAGCTGGGCTGCTGGTTTGGCCTCTGACCCTAGCTTACTGCCCCCAGACTCTTGCCTGAGTGGACTAGTTTCAGCCCCTTCCCCCTTCGAAACTAGTTTAAAGCCCTGTCAATGAGAGCTGCCAGTTCCCTCCCCAGAATCTTTTTACCTTTGGGGGACAGGCCATTCTCATATACTGTGATCTTTCCCTTTCTTTGGGACAGATGTCCTCCATTTGTTGCCATGTGGCCTGGTGCAGTAGAAAGTTTACCAAGATCAAAAAACCCAAAATTCTTTTGTCTGCACCAGCCTCTAAGTCACCCTCCAGCTGTAGGCTAAAGATTGATACTATGTCAGTCAAATTGTAACTGTCCTGCATGTATAAGCATGCCCCATATAGATGTTTTCTCATAAATATAAACCATATAATGATTTAAATGAACTTTTCAGCAACTGAAGTGTGTAGGAGTCTCAGTCATTTCTATGACCTACGAAAACATGCCCAAATATTCTTTTCACATAAGAACATTTAAAACATTTATTTTTTATACATGCAATATTCAATGTAGGGAAGAATGAAAAAGGAACATGTTGCAGTTTGAGCTGGGTGCCCTCTGATGTGTTCACTTCCTGTGTCCAGAAGTCCAGCCCAGAGGGGTGGACACAGGAAATTGTGTGTATTTCCTACCATAATTCTTTGCACCACTATAAGATGCAGTGCGGGGTCCAGCACTCTCTCTTTTCTTCTTCCTCCATCAGCCGGTAACTGGGGGAGATGTCTGCTGGCTTTGGGGCTGGCTAGGCCCAAGGACACGGGGGGATGGGCAGTCTCAGGCCTGGCCAGCTGAGACTAACCCAGCAGAGGGAGGGGGAAGAAGGAGCCCTGGGGGTTGTGGGTGTACCCTCAGGTGGGAATGGGATGTCTCTGGGTTTGCTTTGGGATCTTTGTCACTGTGCTTTGGGTTTTCTGTAAACATTCACCACTTTCTATTTAAACTTTCATCACTTTTGCAATCCGTTTGTCTGAGTGTTTTTATTCCTGCCCGTGGTGGGGAGAGGGGGCTGCCTCAACCCTGCACATTTCTTGGTAGCAGAGGATGGTTACTTTGGGGAGGGGGTCTCCCTTTAAACCCACCACAGAACAAAAGATTAAAAAAAGAAGGAGGGAAAAAGAAACAGAAAAAAAATAGAGCCTTTGCAGCCTAATCTTAATAATATGTACATTAAAGCTCTCTTCCTGTTATGATCCTGGTTCATGGACACATTGTTCATGACATGGCCTTATTGTTCCTATACTTGAAAGATGAACTGATTTCCAGGACACTCTCCACTACCTCCATAAATTGTGATTATAGATTGAAATATTGTCTGCCTTATTATTTATTTATAACTTTGATTTTTTTCTTAAGGATATTTTTCATTTCTTATGTGTTATTTTATTTTAATGAATGTTAAGACTCTAGAAAACCACATAAGCAATCCAAAGTTCTTTCTTTCACCTTAAAATGGCTTTAGGTGTTCTATAGTGTCCATTCTTTAATAAGCATTGCATCATGACACAGTGTAATCTCAGCAAGCCATTACCTTGCTCATTGTTTAGGTTTCAAATCATCAAAGCATTTAAATACATACTTAATTTTAGTGCTTGATTAAGTGTCATTGGAATAATATTTAAGCACTTGCTTAAAATTAAGTAGTGTTTACATGCTTTGCTGAGTAAGGATGAAATGCTAAATTGAAATCATATTAGTGTCTGAGTGGAAATTGTTACCAAGTTTTCTAAGCAATGAAATCAGATTTGATCATATTATCTGCATGTTTAACTGTTCCCTCTTTCTCTCCTCTCTTTCCCAAACAAAACATTTGGACCTCACATCCAGCTTTTTTTTTTTTTTTTTAATAAAATTAACTAATGTTTAATATTTTCTTTGCCTGATTGGCAAACATGAGAAAACAGAAAACTTGATGTGAGTTAAGTAATAAGGCAAAATTAGATTCTTTTTCTGAAGATGCAAATTGTCATGGTTAACATTGAGCTATATTGAGAGGTAAGAAAAAGAGAATAATACTGTGGGTGCTGTTCATGCATTTGGGAAAGAGGTATGACATGAGGAGACAGGTAAGTGGCATGGAGACAGCAACTTTGGTTTAAATCCATTTCCAAACTCAATCAGCTTGAAAGCATGAGTCCATTGGAAACCATTCTTCACTGCTTCTGGTGAAGGAGAGCTTTAGGACATGTGCTTTCTTGAAGTCATGTAAATTGTTATGGCAAGACAGAAGCCAATGCTAAATGCAGAGAAGGAAGTGCATATGTGAATGGAGGAGACTTTGGTTTAAGATCTAAAAGAATTATAACATCAGGCTAAAATCTTGAGAGAACATATTTTCTGTTGACATAATTTATTATTTAATGAAAATATTTTCTTAAAAAATAACAAAAAGAATGTTTATTATGCTAGATAATTGGTTGTGAAGTGTAACCCAGATCAATAAACCTACTCTACCCCTTTCTGTATGGCTTCAAGACAGAAAACATTTCTTCAGGAAATGAGCTTCATAAATTTAAAAACCCTTTAGATACTTCCGCCATTACTATCTGTATAGGTCTGGACACCCAACAAGGGTCTGTGCATTTTCACTCCACATCCCTTTGCTGCCCCATTCTTCTACCTATCCAGATGGGAGACACAGGTAGTTGATCCCCCACTTAGTGCCACCAAAGATAATCTTGCAGCTTGCACTGAGGATTCTGGAAAGCAGTTTCTGCAGAAATGCATGGTTCCGCCCCACCTTCTTAAACTGTCCAGACCACTCTTAACGTCTTCATGCTTGAACTGCTGGAGATAGTGAGGTCAGTGGCAAAATTTTTGTGAAGTTTAGAGTTTCAGTTTAAGGTTTGTATCATGTTAAGCGCACTGCTGGTTTTGGGAGAGGAGAAAAAGAGATTCTGCATTTTTCATCTTTGTTTCTCATTTACTTTTTCACTGTATTAGTTCTTATATGGAAGGATTCGTAACTAGTATTTTTAAGACATGTTTGCAACCATTTTCATTAATCAGCATCACAATTACTGTCCATACCACATTGATGAGACAAGAAAAAGCATGCTCTGCTTCCTGTTATTTTGATGGTTGTCAGTATTGTCACAAAGAAATACATCTTTCTTTTTCTGTGTCAATTTTCAGTTGTTTGTTTGGGTTTTTTTCTTCTCTCTCCTGTCCTTCCAGAAAATTGTTAATTTTTATTCTATCCAAGAGTGGCAGCTGATTTTGAAGTGTCAGACCTATTATTTGGGGTTTTGGATATTATCATTTATTGCAAAAAGGATAAAATCAATGTGACATTTCCAGAACAATGATAGATAAAAGTGATGAGTGGTCTTTAACCACGGAAGACTAATTTTTAAAAATGTCACTAGTGTACTGGTTCAGAGTTTGTCAAAGATAAACCAATAAAAGTTATAGATATGAAAACTAGTAATATTTCACTGACTAAGCTATAGATAAGCAGACTATACAGTATACAAGTCCTATATGGTTCAAAATAGAATATGATAGAAATGCTTCAAAAAGGACAGTGTTTAGTCTAGTTACTTTAAGTTACTTGGTTAGACATTTGTTTGTGAAGACAGGATTTTTAAGGCTATGAGCTTGCAGTCAGTTGTTCTACCAAGAACTCATGGACTGACATTTTATACCATGGAGTATTTACCTGTACTCAAGGGATTGTGACTTCATAGCCGGGTTTCATGAGTAGCTTGAGCAATTTCATCACACTGTGAGTGTAAACTTTGCTTCAAAGTGATGCTAAAATCTGTGCCACGCTCTGACAGAATGCTGTTTGCAATATACACACTCTCTTTGTGGGCTGCTGGCTGTAGTGATCTTTCAGCATAAAGCAGAGGAGACATGATTCCCTGCAACTCAAAAAGACTTGAACAACTTCTGTGTGTATTATTACTATTGCAATGGCTCCTGAATCTTTAATTTATAAGTCTTAGATGAAATTATGTTCCTGAAGGCAGAGACCATTGTTAAGGTATGTGTAAATTAGTGAACAATATCATAGTATCATAGTATACATAGAATACATAGAATAAACCAGGTTGGAAGAGACCTTCAAGATCATCGCGTCCAACCCATCAACCAATCCAACACCGCCCAAGCAACTAACCCACAGCACCAAGTACCCCGTCAAGTCTTCTCCTAAAAACCTCCAGTGATGGCGACTCCACCACCTCCCCAGGCAGCCCATTCCAATGGGCAATCACTCTTTCTGTATAGAAATTTTTTCTAACACCCAGCCTGAATCTCCCCTGGCGCAGCCTGAGACTGTGTCCTCTTGTTCTGGTACTGCTTGCCTGGGAGAAGAGACCAACATCCGTCTGTCTACAACCTCCCTTCAGGTAGTTGTAGAGAGTGATAAGGTCACCCCTGAGTCTCCTCTTCTCCAGGCTAAGCAACACCAGCTCCCTCAGCCTCTCCTCGTAGGGCTTATGTTCCAAACCCCTCACCAACTTTGTTGCTCTTCTCTGGACTCGTTCCAGCAAGTCAACATCCTTCCTAAACTGAGGGGCCCAGAACTGGACACAGTACTCGAGGTGCGGCCTAACCAGTGCAGTGTACAGGGGCAGAATGACCTCCCTGCTCCTGCTGGCCACACTGTTCCTGATGCAGGCCAGGATGCCATTGGCCCTCTTAGCTGCCTGGGCACACTGCAGGCTCATGTTCAGTCTACCGTCGACCAGCACCCCCAGGTCCCTCTCAGCCTGACTGCTCTCCAGCCACTCTGACCCCAGCCTGTAGCTCTGCATGGGGTTGCTGTGGCCAATGTGCAGAACCCGGCACTTGGATGTGTAAAATCTCATGCCGTTGGACTCTGCCCATCTGCCCAGCCTGTCGAGGTCCCTCTGCAGAGCCTCTCTACCCTCCAGCAGATCAACTCCTGCTCCCAGCTTGGTGTCGTCAGCAAATTTACTGATGATGGACTCGATGCCCTCGTCCAGATCATCAATAAAGATGTTAAAGAGCATGGGGCCCAGTACTGATCCCTGGGGCACACCACTGGTGACTGGCTGCCAGCTGGATGTGGCACCATTCACCACCACTCTGTGGGCTCGGCCCTCCAGCCAGTTCCTAACCCATCGCAGTGTGCTCCCATCCAAGCCATGGGCTGACAGCTTGGCCAGGAGTTTGCTATGGGGAACGGTGTCAAAGGCCTTGCTGAGGTCCAGGTAGACTACATCCACAGGCCTCCCCACATCCACCAGGCGGGTCACCTGATCATAGAAGGAGATCAGGTTGGTCAGGCAGGACCTGCCCTTCCGAAACCCATGCTGGCTGGGCCTGATCCCTTGGCCATCCTCTAAGTGTTGTGTGATTGCACTCAGGATGACCTGCTCCATAATCTTTCCTGGCACTGAGGTCAGGCTGACAGGCCTGTAATTCCCTGGCTCATCCAACCGGCCCTTCTTGTGGATGGGTACCACGCTGGCCAGCTTCCAGTCATCTGGGATCTCTCCAGTGAGCCAGGACTGATGAAAAATAATGGAGAGTGGCTTGGCCAGCTCATCTGCCAGCTCTCTCAGCACCCTAGGATGGATCCCATCTGGTCCCATGGACTTGTGGGGGTCTAAGCTGCTGAGGAGAGCTCCTATCACTTGCTCATGGAACACAGGGAAACCATGCAGCTCCCTGGCTCCCTCTGCCAGTTCTGCAGGCCAGCTGTCTGGTAGACGTTCTTTCCAGCTAGTAAAAACTGAGGTAAAGAAGGTGTTAAGTACCTCTGCCTTTTCCTCATCCTGTGTTACAACATTTCCTTCCATGTCAACCAAGGAGTGGAGGTTGTCCCTGCCCTTCCTCTTGCTATTAATATATTTATAGAAGGACTTTTTGTTGTCCTTCACATCAGAGGCCAGTTTAAGTTCCAAATGTGCTTTTGCCTCCCTAATTTTCCTCTTACATGCCCTAGCAACCTCTTTAAACATTCCATGGGTTGCCTCACCTTTCTTCCAAAGATTATACACCCTCTTTTTTTCCCTTAATCATAGTATCATAGTATAGTATCATTATAGTATCATAGTATAGTATCAGTCAGGTTTGGAAGGGACCACAAGGATCATCTAGTTCCAACCCCCCTGCCATGGGCAGGGACACCCCACACTAGATCAGGCTGGCCAGAGCCTCATCCAGCCTGGGCTTAAACACCTCCAGGGATGGCATCCCAACCACCTCCCTGGACAACCCATTCCCGGGCTTCACTACTCTAATGGTGAAGAACTTCCTCCTCACATCCAGCCTGAATCTCTCCAGCTTCATTCCATTCCCCCTAGTCCTATCACTACCTGATATCCTGAGAAGTCCCTCCCCAGCCTTCTTGGAGGCCCCCTTCAGATACTGGGAGGCCACAATTAGGTCACCTCAGTCTCCAGACTGGACAGCCCCAACTCCTTCAATCTGTCCTCACAGGAGAGGTGCTCCAGCCCTCTGATCATCCTCGTGGCCCTTCTCTGGACACCTTCCAGCATGTACATAACCCTCTTGTAACAGGGGCTCCAGAACTGGAGGCAGTACTCCAGGTGGGGTCTCACCAGAGCTGAGGAGAGGGGGAGAATCACCCCCCTTGACCTGCTGGCCACACTTCTCTTGATGCAGCCCAGGATCTGATTGGCTTTCTGGGCTGCAAGTGCACATTGAGAGCTCATGTTGAGCTTCTCGTCCACCAGCACCCCCAAGTCTCCCTCCTCAGGGCTGCTTTCCACCCAGTCATTGCCCAACCTGTATTTGTGCCTGGGATTGCCTTGACCCAGATGCGGGACCCTGCCCTTAGTCTTGTTGAACCTCATGAGGTTGGCTTGTGCCCACCTCTCCAGCCTCTCAAGGTCCCTCTGGATGGCATCCCTTCCTATCTGCTCTGTTCTCAAGATAGTGTGTACAGGCAGGAAGAACTAGTTGTGCTAACCTGTCCTGAGTCCTTTGATCAATAGAGACAAAACACAGAAGCAAAAGCGAACTTCAGCAGTGGGACCTTTGCACGAGAGTACTTAAACTAAGCATGTTACAAACCTACATTTGATACATTGAGAAGTAGGACTACCTAATCTAATAATTTACACATCCATAGAAAGGGAACTAATACTAGCTCACATTTGCCAGGTATTGGACATAAAAAATAGCACAACCTCTAGTGATTTTGGCTGGATTATAATGGTCAATTTACATCTAACATGGCAAAAGGTGTTCAGAGAGATCTGTGAAATGTCAGTAAATAAAATTTCTAGAGGTTTTTTTAAAATTTAATTCACATTTAAACAATATCTATCTGAATAGCATATGTATGCAGTTCTAGTAAAACTGATGTACTTCACAAGTAGCTGCAAATCAGATGTCTGTATCTGACATGCTCAAATAGATGCCTGACTTTACAGTTGTGAAACAATGAAGTTTAACAAATAACAGTGAGGGGGCGAAAATCACACATAGCAGTTTAAATTTGGTGTTAGCTTTACAACCTCATTTTGGGGGAAAAATAAATTCACAATTTAACTGCAGATTAAATCTTATCTGATTCAGCTCTAATCATCTCATTAGAGGAAAATGAATTTAAATTGTGAATCAGCTTGGAAAGAAAGGTGTGGAAAGATTTGTGATAACTCCTTCCATCACTGCACCGTAGACACAAAGATTAACCAAAATATGGAAATGAAGGAAGCAGTAAGCACCTGTTTAAGGATTTGTTTAACCTTTTTGAGATCTATGAAGAGTTTGATCTGATAGTTGACAAGTAGATCAGCCTTTGAATTAAATTGTAAAATGGCAAAATAAATTTCTTAGTGTCATATTCAAAGCCAGGTTGAGTTAAAGAGAGCTTACTGAGATGATAAGATGCACAGTTGCCTTAGACTATTTGCAGAAAATTCAGCAACATGCAGGAGTAGTGACAGAAGCCAGCAAACTCCTTTACCTCCTGACTCACAGTTACCTCAAGAGAAAAGGACAACATTCCAAATCCAGAAACCAGAAGAAGTAACTGGAACAGGAAGCCTCTCATGTTACAATCTGAACTTCAAGCCCCATTTTGCTCCAGCCAGCACTTTCATTTCGAAGCTGGCATGACAGCACCATGGTATTGCATATCAGTAGCAGATTCAACTCAATGCATGACACTTGAGGAGCTCTTCACTGGCACTAAATCTAATTTTGTGCAATATTTACACTTTGTTGCAGACCACTGAAATTCTTATGAAAATATTTTAGATGCTTAGTTAACTGTAAAACATATTCTACATTTTCTAAAACCTTTGAAGATCATATGCATATGATAATGTGGTCTGACAGAGGGCAGCTTATTTTCAGCATCATGGGTTTACTGTGACTGGTAAAAAAAAAATGCATTTCCTTTCTCTATCCTCATTTCTGTGCTTTCTAAAGAAATTTGGTAAGTCCATGACACCTCATGTACAGGTTTCTCTTGTTCCATTCTAACTATTTATCCTGGCTTACACATGCATCACAGGCAGTCACAGGCAATATACATAGAGAAACATTATGGAGGAATGTTAAGAAAAGTGAAAATTGCTTAATGCACTTATTAACTAAGTATTCTTTTACTACTTCTTAAGTGCACTGTATGACATGTACTTACTTCATGAAGATGCTCCTTTAATTCTCATATATATTTGTTCACGTCACATATTTTTCATGCTTTAAGTGCTAAAAGAAATGTTATGCAGGGCCAAGGAGAACAATTACATAACAAATCCTGCTTAATCTTCTTGGGCCTATTATGAAAATCTTCAAGAATGTAATGCATCAGTTCTCATGGGAAGTTATGAAGGGTGGACTATGCGGGACACAGACAAATACTTCAGAATTGGTAACAGTTGCTGGCAGTGTGCACTGACAATGTGAAAGGTCTGTGCACCAATCACCTCTGAGAGAATATGAAGACAGGAGCCTTGACACAATCATAGTTGCACTGTTGAATGTAGTATTGTGTTATAAACAGTAGAGGGTCCAGTGCTTCCCAAATACACACATATTGAATTAGCATTATTTACTGTTTGTTGGGTTTTTTTGAGTGTGTGTGTGTATTTGTTTGTGGGTTGGGTGGGTGTTTGTTTTTTTTTTTGTTGTTGATTTGGTTTGGGATTTTTTGTTAAGAACAGGCCATTTTTTATCTTTTATTCTGTAAATAGAAATGGATTTTTTTTTTTTTTAACCTGAAATTTCATGTAACATAAATAAAGTAAAAGCAATAACACAGACACAGGTAGTAGCTAAGGGGAAATAACATTTTTTTAAAATTTAAAAAAAAAAAATAATTCTGAACCAGTGAGTGTAGCAGTTTGGGCTGGGTGCCCTCTGCTACGGGGGGGGTGCTTCCTGTGACCAGAAGTCACAGTGGCTGGACACAGGAAACTAGGTATTTCATATAATAATTCTCTGTGCCACTAGAAGATCTAGCAGGGGTCTGGCACTTTCTCTTTCTTCCCTCTCTGTCACCCGGTAACTGGAGGAGATGTCCAAGGCCACAGGAGATGGGCAATCTCAGATCTGGCCAGCTGAGACTAGCCTAGCAGTGGAGGCGGCGGGGGGGGAGAAGGAGCCCTGGGGGTCTTGGGTGTACACTCAGGTGGGGATGGGATGTTTCTGGGTATGCTTTGGGATTTCTTTTGTCACTGTGCTTCTGGCTTTCTGTAAACATTCACTGCTTTCCATTTAAACTTTCCATCACCTTTGCAATCTGTTTGTCTGAGTCGTTATTTTTGCCCGTGGTGGGGAGGGGGTCTGCCTCAACCCAATGAATGATACTGAAACAATGAAGATGGAATTTTTTTGTAATAAATTTCATTTAGTGCTTACATCATCTACACTGTCTGTAACTTGATGTCTAGGTTCCATTTGTATTGCATGAATTATTTCAGAAATCTCCAGAAACTCATCAGAGATATTATATCTTGGACTGTAGATCTCTGACATATTAAAACTTAAACCAAAGCAACAAAATTAACAAAAAAGACTTTGAAAAGATGGTTCAGTATTGGTTTTAGGTCTAGGTGATGACAAGAACATATAGTTTCACTCTAAATATAAAAGCTGAACAATTTTTTTTTATTTTAGTATGTGAATTATCATTTTGATCATTATTTTAAAGTTTGCACAGTCTTTCCAATAAAAATAAGCTTTTCTTATGAATTTATAGATATCTGGGATAGACTTCTCAGAAATATGTTATTTGTGTGTCTATTACACACAACACATTATAGCATGCAATAATAAGATTATTATATAACCTAATTCTTACCTAGCTCTTTTCATTATTGTGCCTAAAAGAACCTTATAAAGTTTCCCTTCCTACCCCTGATATAATGAGAATTGACTTGAACAATGTGACCGATCAGGTGTGGAAAAGTAGAAATTAGACTCTGAGGCTTCTTCAGTTTATACTGTATCTATCATACCACAGGATTAAAGGTAGATAAATATGCATGCATAGTCATGTGTACTTTATCTTGACATTAGATAAGTACAGGGAATTAAAGAACTGATGTTTTTTTTCTAGTTGTTCTGCTTGCACTTCCCATCCTATTTGTGCGCTTTTATATAATCTAATTTGGTACTCCTTAGTTGTGCCCTCAGGTACTTTTGGGATTATTTCAAAGGTGAAAGAGACAATATCTTCTCAGTAGTGGTTGGCAGTACTGTGAAGGCCAGTCTAGGAGCACTGCACTTGGAGAATTTCAGGGTGGATATTAGGAAAAGCTCTTTCCATAGAAGAGCTGTGAAACACTGAGACAGGTTGCAAAGGAAGGTTATGGAATCTTCATCTTTGGAAGTCTGAAGCACTTGTGTGGTGGGTTAGAGGGAGACCCCCTCCCCACAACAACCATCCTCTGCTACCAAGAATGTGCTGGGTTGAGGCAGCCCCCTCTCCCCACCACGGGCAGGAATAAAAACACTCAGACAAACGGATTGCAAAAGTGATGAAAGTTTAAATGGAAAGCAGTGAATGTTACAGAAAACCCAAAGCGCAGTGACAAAGAAAGATCCCAAAGCAAACCCAGAGACATCCCATTCCCACCTGAGGGTACACCCGAGACCCTCAGGGCTCCTTCTTCCCCCTCCCTCTGCTAGGGCAGTCTCAGCTGGCCAGGCCTGAGACTGCCCATCCCCCTGTGGCCTTGGGCCTAGCCAGGCCCAAAGCCAGGAGACATCTCCCCCAGTTACCGGCTGGCGGAGGAGGAAGAAAATAGAAAGTGCTAGACCCCGCACTGGATCTTATAGTGGTGCAAAGAATTATGGTAGGAAATACACACAATTTCCTGTGTCCATCCCTCTGGGCTGGACTTCTGGACACAGGAAGTGAACACACCAGGGGGGCACCCAGCTCAAACTGCAACAACTTGGCTAGACAAAGCTATGTCTCAGCACATCTAGTGTTGATTTAAAGCAGAAAGTTAGAAGTGATGACCTCCGAAGGTTCTTTTTAATCAAAATTTCTGTGATTCTATAGTCCTTCCAGATGGCCTCTCATTTTCTCTACTATGCTCTTTCCTGATCACAAGTAGTGTTATCACTTTAGCTGTAGTGCTAATATCTTCTCCTATGTGCCTGTTTCAGCCATCTATACAATGGAATGGAATTCATATCTCCACAATGCATTACAACCATACAGACTTCAAGTATAGGCTGACTTGAAGTATAGACTTCTGCCCATTGGTAAGGCAAATGTCTCTGTATCTAACAGTTACAAACTACCTATGAACAGCTGAGTGGAAGATGACACTGCGATGTGAATAAGTTGTAAAAAAAATGGGTTGGTACCATGGAAATGTGTTTTATAACAGGGAAATGTCTGCTTTGAAACAGGTTTGTGTAGTTTGGAGACCGAATTAGAATGTTTTTATAACAAAATAAAAACCCAAATCAAACCACAACAAACCAAACAAATAATAATGTAATTTACTCTGCAGGTATACAGTAATTGCAGTGTAATTAAAATAATTGTATTTTACCTGCAGGACATGCACTTAAAGCATGTTATATTTGCATTAAATATTAAATCAGACCAATACATCTCTTTTGTAGCTCTATGCTTAAGTCAGTGAATATGCTACAGGGATGAATCTGGTTCTCAGGATTTTAACATGTGCAAGTTACAATCAGGCTGAAGACTCCCATTTTCCAGGGAGGGAAAAAAATATATTTCTGGAGATTTAAATTAATTTGATGGTGAAAACTCACACAGTTTGTCCACTGGAAGTTTAACTTCAATGACAAACAAAACCATAAAACAATCAGTAATCATTTGGTG
This sequence comes from Dryobates pubescens, assembly GCF_014839835.1. Lineage (NCBI taxonomy): Eukaryota > Metazoa > Chordata > Aves > Piciformes > Picidae > Dryobates > Dryobates pubescens. The sequence goes on along the minus strand of NC_071657.1, from coordinate 81,279,103 downwards.
CAGTGAGCAATCAACAAGCTCACTTGTGGTTATAGTCTCATACAGACTATACTTTAGGGGCAGACAAATTTAGAATAGAATAGAGTAGAGTAGAGTAGAGTAGAGTAGAGTAGAGTAGAGTAGAGTAGAATAGAATAGAGTGGAGTAGAATAGAATAGAATAGAATAGGACCAGGTTGGAAGAGACCTTTGAGATCTTTGCATCCAATCCATCATCCAACACCATCTAATCAACTAAACCATGGCACCAAGCACCCCAGTGATGGTGACTCCACCACCTCCCTGGGTAGCCCATTCCAACAGGCAATCACTCTGTCTATGTAGAATTTCTTCCTAACATCCAGCCTAACCTCTCCTGGTGCAACTTGAGACTGTGTCCTCTTGTTCTGTCACTGGTTGCCTGGGAGAAGAGACCAGCCTCTGGCTGTCTACACCCTCCCTTCAGGTAGTTGTAGACACCAATAAGGTCTCCCCTGAGCTTCCTCTTCTCCAGGCTAAGCAATCCCAGCTCCCTCAGCCTCTCCTCAAAGGGCTTGTGCTCCAAACCCCTCACCAGCCTTGTTGCCCTTCTCTGGACACAGTCCAGAAACTTGACATCTTTCCTAAACAGAGGGGCCCAGAACTGGACACTGTACTCAAGGTGTGGCCTAACCAGTGCTGACTTGAGCTGCATAAAAATAATTTCTGGGTAGAGGTCTCCAAAATTCAGCCTATAGTAGAGATACAGAAGGGATGTATGACCAAATATCAAAATGCTTATGGTCCTGGACTTGACAACCAGGACAATGCAGTCTTTCTCTTTCTGTCTGGTCTCGTATCTGGACAATCCAGACATTTTCTAATAGACTGTGCAGTAGACATCATCCACTCCATTAAAACAGCTTTACTTCTGAGCTGACTCTGTGTTGCAACAGCTACTAATTACAAGAATGAAAGGGAGACAGCTCTTCACAGAACAAAGGCCTCCTTGGACTTCATATGATCTTTGATGAGAAATGCACAAGTTAGTATGGAAAATTTGCTTTGAGATGCTGAACCATGACATTACTCTGATTTCCTTTCTCTCCTCTAGCAATTCTTTTAGTCCTCTTAAGATTGTGCTTCTCATTTTTCAAAATGAGTTCCGTGCTTCAGTCTCCATTGTTGCTGTCTTTGGAGGTGCCCATTCACCATGTTAATTGCCCTGAAGGAGTTCCTCCAGAGCCTCTTACATCCTACTACTTTCTTAGCTAATTACCTTGTGCTATACACCGCAGCTGTGGGGCCTGATGGTGATAATTTTGTTGACAATGTGCAGCTATAACCATATAATCACAGCACAATTATGGAGCATTTTGTGCCTAGTTATAGATGAAGTTAGCAAATGTAATTTACCTCTCATCACTAAAGAGGACAGAGTCTATAGGTCAAAGGCTAAGCTCTTATCACAAACTTCGTTTTTTAAAAATAGATTTTATCACAGTGATTTTCCTCAAATAAAGTAAAATTAGTTTTCATTGGCTTCTTTTTAATTTCTCAATCCATCCAAAATGTGTGGATAGGAAATTAACTTTTGTAAGATGGAGGAATAATGATACCATAAAAACCAAACCAACAAACAAAAAACCCCAAACTTCCAAAAAACTTCCCACTAAAACCCTCTCACCCAAATAGTTAAAATAAATAAAAGCATTTGTACACAAAAATGTTCCTTATCAACCTCTATTTATCTCTTGATGCTACTTATCTGTTCACATAAAACACCTACCAGGTGCAGAGTGTTTAAGAAGACCAAAAATGAAACCATTATCTATCAAGATAATGCTTCCTCACATCATCTGTAGCAGTACATTGGTGCCCGCCTAGATCCTCAATCATGCCTAGTGTTATAAAGTGATATCTGGATAGGAGCCATTATGCCAAGATTAGGAGAGAAACCATGGTTTAGCTGCATATGATCAGCTGAGAAATTTGATGGATGGAGGAAGGGGGAAGCAAAACTGACATTTAGGTCAGATTAAGCAGAAGAGAGAAGACTTTGGAAGGGAAGGAAAGAAAGAAGGAAAGAAAGGAAAGAAAGAGAAAGAAAGAGAGAAAGAGAAAAAAAGAGAAAGAAAGAAAGAAAGAGAGAGAGAAAGGGAGGAAGGGAGGAATAGAAGGAAGGATTCTTAGTATTACTAGGTCTTCTTTGAAAGATTCATGCATATATATATATATATGGTAATGCAATGTTCAATAGATGCATGCACATATTACCACATTACTATATTTATACATGCATACAAGTTCATATGCATAAAGGCATACAAAAGCTTCCAATACAGTCCATTTAATAAATAAATAATTATATTAATAAATATAAATATAAAAATATATAAGTATAAAAATTTATAAATATGCTATGTATTGCTCTTTTCCAATAAAAGAGGATATAGGCTCCCAGACCAACTTTCATATATGGCAGCTTAGAGCAAAAATGTTTTATTCATGAATGATGTGGGTTTTTTCTTCTTCTTCTTTTTTTTTTTTTTTTATAAACACATAAAAATGTGAAATAATAAAAGTGATATATACCTAATAATGAGTGAGCCAATAAACCCCACCAGGCAACTTAGCTTTGGAAGTGGGAAAACTGACTTTGTATAACAAATTGCAGAATTATTAATCCTGTTTGAAACACTTTTTTATCAGACCATTTTCTTTAATGCTTGCTATATTCAACATTATCATACATTATGCATTTTTCTTTGTAACTTTTTTTTCTTTCTGCAAGTACAGTGTGCTTCCAAACTTTAAAGGGTTAGAAGCATTTTACAGAGAAGTCTACTGGGTAAAAGAAAAAGCAAGGAATAAATTATTTAGGCCATTGTGAGGTACTGTTTCCTCTGCAAAACCTCCCTCACAGTGGTCCCTCACAGACTACTGCTGAATTAAGCTTTGTGAAACTCCTGTAAGGGAAGGAAATATCATCTCCTCATTACATGAACATAAAAGTGGAAGGAAGGAGCTACTGATGTGTCTATACTAGGCTGAGAAAAAAAAACACTTCAAAAGGGCCTTAAGCTCACTGTATTCATATCTTCTGTCCACAGAGCCACCTGGTGAACATGCTCTCAGCTTCCTGCAAAAGGTAGATGGGGAGGAGATATGGGGAGATCTTGTCTTAAGGTGTGTTTCTTAAGGGACATAAACAGGAATAAGTAGGCTAAAGCTGACTCTCTAAATTAAGAATGCAGGTTGCTTTTTACACTCATCTGAAAGGAGCAGAGAAAGACAGGTGACAGGTTTTGTGTAGGGAAGTCCAATTCATTAGTATGTAATTCATTCCTGAAGACTTTTGACCATGTACCTTGTGATATGTGGGCATCTCACATGGGGGCCTGGACAGGGGAGAATTTATATGAGTGGAAATGTGTGTGAGTTTCAGGCCAAGTCTGCAACAGGAGAGGCAGAAACATCTAATCTTGAGGGTGCTCTTAATGCCTACCCTTTCTGGGAGGCACTGATAAAACTAGAATTTTCCTAAATGGCAATTTTTAGATGCAGAGTATAAAAGATTAAAATAATTTACAACCTGAGGTCTGAAGACACTGAAGATCTAAAAATTCATCTGAAGTCTATAGAGCTGAATAGAGTTTCAGACATAAGGCTATGCAGTTTGACTATCATCAACCAACCGGAAAAAATTACACTAATGATTATTCTCAGTCTGTACTGGTCAAAGCCATGGCTAGCAATAGGCCAGCTGCAGAGATGTGATGAGTGACTTTAACAGGCATACACATATATTTTCTCAACAGAAAATTCCAAGACTTTGCACTGCCCAAAATGATGTTTTAAAAGAAAAAGAAAAGAAAGAAAAGGAAGAAACAAACAACAACAGAACAACAACAACAAATATTTCACTTTACTGTTAGTTACTATCACTAGGATACTTTTCTATTCAGCACCATCACCTCTCACACAGTGTTCTGCATTCGTTCTTTTTAATGCACAAAGTGCTTGCTAAAAGAGTGGTAACAATGTTGTTGGGATTTTTGCTTTCAGTCTTTATAAATCTGTCACATCTTATGATCTCAAAGGAACCCAGCAAATTGTAAAATTACAGGACAGATTTTGAACTATAGCCCCTAAGACTTGAGAAAAATTAAAATTGGCAATCTTTGTAATTCAATATAGCAGTATGTAAAGCATTACTGGAATGGTAATAGTATTTTTTAGTCCTTAGAAGAACTTCTTATTAAGAAGACATGATGTCAATTCACAAGCATCTGTTCCAGCTAGACAGAGAACAGAACAGAACAGAATAGAATAGAATAGAATAAACCAAGTTGGAGGAGACCTTCAAGATTATCATGTCCAACATATCATCCAATACCACCTAATCAACTAAACCATGCAACCAAGCACCCTATCAAGTCTCCTCCTGAACACCTCCAGCAATGGTGACTCCACCACCTTCTCAGCCAGCCAATTCCAATGGGCAATCACTCTCTCTGTATAGAACTTCTTCCTAACATCCAACCTAAACCTCCCTGGCGCAGCCTGAGACTGTGTCCTCTTGTTCTGGTACTGGCTGCCTGGGAGAAGAGATCAATATCTGCCTGTCTACAACCTCCCTTCAGGTAGTTGTAGAGAGCAATAAGGTCACCCCTGAGTCTCCTCTTCTCCAGGCTAAGCAACCCCAGCTCCCTCAGCCTCTCTGCATAGGGCTTGTGTTCCAAGCCCCTCACCAACTTTGTTGCCCTTCTCTGGCCGCTCTCCAGCCACTCTGACCCCAGCCTGTAGCACTGCATGGGGTTGTGGCCAATGTGCAGAACCTGGCACTTGGATGTGTTAAATCTCATGCTGTTGGATTCTGCCCATCTGTCCAGCCTGTTGAGGTCCCTCTGCAGAGCCTCTCTATCCTCCAGCAGATCAACTCCTGCCCCCAGCTTGGTGTCATCAGCAAATTTACTCATGATGGACTCAATGCCCTCATCCAGATCATCAATAAAGATGTTAAAAAGCACGGGGCCCAGCACTGATCCTTGGGGCACACCACTAGTGACTGGCTGCCAGCTGGATGTGGCACCATTCACCACCACTCTCTGGGCTCAGCCCTCCAGCCAATTCCTAACCCATCTCAGTGTGCTCCCATCCAAGCCATGGGCTGACAGCTTGGCCAGGAGTTTGATGTGGGGGACACTGTCAAAGGCCTTGCTGAGGTCCAGGTAGACTACACCCACAGGCGTCCCCACATCCACCAGGTGGGTCACCTGATCATAGGAGATCAGGTTGGTCAGGCAGGACTTGCCCTTCCTTAATCCATGCTGGCTGGGCCTGATCCCTTGGCCATCCTCTAAGTGTTGTGTGATTGCACTCAGGATGACCTGTTCCATAATCTTGCCTGACACCGAGGTCAGGCTGACAGGACTATAATTCCCTGGCCCATCCAACTCGCCCTTCTTGTGGATGGGCACCACTTGGCCAGCTTCCAGTCTACTGGGATGACTCCAGTGAACCAAGACTGCTGAAAAATGATGGAGAGTGGCTTGGCCAGCTCATCTACCAGCTCTCTCAGCACCCTAGGATGGATCCCATCTGGTCCCATGGACTTGTGGGTATCCAAGCTGCTGAGGAGATCTTTAATTATGCCATTCTGGAACAGAGAGAAACTGTGCAGCTCCCTGGCTCCTTCTGCCAGCTCTGGAGGCCAGCTGTCTTGAAAACATTCTGTCCTGCTAGTAAAAATTGAGGCAAAGAAGCTGTTAAGTACCTCTGCCTTTTCCTCATCCTTTGTTACAACATTCCCCTCCTTGTCAACCAAGGAGTGGAGGTTGTCCTTGCCCTTCCTCTTACTATTAATATATTTATAGAAGGACTTTTTGTTGTTCTTCACAGCAGAGACCAGTCTAAGCTACAAATGTCCTTTTGCGTCCCTTATTTTATTCCTACAAGACCTAGCAACATCCTTAAACATTCCATGGGTTGCTTCACCTTTCTTCCAAAGATGATACACCCTCTTTTTTTCCCTTAGTTCTTTTAGAAGTTCATTACCCATCCAGGCTGTCTGTCTGTCCCGGCGGCTCATCTTTTGGCACATTGGCACAGCCTGTTCCTACACCTTCAAGAGTTTTTCCTTGAAGTAAGTCCAGCCCTCCTGGACCCTTTTGTTTTTAAGGGCTGTTTCCCAAGGAAGTTTCTGAGTTAGTTCCTTGAGTAGCCTGAAGTCCATCCTCTGGAAGTCCAGAGTGGAGGTCTTCTTGCTGCTCCTCTTAGCTTGACTGTATACTGAGAATTCAATTATCTCATTGTCACTGGCCCCCAAACACCCTCCTACCACCACTTCACCCACCAGCCCTTCCCTATTGGTGAAGAGGAGGTCAAGCATAGCCTTACCTCTGGTAGGCTCACACAGCACCTGGGATAAGAAGCTGTCCTCCATGCACTGTAAGAACGTCCTAGACTATCTCCTCTCTGCTGTGTTGAGATCCCAGCAGATATCAGGCAGGTTGAAGTCGCCCATGAGAACAAGGTCAGGCGATCTTGAGACAGCCTTAAGCTGCCTATAGAATGACTCATCAACATCTTCCTTCTGTTTGGGTGGTCTATAACAGACTCCAACCAGGATGTCTGTCCTGCTGGTCTTCCCTCTAATTCTCACCCACAAGTACTCAACCCAGTCGTCCCTGATCTCCAGCTCATTGGCATCTAGTGTCTCCCTGATGTACAGGGCCACCCCTCTACCCCTTCTTCCTTGCCTGTCTCTTCTGAAGAGCCTGTAGCCATCAATTGCAGTGCTCCAGTCATGCGAGTCATTCCACCACATCTCTGTGATGGCAACTACATCATAACTTTCCTGCTGCAGCAAGGCTTCCAGCTCCTCTTGTTTGTTGCCCATACTTTGTTCATTAGTGTACATGCACTTCAGCTGGGCTGCTGGTTTCGCCTCTGTCTCTAGCTTATCACCCCCAGACTCCTGCCTGGGGGAACTGGCTTCAGGCCCTTCCCCTTCGAATCTAGTTTAAAGCCCTATATGAGACCTGCCAATTCCCTTCCTAGAATCTTTTTCCCTCTGAGGGATAGGCCATTCTCGTACACTCTGATCTTTCCCCTCCTCTGGGACAGATGTACTCCATCTGTGGCCAGCTGACCTGGTGCAGTAGAAAGTTTTTCAAGATCAAAAAACCCAAAATTCTTTTGACTACACCAGCCTCTAAGCCACTTCTTAACTATAGCTGCTGACCTGTTCCTTCCTGTATTCCCTCCTGCAACTAAGGGTATAGATGAAAAAATTATTTGTGCACCTGACCCCTCAACCAGATCCCCCAGGACCTTAAAGTCATTTTTGATAGCCCTGGGAGTTCTGTCTGCAACTTCATCACTCCCTCACTGCATGACTATTAAGGGATAGTAGTCAGAGGGCTGCACCAGACTAGGCAGCCTTCTGGTAATGTCTCTAACCTTAGCTCCTGCGAGGCTACAAACGTCCCTGTGCGTAGGGTCTGGCCAACATATGGGGCCTTCTGTTCCCCTCAGGAGTGAATCACCAATAACAATTACCCTCCTCTTTTTTTTTTTTTTTAAGGGAGCAGGTCCTTATGCTGAGGGAAGGCTGTTTACCCTTAGGCTGATTTGCCGTAGGCTGTTTTGCCTCAGGGAAAACCCCAGATGGTGTGTCCTCCAGCATCAGAATCACCTCACCCTTGACCTCCAGTGCCCCGTACTTGTTTTCCAAGGGCAGAGGGGAAGGTGAGGGGAGGCATGGAGGCGTCTTATGACAGGAACCTGCATCCATTCCCCTCTGCTTTTTGGATAACCAGGCTCTGCTGGGGGAGCCTGCAGAGCCTGGTTACTCAAGTTCATTGTCCTTGTACAATCCCTTACATCTCTAAGTCTAGCAACCTTGTCCTTCAGTCTGGCCACCAGGTTAAGCAGATTGTCAATCTGCTCGCACCTATAGCAGGAGTTGTCCCCACTACCCTGCATCTCAAGTGCCAGGCTCCAGCACTGTCTGCAGCCAATGCTGCAGCCAGATGCCTGGACACCTACCTCTTGCTTATGACACCTACCTACCTGCTTATATTCCTCCTCAGTCTGAGTCAAGACTGATTTTTTGAAGGAGTTATTGCGACGAGTTACCACCATGCCTAGCCCTGCCCATGTGACATACTGGACAAAGTTTTAGAAAAAGTGCGGCGGTGCGTGCATCTGGCCTCAGCTGAGCGAGAGCGCACGGGGTGAAATGGAACTGCCTGCGAGGCGCTGCTGGCTTTTAAAAGTGTTGTTGATGATGCAGGGAGCCCGAGCGATCCCAATCAGCAAGCATGTGGAGAACAGCAAGCGCTGATTCTAGCCGAGTGCCAAGATACCGCATGAGTCCTGCCGTTCCCTTAGGCTGAAAAGGAAAGCAGTTAGTGCTCTCGGCGGCTCCTGGTCACAGTGTGTTCCTGAGTGAGCTTTCCGCTGAAACAGAACTGCCCGCGAGGTGCCGTCGGCTTTTTAAAGTGCCACCGGTGATGCAGGGAGTGAGGTCATGTTTCTATGGTGGCCCTTTGTGGTGAAGAGGGAGGTTATTGCTTTATTACTTATGACTTATGATTTATGAAAATTAATTTTTTATTATAATTATAAAATTGTCAATAACCCATGAATCACCAACTTATATACATGTTCTAGTGCACGTTCGTGAAATATATCCCATAACTGGCTTAGTATTATGATTAGAACTTATTTGAGCTAATTACAAGCTATTTCTATATTTATATGCAAGAAGGGTGCAGTTCCGCCGCTTGGCCACTAGACGGCGACTCGACGGGACGTGCGCGGCTTCTGGTCGAGCTCAGACGGAGCTTTGTCCTGTGTGCCGCCGGTTCGAGACTGGGGTCTCGCAGAGCTGGCGTGCACGAGAGGACGGGCTGGTAGGGCTGGTCCGGAGACGAGCTGGTCCTCAGAGTTGATCCGCACCACACGGCGGGACGACGATCGCCGGCAGACTTGCCTGGGGGACGCGGCGGTACGCGGATCTGCAGGGGCGGCCCCGGGAACGAGGAATATCGGCGGGGCGGACCCGGCTCGGCAAGTTCTCTCAGGCAGCAGCTTCTCGTTTGCTGGGCTCAAAGCAACAGCAGGATACCCGGAGCAGTCCGGGGGGAGTTCAGTGCAGTGTAAGCACGAATGCTGCTGAGTAATCCCTGGAGTTAACAGGGCTCAGAGCGGCACGTGGCGCTCTTCTCTCCACTGTAGTGGGGTTAAGCAATTGCGCGGGGACCTGGCACGGTCAAGTCCCTTCTCCCCGATAATTAGGCAGATCTTACCCTCGGGGGTTGATCCAGTCCATGCAGTAGCGACGGGGGGGGTTCCTCTCCCGGTCGTGTGACTGGCTGTGACGCTAGCTTCTCAGCTTAGCGTGGTATCCTTCCTCTATGGAAATAATTCCTCCAGTCGCTTCTCACATGCAGATGCCTTAATATGCGTGCATGTATGTAACAGAAGCTAAACAATAAACTCAGTTGCAGAGGCAGTGGCTCGGACTTAACTCTCGAGCTAGCACAGAGACAGAAATGGAGGAGGAAGGCAGGAAGGCAGGTGTGGTAGGTTGAGAGAGGGCTTAGCTCTCCCTCCTCCACAGAGTAAGAAACCACAGCTAACTCAGTCGAAGAGCAAAAGCTATATATTTACAAGCATATATGGAAAGCAGGTTATATATATAACACAATATATACAGGTATTTACAATATATACACAGAAATACACAGCAAAGACAAATAACACAACAAAAATCCCTCCCTCAGGGAGGGATCCCCTCTTTGGAACCCCCTCTCTCCCCCCCTTACCTCCCTTTTTCCCCAAAAAGGGGTTAGAGAGAGAGAAAGGCAAGTTACTAAGGAAAAGAGTTGTTAGCAAGCTTCAAAAGCCCATGCAGGATTAGTGTTTGCTTATCTGAAGGCCAAGTCCAGCAGTTCGCAGAAGAAGCAGGCAGGGAGAACAGGCTGAAACACCCAACTCCCCCAACTCCCAAACCGAACTCAACTGAGGAAAAAATTTTCCAACCGCTTCACAATCTAAAGATGAATTTTTGTTTATCAACCAATGAAATTCGTTTAGAATATCAGAATGTTTTGGTTCTAGTACCAAAAACATTAGCCAGTGTGTTCCAGCAGTGTTTGTTCTTAAAGGCACAGCCTCAAACGACCACAGTCCACCCCTTTCTAAACAATTTCATTGGCTGTTCTTACTGTCCATCCAATCCAGAACAATATTTACAGTTCGTAAGTTAAGTTCACCGTCCATTCTGGCTATACTCAGATGTAGATGATTCAGAAGTCCAAGAAAATCCAAAATCAAGAAAATGGAAAACAGTTTGTCTCTCCGCAGACGAAACGAAGAAAAAGGGAAACAGGGACTCAGGGACTCTCAGTTGACTCAGGGCTCTCAGGGTTCTCAGGGTTCGTGCACCGTAGATTCCTCAGGGACTCTTTCCTTTGGACGCGCTGTAGCTGTACAACATTCTGAAATTAAACTCTCTCAGCTAAAGTTAAATCTCTTTGTGGAATACACTGAATTTCACCATTCTCTTGCATTACCCAATAAGTGTGACCCGGACCTTCTGCTGAAACCACCCCTCGGACAGGTTTAGCCTCTCCTGAGGGCAAAAATACCCAAACAGTTTTACCTAACAGATTCTTTTCCCTAACAACAGGAACTCTATCACCTTCTACTTTCTGTAGCAGATCAGAATGTGCAGGTCCAGCTCGGTTCACTGAACCTCTACTGTTCACCAGCCAGGTTGCTTGTGCTAAATGTTTCTCCCAGTTTTTCAAAGATCCACCTCCCATGGCTTTGAGAGTGGTCTTCAACAAACCGTTGTAGCGTTCAATCTTCCCTGCAGCTGGTGCATAGTAAGGAATATGGAAAATCCACTCAATACCGTGCTCTTTTGCCCAGCTCTTTACAAGGTTGTTCTTGAAGTGAGTTCCGTTGTCTGACTCAATCCTCTCTGGAGTTCCGTGTCTCCACAGGATCTGTCTCTCCAGACCGAGAATGGTGTTGCGTGCAGTTGCATGTGGGACTGCGTAAGTTTCCAGCCATCCAGTGTTTGCCTCTACCATAGTAAGCACGTACTGCTTACCAGAACGAGAACGTGGTAGAGTGATGTAGTCAATCTGCCAAGCTTCACCATACCTGTATTTGGACCATCTGTCACCATACCACAAGGGCTTAATTCTCTTTGCCTGCTTAATAGCAGCACAAATGTCACAGTCATGGATGACTTGTGTGATGGCATCCATGGAAATGTCTATGGATCTGTCACGAGCCCATTGGTATGTTGCATCTCTGCCTTGATGTCCTGACGAATCGTGAGCCCACCGAGCTAAGAATATCTCACCTCGGTGTTTCCAGTCGAGATCAAGTTCAGAGTCCTTGTCTACTTGAGAAACTCTTGCAGCTAGATCTGCCTGATGGTTGTGCTGCTGTTCCTCAGTAGCTTTGCTCTTGGGAATGTGAGCATCAATGTGTCTCACTTTCACTGGAATTCTCTCGATTTGATCAGCAATGTCTTGCCACAGTTCAGCTGCCCAGATGGGTTTTCCTTTCCTCTGCCAGCCATTCTTTTTCCAGTTCTTTAGCCAACCCCATAGAGCATTGGCTACCATCCATGAGTCGGTGTAGAGATAAAGCTTTGGCCATCTCTCACGTTCAGCCACGTCGAGAGCTAGCTGGACAGCTTTTACCTCTGCAAACTGACTGGATTCTCCTTCTCCATCCTTCGCCTCTGCAACTCGGCGTGTTGGACTCCACACTGCAGACTTCCACCTTCGCTTGTTCCCGACGAGACGACAGGAACCGTCTGTGAACAAAGCATATTTCTTTTCATCATCAGAAAGGTCATTGTAAGGAGGAGCTTCCTCAGCACGAGTTACTCTCTCCTCTGGAGGTTTAGCACAGTTGGTATCTTCAGGCCAACTTGAGATCACCTCCACCAGACCAGGTCTTTCAAGATTTCCCATTCGAGCTCTCTGTGTTATCAGGGCCATCCACTTAGACCAGGTGGAATCTGTGGCATGATGTGGTGTGGAACCTTTGCCTTTGAACATCCAATTCAAAACTGGCAATCTGGGAGCTAAGAGAAGTTGTGACTCAGTTCCAATTACTTCAGAAGCTGCTTTCACTCCTTCATAGGCAGCTAGAATCTCTTTCTCTGTTGGAGTGTAATTAGCCTCTGAACCTCTGTAACCTCGACTCCAGAAACCAAGAGGTCGTCCACGTGTCTCACCTGGAGCTTTTTGCCACAAGCACCAGGTTGGACCATTGTCACCTGCAGCCGTGTACAAAATGTTCTTAATGTCTGGACCATCTCGCACAGGTCCCAGACCCACTGCTTGGACTACTTCTTGCTTTATCTGGTCAAAGGCTGCTTGTTGTTCAGGTCCCCAGTGGAAACTGTTCCTCTTTCGAGTCACATCATACAGAGGTTTCACAATCTGACTGTATCCAGGAATGTGTAGTCTCCAAAATCCCACTATCCCCAAGAAACGTAGAGTTTCTTGCTTGTTTGTGGGATTTGCCATGGTAGAGACTCTATTTACCACATCCACTGGAATGTGTCGGCGTCCATCCTGCCACTGCACTCCCAGAAACTGGATCTCTGTGGTAGGACCTTTCACTTTGTCTCTCTTGATGGCAAAACCTGCATTCAGGAGAATGTCCATGATTTTGTTACCTTTCTCGAAGACTTCCTCAGCAGTTTTACCCCAGACGATGATATCATCGATGAACTGGATGTGTTCTGGAGCACCACCTTCCTCCAGAGCATCATGGATTACTGCATGACAGATGCTGGAGCTGTGGATCCAGCCCATTGGCAGTCTGTTGAAAGTGTACTGGATTCCTCTCCAGGTGAAAGCAAACTGAGGCCTGCATTCCTCTGCTATGGGAATAGAGAAGAAGGCATTAGCAATGTCTATGGTAGCATACCATTTGGCCTCTTTGGATTCCAGCTCATACTGGAGTTCCATCATGTCTGGTACTGCTGCACTCATAGGCGGAGTTACTTCATTCAGGGCTCGGTAGTCCACTGTCAGACGCCAGTCTCCATTCGGCTTTCGCACAGGCCACACTGGACTGTTGAAAGGTGAATGAGTTTTGCTGATGACTTTCTGACTCTCCAACTGACGAATCAGATTCTGAATGGGCAACAAAGAGTCACGGTTGGTTCTGTATTGTCTGTGATGCACAGTCCGAGAAGCAACCGGCAACTTAATGTCCTGAATCTTGTGTTGTCCCACAACTGCAGATTCATCAGAAAGCTCAGGTCTAGCAGACAGCTTCAGTTTTTGTCCATCAATTTCTACAGAAGCTACTCCAAAAGCCCATTTGTAACCTTTAGGGTCTTTGAAACGCCCTTCTCTCAGAAAATCAATTCCCAAAATACAAGGTGCATCAGGTCCGGTCACAACTGTATGCTTTTTCCATTGTTTACCAGTTAAGCTTATATTAACCTCCACTTTACTTAACTCTTGAGATCCACCAGTGACTCCCAGAATAGTTATGGACTCTGATCCCTGATAATTTGATGGCAATATGGTGCACTGAGCTCCTGTGTCAACCAAGGCCCTGTACTTCTGAAAGTGTGAAGTGCCAGGCCACTGGATGTACACATCCCAATAGATTCTGTTATCTGTATTACCCCTCTCCTCCCCCTGGCGGGAGGCAGGGCACCCCTAGTTATGGGGAACATGTCCACAGGTGCAACGAGCACACTGTGCAGTGTTAGAACTGGAGCCACTGTTGGAGCTACTAGAGTTGTCCTGGGGAACTGTAGAAGTAACAGCTACCCTTCTGGTATTGCTACCTCGGGTTCTGCCACTTTGCAGTTCTCTCAGTCTCCTGAAAAGATTAGAAGTTGGTTGACCATCCCACCTGTTCATGTTCTCACCAAACTGATCACGCAGGGTAATCCAAATAGTCCTACGTGACTGCCTTGGTGGTCTGTTTTGGTTTGATCTGTTTTGGAATGACCTCCTTGGAGGATGTCTATTCCTCACAGATGAAACCTGTACCCACCTGGAGGAAGAATTGGAATCATCTCTTTGTGCCAATTGGGAGATGGTGTTTTTAAATTCATCCTTCAGCTCTTTCATGCAATTCTCCAGTTTTCCAGACAGAGTTTCAATGGCTGAAACCAAAGAAACACGTGTCATGCTATCATCCAATTGTCTCAATTGATCAGTGAATTGGCCAACCGTAAGAGGAGCTCCACCATAATTTCTTGCTACAATTCTGCTTGCCAGAATGTTTGCATAATTAGAAGGCGCAAGCTTGATGAGCTTTTTAGCAAGACCATTTCCTACAGGAACATCATCAGGATTCAGAGATTCATGTTCACCATAGAGTACCTCTCTAACAGCAAATTCTCTCAGACGCTTGATTCCCTCATCTATGGTAGTCCAGGGCTTAGGATTCCATGGAAGATCATCTCGGGAAGGGTATCTCATGAGAACCGCCATTAGAAGGCGTATCCACAGATTAACCTTACCGAGAGCCTTGCCTAGATGTCTATCTATTCCATTATCCTTTGAGAGAGTTCCTAGCTGGGCTGCTGACTTGTCTCCAACCATTAGAGCTGGAGCACCTGTATCATAGCATCTACCAAGCCAAGCGAGAACTGGCTCCTTATCTGCTCTGAGATAGTCTTTTCTTACATTTCTAAGCTCCTCACGTGGTGAAGAGCAGTCGGTTATGTCATCTTGTTGCTCTTCTGCCTCCTCTTCCTCAACTTGTGGTCCAAACAACCTTTCTGTCACTCTCTCAAGGATCCCTTTAAGCTGAGAGGCACCACCACTAGCTGCTGTCCTACCAAGAGATGCATCTCGATCCTCTGATGATCTCAATAACTCAGCTATATTTTTAAGACAGATTTTCTCTTCCTCCCCATCAGAAGAACCTTGCTGTGCATCCCCGTCAGCTCCTGAATCAGCTTTAGTCTTACCCTTCCTTGTTGTTAAAACTGCTACTTGCTTTACTGGAGCTGTGTTTGGGTTTCCAGCTGCCTTATTATCAGAAGCTGATAAGCTTTGAGACAGATTAGTTGCTTTGGAGGACGCTTCCGCTCCTGCCATGGAAGAAGGAGGAAATGACTTTGCCTCGTTAATGGTGGCTGCCTGGGACACAGGAGCCGCCATGTTTGGGGCTACTGTAGCCCCTGGCTGCTTGCCAGAATCATCACCATTGCTATTCAGAGCTGCCTTGCCGATTGACTTTTTAGCTTTATCTTTAACTGACACAGATTCTCCATTATCATCCTCACTGGATGTTCCTGAAACAGAGCTAGGGTGGCGTTTTCGTCTCTTTGTCCTCCGTCTAATAACAAAACATGCCTTATAAACTTTTCTCTCCCGGTACAGTGTCACTAGCAAATACACATTACTTATCACCAGCAGCAGGACTACACACATCAAGAAAATCAGCTTTGGATCCCAGCCATCACTTAAAATTACCCTTTCACCGAGCGGAATCTTAAACTCTTTTATCTCAATAGGGAGTGTGCTAGATGTAACATTCCTGTACTTTTTAACATAAAAGAATTCCAGGCACTGATCATACAGAAGCCGAATCTTGTACTTAAACCACAAATATAATTTTTGCATTATATATTTACCTATCTTATCGATAATCATACCCAGGCAATACCTGTAGATCAATACACCAAAGACCGAGAAGAACAGACGCTCAAAAAGCCAAAACACCTTCATGTTTGCTCGTTCGACTTAAGCAAGCAATAAATCAAACTAATTTGTCAGCAAGCCCCGAGTTGGGCAGCCAATATATGTGGTAGGTTGAGAGAGGGCTTAGCTCTCCCTCCTCCACAGAGTAAGAAACCACAGCTAACTCAGTCGAAGAGCAAAAGCTATATATTTACAAGCATATATGGAAAGCAGGTTATATATATAACACAATATATACAGGTATTTACAATATATACACAGAAATACACAGCAAAGACAAATAACACAACAAAAATCCCTCCCTCAGGGAGGGATCCCCTCTTTGGAACCCCCTCTCTCCCCCCCTTACCTCCCTTTTTCCCCAAAAAGGGGTTAGAGAGAGAGAAAGGCAAGTTACTAAGGAAAAGAGTTGTTAGCAAGCTTCAAAAGCCCATGCAGGATTAGTGTTTGCTTATCTGAAGGCCAAGTCCAGCAGTTCGCAGAAGAAGCAGGCAGGGAGAACAGGCTGAAACACCCAACTGCCCCAACTCCCAAACCGAACTCAACTGAGGAAAAAATTTTCCAACCGCTTCACAATCTAAAGCTGAATTTTTGTTTATCAACCAATGAAATTCGTTTAGAATATCAGAATGTTTTGGTTCTAGTACCAAAAACATTAGCCAGTGTGTTCCAGCAGTGTTTGTTCTTAAAGGCACAGCCTCAAACGACCACAGCAGGAAAAAGCACTTGTTTACTCACTGGGGTAATATTTATAGAAGATCTCGAGGCTGGGTTTGACCAATGGGCATTCTCATAAACAACTGGCTTCAGCCTATGGGAAAGCATGAAGCTAGAATTCTTCCATATTTGGAGAATGCACGAGCACAGCATGAACCAGCAGCGTGCTAGCCTGGCTTTTGTCTTCCTCCTGAGGGAGGGGGAGCTTGCCCACATGCTGGGGCAAGATTCAATGTCTCGGCACAATGTGCCTTCACCACACCCTTAAAGAATTAAATTCTTTTAACTAAGTTAGAGCAATGTCCATTTTCCAAGCGTGTTTAATCCATTTATGGTTTTTAATTCACAGACTCACAGAAACATTCAGGTTGGAAAAGACCCTCAGGACAACCAAGTCTAACCAATAACCCTACCCTACACAGTTCTCCCCTAAACCATATTCCCAGGCACCACATCCAAATGACCTTTAAACACATCCAGGACCGGTGACCCAACCACTTCCCTGGGCAGCACATTCTACTGCCTGGCCACTCTTTCTGTGAATTGTTTTTCCTTAATGTCCAGTCTAAACCTACCCAGTTGTAGCTTTAAGCCAATCCCTCTTGTTCTATCACTAAATACCAGTGAGAAGAGACCAGTACCAGCCTCTCCACAACATCCTTTCAGGTAGTTGTAAAGAGTGATGAGGTCTCCCCTCAGCCTCCTCTTCTCCAAACTAAGCAGCCCCATCTCCTTCAGTTGCTCCTTATGAGACTTGTTTTGCAGGCCCTTCAACAGCTGCGTTGCCCTCCTCTGCACTCACTCCAGCACCACATCTCTGGTATATTGAGGTACCCAAAACTGGAAACAATACTCAAGGTGGGGCCTTACCAGAGCTGAGTATGAGAGGACAATCACCTCCCTACTCCTACTGGACATAGCATTTTTGATACAAGCCAGGATGCCATTGGCTTTCTTGGCCACCTGGGCACACTGCTTGCTCATATTCAGTTGCTTGTCAACTAGAACCCCCAGGCCCCTTTCTGGCAGACAGCTTTCCAGCCACACTTCCCCAAGTCTGTAGCATTGCTTGGGGTTGTTGTGACCCAAGTGAAGGACCTGGTATCTGGCTTTGTTGAAGCTCAATCCATTAACATTGGCCCATTGATCCAATCTATCCAAGTCCCTCTGTAGAGCCTCCCTCCCAACACTCCCACCTAACTTGGTGTCATCTGCAAACTTACTGATGACACACTATGTCTTCATCAGGCTCATCAAAGGTGTTAAACAGAAGCAGTCCCAACACTGAGCCCTGAGGAATTCCACTTGAGACTGGCTGCCAGCTGGATTCAAGTCCATTGACCACCACTCTTTGGGCTGTTTGCCCAGCCAGTGCTTTATCCAGGAGAGTGTGTGCTCATCCAAGCAATGAGCAGCCAGTTTGTCACAAGAATAATCCTGATTTACAAGCCACAACGCTCAGGAACAATGACACCAGGAGCAGGTGGTTAACTTTGATTACTTTTTTCAGTTGGCAAACATATAAATGCATTAGAAGTCGTGTTTGTAGAGATGTCTATTATTGAGAAATCATTTTGGTGTATTATGAATTCTCTGTTTATGAAAATTTTCCTCTAATCTTTGTTTGGATAGGTTAGATAATCAGCTTGAAGAGTCTATAAATACATCAAATATTTCCTTTCACTTCCCTTCCTTTGCTAAAATTAATAATTTTTCATATTTGCTAACTAGTCATAATGCATTTTTAGATGTGAACTCTTGGTTTATTTAGTGAATTATCCTCCAAAGCAAGATTTCCTCTTCAAGAAAACTGAAGTTACACCACCAAAGCTCCCAAGCTTTTATCTAGTGGTTTGCCAACAGTTAATCAGTCTGTACAAAAAAACCTCTGTGTTACAGTGTAAGCAAACATCATGGAAAATAAGGATTCTAGTATTTTCTTTTCAGTTACTCTAATAACTTGTATGTCTGTGACAGAAAATTGTTTCTTGTTTCCTGACAGTTGACATTCTCACTGAGGCTTCTTTTGAAATTATACAGCTCTGTAGCAAACTGAAGGGAATAAGGCAGAGCTCCACTGGATCACTCTCTAGCAGGACCTATTTTTCCATTTACTGGCCATAGTGTGTAAAATTATAATCTTATCTCCTGTATCTCATGCAGTGAACACTTTATGTGTGGTGAATCCTTAAAGTTTTAACTCTATGTAAACAGCATCTCTATTTTTTTATGCAAAGAAATTAGTCTGAAAGGGGATCTAAAAGCATAGGGATTTTTGATGTTTGACCAAAATGTATGTAATTCATAAAAATTAAGTAATAATTTTGTGCATTAACCTCATTGATACCTGTCTTTTCCTGTTCTCCAAAATTCCCATTCTTTGTTCACACATCTCTCCATGGTCCTTTTCCTCTATTACTTTGTTAGTAATCTATGTAATACTATTGTGAAAAAAGATGTATTGTAGTGTAATCTAGGAGGAAGTAGTTAGTGACCTGCTGTGCCACTTAGACCCTAACAAGTCTATGGGTCCAGAGCGGATTCATCCTAGGTACTTAGGGAGCTGGCCCAAGAGCTGGCTAAGCTGGAGAGGTCTAGATGACTGGAGGTTGGCCAATGTGGCACCCATCAAGAAGAAGGGCTGAAAGGAGGATACGAGGAACTACAGGCCTATCAGCCTGACCTCAGTGCCTGGCAAGGTTATGGAGCAGATCATCCTGAGTGCCATCAGCTGCCATGTACAAGACAACCAGGGGATCAAGCCCAGCCAACATGGGTTTAGGAAAGGAAGGTCCTGTCTAAACAATCTATCTCATTCTATGACAGAGTGACCTACCTGGTAGACGAAGGGAACACTGTGGATGTGGTCTACCCAGGCTTCAGCAAAGCCTTTGATACAGTCTGCCACAGCATCCTCATGGAAAAGCTGGCAGCCTATGGCTTGGACAAGTGCACCCTTCTCTGGGTTAAAAGCTGGCTGGATGACTGGGCACAGAGAGTGGTTGTGAATGGTGCAGCATCCAGTTGCCACCCAGTGACCAGTGGTGTTCCCCAGGGAGCAGTACTGGGCCCCATTCTATTCAACATCCTTATTAATGACTTGGATGAGGGGATCGAGTCAAGCATTAGTAAATTTGTGGATGACACCATGTTGGCAGGAAGTGTGGGTCTCCTGGAGAGTAGGAGAATGCTGCAGATGGACCTGGACAGGCAATGGTATGAGATTCAATGAGGCCAAGTGCAGGGTCCTGCACTTTGGCCACAATAACCCCATGCAGTGCTACAGACTGGGGGATGAGTGGCTGAAGACTTGCCCGGCTGAGAGTGACCTGGGGATATTGGTTAACAGCCAGCTGAACATGAGCCAGCAGTGTGCGCAAGTGGCATGGAAGGCCAATGGCATCTTGGCTTGTATCAGGAATAGTCTGGCCAGCAGTACTAGGGATGTAATTCTGCCCCTGTACTCAGCACTGGTGAGCTCTCACCTCAAGTGCTGTGTGCAGCTCTAGGCCCTTCACTTCAGGAAGGATATTGAGGAGCTGGAGAGAGTCCAGAGGCGAGTGACAAGATTGGTGAGGGGGCTGGAGGAAAAGTTGTATGAGGAAAGGCTGAGGGAGCTGGGGTTGTTCAGCCTGGAGAAGAGGAGACTTAGAGGGGACCTCATCACTCTCTACAACTGTCTAAAAGGAAGTTGTAGTCAGGTGGGGAACAGGATTTTCTCCCAGGCAACAAGTGACAGGACAATAGGGCATGGTATGAACCTGCACCAGGGGAGGTTTAGATTAGATATCAGGAAGGACTTCCTCATAGAAAGGGTGTTTAGGCACTGGAATGGGCTGCCCAGGGAGGCAGTGGAGTTGCCATCACTGGAGGTCTTTAAGAAAAGTCTTGATGTGGCACTTGGTGACATGGTTTAGCTGATATCATGGTATTAGTTCATAGGCTGGACTTGATGATCTCAGAGGTCTTTCCCCGTCTGAATAATTCTGTGATTCTATGATTCTGTTCTGTAATAAAAATCATGTGAAAAACAGATTTATATGGAGTAACTTAAAGTGTCTATTTCCAGACATGACCAGAGACAGAAAAAGAGTTATAGTGGACTGGGATGGAAGGAGGCTTGATTTAAACTTTGTCACAGAAAGGGTCAGTTACATAGAAAGAGGGTAATTTAAATGAAGTGCTAAGGGTGCAAGCTTCTGAGATAGTCAGTTCTTGGTGTTCAGGCACTAATATTGTCCATCACAGCATAGCCTTAGGTAAGAAGGTACTAAAGTCTAAATGAAGTTGAGTACTTTTTATTGTGGTGATCCCAGCACCAGGCAAAGATTGTGCAATTTCTTGTGCCAGCAGACAAAGTGATCTACATATATTATTTTATTTCTAAATAGAGTGGACAGCTAGTAAATCCTTACACCTCTTCATCTTTCAGTGCACAATCATGTCTTGGTCTGAAACAACTATTTTTTTAACCTTTGGGGCATCAAAGGAAGTAATGAATAGTTCTTTTATATTCTTAGAGGACTGATGGGCATTACTGAATGACACATTAGGTTTGAGGGTGAAAAGGAGAGAGGAAAACTGGCAGAAGGCAAACAGTCTATTATTGCCTTTTCCTTGCAGCAAACAAACAAACAAAAAAAAGAATACTTTTTAATCTGCTTCTCAGGGGATCACCATAAAATTCTGATTATCCATATATATTTTGTATGTGTGCAGCCATGTGAGTAGCAGCATTAAACTTTTTTGTTGTCAGGTAGGATTTTTAGCACCTCAAAGCTCTTGGTGTGTCTAGTCTTAAACTAAATTGTTGAACCTATAAAAATTTTAATTCCTCTTGGCCCTGAAACTGAAATTTCTATGCCAGCTGCTTAGAACATGACAGTGTGCACCTCAAAATATATGACACTATGTGTGGTTGAACAGGCACTAAGTTTTTTGTAAAAGGGACAGGAGACGAAACAATGCATTGATAATTTAAACAGATCTAAATTGAAACGTAGATATGTACCTCATGGACAATGGCACAGTGAAATTTATGGGATTAGGTTATGATATGATATTTTAGAAATTCCTTATGAATATTTTTGAAACTAGAATCTTGGTAATTATTATGATTTAAAAATCACGTCAGCCTGAAGAGTAGGATTACAAGGATGAGAAAAAGCCTAGATAAGTTTCTCTGTGGGAAACAGTGATTCTTATGCCAAAGGTTTCTTCTGATCATTAATTCTGAAGAATGGTTACAGTTTAAATAACTTTTAATGGTCCCTCTCAATGATCAGCCCCACATTCAATCTGAATGTGCAGTTTCTAAATAAAACAAGTGGACTGCTGTCCCTCCCAAATTCCATGCTACAAGAGAATCTGACTAGCTACTGTGTGCATATAATTTATATCAGGATAAAGCAGTGAAAAATTTGGAGACTATGCAGTGACCTGTCTTAAAATTCTTTTAAGATACACCTCTCAGCTTTACTGTCTGTCTCCTCCTTTGCATATTCTTTACTGCCATTTCATATTGCAGTATGCATATATGCAAATTCACCTTTGAGTGGAAGCCTTTGTGTCTGCAACAAATGGACATGATTGAGAGAAGACATGGTTGTAACTAAAAAAAAAAAAAGCCACAGTTCACAATTAAGATAGCTACTTGATTCAAGTTTTTTATTATTATTATTACTATTATTATTATTATTATTATTATTATTATTATTCTCTTGCCTAGACAATTTGGAAGCCTAAAAAGCACAAACATACACAGTATAAAATTCATTATTATTTGTTGCAAATGAGAGACATTTCCATAGAATGGAATCCTGAACATTCCAAGGGGTACCCACAGTATTCTGATTAACTCTTTCTTATATCTCTCTTTAAATATACACAAAATACTATCATGTATTTAACTATGTGTTCCTTGTTTATCTGTCAAAGACTCTTTACCAGTGGTACCAGCCCCTCTGGAAGGCACCCAAAACACTTCCAATTAAAAACTGTCTGACCATAGATAATAAAAGCATATTACATGCATGGTAAATAATGGTTCTTAGCATAATGTATTCTGTGAGCAATATTTTAAGGACACCATATGTGTTCCCTGTATAATGAGCTCTTCCCTTCATCAGTACAACCAACAGCCTCTCAAATCTAGAGCTAAAAACATTAATTTGTTGGGTTATGTTTTTTTGTAAACATTAACCAGTCGGTTTTCCTTCTTTATCTTTAAAATTGCTTTCTCTATTTTCTGCATTACCATTCTCCTTCAAAGTAGAGTACACCCTGAAATGTAAAAGAAAATTTTCCAGAAAAGCAAGAATTTCCATTTTTGGAGATATAATCTTAATGCATACATAACTATATCTACATGAAATATATGTCTGTGTAATGTATATGCGCATGAGTGTTTGGCATTATGTTTATGTATATATGTGCATATAAATACATATAATGCAGACATAATGCTTAAACCAGCTGTGCTAAATGTTAATGACACAACAAATAAGAAATATTTTCTTAATTTGGTTTTAAATACAGTATTAATATAGTGGGATTCTTCCATATCCTACAATAATGTATTGGGTTGAACTGAGCTGGAGTTAATTCTCCTCACAGTATTCTAGTGCTGTGGTGTTTTGTTTCTTTTTCCAGCAGTAGTTGATAACACAGCAGTGTTTTGGCTACAGCTAAATCCAGTATTCAAGCCGTGTCCTTTCAACATTTCCCTGCCCCAGGAGTACATTGAGGGGTGGGCAAAATCTTGGGAGGGGACACAGCTGAGCCAGCTGACTCAGACTGGCCAAAGAGGTATTCCTTACCATATGACGTCAGCTCAGGTATAAGTAGGAAGTGAAAGAAGGAAGTGTGGGGATTCGTCTATGGCGTTTATCCTCCCGAGGAACCATCAAGCTTAGAGAGCCCTGCTTCCCGAGACCGACCACCATCCTGCCGATGGGAAGTAGAGACTAACATCTCTCTCTCTGCTTTCTTTGCTTCCGCATGGTCTATTGCTATTTGCTCATTAGTGTTATTAAATTGCTCTTATCTTATCCCTGGCTTCTGTTATATTTTCTTTCCCTTCTTCCCCTCTTCACTTAAGAGGGGGAGTGATAGAGTGGCTTGGTGGGTATCTGGCCTCCAGGCCAGGGCCAAACCACCACAAATAAATAATAATGCTAAGGAATGCTTTGTGACTGCGTAATTGAGGTGACAACACATCTTAGTGTATGCACATCTAACTGTTTTGAGGGGGTGGAATTATCTTTCTCTGATGTGAAAAGTCTTCTGTTCTGTATAAGACAAACTATTGGTTTCATAGAAAATCTGTTCTTACCTAGTGCTTAGACCTTTTCCTACAGAGATGTCTGTATTGCTTACACACAAACATAAATAAATATAAATCATACTTTCCACATTTGAAGATCTCAGACTGTTTTACAAATTATGTAGAAAAGAAACAAAAGACTGTGTCATACCATATGCATCATCCAGAACCGGAATCTATTTTAAACACACAATGAAATGTATATAGTTGTCACTCACAGGTTGAAGGTGAAAATGAAAAACATTCAACATATACTTTGGTCTCAGTAAGAGTAGTCATTTTTCCACTCCTGGAAAGACTGATCCACGAGTCCAGCGTGTCAGGATCAGAACTTTTATTAGGAAGGAACTACATGAACTTACAGGTTATTTAATAAATTACTATTTTGGAGGTTTTGTAGCTTGCAAGCACAGAGCAATTGAAAACAAATTATTTCTATAGATAGATCAAGACTTAGGGAAGTAAAACAGTAAGGATCCACTAATGACAGCCACAAACACTGAAACTAAAGCAGTTTGGTTTGCAATAGAATTGTGAGTTGTTGTTTTGTTTTTTCTTTGTTTTGTTTCTGTGTCTTTGGATTTTGTTTGCTTGTTTTCTTGTTGTTGTTTATTCACTTTTTACTGAATTATGTTAGACTTTTTCATTATTTCCATGTTTACTGATGGTGTTTTTTCTTGTCCATCCATTAGTGATCTGTAGTGGTTTACTCTACTGTGACCATTTTAGGCTATGCGTTTAAGAAAGGGACAGTTACGGGAACACTCTGGATGAATGTTTTGGTATAAGAATGAAAACAAAGATAAGTCTAAATGAATTTCATTGGTAGATTGGTAGAATCCAACTTTAAATTTCAGCTTTAGTTCAGTTTGAATCTCAGTCAGTTCAGTCTGTCTGTTTCAGTCTCTCTGAACAGCTGTCTTCTGTCTGTGCTGGCGGGTGCTGACCTTCAACTAACCAGATAAGAAACTAATTCTTGCATACACTTTGAGCTAATAGAATCTCCTCCTTAATAATTACATTTTCTCTCTCTAACCCTTTTTGGGGAAAAAAGGGAGGAAGGGAGAGAAAGGGGTATTTTGAGGGGGGATCCTCCTTGGAGGATGGAAGGATTTCTGTGTTACATTCTTTGCAGTATATTTCTGTATATAATGTAAATACTGTATATTGAGTATATATTCACTGCATCTCATCCTGCTTGTAAATATAGCTTTATTTTGCTCCTCCCACTGAGTTAGTCGTGGTTTCTTTGTGTGTGTGGGGGAGAACTGAACCTCTCACCACCACAGCTACATAGTAACAATACCGATGTTAGAAACTGTTGAACGGTCTGCACTCCTAAAACAGGGACTGTGTGTATGTTCCCATGCATTCTTACCATTAAATGGCAGTATTTGCAAAACCAATAAAATATGCTTCTGTTCTATCAAGCTACTGAAAATATCTCACCTTCCTTCTGTTGCTTGCTAGATTTTTGGTTTGGGTTGGATTTTTTGTTTGGTTGGTTGGTGGTTGTTGGTGGTGGGTTGGTTGGTTTGTTTGTTTTCCAAATACATGAATACCTAATTATCTGCAGACTCACTCCTTGGCCCTGCTGGGTTTAAAACAGTTTAAGAAATTCAGCAAGATATTATAGGAGACCCAGATACACTTACAGAACAACTGATCCTGTTGCCTCATTCCCACAGGAAAGCAGCCTGCACATAGTTGCAATTTACTGGGGGAAAAAAAAAAAAAGGGACTGGAATATCCATGTGTCACAGATAAGTATATAGGCCATGGAAATGTGTCTTCATGCCTGCTTACATCTGATCATCTGCCTTTGTTTCTCAATTTTGCTTGTTCTCCAACTCCCACATAAACTACAATTACTCCAAAAATAAACACTAAAAAGGAAAATAGTTTCATAACATTGCATGCTCTTTTCTTAATGGTGGCAGTTTTTTGTTTCAGTATACCCAAAGAAAGAATATGAATATGCTGAATGTGAATATGAAACCTCACTTTAAAAGAAGCAACATTAACTGTGTAACTACCTCTTGTCGTAGTCACCACCACAGACATTATCCTAGCCCTAGAACTCTCAAACATAACTCACACAGTCACTCTACCAAACAAAACACCTACCTCAACTTCTCCTCCTCAGCAGGCTACTTCAATCCCCTCACCCACCACACTAGCTCCACAAACCTCCTAAAGACTGACCAAAGAAATTACTGCCCGCCTAATCAATCTACCTTGGAAGAACTCTAGGTCTTATTTAAACATTTATTCAAGACTGATTTTGTTATTCTTAGTAGAAATATTCATTTATACACAAATGTATAAGCAAGTCATAATGTGAGATTTCTTCTATGCCCCAGAGCCATGGGATTCCTAAGAAGTGAATTGTTCTCTGACGCTGCTCTTCTCACTTTTACTATTCATTATACAGGGAACCTAGTGAAAGCACACTTCCTTTCTCAGCTCCTTAATGATGCACCAAGTAGGCTAAACAATAGCAGTGACATTTCCACTGCTACCTAATGGCCCAGAGATCATTATAGGAGGGCTCTTCTGCTGATGGTGGAAATCTGTGAGTCTGTGATCCCCATCAGCTTTCTCCATCATTGGAAAGCTTCCGAAGAAAATTCAGTGTTTTCAGTACACAAGTGAGTTTCCGTTTCTCAGGCAAAACTTTTTGCTACAGTCTGGTGAGTAGACATAGTGTTCTAGCTTGGGGTTCATACTATAGCAATTTAGGACCCAGAAGAAGAAAAACTATCTCGTTTGATTAACAAAGTGAAGTTAATGGAAAATCAGATGATGTGGAGAGATCATTGAGGTCTCTTTCAACCTTGGTGATATTGTGATACTGTGACAAGTCAGGAGGACACCAGGTAGCATGAATCCTTCATTACCCTAGAAATTTTGTTACCTTAGAAATCTTGATTCAGGCGGTATGTCTTGGAAACAGCATCTCCCAAATAACTGTCAGGTTTGTTTCCCATGTTCCCTTTCTTTTTTATATAGGTCCAATTCTTATTTTCTACATTTGCTATGGTGTGTAAGACTGAGCTAAAGTCAGCTTTCCCTAAATTAATTTATATTTCACCTATTTCCATGATGAATAAACTCTATTCCTCCACATTCAGTGGCTATCCAGTTTGACTCTGAAGGTTATACTGAATGTATGCATATAAAATCTGCCCTTTTCTGGAATATATTTACTTGCTTCCACTGCTGTAGCATGGCAGCAGCAAAGATATTTCAAATTCTATTTTAGCAGAAAAATTCTATGTGACCTCAGAAATTAAATGTATT
The DNA here is from genome assembly GCF_014839835.1 of Dryobates pubescens. Classification (NCBI taxonomy): domain Eukaryota; kingdom Metazoa; phylum Chordata; class Aves; order Piciformes; family Picidae; genus Dryobates; species Dryobates pubescens. The sequence continues at coordinate 81,252,071 of NC_071657.1, read as the reverse complement.
CTCTTAGTGACTATATTGCTTATATTTTCCTGCCTCATACTAGTGCTCGAATATGCTAAAAACAGTATCCTCATGTGAAAGACTAAAAGCTTGTCTCTCCTGGTGTGACTTAACAAAGATAAAATCACTTGCTGCTTGCCCAGACAATAGCTGATGTGTGTTGGGCTGAGCCACTGGAAGGTGCAAAGATAACATTACTCACTGGACCACAGCTGGCCTCATAACAATGCACCGAGGCCACCTTCAGGAATATGCATAAAACAAGATAATCTCCACCCATCAAATACCCTGGAAAGGGAGGATGGTGAGACTAGGGATTCACCACCTCGCCCCTGATTTCCTGCGGGACAATACTTGGACACACAGATAAGGACTGAAAAAAAAAAACTGTATAAAAGACTTGAGCAACTACTGGCTCAAAAGAAGAAAAACAGGGAACCAAAAACACAGAAAAATAAAAATGGAGAACCAAAAACACAGCAGGAAAACACAAATGAAGAAAAACACAGGAGAAGGACAATGACACTGAGAAGGAAAGCATGAGAGAAGGAAAAGCCTGGGACAATGCTGCTCTGAAGAAAAGAGGCCATGGATCCTGGAAGAAGCAGACCAAACCCTCTCTCCGTGTCCTAAGTTCTGCCTGCTGCAAGTCATGGAGCTGAAGAGGCTGCCCAAAGGACCACTTCTCTTCTACAGTCAATGCCTCAGCACCATTTCTCTACAGACCAAACATCTCCTGCAGCACCTTTCCTCCACAGACTCAAACTGTCTTTGGGGGGGGGGGAGGGGGGAGGGGTGTGGTAATATAATTCCTTTCCTCCTCTCTCTCTTCTCTCTCTCCTTATTTTCTCTCTCTCCCCTTCTGATCCATCCATTTTATTTATGTAATAAATAGTCTAGCTGTTGATATTTGGGCCTCATTTGTGCCTCTAATTTCACAACATGGGAATATTCAAAAGAACTGAGTCTCTTTCCCTCTCTGGACTGAGACATTAATATTGCTGTAGTCAGCAGGATTCCCATGCAGTGAAAGTATCACAGCAAGACTATTGCATTTCTGAGAACCCCGAAATGTGTGTGTGTGTCTGAGGCGTACTCTGAGTACGAAGTGAATGCGGAGTGCAGATTCGTGTTTTCACTCTCTTGAGAGGGAAGTGGCCAGAGAAGGACAAAGTGAAAGTTTTCAGAGAGACTGTGTGGGAGTTCTCAAAAGCTTTAAATGTGTGTGCTTTCTTAGGGAAGATTAACAGGGGTACAAATATTGATTTTATAGTGTGACCTTCCCAAGAACCCAGTTTTGGTGATATTTGTAAAGTGTGTATTCTCTCAGGGAAAGTGTGGCTTCCCTGAGAAGCCCAGTATTGACGCAAAAGTTGAGAAACTTTTGCAGGTGTGTGTTCTCTCAGGGAAACAGAGTGAATCTTCTCTAAGAATCACAGGGTTCTTGTCCTGTTGTAAGAGAACATTTGAGGAACAAAAGCTGAGAAGCTTTTGCAAGTGTGGGTTCTCTCAGGGAAATAGTATGACTTCCTTGAGAAGCCCAGGTTGGTTGTTTTTTCTTGTGTGTGACTTCTCCTGAAAAATCTATTGAGTATTTTTCCTGGAGAAGAATATTTTGGAGTAAGCCTTTTAAAAGTGTACATTTTTCCAGGGAAGATTTTGTTGGTAACAAAAGAAATGGCCCAGAGTGAGAGGCTTTTGAACCTTTTAGAAGCTTATGGTGCCCACCCATCTGTACAGGTACTTGACTGGGCCCGTGAAAATTGGATAATTTCCACAGTATGGCTGAGAGAATTGTGGCCCTGCAGAAAGATGCAAGAGCAAAAGCCGGAAAAGGCAAAGCTTTTGTTTGTGCGGTTTTAGGCGCCTGCTTAGCTTCTTCAGTGAACGAAAAAGAGTTATGGCATGAGTAGAAGAATAAAACTATTTCCTCTTTGCAGGATGTAGTTTCATCACTACAAAGCCATGTTGCCACTTTGAAAGATGTAGTGGCAGATCTTAAAATCCAATGGGTAAAGGAAAGGAGGCAAAATTCATATTTGGACTCAAAAGAGGGTGTGAGTTACCTGGAGTCTGGCCCTATGTACCCTTGTGCAGAATTGACATCAGCTAAGGAAGCTGCTGTGCATGTCAGACCTCTCATTAAAACTGAAGTTTTATATGAGGATGGGGAAACTACCCCCACTATCACAACTAAAGACGCACCTTTCTCCTACATTGTACTAGGCAAAATTCGTAAAGAATTTGCACACTCTGCTGGGGAATCACAGCATCACAGTATCACAGTATAACTAAGGTTGGAAGAGACCCTAAGGATCAGTGAGTCCAACCTGTCTCCACAGACCTCACAACTAGACCATGGCACCAAGTGCCATGTCCAATCTCCTCTTGAACACCTCCAGGGACAGTGACTCCACCACCTCCCTGGGCAGCCCATTCCAATGACGAACGACTCGCTCAGTGAAGAACTTTCTCCTCACTTTGAGTCTAAACCTCCCCTGGTGCAGCTTGAGACTGTGTCCCCTTGTTCTGGTGCTGGTTGCCTAGGAGAAGAGACCAACCCCTTCCTGGCCACAGCCTCCCTTCAGGTAGTTGTAGAGGGCAATGAGGTCACCCCTGAGCCTTCTCTTCTCCAGGCTAAATAATCCCAGCTCCCTCAGCCTCTCCTTATAGGCTCAAGGCCTCCCACCAGCCTTGTTGCCCTTCTCTGGACATGTTCAAGTGACTCAATGTCCTTCTTAAACTGAGGGGCCCAGAACTGGACACAGTACTCAAGGTGCGGCCTGACCAATGCAGAGTACAGGGGCACAATGACCTCCCTGCTCCTGCTGGCCACACTATTCCTAATACAGGCCAGGATGCCATTGGCCTTCTTGGCCACCTGGGCACAATGCTGGGTCATGTTTAGGTGGCTGTCAATCAGCACCCCCAGGTCCCTCTCTGTTTGGGAGCTCTCCAGCCACTCTGACCCCAGCTTGTAGCTCTGCATGGGGTTGCCGTGGCCAAAGTGCAGCACCCGGCACTTGGACTTGTTAAAGCCATGCCATTAGACTCTGCCCATCTGTCCAGTCAGTCAAGATCCCTCTGCAGAGCCTTTCTATCCTCTAACTGACCAACATCTGTTTCTAACTTGGTGTCATCTGCAAACTTGCTGATGACTGACTCAACCCCCTCATCCAGATCATCAATCTGAGGTGGAATATGTATGGTGAGTTTCAAAAACTAGAGGTGATCAGATTATGTTAACAGAAGCTGAAGCCATGGGGTATTGGGCTGATAATGTGTTTCTAACTGTGAAAACCAGAAGTGAACCCTGGAGCCTTACCCAGCGAGCTGCCTACTGGGCAGGGGGTTTTGATCCAAAGGAGAGAGGGGAACCTGTAGTTCTGCAGGGAGGGATGAATCAGATAATGGCGAATGTGCAAAAGGCTTCATGCCTGCTAATGATATATGAAAGAGAACTAAAACATCATTTTGAATCCCCCTTTCTCTCCTGGTGGATGCAAACAGAACAACTCCTTTGATCAGGGGTCTCCCAGACTCACTTAAAATAAGAGGTATCCAGCTCCAAAAAGAAATACCTAATACCCCACTTTCTTCCAGGATGCAAGCTGCTCTAAGGGAAAATTCAGCATCTGGAGGGAGCCAGCCTGACTTGAAGCCATGGACATGGGAAGAAGTGGGAAGGGAGTTACTAGACTATGCCAGGCAGTATAGTATACCTGAGTAAATTAAAAAAAAAACCTCAAACTAGAGGCTTGAGACATGTGAAAATTATTCACCCACCAAGCCCCCAGAGCCAGTTGTGCTGTATTCCTAGTAGCACCTGGCTAGGGTCAGGGAACACTTGAATCCCTGGCAATATTGGTGGGGGTTGGGTCAGAAGAAAGGTGTTCCAAAAGAAGTGGTTAATGGGGTATCGACAAGGCAATTAGAAATCATTGTGAAATGCTGGCCTGAGCCTAAAGAAAGGGCAGAGGCCACTGCTCCCCTCTTGGTGGGACCATTTGGTGAGGGGAGGGATATGCCCCCCAGGGCAACTAAGGGCTTCATTTCTCAGTGGTGAGTGGGGGGTGAAACATGAGTCAGGAGATCACCAAAAAAAAAAAAAAAAGTAAAAAGTACTTGGTTTTGGAAAAAGCTTTTGTTTATGCTTAGCTTGGCTTTGAGAGAACCTGAAACAACCAGTGATACTTACAGGCCCATTCAAGCTAATTAATCCAGCTCATTCAGGGACATCACCTGAGAGGGTGGCTCAGAGAACCTCTGTGGGGGAAACCTGGAAATACCAGTTTTGTATATTTTGAGGTTGTGTTTCGTATTTAAGTTCTAATGCTGAAGATTACCTGATGTATTGTCAGAAGGACTAGTTACCATATATAAGACCTCTCAAGTTTTGCATCACAGAAGACATCTCTTCAAGGACTATAGTTTCCATAGCCCCGCAGATGCATTCAGATCTGGAAGGAAGCTCTCACTTCAATTCCAAACTGAAGGACTCATGGGGTGGGAGGGTATTGGTTTGTTCTCCTGGCTTCCAGGAGGAACAAGGATGCCTCCATTTTTACTAGCAGGACAGAACGTCTACCAGACAGCTGGCCTACAGAGCTGGCAGAAGGAGCCAGGGAGCTGCATAGTTTCCCAATGTTCCATGAGCAGGAGATCGGAGCTCTCCTCAGCTGCTTGGATCCCCACAAGTCCATGGGTCCAGATGGGATCCATCCTAGGGTGCTGAGAGAGCTGGCAGATGAGCTGGCCAAGCCACTCTCCATCATTGTTCAGCAGTCCTGGCTCACTGGAGAGGTCCCAGAAGACTGGAACCTGGCCAACGTGGTACCCATCCACAAGAAAGGCCGGTTGGATAAGCCAGGGAATTACAGGCCTGTCAGCCTGACCTCAGTGCCAGTCAAGATTATGGAACAGGTCATCCTGAGTGCAATCACACAGAACTTAGAGGATGGCCAAGGGATCAGACCCAGCCAGCATGGGTTTAGGAAGGGCAGGTCCTGCCTGACCAATCTGATCTCCTTCTATGATCAGGTGACCCACCTGGTGGATGTGAGGAGGCCTGTGGATGTAGTCCTCCTGGAACTCAGCAAGGCCTTTGACACCATTCCCCATAACAAACTCCTGGCCAAGCTGTCAGCCCATGGCTTGGATGGGAGCACACTGCATTGGGTTAGGAATTCGCTGGAGGGCTGAGCCCAGAGAGTGTTGGTGAATGGTGCCACATCGAGCTGGAGGCCAGTCACTAGTGGTGTGCCCCAGGGATCAGTGCTGGGCCCTGTGCTCTTTAATATCTTTATTGATGATCTGGATGAGGGCATTGAGTCCATCATCAGTAAATTTGCTGATGACACCAAGCTGGGGGCAGGAGTTGATCTGCTGGAGAGTAGAGAGACTCTGCAGAGGGACTTCAATAGGCTGGACAGATGGGCAGAATCCAACAACATGAGATTTAACACATCCAAGTGCCGGGTTCTGCACATTGGCCACAACAACCCCATGCAGAGCTACAAGCTGGGGTCAGAGTCGCTGGAGAGCAGTCAGGCTGAGAGGGACCTGGGGGTGCTGGTCGACAGTAGACTGAACATGAGCCTGCAGTGTGCCCAGGCAGCCAAGAGGGCCAATGGCATCCTGGCCTGCATCAGGAACAGTATGGCCATCAGGAGCAGGGAGGTCATTCTGCCCCTGTACACTGCACTGGTTAGGTCGCACCTCGAGTACTGTGTCCAGTTCTGGGCCCCTCAGTTTAGGAACGATGCTGACTTGCTGGAAGGTGTCTAGAGAAGGGCAATGAAGTTGGTGAGGGGCTTGGAACACAAGCCCTATGCAGAGAGACTGAGGGAGCTGGAGTTGCTTAGCCTGGAGAAGAGGAGACTCAGGGGTGACCTTATTGCTGTCTACAACTACCTGAAGGGAGGTTGTAGACAGGTGAATGTTGGTCTCTTCTCCCAGGCAAGCAGTACCAGAACAAGAGGACACAGTCTCAGGCTGCACCAGGGGAGGTTCAGGTTGGATGTTAGGAACAAGTTCTATACAGAGAGAGTGATTGCCCATTGGAATGGGCTGCCTGGGGAGGTGGTGGAGTCGCCATCATTGGAGGTTTTCAGGAGAAGACTTGATGGGGTGCTTGGTGACATGGGTTAGTTGTTTAGGTAGTGTTGGATTGGTTGATGGGTTGGACGCGATGATCTTGAAGGTCTCTTCCAACCTGGTTTATTCTATGTATGTATTCTGTGTATGTGTTCTTTCACCTTGTGTAATTACCTGTTTTAATTTTGTTCTATTTTGTTGGTATTGTTACTCTTTCACCTTATGTAAGTTCCAGTTGTATACAATTGATTCAACATGTAGTGTCCAATATGCAATTTGTGTCTAATGATGGCATAAAACAGATTTATGCCATTAGCCAATCAAAACTTATGCCTATCGTAAAAATTGTTTACATCTTTCCTTTCCTTTCTTTTCTTTCTTTCTTGCTTTTATCTTTGATTGACAGGGTGGTGTGAGAGTCTCTCCTGCTGTGACTCAAGAAAGATAAAATCACTTGCTGCTTGCCCAGACAATAGCTGAGGTGTTATTACCCTGTTATTACAATAGATCGTTACGTATAAGCACTTTTCCTGTCAATAAGATTTTTTTGCACCAATTGTCATTAACAATTATTGACTTTGCTTATTTTATTCAGCTGTTGTCAATACTGTGGTGTACATGTCCCAGTGAAATGATGGATCTCTAGCATGAAAAAATTTTGTTCTTTTCACAAGTGACAGGGTAGACTCCAGTTTTGTTCTTGATATTTTACAACATTTGTTTGTCCTCAGCCTTGAAGCCTTGTCATACTGTTTGGAGTATTAGTGTGGATCAAGACTATCCAGGGGAAGATGTGAATTGAGATTGGCACAAAGTGTGTGATAGGTACTAGTGATGAATTTTCATTGTGCTGAGATTTTAGGCATGACAGTTATTGGCAAGGCAATCCAAAATAATCCCATTCAAACCTGCCAGATTTGCTACAACATGATATGTTCCTGAAGATCCTTGCCAGAATAATGATTGATGCCTGCTGCCAGTCAGTGTTGAGACTCAGTCACTTCTTGTTGCTATTTAACTATGGCTACACAGAGCATTTAGCAAAACAAAGGGCCATATTTGATGTTTAATGAACAAGGCTGCCTGTAATTGCTCATTTAATAGGTGCACATCTTTGTCCATGGTATGGCAAGCTTGGACAAATCAATTTACTTACTTTTGCTTCTGTCAATCTATCACTTCAGACACAATAAAATAAACAGACAAATCCAGACATGCACACACATACCAAAAAGAAAAACCAAACCAACCAACAACACAAATAACAACAAAACCCCCACACCAAACAAAATCCTGCCATGCTGAACATCAATGAACTCTGCAGATCCTTGCAAGCTGTAGTTAAAACAGCACTTAATATCAGCACAAGTTTTCTGTGATGCACATTGAGACCTCGCAATAGACTCCAAGATGCTGGTTCGCAAGTCTAACTCCAAAGAGTCAGCTCTTTCCAATACATATTATTCCACTTGTCAAAAAACCCCCACAAAATAAAACAAATAAAAAACCTGGTGACCATATTAATCCTTTTAAACACTATGTTGGTTTTCTTTCCACCCTGATTCAGGGGTTGGTCATTGGGTGATGAATGAAGGCACAAACCCTGTTGTCATATAGCAACGAGATTCCAGAAATGCAGAGAGCAAAGAATCTCAGAAGTTGTCCCCAGAAGTCCTTTATTGCCACGTTGTAGAATCCCTGGCATTACAGAGCCTCAGAGTCCCATTTACAGTAGTCCTGGAAGCAGCTAATGGAAGTCCTAAGCATATCCCTTGATGCATCCCTACACTGCAGCCCTTGCCAGAAGTAGTAAACTATCAGAAGCAGAAGTCCCTAGCAGCCCTAACCAACGACGTTCCTACCTAAGCCCCTAATCCAAGAGTGAGAAATTGTGGGGTGCCAACTGGCAGAGAACAAACAGACTGAGTCCAAGATGGTTCAGCAGGCATTAGCCCTTAGCCATTTCATTAACACACATCATGTCTTCTATCTTCCACCACTCATGTTGACGCACCCTCTGTACTTAAGTGCCTCAATTAGCTTGTTGTCCACACCTCTCTCTCTCCTCTTAGTAGCCCCCAGAGTTCTCTTGTTTCTTCCTTTGTTATCCACAGATGTTCAGCCCAGAGTTGCTTGCATTCCCCATTCAAGGCAGAGCTATCCACCAAGGCTGAATCCCCTGTGGCCCCTTTCTTATCTGCACCTCTCTACAAGAGAGTGAGAGAGTGAGAGTAACTATTGCTCATAGTGGCTGTGTTTTATACTCTTTGTTATCAAGCCCTTAACCAGTAAAACCCAACCACATATATAAGCTAAAATCTTTTCCCAATAAGAGGTGCCAGCACGTCCAGGAGGAGGCTTTTGCAGTGTGTTGCAATCAAAGGGTGCCAACGTAAGGATGCTGTTCTTGACACACAGGAATGTTATTGTTTTGCTCTATGCAGAGTGCTAAGGAGTTGGTCGGCTAAGGAATCATGCACTCTGCACCTGTCCAGCAGCTGCCTTGAGAAAAGTGGCTGCAACATATGTTCAGCATTAACTGGACATCATTTTTGCCCCTGTTTTCTGCACTACAGTGTATTAAATCAGTTTTGCTTTTCTGTGGAATGTGAAATAATGAGTTCCTCTTTCTACTAGGAGAGAAAAGAACTTTTCTTTCCATTTTTTTCCTTTTAATTAAAAACAACCAACCAACCAAAATCCAAATACTTAAAGCTTTTCAATCCTTGCAGACATAAAGTGATGTCCAGGATAGATTCCAAAATATTCATCATCCTAAAATCTCCTGTGAATGTAGCAAATGCTCTCAGACCTGCAGGGTCTGTTCAGGAGCTGCTAGGAACCATTAAAATTTACATTTCTGTGCTTCCATAGTACTCTCACATTTCCTAAATCTATTTACTTTGCTGAAATATATCTAACATTTTTCCCCTTTCTTCCTACTCTATGTCTACTGAAGAAGGCTTTCACTCACACAGTTCAGCTGACAAGATGCAACAGGTCAGTAAACTGTGCCTATCATCTATGTACTGAGAAAAAAATGCACGCAGTATACATGCCATGTGCTAATCTACATAAACTAGAAGTGTGACTTACGTCTTCCTTAATAAGGAAGTGGGTTTTGTAATAATAATAAAAAAAACCAACAAACAAACAATTTGAACAGGTATACATGAGTAACTTCTGCATTACTCCACCATTGGGTTTTTTGTTGGTTTTTTTTGTTTGTTTGTTTGTGGTTCAGTTTTGGGGTTTTTTTTAACTCATATTGCCAATTAAATCATGTGAAGTTGGTTACTTATTTTGCTGTGTGTGATAGTGATATAGTTTTATATACACTGTGCTGCTTTTAATCTTCAGTAGATGGAAAATTGTTAGTCCTATGATTTTTTGCCAGGTTTAGGCTCTGCCTCTTCCTCCCCAGTTTTCAAATGGTTTTAGAATCTAAATGTAAATATTTTAAATATAAAGACTGAATTTGAAATTTAAATTCATGGGTTCAGGTGAGAAACAGTACAGGCTTTGTTCCTTAGGGGAAGAAGCTAAAATGTGCATTAAATCTACTGAATGAATTTAAGAGATTGACCAGCACATTTTGTACACAGTATGACTTGCAGGAACAGATCTCAGCTTGTGAAATACCTAGCTGATTTTCAGTTTGGTTGGATGGTTGGTTTGGGGTGGGTTGTTTTGGGTTTTTTTGGCTTTGTATTTTCTTTATCCATGAACAACCTGTAGAGTTCCTCCCAGTACAAACTATCAAGTTTCACACTACAAGTTTTTCAATGGCAGCCAGTCTGAAGGATGGTATATATGTACCCCCAGACAGCCGCATTGTAGAGCTAAAGGAGCTGCATCTAAATTCATGAGCAGATAAAAAGTAATCTGTCTAAAGTCTTTTTTTACCAGAATATACACTGATAATCACACCCCTTTGAATTACAAATGTTCCATAACCATTCAAACGGGTACCAAGTTACTGACAGTATTTGAAGTAATGACATAATAAAACACACTTTAAAAGACAAACCCATAATTTACTCACTTCTTGCTTTAAAATGTTCCAGAAATCTTTTGAGATTGTAACCAATGGGATACCAGATTTCATAGACCATCAAAGACTTGACTACATTTTAATAAACCAGAAAAAAAAAGAAGTAATTTTAGTATACTAGCTAGCTTTTGATTTTTTATTATTTCCTGTGTTTTTTCCACTTTAACTTCCTGCTCAGTTCTTTCTCTCTCCCTCTCCCCCTTTGTATTTTAAAACTAGACCTACTTGCATCTTTATCTCATTAACAAAAATATGACTTATTCTTTTCTCTTTAGAGACAACAGATGTAGCTTTATTCTCAGCTAAGTGTTATTATAGGGAAGGATTCTGAAATAAGACATTCCCTACAAACACTTTAGAAAGGGGATGTAACTTGCCTCAGAATCGATGCTATCTGCCCTTCTGTGCAATATAAAACAGCGATAAATAATAAGGTTGCTCAGAATAAGGTCTTGGACAAACTTGCATTGACTGTCTATTTTTTTTTTTATTTTATTTGCATCCAACTGTGTACAACCTGGGATTGAAAAGAAGTCAAAATCATCTTGATATTTTTCCCTTCCACATGAGGAAGAAGTCAAGCAAATTAAAATCACCAGCTTTTGTTTTCAAATACAAATGAATTCTTTATAGCTAGTTGAACTGAAAAACTCAAACAAATTGTCTAAATGATTATGTTGCATTCTTCTCTCCTGCTAACTTCTTGCAATGTTGTGAAAGGACTGAAGAGTAGTAAGAGTGTTGAACTCTCTCAAAGTTGTGTGATTATGGCGGTGCTTGACCAAAAAAGGTAGCTAGGTTTTGACCTTAAAATAAGAAAAGAAACATCATTTTTCAGGTGAGTTTTTTAGTCTTTGATCTTTCAAATTCAGCAAAAGAAATTGAATCAAACCAGTTTGGGTGCTTGTGAGTGAATGTGGCAGTTTAGATTGGGTGTCTCCTGTTACTGCCACATTAGTTACCTTCCAGTGTCCCAAGTGTCCAACCCAGTAAGGTGGACACAGGAAATGGCATATTTCATATCCATAAATCCTGTGCCCTATAAATCCATCTGCAGAGTCATTCTCTTTCTTCCCTCTCTGCTCCCATGGGAGATGCCCCCTATTGGGTAGCATTGGGAGAGTATCTCAAGGTATCTTACGCCTGCCTAGGCCTAATGTCAGGAGGCAGGGGCAAGCCAGTCTCAGACCTAGCCAGCCTGAGACTAGCCTAGGAGAGGGAGGGGACAAAAAGAACCCTGGGGGTTTTGGGTACACCCTTAGGTGGGGAGAAGGGAAGTGTTGGGGGGCCTTTGGGTGTGCTATAAGGGACTCCATGCTTTGGGATTCTTTGCCACTATGCTTTGTAGTTTCTGTAACACACTAATTGTTTTTCCATTTAAACTTTCCATCACTTTGCAATCCATTTGTGTGAATGTCATTCTTTTGCCCCTCTTTCAGGGGCAATAGAGGATATGTCCAGCCTCAAACTGGGACAATGAAAAATTGAAAAAAATACATGGTTGTATATTTCAAGGCATATATTTTCATTAAAGATAGGGAAAAGAAAAAAAAAATCCAAAACACCACAATCAAACAAAACCACAAACAAACAAACAAAACCATCCAAAACCAACCAGACCTTTCCCCTATGCAAAACAAGCCTCAGCCCATAATAGTCAGCATGAATAAAAGTTTGCATTTGTCAAGGGAGCTGTCTTTTAGCTAAAGATAGTGGTGAAATGGTTAAATCGATGTAGTTCATTTTATGGCATTTCTCAGTTGCTATTGTCAGGCTTCTAATTCCTAGGGTGTCCACAGTGAATCTTGCAATTTTCAGTATACTTAGATCACCTCTGTTAGCAATCTCCACAGCCAGTACTTGTGTAGCTATGTCCTAACCTGCCTGAAGCTTAAAATCTTATTTATTGCAAAGAAATACAGTGAAGTAACAGTACAATGACAGTTTTGTGGCTAAATCCTGTACCTGTAGACATTACTCTTCACTCAGGGGAAGAGGAGGAATAAAAGAAAAAAAATTAAGAACTGTTTTTATTTGCATGGTAGAACCCAGGAAAAGTAGTCAAGTAGTGGGTTTGTTGCAGTGACTGCAAACATCTGAACAGAAAAACAGAAGTCTACTTTAAAGAAATTCACCTTAGCACTACTTCTGGCAGTTTGACTTGTGGAAGATTCTCAGCTCCACATCTTCCAACATGAGAGTGTCCAGCTGCCAGAGCACCATACTCCACCTGTTCATGGCTTAAATCTTCATTCTTCACCCTTAATTTGACTATTTTCTGAGGGTTGTGTATGAAAAAGAAGTGGTAATGGGACAGCAGGAGAGGCCAACTTGCTGGCCTATACCACTTCACTATGTTGCAAGAGATACTGTGTTGTTTCAGGTTGGTGGCCTGTTTAGTGGATGTTCACAAGGTACTTCAAAGAAAGTTCCCCAAAGTTTTATAACAGGTAGTAACTGAATAATCTCTTTTCAGAACTGCTTTTCCAGACTTAGTCTTAACCCTAAAGAATGGCAAACTATTCTGATTTATAAAGGACATGTACTTATAATTTTTTTACATGTTATACCTTTAACTCTTCCACCTGTTTTTAATTCTTTCTTCATGTTTCCTCCTTTTAATCATGAAATATATTCTATTTACATAGAATACATAGAATACATAGAATAAACCAGGTTGGAAGAGACCTTCAAGATCATCGCGTCCAACCCATCAACCAATCCAACACCGCCCAAGCAACTAACCCACGGCACCAAGCACCCTGTCAAGTCTTCTCCTAAAAACCTCCAGTGATGGCGACTCCACCACCTCCCCAGGCAGCCCATTCCAATGTGCAATCACTCTTTCTGTATAGAACTTTTTTCTAACATCCAGCCTGAACCTCCCCTGGCGCATTTCATAAGCAGGAAGAAAGGCAAGGATAAATTCTGTTGAATTTCAGGCTTTATCTAAGACCATTTGCTTAATAGTTTAGTCTATTTATACACTCAAAAGAGAAAAGTATAATTCTTAATATGGCAATTTGCTCTGCTTAGTTCAGAATCACCCTGGAGTTTCCTGTAGCTTTCTAGCAGCTAAAGAGGGATCAGAATGTAATTTATCTAAAGTATTCTAGCCTAAATATTGCAGTTACCAGTCTAAAGTTGGGTTCAGCTTGTGTCTTCACAGACACAATACCACCTGTAAATCATTTGTTGCCTCTCTTAACCACACATTTTTAGTAACTATTTTGTTTAAATGGTGATCTCACTGCTATGTGGACACTACATTTTGCTCTGTGGGCCTGGTCTTGCTAGTTTACTGAACTGTCATAGTGCAGCTTAGATTGGGAGTCTATGTAGAAATAATCAATTAGTAATAGGTTAGTAATAGGAGAAAGCAGCATGATGTATCAGTGACAGAATTACTCTCTCCTCAAACATATCAACTGGAGATAAGTGCATACTTCTTTTACACAATATACATAGAATAGATAGAATACATAGAATAAACCAGGTTGGAAGAGACCTTCAAGATTATCGTGTCCAACCCATCAACCAATCCAACACCACCCAAACAACTAACCCACGGCACCAAGCACACTATCAAGTCTTCTCCTGAAAACCTCCAATGATGGCGACTCCACCACCTCCCCAGGCAGCCCATTCCAATGGGCAATCACTCTTTCTGTATAGAACTTTTTCCTAACATCTAGCCTGAACCTCCCCTGGCGCAGCCTGAGACTGTGTCCTCTTGTCCTGGTACTGGCCACCTCGGAGAAGAGACCAACATCTGTCTGTCTACAACCTCCCTTCAGGTAGTTGTAGAGAGTAATAAGGTCACCCCTCAGTCTCCTCTTCTCCATGCTAAGCAACCCAGCTCCCCACTGTGGGAACAGTACCCCTGGTACTCGAAACCCCAATTAATAAATATACCTGGAGGGCAAAAGATGCTCACGGAAAAGAATTCAAGATAATACAAGGTGGATTATTCCATCTTTCTAATAGTAAGTGCCTACTGGTTCCCTAAAATGGACCGAGTCCATTTTCCTTTTCCCTTCCAGGTGAAGGATCCGAGGTCTGCCTTAGAGAACATGTGGAGCTGTTGATCATCTGCATTGATCGCCTGCATGACCTTCTGGGAAACTGCCTTGTTATAATTGTCTATGTGATATTCCCCATAATATGAACAAGATGCTTGTCTCTCTATTTTGGTGTACCCTCGGAGCATTAGCTTTTGATATTTCTGCATCTGCTTCCTCAGATCCTAATGAGGGATTTCTTGTGACCAATCTATTCATGCAGTTAGCAGAAGAAGTGTCCTCTGTATACAACCTTACGAACTGTTGGGTATGTGGAGGGCCGCAGGGATTCGAAGCCTGGCCTTGGGTTTCAACTCCAGTAGCTCCCAAATGGCTCGTGAGCTCCCTTAGTGAAGTGGACAAAAACACCTTTTGGGCTGAAGAAGATACAGCCCCATGGCCAATCCAGTATCCAGGCCAAGGAATCTATTGTCTAAACTGCACACAATCTGGTGGTGTTTTTGTAGGTATAAGTACATGTCAATGGACATTTACATACCGCAATCTGAGATCACAAAACCAAAAGAAAAGGCCCAGTTTTAGACGAGAAATACACACATCTGGGTGGATATGGGTTAACAAAACTGGGGGAGTTAAGGACTTTGAGGGGTTTTGGTCAAGAGAAAATATGTCTCATGTATATGATTTCAGAGAAAGATATGGTCCACTCCTCTACCAATCGTGTGAGTGGAAAAATGATTTGGGTGCTACTGAAGACAAAGTCTGTATTAATTATTAATGACAATGGTATCAATACAAATACTTTTCAGCTAGATACTTGAAGGTACCCTTATAAGACATAGCAAAAGGCAGGGGGGTGGAGGGGGTAGGAGGAGAGGGGGGAAGGAGTAGTGTGTTTGTTTTGCTTTTACCACAATCTATCAGCATATATACCATAGTGCCATGGTTTATTTGATTAGATGGTGTTGGGTGATGGGTTGGACTTGAGGATCTTGAAGGTCTTTTCCAACCTGGTTAATTCTATTCTATTCTAAATGCCGCTTCCATAGTTTTAGTTAGAATCCATCTGCTCTGTTGAAAATGTAGTCAAATTGCAAGCAAGCATTTAACGGTGTCACGCTGCAGCAAAGCAAAGTGGGTGCTGAGAGAGCCTTAGAAGTCACTAAAATGAAGGGGCTTTTCTCTTA
The DNA here is from genome assembly GCF_014839835.1 of Dryobates pubescens. NCBI lineage: Eukaryota > Metazoa > Chordata > Aves > Piciformes > Picidae > Dryobates > Dryobates pubescens. The sequence continues at coordinate 81,236,712 of NC_071657.1, read as the reverse complement.
ATTTCCGTCACTAAAAGACTTTGAACAGAATGTGACATCTTAGCCATCTGATGTTTATAAACGAGACCTAGGCAGATACACAATGCTCAGCTCTGTGGTACCTAAATAACTGAGGCTTTGAAACATCAAAGTAATCACACCTTCAAACACTCAAGTAGCTTTATTTGAAAGATTCATTTCACAAAAAGAGACTAACTGCCATTTGAGATCAATGGATCTCTCTGAAACATACTATCCCCCATTTAGATTGGAACACATTGGGTTTTTAACTACATATTGACAAAAAGTGTCCCAAGTGCAGAGGCATTTGATGTCATAATATAGTATAGAATTGGGGATGATATTTTTTAAATGGATAGAAAGGAATCATTAGGGTAAAAGTTAGAAATTTCCAGATATTTCATTGTTTGTATGTGTGCATTTTATTTTTTAATCATTTATTTTCATATAATTTTTTTGTTTCATTTCATACCAGACTTCTCCAGTACTACCACATGACGTATGACAAATCAAGGATTGTGGCAAGGGATTAGTCTTTGATGACATGTATTTTTCAAGACCACATGGTTTCTCCTTGATTGTCTTTCCACTAGCAGGTTTTGCACTGAGATGTAAAAACTGTGCTTCACTGTCATGTGCATCATCCTCTCCTGAATAGAATAGAGTAGAGTAGAGTAGAGTAGAGTAGAGTACAATAGAATAGAATAGAATAGAATAGAATAGAATAAACCAGGTTGGAAGAGACCTTCAAGATCATTGTGTCCAACCAATCATCCAACAAAACCTAATCAACTAAACCATGGAACCAAGCATCCTGTCAAGCCTCGCCCTGAATACCCCCAGCAACGGCGACCCCACCACCTCCCCAGGCAGCCCATTACAATAGGCAATCACTCTCTCTGTGTAAAACTTCCTCCAAACCTCCAGCCTAAACCTCCCCTGGTGCAGCCTGAGACTGTGTCTTCTTGTTCTGGTACTGGCTGCCTGGGAGAAGAGACTAACCGCTGCCTGACCACAACCCCCCTTCAGGTAGTTGTAGAGAGTAATAAGGTCACCCCTGAGTCTCCTCTTCTCCAGGCTAAGCAACCCCAGCTCCCTCAGTCTCTCCTCATAGGGCTTGTGTTCCAAGACCCTCACCAACTTTGTTGCCCTTCTCTGGACACGCTCCAGCAAGTCAACATCCTTCCTAAACTGAGGAGCCCACAACTGGACACAGTACTCAAGGTGCGGCCTAACCAGTGCAGTGTACAGGGGCAGAATGACCTCCCTGCTCCTGCTGGCCACACTCTTCCTGATGCAGGCCAGGATGCCATTGGCCCTCCTATAATGGGACGGAGATTGGAATCAATACAGCTGACCAATATGATCGAGTATCGATCCTTTATTGTTCCAGTATGGCAGGCCTATGGCACAGGCCTAGGGTGCGAGTATAGCACAGTAAAGTATAGCATTGTGACCGTTTGACGCTGTGCCTTTAAGGAAGGGGCACACTGGCTAAATGTTTATAAAATATTTTGGTAGTCTAAACGAATTTCATTGGCCAAGGAGGTGAGAGGCAAGATTGGACCCAGGGGAGCTGGGAACTTTCTCTCAGTCTTCCTTTCTTCGCTGTCCCTTTCGGCTGCATCTGCTTCTGGGCTTCTTGCCGAGAGATAAGAACTAACAAACTTCCTGTGCCAGGCCTTTCTTCCTTTCCTGCCCTGTTAACCGTCCACATCTCTTTTCTACCTCCTTTGGGGGAGAAGGGAGGTAGGGGGGTGAAGGGGGCACAGGGGGAAGCCCCCTCTGTGGGGGGTCTGGTTTCTGGTTGAGTTCATTTGCTGTATATTCCTGTATATATTGTAAAATACCTGTATTTGTTGTGTTACATATAATCTGTTTCCTTGTAAAATATACTCTCATTTCTCCGACTGGGTTTAGCCGTGATCTCTTTCTCAGTGGGGGTGGGGGAGGGAAAGCAGAGCCTTTCCTTTCAAACCACCACACACTCTTTTTTTTTTTGGCGCCCAACGTGGGGCCTGGCAATTAAGTAATTAAGTTGATTTATTGCTTGTCTCAGCCAGAGAAACGACATGAAGGTGCTCTGGGTTTTAGAACGTTTATTCTTCTTGGTCTGTGGCATGTTGGTCTACCGGTACTGCATCGGATTGATGTTAGACCAAATAGGTAAATATTTAATGCGTAAAATCTATTTGTGGTGTATGCATAGGATCCAGCTGTTGTATAAACACTGTTTGGGTTTTTTTCGGCTCACTAATTACGGCAATAGAACGTCTTCCACTTTGCCGATCGAGATAAGGGAGTTTAACGCTTCAGGAGGTCAAAGAGTAACTTTAAGTGCTGGCTGGGATCTTAAGGTGATTTATTTGACAGGTGTAATCCTGCTGTTGCTGATAATTAATGTCTATCTGCTGTGGGCTCTACATAGAGTGAAAAAGGTTTCTCGACCATGTTTTATGATTAAACAAAAATCTAGGAAGCTTAGGCGTTCCTCTAAATCTGCCCCAGAGTCCTCGAGTGACGAGGAAGGGGCTGCGTCAATTAGAAAAATAGCAAAACCTATTGGAAAAGCTGCATTAAATGCTCCGCTCCCTGACTTTGGCAAGCAGCCATGGGTGGCTCCCATTCCCAAGATGGCAACCGGTAATGAGGCAAGGTCATTTCCGTCCGCCATGACAGGACCGGAAGGGGCCCCCACGGCGGCTGGTTTAGATCAGGACCTGTCAGTTTCTATCAGGATGGCTGTAAATTCAAACACAGCTCCAGTTAAACAAGTAGCAGTCTTAGAGACCAGAGGTGGAAAGGCCAAAGCTGATCCAGGAGCTAGTGGAGCTAATGGAGGAGAAGAGCAGGAGGCTGATCCCGGTGAGGGAACCTCTGCTAGGAAAGGGCCTGCTGGAGATGAAGAGAAGGTTCGTTTTAGAGATATAGCTGAGTTATTGAGATCATCACAGGATGGAGATGCAGCTAAGACAGCAGCTGGCAGTGGCACTTCTCAGCTTAAAGAGATCCTTAGGAGAGTGACAGCAGGATTATGGGGACAAAACATTCAGGAAGATGTGATAGATGAAGAAGAGGATGACCTGCAGAGCTGCTCGTCACCGAGGGAGGAGATTTGCAATGTCCATAAAGATTACCTCAGAGCAGATAAGGAACCCATCCTATCTTGGCTTGCTAGGTGTTATGACACAGGTGCTCCAGCTCTAATAGTTGGAGACAAGTCAGCAGCTCAGCTAGGAACTCTCTCAAAGGATAATGGAATAGATAGACATCTAGCCAGGATTCTCGGTAAGGTTAATATCTGTGGATACGCCTTTTAATGGCGGTTTCCCTGAGATACCCTTTCTGAGATGATCTTCCATGGAATCCTAAGCCCTGGACTACCATAGATGAGGGAATTAAGCGTCTGAGAGAGTTTGCCATTAGAGAGATACTCTATGGTGACCATGATACTCTGAATCCTGATGACATTCCTGTGGCAGCTGGTCTTGCTAAAAAGCTCATCAAACTTGCTCCTTCCAATTATGCAAACATTTTGGCAAGTAGAATTGTGGCAAGAAATTATGGTGGAGCTCCTCCTACGGTTGGCCAATTCACTGATCAACTAAGACAACTGGATGATAGCATGACATGTGTTTCTTTGGTTTCAGCCATTAAAGCTCTGTCTAGTGAGATAAAGGCTTGCATGAGAGAGCTGAAGGATGAAATCAAAGATTCCATATCCCAATTGGCACAAAGAGATAATTCCAATTCTTCCTCCAGGTGGGTGCAGGTTTCAGCTGTGAGGAATAGACGTCCTCCAAGGAGGTCATTCCAAAACAGGCCAAACCAAAACAGACCACCAAGGCAATCACGTAGGACTATTTGGATAACTCTGCGTGATCAGTTTGGTGAGAACATGAACAGGTGGGATGGCCAACCAACTTCTAAACTTTTCAGGAGACTGAGGGAACTGCAAAGTGGCAGAACCCAGGGTAGCAATACCAGAAGGGTGGCTGTTACTTCCACAGTTCCCCAGGACAACAATGACAGCTCCAACAGTGACTCCAGTTCTAACACTGCACAGTGTGCTCGTTGCACCTGTGGAAATGTTCCCCATAATTAGGGGTGCCCTGCCTCCCACCAGGGGGAGGAGAGGGATAATGGAGATAACAGAATCTATTGGGATGTGTACATCCAGTGGTCTGGCACTTCACACTTTCAGAAGTACAGGGCCTTGGTTGACACAGGAGCTCATTGCACCATGTTGCCATCAAATTATCAGGGATCAGAGTCTATAACTATTCTGGGAGTCACTGGTGGATCTCAAGAGTTAAGTAAGGTAGAGGTTAATATAAGTTTAACTGGTAAGCAGTGGAAGAAGCATACAGTTGTGACCGGACCTGATGCACTTTGTATTTTGGGAATTGATTTTCTAAGAGAAGGGCGTTTCAAGGACCCGAAAGGTTACAAATGGGCTTTCGGAGTAGCTTCTGTAGAAATTGATGGACAAAAGCTGAAGCTGTCAGCTAGACCTGAACTTTCTGATGAATCTGCAGTTGTGGGACAACACAAGATTCAGGACATTAAATTGCCGATTGCTTCTCAGACTGTGCATCACAGACAATACAGAACCAACCGTGACTCTTTGTTGCCCATTCAGAATCTGATTCGCCAGTTGGAGAGTCAGAAGGTCATCAGCAAAACTCATTCACCTTTCAACAGTCCAGTGTGGCCTGTGCGAAAGCCGAATGGAGACTGGCGTCTGACAGTGGACTACCGAGCCCTGAATGAAGTAACGCCACCTATGAGTGCAGCAGTACCAGACATGATGGAACTCCAGTATGAGCTGGAAACCAAAGAGGCCAAATGGTATGCTACCATAGACATTGCTAATGCATTCTTCTCTATTCCCATAGCAGAGGAATGCAGGCCTCAGTTTGCTTTCACCTGGAGAGGAATCCAGTACACTTTCAACAGACTGCCAATGGGCTGGATCCACAGCTCCAGCATCTGTCATGCAGTAATTCATGATGCTCTGGAGGAAGGTGGTGCTCCAGAACACATCCAGTTCATCGATGATATCATCGTCTGGGGTAAAACTGCTGAGGAAGTCTACGAGAAAGACAACAAAATCATGGACACTCTTCTGAATGCAGGTTTTGCCATCAAGAGAGACAAAGTGAAAGGTCCTACCACAGAAATCCAGTTTCTGGGAGTGCAGTGGCAGGATGGACGCCGACACATTCCAGTGGATGTGGTAAATAGAGTCTCTACCATGGCAAATCCCACAAACAAGCAAGAAACTCTACGTTTCTTGGGGATAGTGGGATTTTGGAGACTACACGTTCCTGGATACAGTCAGATTGTGAAACCTCTGTATGATGTGACTCGAAAGAGGAACAATTTCCACTGGGGACCTGAACAACAAGCAGCCTTTGACCAGATAAAGCAAGAAGTGGTACAAGCAGTGGGTCTGGGACCTGTCCGAGATGGTCCAGACATTAAGAACATTTTGTACACGGCTGCAGGTGACAATGGTCCAACCTGGTGCTTATGGCAAAAAGCTCCAGGTGAGACACATGGACGACCTCTTGGTTTCTGGAGTCGAGGTTACAGAGGTTCAGAGGCTAATTACACTCCAACAGAGAAAGAGATTCTAGCTGCCTATGAAGGAGTGAAAGCAGCTTCTGAAGTAATTGGAACTGAATCACAACTTGTCTTAGCTCCCAGATGGCCAGTTTTGAATTGGATGTTCAAAGGCAAAGGTTCCACACCACATCATGCTACAGATTCCACCTGGTCCAAGTGGATGGCTCTGATAACACAGAGAGCTCGAATGGGAAATCTTGAAAGACCTGGTCTGGTGGAGGTGATCTCAAGTTGGCCTGAAGATGCCAACTGTTTAAACCTCCAGAGGAGAGAGTAACTCGTGCTGAGGAAGCTCCTCCTTACAATGACCTTTCTGATGATGAGAAGAAATATGCTTTGTTCACAGACGGTTCCTGTCGTCTCGTCAGGAACAAGCGAAGGTGGAAGTCTGCAGTGTGGAGTCCAACACACCGAGTTGCAGAGGCAAAGGATGGAGAAGGAGAGTCCAGTCAGTTTGCAGAGGTAAAAGCTGTCCAGCTAGCTCTCGACCTAGCTGAATGTAACAGATGGCCAAAGCTTTATCTCTACACCGACTCATGGATGGTGGCCAATGCTCTATGGGGTTGGCTAAAGAACTGGAAAAAGAATGGCTGGCAGAGGAAAGGAAAACCCATCTGGGCAGCTGACCTGTGGCAAGACATTGCTGATCGAATCGAGAGAATTCCAGTGAAGGTGAGACACATAGATGCTCACATTCCTAAGAGCAGAGCTACCGAGGAACAGCAGCACAACCATCAGGCAGATTTAGCTGCAAGAGTTTCTCAAGTAGACACGGACTCTGAACTTGATCTCGACTGGAAACACCGAGGTGAGGTATTCTTAGCTCGGTGGGCTCACGATTCGTCAGGACATCAAGGCAGAGATGCAACATACCAGTGGGCTCGTGACAGATGCATAGACATTTCCATGGATGCTATCACACAAGTCATCCATGACTGTGACATTTGTGCTGCTATCAAGCAGGCGAAGCGAATTAAGCCCTTGTGGTATGGTGACAGGTGGTCCAAGTACAGGTATGGTGAAGCTTGGCAGATTGACTACATCACTCTACCACGTTCTCGTTCTGGTAAGCAGTACGTGCTTACTATGGTAGAGGCAAACACCGGATGGCTGGAAACTTATGCAGTTCCACATGCAACTGCACGCGACACCATTCTCGGTCTGGAGAGACAGATCCTGTGGAGACACGGAACTCCAGAGAGGATTGAGTCAGACAACGGAACTCACTTCAAGAACAACCTTGTAAAGAGCTGGGCAAAAGAGCATGGTATTGAGTGGCTTTTCCATATTCCTTACTATGCACCAGCTGCAGGGAAGACTGAACACTACAACGGTTTGTTGAAGACCACTCTCAAAGCCATGGGAGGTGGATCTTTGAAAAACTGGGAGAAACATTTAGCACAAGCAACCTGGCTGGTGAATAGTAGAGGTTCAGTGAACTGAGCTGGACCGGCACATTCAGATCTGCTACGGAGAGTAGAAGGTTATAGAGTTCCTGTTATTAGAGAAAAGAATCTGTTAGGTAAAACTGTTTGGGTATTTTTGCCCTCAGGAGAGGCTAAACCTGTCCGAGGGGTGGTTTCAGCAGAAGGTCCGGGTCGCACTTACTGGGTAATGCAGGAGAATGGTCAAATTCAGTGTATTCCACAAAGAAATTTAACTTTAGCCGAAAGAGTTTGACTTCAGACTGATGTACAGCTACAACGCGCCCAAAGGAAGAATCCCTGAGGAATCTACAGTGCACGAACTCTGAGAACCCTGAGAGCCCTGAGTCAACTGGTAGTCCCTGTGTTCCTGTTTCCCTTTTCTTCACTTCGTCTGCAGAGAGACAAGCTGGTTTCCATTTTCTTATTTCCTGACTTTTTTGGACTTCTGAATCATCTACATCTGAGTATAGCCGGAACGGACTATGAACTTTACTCACGAACTGTAAATATTGTTTCCGATTGGATGGACAGTACGAATGACCAATGAAATTGTTTAGAAGGGGTGGACTGTGACCGTTTGACGCTGTGCCTTTAAGGAAGGGGCACACTGGCTAAATGTTTATAAAATATTTTGGTAGTCTAAACGAATTTCATTGGCCAAGGAGGTGGGAGGCAAGATTGGACCCAGGGGAGCTGGGAACTTTCTCTCAGTCTTCCTTTCTTCGCTGTCCCTTTCGGCTGCATCTGCTTCTGGGCTTCTTGCCGAGAGATAAGAACTAACAAACTTCCTGTGCCAGGCCTTTCTTCCTTTCCTGCCCTGTTAACCGTCCACATCTCTTTTCTACCTCCTTTGGGGGAGAAGGGAGGTAGGGGGGTGAAGGGGGCACAGGGGGAAGCCCCCTCTGTGGGGGGTCTGGTTTCTGGTTGAGTTCATTTGCTGTATATTCCTGTATATATTGTAAAATACCTGTATTTGTTGTGTTACATATAATCTGTTTCCTTGTAAAATATACTCTCATTTCTCCGACTGGGTTTAGCCGTGGTCTCTTTCTCAGTGGGGGTGGGGGAGGGAAAGCAGAGCCTTTCCTTTCAAACCACCACAAGCATGGTAGAAGAAGGGATAGGAAAGGCAGAAGTGCATAGCAAGGGAACTTCCACAACTTATATAAACTCGGAGTGCCTTGTTGGCATGGACTCATTGGTTCCCTATGAGTGACCACACATCACACTACTATAGATTATTGACTACTGATGACACTTGAGGTTTGATGATGCAGGTGCATGTCCTGTTGTCCCAAGATAACTTGCTGTGTTTATAGCTACCAGTGCCTTGTTTTAGTTACATGCTGCAGGCACAGCACTTTTTGGTTCACTGATAGGTGGCTCTGCACTTGTGCTGAGCATGGCCTACCACCATGTCAGGCTCTAGGCCTGCACTGCCAGATTGCTCACATCGCTCGTCGCTGGTATTGCCACAAATCTCCCTTTTTGTTTTTGGAGCAATCTGGTCAAGGGAGTTATTCTCATCCCATACAGGACAATACTTGCATACACAGAAGTAAGGAAGGTAAAGCTAAGCTGTATAGAAAAAGCAAAAGTTCTGTAGTGCAGCATGTCTAAGAGATTGATGTAACCCGTACAAGGCACGCAGCTTAAGTTTAACTAGTTACAACGTTCTAACAGAGCTGGCATAATACATGGTCAAAGATAACAAACAAACATTATAAAGAGGAACTTAGATCTTAATAGTTCCGATCTTTACATTTCACTGCTCTTATTGGCAGAGAAGACTTGATTATGCCTGAACACATTGCACACAGAGATTAAGGCACAAATGCAATCCTTAGCACTGTCTTTTACAATCTGCCTTAGGGTTATGTTGCATCTGTATTTTCTCTAGCATGGTCAAAAATCATTAATTGTTTAATGGTAGCAAGATTTCTTTAATCTGTAAAGGTAGATCTGGCCAGGCTCTAGCTTCACAGACAGAAAACTTGCAGGCAAACAGCAAGAGTGAAAAGAGCTTCATTGTTTTGCCCAATATAAAATTACACATAATAATGTATTTTTGCTCATCCTAGTAATTCTAATCTCTTGTCATTTTCACAACAGTTAAGCAGTCACGACACTCAGTTAGATGCTTTCTGTTGACATCCTGGATTATTGTGACAGTCGTTGAAGTCAGTGCTAAGCAGGTTTGCTGATTGTCATTTTCATGACAGTTGTGCCGTATTCGTGTGTCTTGTGGTGAGAGGGTTACAGCACTTCCAAGGTTGATGTTTCTAGGGTTACAGCATTTCTAGGGTTACCATGAGCTAATTTTTTTTGCTATGGGGGTATTCTCTCTTTTTATCTCTAATAAGCAAAATGTAAAGATGAAACTTTATCCCCTAGGATATCTACATTCAGAGGCATATTCAGTTAACAAGAGAGAATACAAAGTTATCAAACAACCATAATATTCAGTCATAATTCACATGGTCCTGTGGTACATTCTTCTGAATGATGTTTTTGATCCCAGATGATCGATGTCCGACTTCATGGGAAATGGTGTTTCCTCACAGTCTTGATTCTTCTGCTGTTGTTTATAGCGATGATTGCAGTTAGCAGAAAAGAAGGCTCGAGGTGACCTTATCGTGGCCATCCAATATCTGAAGAGAGCCTACAAGAATGCTAGGGAGGGACATCCTAGCATGTCAGGAAATGACAGGACTAGGGAGAATGGAACAAAGCTGGGGGTGGGATGATTCAGACTGGATGTGAGGAAGAAATTCTTCACCGTGAGCATGGTAAAGCCCTGGAATGGGTTGTCCAGGGAGGTGGCTGAGGCCCAATGCCTGGAAGTATTTGAGACCAGGCTGGACGAGGCTCTAGCCTGCCTGATCCAGTGTGAGGAGTTCCTGCCCATGGCATTGTGGTTGGAACTAAATGATCCTTCTGGTCCTTTCCAACCCTGACTCATTCTACAAGTCTATGATTCCACATATTTTGTAACTAATTATTTGTTTTTGATGTGAGGTATTGTCAAATTTTTAATTAATTTTCTGTTTTATTTTTTAATATTTAAAAATCTATTTTTAATAAATCTGTTTCATTTTGTTTTGATTTTATTATGTAATTTTTTTTTTTGTTTTCTACGTTTAAGTTGAATATGTCTTTTCCATTATTTTTACCTGGTTTTAATTGGTTTTGTTCAGTTTTTTAACTTCTTTTTAATTTCAATTTATTTTTTGTAAATTATTTTTATATATTTTCTCTTTAATTCTGATTTGATTCATTTTATTTTTTTATTGTATTTTGAATGTATGTATTTTATTATTTATTTTTTTTTTCATATTTTGATTGTTATTTTTCATTTTTAGTTATCATTTTCTATGCTGATTTTATTATTTTTATATGTTTAATATTTTTACTTTTAATCTAGTTCTGTTTTTTAATCTTTAATTAATTTCTTATTTTTTATTATTTTTATACCATTTTAATGTATTTTTATTTTTCCATTGTATTTTATTTTTCATCTATACTTTTAAATTATTTTCTGTTAATTTGTGTTGTTAATTGTAATATAATTTTTATATTTTTTTATTAACTCTAATCTAACTTTTACAGTTTTTCTAATTAATTTTTGTTATTTTTGTATTTTATTTATTTTTTAAAATTTTTATTATTATTTTTAACTTACTTTTTGTAATTTTTTATTTCTTTTTACCTTCTTTTTAAAATTTTGTTATTGTAATTTTTTAATCTGTATTTTAATTTGTTATTCTAATCAATTTTTTATTTTCAATTTTTTAATGTGTTTTTTTCTAATTTTTAATATTTTATTTTGTCTGATCTTATATTCTTTATTGTAATTTTTTTTTGCATGTGTAGTTCATTTAATCTATTTTCTAATTTTTTATTTTTGTTTATTATATTTTGTAACCTTATTTTCTAGTAATTCTTTTTTATTATTATTGTTCATTTTAACTTTCTTGATGTTCTCTTTTTATAAAGTTTTTTGTTTGAATCTAGTAGTCTCGATAAACCTTATTTTTATTTTTTGCTAACAATTCTTGGTTTTGTTATCAGCTATTTTTGTCAGTAATCCTTATTTTTTAGTTTGTCATATTTTGTTTTTTAATATTTTGGTTTTATTGTTGCTCTTCTTTTTTTTTATTCTGTTATTTAGTACTCTATTTTTTGTATCCAGAGATTTTGTACTTTTGTTATATATGTGTATGTTTAAATTTTTTCTTTGCACTTGTTACCTTTTTTTGTTTACCTTTTTTTTTTTTATTTTTGCATTTTTTTGTAGTCTATGTCAAAGAAGGAAATATAAATACTTTACCTTAGCTAAGCAATACTTTTAAAATGAATACCTATTTACTACAAACCTTAACTATATTACACCTCCTTTGAAATGGCTAGGCACACAACTAAGAAGGTTTGAACCAAAAGAAAATCTTACAAGGTGAACTCATTACTAAGTACTTACACCTTACTACAATTACTATGTATTAACTACCTATAAGTACCAAATGCTTACCAGGAAAACTTAGCAAAACTCTAAATAACAAATCTCTTAAGGACATTGCAATCAGAAATGAAGAAATTAGCACTATAACTTTAAATCAGAGCAGAGCTTTGGTTGGCAAGAGTCGTACCAGAAAATCCTCCTTTGTCTGGGGGTGGGGGTAGCGGTGGGGTTGAGGGTGGCTAGCAAGGTGTGCCCTAGTTGCTATTGTGTTTCTGCATTAGGGTCTAATGACTTGCAGCCTATTTTGTCTGAGCAACCATTGCTCCACCCAAACTGAATTATCTGTTTCCCATTTTAATTTGCTGACCAGTAGCCGCTACAGAAAAGGAACAAAAATAAATTTTGCTCCTAGCTAACTTAAGACATCACAGCCTATTAGAGCAACTGGAAGGGTTAACACATACGGTCTTACGGTGATTGATTTGCCATCGTTAAAAGCTAATTGCACTAGCTCTTTGCTAACCCAGGTTGTTTGGATACCTTTTAAACCCATGACTTCAGCATTTGCCATGAGCAATGGCTAGTGACCATTCCATTTATGACGAGGCATAATGATGACATCGTCTCCAGTATCCACAATCATTGAAAATGGTACAATTTGTCCACAAGGGTGTCTGACAGATACAGTCTGTTCCACTTTTCCCTTTTGGATTTCTAGGGCCAATGAGATATCAGGCATATCGGTGGAACCCGAGCCTTTGCCCTCAGATCCTGTTAGAAGTTTAGGCACTCGGGACTCAAATGATATTAGCTGAACAATTTCTGTCCCAACAAGAGTGCTAACAGGAGAGGTAATGGTATAGAGCATAATTTTCATAGCCCAGTCATAATCAGAATCTATTGAACCAGGAATTATAAGGACGCCCTGTCTAGAGGTAGACGATCTGCCAGTTAACAGAGCACAGGGTCTGTGACCCAAAGGACAGTACCAATTGAACTCAACTCGACAATGCTTTGTGGATTCAGAAGTGATATGCAGCTGTTGTTAGGTCTCACTAGGTGCTGCCAGAGGGTGGCTGCGAGGGGGCTGGGGGTGGGGCGCGGTCCAAGCATCCTGGTTTGGTGTCATCGTAGGGGGTATATTTATGCAATCTCCCTGCCTACGACAATCTGGAGTAAAATGATTAGGTCTGTGACAGTGAGCACTTTCGAGTCTGTCCAGCAGTTAGGCAATTTTGATTTAAGGTACCTAGGTTTCCAGAAGCATGATGTTTTCCACCTAGGTTGCATTCCCTTGTGTAGTGGTTGTACTGGTGGTTTCAGGACTGCTTCTACGGCCGTGGCTAGATATGTTGCTGTTTGTCGGTGCTTCATTCGTTATTGCATCCAGCAGTCATGAGACAGTGGCACCTGTTGATACAATGCTGAAAACCTGTTTAGTTTTTTCATTGGCATTGTCAAATGCCAAAATATCCAGCATTTTTACCTTCATATCATGAGTCAGATCTGAATGTCTTATGTAAGGTATCAACAAAGGAACCAAATGGCCCTGTTAGACCCTGCTGAGTAGTGAAAGCACATGATCAGATTTATTGTCCTGGATTCTTGACCACTCTTGATGGCTAAATCCTGACTTAATTGCAAAGCCTTATCAGGAAGTTGCAATTGCTGATATGATCTAACAAAAGTCTCGCCCCATCCAGGTGGGTAGCAGTGACACCTTGTAAAAAGATCTGCTGGCTGCCGGGGCATGGCTTCCGAGGCATTTGCAAGTGAATTGCCACTTAACTGAGAAGTTGCAAGGACTGGCATGGTGTTGTTTGTGACCCTCTGCTTGCTGACATGGGTTGAAACTCAGAGAGTATTGTCTTAGGATGTAGCTTTTTTGCAATCAGGATATCATCCATAGACTTACAGGTGAGAAAGTCGCAAGAAGTCTATCTAAATGAGAACAAAAGCCAAGCCAGAGAATTCTGGCATGCCTGGGGCTATGCATTGATACCAGTGGGTGGAGTATGCCTTAATCGATGACTCAGTAGGTGCAGACCTTGTTGAATCCTCCAGATGTAAGGAAATTGTAAAGAAACAATCCTTCAGATGAATAATAATCAGGTGCCAATTTGTGGGGACTAGGAGTTGGGAGGCCAGGTTACAAGGCACCCATCTCCTCCATGATCGATTTGATTGCTTTCAGATCATGTAATAAACACCATTTGCTAGCATACGCGTGTCAAAAGAGATTAACAAATGTATTGAAAACAACCCATTGATTACAGAAGTTGTGTATCCTGACTGTAACTCATAGGGAGCTATGGCTTGTCTAGCTTCCTTTAACATTTGTCAGTCCAGAGATCATTATATTCGTTGTTGACCTTCTAGTACCACAGGAAATGCATGTACAGGCTGTGACTACATTTCCTGCAATACCTTTCCACCAGCGCAGCGGGACAGTTCCCTGTCCCTCCCACCTCCTGATCATCCTATCGGAACTCGAATGGAACTGCCGTTGGAGTGCTGTACTCTGCTGATAATGTCTGGAATGTAGGAGGAGGGGGGGGGGTGTAGCGCAGCTGAAACCGCTGGGGGGAAAGGGACGCTGGTACAGACTGTTCCTGCCGCCGCCATGGGGACGGCTGCTACTGGGGTTGCTGCCAGTGTTGGGGTGGTATCGATGGGAGCCGCCAGTGCCGCGGGAGCCATCGGCAGGAGAATTGCTGGGGTGGGGGGGGGGGATGGGCACTGCCGGGGTGGGCCCCACCGGGATGGGCCCCACCGGGATGGGCCCCACTGGGATGAACGCCGCTGCCAGGGTGGCCGGGGCTCACAGGTGGGGTGCAGTGGTAAGAATGGTGCAATCGCGAGCCTGCAAGTGCTACATTTTTTCTAAGCGGAGTTGTAAAGTCGGCAGTGTCCGGTCTCCCAGTATCGGTCCTCCCGTCTTCCAAGTCCAAGCCGTCGCTGGCAGTATCAGAGGAAGATGTTGATGAAGGGGATCAAAAACGCCGAGCCACAGGCTTCGCTGTCTTTTTACAGCTTTTTCTCTGCTTGGGGCGGGCAACAGTGGTGGCGTCTAATAAAGTCGGTGTGTTTGCCAAGATGGCAGACGTGGTGTCTCTCTGCAATTTCTACTGGGTAGCGACCTTCATTTTGATTTCGCGTGCCTTATCAGTTCGATCTGGATTTGCTTCTGCCGCTATTGACGTGGCAGGAACAGATTTTTCCATGCAAAAGGATAGTAGTAAGAGAGCCACAATTCATGTAGAGGGAAGAAATAGCAGGCAATTGAAATTGTGAGAAGGATGCTGACGGAGGATGTGCAGGGAGAGAGGAGGGGGGCAGAGGGCGGGAGGTGCCTTCCGAATCTCCCTTGTTTGTCTTGGTTAGAAACAAACACCACAGCCGCTGAATCAGGAGTAGACTGCTCTGCTTTTTTCAATTGCAATGTACGTGACAGTCCGTCACACGGTGCTATTGCAAAAAGCTTCTTTTTAGGTATTTAAGCACCTATCCTATCCCACAGCTGGGCTGCAATTTCATCCCACACTTTGGAAGTAAAAGCGTAGTTGCCGTGGGGATGATTCCAGGCCCAGGCTAATAGCCCTTTTAAGATCCCAGAATCGCCAGTAATGCCTCTCATGGAGAGGATAATTTGGAGGGCGTTTAGCACAGCCTCTTCTGTTTCGCGGAGTGCTTCCCCTTGCCCCTTCTCCGGTAGCTCACCGGATCCAGGCGAGATTCACTTCCTTTTCGAGCACGTGCACTGCTAATTTTTCAGCACTGGGGCAGTGCTTTCGACCAGCTTTCCACATTGCTCAGAGCATACCTTTTTATGCTGAGTCGTGCAGCATCGTAGGCTGAGGATCCCGAGAATTCATGTATATTCGGGCACCAGGTAATGGGACGGAGATTGGAATCAATACAGCTGACCAATATGATCGAGTATTGATCCTTTATTGTTCCAGTATGGTAGGCCCATGGCACAGGCCTAGGGTGCGAGTATAGCACAGTAAAGTATAACATGGAAGAAGAAGGGATAGGAAAGGCAGAAGTGCATAGCAAGGGAACTTCCACAACTTATATAAACTCGGAGTGCCTTGTTGGCATGGACTCACTGGTTCCCTATGAGTGACCACACATCACACTATTATAGATTATTGGTCCAAATACTGATGACACGTGAGGTTTGTTGATGCAGGTGCATGTCCTGTTGTCCCAAGATAACTTGCTGTGTTCATAGCTACCAGTGCCTTCTTTTAGTTACATACTGCAGGCACAGCACTGTTTGGTACACTGATAGCTGGCTCTGCACTTGTGCTGAGCATGGCCTACCACCATGTCAGGCTCTAGGCCTGCACTGCCAGATTGCTCACACTGCTCGTCGCTGGCATTGCCACACTCCTGGCTGCCTGGGCACACTGCAGACTCATGTTCAGCCTACCGTCATGTTGTTCTTCACAAACCCTGGTTAAGGCAGAGCATGAAATTGATACTCTACTCAGGCATCCTAATTATTTTTATTTTTTTTTCACATCCAGATATGGTGTGTTGTTAAAGTTGTTATTAATTTTATCATTATTCATTTATTCCTCTAATTAGTAAATACAATAGTAATTCAGATTTTTTGTTAGTGTATCATATGCAAGAAACCAACCCACCAAGAGTAATTATGTCCTTGAATTGATCCTCAACCGGCACCTAAAGACTTCATTTTTTGTAAAGGCATAGAAACCTCTACTTTCCGGTATAACTTAGAAGGACTGGTTTTTCACCTGCAGTGGCAGCCAGCTTAGTCTACCAAAACTTATTTACAATTCTTCAAATCTCAAATGGATATTTGAGCAACTCGGTCTAATCTGGCTGTAAGCTAACCCTTTTCTCTATGATGCATAGGGATTCTCACGCCAACTCCTCTCAAGTGGCTCAGTCACTAGAAAGGATCACAACTAATCTACTACCTACCAATAGAGTTGAATATGGACAAAGCAGAGTAGCTAGAGGAACTATTACATATAAATATGACCAAAAGGAGTGAACCATTGTATGCTTTTCAATACTGTTACTCACATATGTAGAGGAGAAAACTGTTTATAATTATACTCTAAATACTGTTGGTACAAAAGTGAACACTGTCTCTTTTGTTTAGAGCTAAAACAGTTGTTAATTTAATTAATGTCTAGGAGTCTAAAAATACTATTTTTTTCTCTTATTAGTACTTGAACAAATACATATAGTGAAAAGTAACACAGAAAAGCCCTTTAGAGCTAAAGCTGTTATCCAGAAAACTTACTAGTTCTCTTTGATTTTATGCTAAACCTTCCCATTTGTCACAAAATTTCCTCAGTCCAATTTACTGGGAAAGATCAGGGGAATATAATCATATATATATTCCAGATACTTATATGTCCCCGTCTTTGAAGCACAGCCATTAGGCGACAAATTCTGTAGATTGAAAAGGAAAAAAAATCAGACTTCCGTAAAGAAAAGGTTTAAACTTTATTATCTGTTCTTAAGATTATTTATGTTATCCAGTGATAGGATTCTAACATATAATTAATTAGAATGATCTTGATGGTAACCCAAGATATTCAGGCACTTAAATAAGGACTTTAATCTCCAGACTGCAAAAGTATGTCCTTTCCACATATGTCTGAGTCTGTAGTGACTGCTTTCTAAAGTTAAACAACTACATGCAGATCAGTTCAAGGTAATTCAGTTTATAGCATTGCAGAAAAGAATGAATTGGACTTGAGATTCTGCTATTCCTTTTTATTTCTATAGGAAGGTGCTAAATAATATATCATCCTGTTCTGTGTCATAACTGCTATTTTATAAGTACCTATCTATATAGCATCATATAATGGAAACTTAGAACAGTTCTGGTTGGAGGAGACCTTTGAGATTCACAAGTCCAGCAGTTAACCCAGCACTTCCAACTCCACTACCACCCTTGTCTTTCAG
This sequence comes from Dryobates pubescens, assembly GCF_014839835.1. Taxonomy (NCBI): domain Eukaryota; kingdom Metazoa; phylum Chordata; class Aves; order Piciformes; family Picidae; genus Dryobates; species Dryobates pubescens. The sequence goes on along the minus strand of NC_071657.1, from coordinate 81,219,237 downwards.
CACCACATCAATACATCTTTTAAATACCTCCAGGGATGGTGACTCCACTAGTTTCCTGGGCTGCCTGTTCTAATGCTCGACAACTTTTACAGTGAATAAGAGTTTCTTAATATATGTATGTCTATAGCTATATATACAAAAATTAAAATGGAGAGACTGATAGATGTGAAATGGTGGGAAAATACATTTGCCTTTTCTTTAGTCTAATAGTTCAGTGTTTACCTGGGTTCAAGAAATTATCATGTAAAGAAATTAAAGGAAAATCCACTAAGCCTGCTAAATACAAATATGCACTTTCTAGCTCAAGAAGTTTTCAAGACACACAACATTGAAAGCTGTAAAAGTACACTAGGAAAAGGTACTGCAGACCTACCCAATATTCTGGTTTACTTTTGTTATCAACTGCTAGCAAGTAGTGCAAAGGGCATATTAGCCTAAGTGAACCTCTGGTCTGATCCAGAATGGGCCCATTTTGCAGTTTGATGCATCTTCTCTCTAAATGAGTTAGTGAAGAAAGAACCCCTACAGCAAAATGTGGAGTATGTCTGGTTTGACATACATACCTATCAGGTGGAAACCCAAGATTTAATATCAGAAGAGATGACATTTGCTCAATCTCCAGATTAAAACCCAACAGAAGTCTTACTGCTTTATATAATATGTTGTATCAACTGTATATATATTCACTGCATCTATAATAGAAGACATATTTCAAGGAATATTGAAAAGTTATATTAAAAGGAAAGGCAAATGAGGTAGTTGATCATGCCATTTATTGCTTTGTTGTTTACTCTTATCACTATGAAAGATTCCATCAAGAGAATGTAGCAAGGTAGTACTGCAAAGCTTCAAGTAAGAGATACAGAAAATTTTCTGGAATAAAAATACATAACAGAAAAAATAATCTTTCACATTTCTGCCAAAAGTTCTGTACTTCTGTCCTACTGATGTACAGAGAGAGGAAAAATATTACCTCAATATTTCTCTTTCACCATTGACTCATCCCAGAATTGATACACTTGTGCTGTGGTTGCCCTGAAGTGTAATAGTGTACCATTAAATCCCAGCTGTAATACCATTATATTGCTATTAGAAAAGACTGCCGAGCAACACAGGTTTTCAAATAAATATAAATTGTGAATGGCTGAAATGTGAAATGCCCTCAAGTGCCCAGGAGCAGGATTTTCAAGTATCCTTTTTCAGTGGATAGATTTTATACTCTCCAGCAAAAGAATGGCTCAGTTTCTCTTTTGATTTTTAGTGGTAGTCTTAACAGGCACATGCAATAAAAAGCAGTACAGAAGTCTGGGCCGTGACCTCTGTGTAGCTTGGTGAAGGCATTGAAGCTCTGGTAAGTAATACCAGAGAGAAAGTTATATCTTTGTCCTCAAGGAGCTAGTTCAAAGTCTGTTCTGATTCTCAGTTCTACTGAGATGTTGTCATCCTAGGATATCATTGTGGCTAGTGCAACCAATTTAATTGCTGTTAAATATCCAAGTAAAACCTATGGATCATCCTAGTTGTCCTGTTATTTTATGATGCTTGCCACCTTGCTTTGTTTGTCTTAAATGGACAAAATTAATTTCATGATAACAGTAAAACAGGAAAAAAAGATGTCCCTTTATCTAAACAAATGAAACAAATAGAGATCTTTGGCTTTCATCAGGCTTGTCTCTCTGAAATTCACATTTTTGTGTCAAGAGGATGTTTTTTACACCTACTCAGCTGGAATACTGAGAACACACACTGCATGTTGGCAGCCAGTGTTTTCACACCCACTTGTTTATGCATATGCTATTAGCCTTCTTCCTACAGCTACTGTTTTCTGTTTCGGACTACTTACAGCTCTTTGAAGCATGCACCAGGAATCAGACAGCTTTTGGATAATTTACACCTTCTTCATGACCATCAGCACTGGCCACAGAGAGATTCCATGCCTTTTCCTATCAGCTCATAGGTGTAGAACAAATGGGATAACCAGAAGAATTAGTGTGAGTGATGTTAGCTGCAAGTAGAACTGTTGTATAGTCACTTAAGAGCACTTTGTTCAAAATTTCCAACTGTTTCTATGCTAATGTTGACAAATATGTATACATACAGATTATTTAATGCCCAGGAAATATAAGTTTAACAATTAATTTGTATTTAAGTAACTATTTTGAAAAGGGAGAAGTATAATTTAAATTACAGATAGGATGTGATTTCTGTCTCAAAACACTGTCCAAATTGTTTGATAATAGACTAGGAATTACAGCTTCAGTAGTCATCACTGCCTTTTATTGCTAATTTTGCTGATCTTTGTACATCTAATAACGTTACGGTAATCATAGAATCATAGAACCTTAGAATAATAGAATTGTTAGGGCTGTAAGGGACCTCAAGGATCATCTAGTTCCAACCCCCCTGCCATGGGCAGGGACACCTCAAACTAGATCAGGTTGCTCAGAGCTACGTCCAGCCTGGCCTTAAAAGCCTCCAGGGATGGGGCTTCCACCACCTCCCTGGGCAACCTGTTCCAGTGCCTTACCACCCTCATGGTGAGCAATTTCTTCCTAACATCCAATCTAAATCTTACCATTTATATTTTTGTTCCAGTCTCTAAAATAATGTGGTCATATCTGCCAATGGCAAGGAAAGCCTTTTTCTCTCTCAAGTTCTGCCTTGGGACTTCAGAGAGTTTCCTTTACTCATCACTATGCTATAATTTTTTGTGAACTTTGACTTAACTGCATATGGGGATTTCCCTGGAGGATCTAAAGAGACTTTCCTAACTGTAGGTGCATGCACCATATTTGTGGTGTGGGTGGACAAATATGTGTTTTCAAATGTTTAATGTCATAAATCACAACTCTAAATATTAGCTAAAACCACAAAAAACTTCATTTTCTACTAATACATTGGACAGGGAATGATGGCTACACCATGTTGCTTGCCCTTATGGCTAATGGTAGGGTAAGTCCTTCAGACGGTGTGAGGCAGGTTATTACATAATGTAATCTTCTCATATATCACAAGTCTGAGCACTTGGGTCACAGCAGGTGAACTGTGTAATCATTATTTTCTTCAAGAATTCCTCACAAAAATTTCCTTATCCTTATTGTTGTGTTCCTATCTCTTTGAATTGCAAGTCTTTTGAGGAAAGGACTGGTTCACACCAATATTAGCACAATGATGTTCTAACTTTATGTAATTTCATGAGAGAATGAAACTTATCTGAGCTCTCTGAAGTCTCCTCCTATGAGATTTTTGAAGATTAAATAACTTCCCCCCTCACCCCAGTGATTTAGTGAAAGTCTTGGACATGTATTACAGACATTGATTTTATCTCAAGTAAATAATTTCACTATTTTGAAGGTCAGATTATTCTACTGAATTTAAACAAAGGGACAAAAGGTATGAGGTCAAAATTCTGTGTAATGACATAAACCTAATTAAATTACTTACTACTGCTGAAAAGGAGATGACTTCTTCCCTCCCATTTTCTTTGTCTACTACTCAGACTAATTTGAAACATTTGACAACAAACTGAATATTTTTACTATAAAGTAACTAAACTGAACCAGCCCAGAGAGTGATCAAATGAATGCTTGAATCTGTGCAAGGAGTACATAATAAATAAAGGAATCAGAAGAAGAAAGAAATTGGACTAAAAATAAATTCAAAGAATAATAGAATTAAAGATTGGATGAGACCTTTAAGATTATTGACTGCAGCCACAATGAGCAAGGGAAAAGAGACGACAGGCCAAGAGCTGCTCTTGGGTGACAATAAACTGTTTAGATTGGCATTTTCATCCATGGGCACAACAAATCTTACCACACCAGCTCTCCTTTCCTTCTATATATTTAACCTAAGCATATGAAAAGAAAGCCTATAAAGGTATTTAGGGGAGAAAAATCTGCTGTAGCACAGGTATATTCAGGTAATTTGATCTACTTTAGTTGGGTTGGTTTTGGGTTGGGTTTTTTTTGTTGTTTGTTTGTTTGCTTTTGCTAGACTGTCACAGGATACTAAAAGTTTGTGCTCTCAGACACGCTTCCCATACTTGAACAACTAGGCCTCTATTTCATTAAAAATAGGAAATTAGTATCTGGATCCACTTTGCATGAAACTGCACTAATTTTTATTATTAACATCTTTTTTTATTTAAAATTTTAAAATGTATTCATAGAATATATTTATAATAAACAGGTTAATGACATCAGAGAAAAGAGTTTTTGAGTGAGTGTGAGAGAGAGAAAGGAATTATTTTGTTTGGCTTTCTCAAGGCTATTAAAATCAGTTGCACCAACTGACAGTGGTCTGAATGAGAACTTGTCTCAGATGTTACAATTCAGCCCAAGATTTCTAAAACCTAAGGAAATTCTCAAGGTAAGAAGCATACAGTTAATTTTTAAGCTAATGGTTTGTTGTTTCTTTAGAACTGATGTGAGATTAATATGCTTTTATATATATATATCTCATCGCCTCTTTTTTATTTAATATCAAACTTTATGTTAGTTTTGTAAAAGAAAAAAAACATATTAAGAATTATAAGAAGAATAATTTTATATTTAGGACCTTGTCAGAATGCACAATGAACTAGAAGTAGTTATTACTGTGTAGCTAGATCTTGTTTGTTGTCAATATGCTGATAAAGAAAGGATGTTTGGGGTGAAACTATCTGATCCCCTTATGATTCAAGTGGAAGCCACATACTCTGAATCTCAAGGAAAAAAAAATCAGAAGAAACTCTGTATAACTCCATGCATTTGAATATTTGGACTCTTCTGCATTGCTGTAAATTCTCTTCACCAAGGGAAAAAATGCACTCTTTCCATTCTTTCCATTGATATAGACCTTTCTTCCCTCTAAACAGCAGGACCAGGAATTACACAGCCATGTAGCCATGACAGGATCAAACGATATTAGGGGTTGGAAGGGATTTCTGGAGATCACTGAGTCCAAACCCCACTGCCAGAGCAGGAGCATAGAATCTAGTGCAGGTCACACAGAAATGTGTCCAGATGGGTCTTGAAAGTCTCCAGTGAAGGAGACTCCACAACCTCTCTGGGAAGCCTGTTCCAGTGCTCCCTGACCCTCACAGTAAAGAAGTTCCTCCTTATGTTGAGGTGGAACTTCCTGTGCTGCAGGTGATATCCATTGCCACTTGTCCTACCACAGGGTGCAACTGAGAAGAGTCTGTCCCCTCCATCTTGACACCCAGCCCTCAGAAGTTAATAAACATTTATTAAATCCCCTCTCAGTTGTCTCTTTTCCAAAATGAAAAGACCCAGGGCACTCAGCCTCTACTCATAGGGCAGATGCTCCAGTCCCTTAATCATACTTGTAGTCCTCCATTGGACTTTCTCCAGCAGATCCCTGTTCCTCTTGAACTGGGGAGCCCAAAACTGGATGCAATATTCCAGGTGAGGTCTCACTAGAGCAGAGTAGAGGGGTAGGAGAACTTCCCTCGATCTGCTCAACACACTCCTCTTAATGCACCCCAGGATTCCATTGGCCTTCTTGGCCACAAGGGTATATTGCTGGCCCATGGATAACTTATTATCCACCACAACTCCACAGGGATGCTCTCTAGCAGATTGTCTCCCAATCTGTACTGATGCAGTTTATTATTCCTTCCCAAATGCAGGACTCTGCACTTACCCCTGTTGAACCTCCTTAGGCTCCTCTCTGCCCAGCTCTCCAGTCTGTCCAAGTCTCACTGAATTGCCACACAGACTTCAGGTGTCTCAGCCAAGCCTTCCCAGTTTGGTATCATCAGCAAACTTGCTGAGCAGAAACTCTGTCCCCTCATCAATGTCATTGATGAAGATGTTAAACAGGACTGGACCTAGCACTGATACTTGGGGGACTCCACTAGTTACAGCTCTCCAGCTGGACTTAGCACCATTGTCTACCACGCTTTGGACTCTATTTTGTAACCAGTTCCTACTCCATCTCACTGTCTGTTCTTCTATTCCACACTTCCTGAGCATACTCACAAGGATGGTATGGGAGACAGTGTCAAAAGCCTTACTAAGGTCAAGGAAGACTACATGCACTGGTCTCCCTGAATCTATCCATTCAATTACAACATCATAGAAGGCTGTCAGATTAGCCAGTCATGATTTCCCCTTGGTAAATCCATGCTGACTACTCCTGACCAACTTCTCCTCCAAGTGCCTAGAGATGACCTCCAGAATGAGCTGCTCCATCATATTTCCAGGGATGGAGGTGAGGCTCACTGGTCTGTAGTTTCCTGGAACTTCTTTCTTGTCCTTTTTGAAGATTGGCCATTGGCTTTCCTCTGGTCTTCAGGCACCTTTCCTGTTTGACAGGATTTTACAAAAAGGTTGGAGAGTGGTAGAGGGAAAACATCAGGCAGTTCTCTCAACACTCTTGGGTGCATCCCATCAGGGCCACTGGACTTTGTGTATATTCAATTTGTGTAAATGATCCCTAACCCAGTCTTCATTGACTGGTGGACAGTCTTCCCTGCTCTAGTCTTATTCCATGTCTGAATCATTCAGATATGCAAGTTGCATCTGATAATTCCTCTGGTGTGGAGGCACAAAGAAAACAAAGTGTGCCTTTAGTTGACTACTGGTTTAGAATTTAAGTAAAAAAACTCACCCTGTAAGAATACTAGCCTATGAAGTTCAATAGCAAAGAAAAAAGAAATTAATCAATGGGCATGGGTTGTACACCAGGAAGTTTCATTCAACTTGGAAAATGTTATGTTTCATTTTCAAGTTATTTAAGCCTTTTTTTCCTCCTATTCTTTTCTTACCCTTTAAAAAGATCAATTTCAAAATGAAAATGACATTTTGAAATGAAACATTCTACTGCATTCTGAAAATGTTGATATAAAACATTCTGACATTTCCTAAAACCATTTTCTTTCGTGTGCATGTATATATGAAGACTATTTGAAGGATGAGACTTGACCTTATAAATTCATATTTGTTGATAGAACAATATAGGTAGAGATGTGCATAAAAATATACTTTTTTTTTATTGCTAAAAATATTTCACCCAGCTGTAAGAAGCCCATAGGGAGAGCTGCAGGATTTAACGAATTATTGCAAACCATATATAGCAAAACAATCCTTTGCTTTAGGCCCAATACTGTTGCAATCTGAAACTGGAACAACTCTCCCTCCTTGATCCATTTTCTACACCATCATGCAACACCTAATCAAAAATGAAAGAGCAAAAAAAGAAGAAAAATAATCATTTTAGGGACTTAGTCTTTGACCACCAAATTATATTTAAAACTCCACTATATTTTAAACTCCATAACCTCCCTTGACAGTCTATTGCAATGCTTTACAACTCTTTCAGTGAAGAACTTTTTCCTGATATCCAACTGAGGAAGAACACAAGCAGGTAGCTGTCCAGGTATCTGGCTGTAGAGAGTGCTGGAGCCTAGCTCTTGAGATGCAGAGTAGTAGGGGTAACTCTTGCATAAGGTGTGAGCAGATTGACTACCTACTTAATCTGGTGGCCAGACTAAAGGATGAGGTTGCTAGTCTTAAAAGTGTAAGGGAATGTAGGGAAGAGATGAACATGAAGAGGAAAGAGATAAACCAGAGGGGGAAAGATATGAACAAGAGTAAGCAGGCTCTGCAGGCTCCCACAGCAGAGGCTGGTTACCCAAAAAGCAGAGGGGAATGGACACAGGTTCCTCTCAAAAGACACAAGGTTAAACCTCCTTGCCTTCCCACACCTTCCCCGCTGCTCTTGAAAAACAGGTATGGGGCACTGGAGATCGAGGGTGAGGTGGTCCTGTTACCAGAGGACACACCATCTGGGGTTCTCCCTGAGGCTAAAGAGCCTAAGGGTAAACAACCTAAGGTTAAACGGCCTAAGGCAAAACAGCCTAAGGTTAAACAACCCTCCCCTGGCATCAGGACCTGCTCCCTCAAAAAAAAGAGGAGGGTAATTGTTATTGGCGATTCACTTCTGAAGGGGAATGGAGGGCCCCATTTGTCGGCCAGACCCATCTCGTAGGGAACTCTGTTGTCTCCCTGGAGCCCAACTTAATGATGTTACCAGAAGGCTACCCAGGCTGGTACAGCCTTCTGACTATTATCCTTTGCTACTTATGCAGATAGGGAATGATGATGTTGTAGTCAGAACTCCCAGGGCTATCAAAAATGATTTCAGGGCCCTGGGAGATCTGGTTGAGGGGTCAGGTGCTCAAATAATTTTTTCCTCAATACCCTTAGTTGCAGGAGGGAATACCACAAGGAACAGGACAGCAGCCATAATCAACAAGTGGCTTAGAGGCTGGTGCAGACAAAAGAATTTTGGGTTTTTTGATCTTGGTAAAATTTCTACTGCACCAGGCCACCTGGCAACAGATGGAGTACATCTGTCCCAAAGAGGGGGAAAGGTCACAGTATATGAGAATGGTCTGTCCCCCAAAGGTAAAAAGATTCTGGGGAGGGAACTGGCAGCTCTCATCGACAGGGCTTTAAACTAGTTTCAAAGCGGGGAGGGGCTGAAACTAGTCCCCTCAGGCAAGAGTCTGGGGACAGTAAGCTAGGGTCAGAGGCCAAACCAGCAGCCCAGCTGAGGTGCATGTACACTAATGCACGAAGCATGGTGTTGTAGTTTGAGCTGGGTGCCCCCCTGGTGCATTCACTTCCTGTGTCCAGAAGTCCAGCCCAGAGGGATGGACACAGGAAATTGTGTATTTCCTACCATAATTCTTTGCACCACTATAAGATCCAGTGCGGAGTCTGGCACTTCCTCTTTCCTTCCCTCTCCGAGACTTGGTAACTGGGGGAGAGATCTCCCGGCCATGGGCCTGATTGGGCCCAAGGCCACAGGGGGATGGGCAGTCTCAGGCCTGGCCAGCTGAGACTAGCCCAGCAGAGGGAGGGGGAAGAAGGAGCCCTGGGGGTTTTGCATGCACCTTCAGGTGGGGATGGGATCTTTCTTTGTCACTGCGCTTTGAGTTTTCTGTAACATTCACCGCTTTCTATTTAAACTTTCATCACTTCTGCAATCCGTTTGCCTGAGTCGTTATTTCTGCCTGTGGTGGGGAGGGGGTCTGCCCCAACCCATTACACATGGGAAACAAACAAGAGGAGCTGGAAGCCTTGTTGCAGCAGGAAAGTTATGACGTAGTTGCCATCACGGAGACGTGGTGGGATAGCTCACATGACTGGAGTGCTGCAATTGATGGCTACAGGCTTTTCAGGAGAGATAGACAAGGAAGAAGGGGTGGAGGGGTGGCCCTGCACATCAGGGAGGCACTAGATGCCATTGAGCTAGAGATTAGGGACAATCAGGTTGAATGCTTGTGGGCAAGAATTAGAGGGAAGACCGGTAGGGCAGACATCCTGGTTGGAGTCTGTTATAGACCACCCAACCAGGAGGATGATGTCGACGAAGCATTCTATAGACAGCTTAAGGCTGTCTCAAGATCTCCTGACCTTGTCCTTATGGGCGACTTCAACCTGCCTGACATCTGCTGGGATCTCAACACAGCAGAGAGGAGGCAGTCTAGGAGGTTCTTAGACTGCATGGAGGACAGCTTCTTATCCCAGGTGCTGCGTGAGCCTACCAGGGGCAAGGCTTTGCTTGACCTCCTCTTCACCAACAGGGAAGGGCTGGTGGGTGATGTGGTGGTCGGAGGGTGTTTAGGGGCCAGCGACCATGAAATAATTGAATTTTCGGTATTTGCTCAAACTAAGAGGGGCAGCAAGAAGACCTCCACTCTGGACTTCCGGAGGGCGGACTTCAGGTTGCTCAAGGAAATAATTCAGAGGGTTCCTTGGGAGAAAGCCCTTAAAAATAAAGGGGTCCAGGAGGGCTGGACCTGCTTCAAGAAAGAGCTGATGAAGGCTCAGGAGCAGGCTGTGCCAGTGTGCCGGAAGAGGAGCCGCCGGGGCAGACGGCCAGCCTGGCTGTGTAATGAACTTTTAATAGATCTAAGGGAAAAAAAGAGGGTGTATAATCTTTGGAAGAAAGGTGAGGCAACCCATGGAATGTTTAAAGAGGTTGCTAGGGCATGTAAGAGGAAAATTAGGGAGGCAAAAGCACATTTGGAACTTAAACTGGCCTCTGATGTGAAGGACAACAAAAAGTCCTTCTATAAATATATTAATAGCAAGAGGAAGGGCAGGGACAACCTCCACTCCTTGGTTGACATGGAAGGAAATGTTGTAACACAGGATGAGGAAAAGGCAGAGGTACTTAACACCTTCTTTACCTCAGTTTTTACTAGCTGGAAAGAACGTCTACCAGACAGCTGGCCTGTAGAGCTGGCAGAAGGAGCTAGGGAGCTGCATGGTTTCCCTGTGTTCCAAGAGCAAGTGATAGGAGCTCTCCTCAGCAGCTTAGACCCCCACAAGTCCATGGGACCAGATGGGATCCATCCTAGGGTGCTGAGAGAGCTGGCAGATGAGCTGGCCAAGCCACTCTCCATTATTTTTCATCAGTCCTGGCTCACTGGAGAGATCCCAGCTGACTGGAAGCTGGCCAACGTGGTACCCATCCACAAGAAGGGCCGGTTGGATGAGCCAGGGAATTACAGGCCTGTCAGCCTGACCTCAGTGCCAGGAAAGATTATGGAACAGGTCATCCTGAGTGCAATCACACAACACTTAGAGGATGGCCAAGGGATCAGGCCCAGCCAGCATGGGTTTCGGAAGGGCAGGTCCTGCCTGACCAACCTGATCTCCTTCTATGATCAGGTGACCTGCCTGGTGGATGTGGGGAGGCCCGTGGATGTAGTCTACCTGGACCTCAGCAAGGCCTTTGACACCGTTCCCCATAGCAAACTCCTGGCCAAGCTGTCAGCCCATGGCTTGGATGGGAGCACACTGAGATGGTTTAGGAACTGGCTGGAGGGCCGAGCCCAGAGAGTGGTGGTGAATGGTGCCACATCCAGCTGGCAGCCAGTCACCAGTGGTGTGCCCCAGGGATCAGTGCTGGGCCCCATGCTCTTTAACATCTTTATTGATGATCTGGACGAGGGCATCGAGTCCATCATCAGTAAATTTGCTGACGACACCAAGCTGGGGGCAGGAGTTGATCTGCTGGAGGGTAGAGAGGCTCTGCAGAGGGACCTCGACAGGCTGGGCAGATGGGCAGAGTCCAACGGCATGAGATTTAACACATCCAAGTGCCGGGTTCTGCACATTGGCCACAGCAACCCCATGCAGAGCTACAGGCTGGGGTCAGAGTGGCTGGAGAGCAGTCAGGCTGAGAGGGACCTGGGGGTGCTGGTCGACGGTAGACTGAACATGAGCCTGCAGTGTGCCCAGGCAGCTAAGAGGGCCAATGGCATCCTGGCCTGCATCAGGAAGAGTGTGGCCAGCAGGAGCAGGGAGGTCATTCTGCCCCTGTACACTGTACTGGTTAGGCCGCACCTGGAGTACTGTGTCCAGTTCTGGGCCCCTCAGTTTAGGAAGGATGTTGACTTGCTGGAACGAGTCCAGAGAAGAGCAACAAAGTTGGTGAGGGGTTTGGAACATAAGCCCTACGAGGAGAGGCTGAGGGAGCTGGGGTTGCTTAGCCTGGAGAAGAGGAGACTCAGGGGTGACCTTATTACTCTCTACAACTACCTGAAGGGAGGTTGTAGACAGACGGATGTTGGTCTCTTCTCCCAGGCAAGCAGTACCAGAACAAGAGGACACAGTCTCAGGCTGCGCCAGGGGAGGTTCAGGCTAGATGTTAGAAAAAAGTTCTATACAGAAAGAGTGATTGCCCATTGGAATGGGCTGCCTGGGGAGGTGGTGGAGTCGCCATCACTGGAGGTTTTTAGGAGAAGACTTGACAGGGTGCTTGGTGCCGTGGGTTAGTTGCTTGGGTGGTGTTGGATTGGTTGATGGGTTGGACGCGATGATCTTGAAGGTCTCTTCCAACCTGGTTTATTCTATGTATTCTATGTATTCTATGTATTCAATCAAAATCTCCCCTAGTGCAACTTGAGGTCACTTCCTTTTGTCCTATCACTTGACACTAGAGAGAAGAGACCAACACCCACTTCATTACAGCAGCCTCCCAGTTTGCTACAATCTCCTTTCAGGAACTTGTAGAATACCTCTGCCTCTTCCAGACTAGCCAGCCAAAATTTTCTCAGCTGCTCCTCATAAGACTTGCTCTCCAGACCCTTCTCTGGACATGCTCCAACACCTTTATGACTTTCTTGTAGTGAGGGGCCCAAAACTGAACATGGTATTTGAGGTGTGGACTCACTAGCGCTGAATACAGGAGAACAATCTCTTCCCTGCTTCTGCTGGGCACACTGCTCCTGATACAAGCCAGGATGTTTTTGACCTTGGTCACGTGGTTTGAGGCCAGGCAGATCCTCTCTTGCCCCTGAGAGGGGCAAAAGAATGATACTCACACAAATGGTTTGCAAAAGTGATGGAAAGTTTAAATGGAAAAGCAGTTGGTGTTTTACAGAAACTACAAGCACAATGACAAAAGAATCCCAAAGTATACAGTCCCTTCCAGCATGCCCAAAGATCCCCAACATTTCCCATCTCCCCACCTAAGGGTATACCCAAAACCCCCAGGGCTCTTTCGTCCCCCCCAACTGCTAGGCTAGTCTCAGGCTGGCCAAGCTTAAGGCTGCCCCTCCCCCCTTCTCCTCCTGGCTTTAGGCCTAGCCAGGCCTAAGAGGCCTTGAGATAACTCCTTCAGCATTACCTGACAGGAAGCATCTCCCACGAGAGCAGAGAGGGAAGAAAGAGAAAGAGAATGACTTTGCAGATGGATTTATAAGGCACAGGATATTACGGGTATGAAATATGCCATTTCCTGTGTCCACCTAGTGGGCTGGACACTCAGGATGCCGGAGGTGTATGTGGCAGAAACAGGAGGCACCCAGCCTAAACTGGCACATGCACTGCTGCCTCATGTTCTAATGGGCTGTTGACCAGCATCCCCAGGTCTGTTTCTCCTAGGCAACTTTCCAGCCACCCCACTCCAAGCCTGTATCATTACATGGAGCTGCTGTGACCCAAGTGCAGGACCCAGCACTTGGCATTGTGTGGTGGGTTGAGAGACCAGTTCTTCCACCACAAGTTAAAGAAAGACTTAGACAAATGGATTGAAAAAATGGTGGAAAGTTTAAAAGAAAAAACAATGAAAGTTTTACAGAAAACCACAAGCACCGTGACAAAGAGAGAGAGAGATCCCAAAACATATCCAAGAACGTCTCATCCCCACCTAGGGGTACACCCACCCCAACGCCCCCCTCACCCCCTGGGCTCTTTCTTCCCCCCCAACCCAGCCTTGGGCCTGGGCAGGCCCATGGGAGGCAGCTCATGCCATTTTACCTAGGCAGCAGCGAGGGATGAAAGAGAGCGAGAAGACTCCACACTTGATGTTTTATATGGGAGCAGGGCATTATGGGAAATGAAATACCTGGCTTCCTGTTACCACCCACTGGGCTGGGCCCCCTTTTGGGACCTCCCAGGTGTGGCCTGTGCAGTGGTATCTGGGCTGGCACCCAGCCTAAACCACTACACCTTGCTGAATCTCGTAAAATGGCCTCAGCTCATCAATCTGGCCTGTCCAGATAAATCTGCAGAGCTTTCCTATCCTCAAGCAGATCAACACTCACAACCAGTTTGGTGTCATCTGCAGATTTAATGACAGTGCACCAAATACCCTTATCCAAATAATTGATAAAGATGTTTAACAAAACTGATCCCAATACTGAGCCCTGGGGAACACCACTTGTGACAGGCCACCAACAGGATTTCCCTCTATTCACTACTACTCTTCGGGCAGAGCCATCCAGTATTTAACCCAGTGAAATGTTTTGTCTTTTATTTTTTAAAATTTAAAACCAAACATCATTAATTTTAATTTTAATCCTGCTGAAAATGGGGAATATTTATATAAAAACACTGCTAAGCAAAAACTCATTTGGGGCTATAATCTCCCTGTACTTAAATTTTAAGGTGTTTTTTGTGATGCAGTGTTTGAAGAGTAAAACTTGACTCCTTCAAGCATTAAGTGTCAGGCACATCAAGTACAGAAATCCTTCAGTATGCTGAAGAATGCAACACTGAGAAAACAAACAAACAAAAATACCAAACCAAACTAAAATCCAACACCTTTTAACAGCTTTTGCTGTGCATAAGAACAACAAAACTTATTTGTAAACTAATTTTCTGGATCAGCTCTTCTGATCCAATTGGTAAGATGAAATAGAAATTTGTGGATTCTGAATTCAAGACAGAAATCAGAGAAGGCATAATTAGAACAAAAAAAGAGAAAGAAAGAAAAAAGGCTAACAAATGGAAAAAGAAAAAATATTCAAATCATATACAGTGGCAAAAAGAACAAAATCAGTTTTCATGAGACCACAGGTCATGACTAACAGCATCAGTTTCTGGAATATTCCTCCATGTGTATCTATATCAAATGTATGGTGTTCCAGATAACAGAAATCTATCTGTTAAACTACAAAAACTTCATCTCTTATTTATAATCTACCATGCTTTGGACTATGATCTTTTTCCAGGCAAATAGTATGCATATTACAATTTGACAACTATGAAAATTGTCATATAAAATATGATTGAATGTCTGCTTCTCTAGAATTTCTGTTTGCATCTGTATATCCATGATATAAAATATGAAGAACTTAAAGCAAATACTTGTTTATAGATGACTGCAGAGATTAGATTTCAGACTCCTAAATATAAGTTACTAATGTTATTTTAAAGGCTCCAGGGTACCTTTTACATCATGGAAATTTGGGGAGTCTAAAATGACATTAAATGCCTATATTGTTCAGGAAACTGGATACAATTCTTAATGCAACTATCACTTTGTGCTACAGACTCATGATCACAGAGAACACTATTCATGTCTTACAAAGAACCAGTGTTGTGGTTTGCATTTACCCAGCTTACAACAAAACACTGCATAGCTGATTGCTCACTCCTATCTGTCTCTGGTGTGATTAAGAGGACAAAAACCTAACACAACAAAAATCTTGCGAGGAGACAAAGGACAGGGATGGCTCACTCACCAGTTGTGGTCACACATAAAAGACAAACTCTACCTGATGTCATGAAGGGAGCCTATGCCCAGTACTATGTCCCAAATATTGCCAAAACTTGTCCCAACATGTTTTGCTTACATGCTCACATCCTCCTCCTTTCTGGAGTGGGTGCTCAGCCCAGACTTGAGTAAACAAAAAGCCAGACATCAGCCAGCCAGGGTAAACAACCCAGCCTGTCTTCTTTGGGGTAAACAAGATCACACACACCCCCCCCCCTTATGGGATGCTTGTGAAACACTCATGCTCCTTGGCCATAGGCTAAAGGTATTACTGTGGTAGTTGGAGCTCTAACTGGAGTTTAAAAGCTCAGATTGTAACAGATTGAGATTCTCCCCCCCTCCCTTTCCTGGTAAGGTAAAACAAACCAAAAAATTCAGGTAGGGGAAAGGAGAAGTAAATTCATGAAATAGTCTGGAATTGGTTTGGAAGTAAACGAGGTAAATTTTTAACAAAATATATATATAACAATAGCAGGGAGGGTTCACAAAGATAAGGGATAATGATAAATAGGAAAATATACAAAACCAAGCCTGGATGGCCTTGTATTCCCTGGATGTAAGTGGATTCAGTTCTTTAGAAAAGTGTGCATGCAGCTTGTAAAGTAGGCCCTGACCATGTGGTCAGTGCAGGAAGAGCAGCAGCAGGTGATCTCTCTGTGGAGGTGAAGCAGGGAAAAGAGAGAAGTAAGCAATGTGAGCCCTTTTTATAGGTTTGCTGGAAAGGAAGGGGGCATAGAATAGACCACCTTTGACCAAGGGGACCCCTCCTTCTGGGAGGGGGAAAAACCAAGTCTCTCTCTGCCCACCTGGGTCAAGTTTCTTTTGTCCACCTGGGGGCTGGGTTCTTTCAGCCACCCCATCAAGGATGGATGTAACCTGGCGCAATTACCGAGGTTGACTATTGGCCCAATTAAGTAACATACAAATATTGCCTAAATTGTAATCAAGTCACTCTTTTCTCTTTGTTCTTTCCTCTTTGCTCCTTGTTCTTGCTTCTGCTTTTAAGCTCCGTGATTTTGGTAGCGTTAGATTTGTGGTTGGACTTGAGAATCTTAAAGGTCTTTTCTGACCTAGATGTTTCTGTGATTCTATGAAAAAAGAACTTGAAGGGCTCATTTTCAGAGGATCTGATATTATTGATTAATTGATATTTAGACTCCTGAGGCATTGCTTTTCATTGTGCAAAATAAGCATAAAAACACTACAAGCAATTAATTGCATGGGTTTTGTACTTTGATATGGCCTATCAGCCCTATATTAATATTAATGAGAAGAATTAGTACCAAAGATCAGGGATCCATGATAGCTGGAAGAACCTGTGAGGACCCTCCAGCTCTCATGCTTTATTATTTTTTAATCAAAGTGGCTGACTTGAGGGCACAAAATTAAAGAATGGAGTCCTTTATGATTCCACAATAATTCAAATTAAAATGATCTATACTTGCATAATTCCAATAAGCCATTTTGTGCTAGTTAAAAACAGTTAAAAATGGCATAAATGCATGATTTAAGTGCTGCAGCTTTCTAATCTTAATGAAAGGGATGGGTTTTGTGTATTTCTCAACCTTCATGTGTGATCAGAATAAATCTGCTGCAGCAGAGCAAGGGAGGAGGAATACATTTGATAGTAACATTCTGCTAGTAAGTTTTCTTGAGTCAAAAAGAAATTTGGGATCATGAGTAATATTTTCTGCTTGTCCAAATAGACAATTATCTGCTTGTAAGTATATAAAAATAATCTTTCTTATTTTTATTACAGCAGTGTTTAAGTGTCTCATCCAAGATGGCTTTTCTGGAACATACTGTCTATGCAGTAGTGTGCAATAAACGAAGCTCTGAAGAGCTCTTCACCATATAAAAAGTTGTGACAGGAGTGAAAGGGGAAATGATGATGAAATGATGAATCGTGCAGGAGAAAATCAGAATTGGGACTGCAACTAAGATACAATGATGCAGTATTATTCAGTGCACTGCCTTTCTAAATATTGTGTTAATTGTAATTTGTGTAAATCCAACTGACCAATGAATTTCAGCGAATTGTATTATGGAGTAACCTTATAACTACAATGACTATTTAAAATAAGAAAGAAAATAAATACTTAGATCTAGATGCTTTCAGATAACTTTCTTGATTCCTGAGAAAAGCTAAATAAGGCTTCAGTATCTAACCACTGCAACACAGAAATCAGTGTGAACTGTAACACCGTCCCAAGAATCTAGGAAAATTCTTGAGCCATTGCTTCATGCTGAGATCTGTTTCGCTGTACCTAGGATGAAGATTATTTCCCAAGGAGTCTATTTGAAATAGGTGGTGTTTGGACTATGGCGGAATCATGACAGCATGGTCATGCACTTAATGGAGGGAAACTTTGCGAAGTGCTAATTCTTATTTCCTCTTCAGTCTTGTCAAAGTGCACTGATTCTCATTACATTTAATAAATCCTGAAAGAACCACACAATGTATTATAAGGCATAGTTCAAATATCTACAATCAGCCCATAATCTACATGTCATTGATATAAAATAATGGGTTATTAGAGTACGCTAACATTGTGCGTTCAGAAGTCCTAAATGTGTGGATTGTGAACATGATAGACTGTGACAATTCTTCAAAGAGTTTACAATCTATACCTATCAATGTGGATTTAGAAAACTGCAGATTTCCACATGCATAGACCCTATGCATTCTAAGAAAACATATGCAGTCTTAATGTACTGAAGCTATGATTAATTAAAAGCAGGAACATTTTGTTATTCTCCTAGGAAAACAAATCTCTTTTTTCAAACACGTATAAGATGTTCAGGAGCTATTAATTTTGCCCTGTTTAGCCTTGTCAAGAGGTTCTGTGCAGACCTCATGGAAGCATAAATGAAATTTGGATGCTTCAAACCTATGTCAATAGATTTCAGAAATTATATGAATGGGAGCTATCATAAAATCATAGGATCAATAAGGTTGGGAAACACCTTAGAGATCATCAAGTCGAACTTATTACCTAACACCTAATGACTAAGTAAACCATGACTGCAAGTGCCACATCCATTCCTCTCTTGAACACCTCCAGTGATGGTGACTCCACCACCACCTCGGGCATCCCATTTCAATGGGCAATCACTCTCTCTGTGTAGAACTTCCTCCTAACCTCCAGCCTAAACCTCCCTTGACACAGCTTGAGACTGTGTCCTCTTGTTCTGGTGCTGGTTGCCTGGGAGAAGAGAACAACCTCCACCTGTCTACAACCTCCTTTAAGGTAGTTGTTGTCTCAGTCTGGAGAGGGAAAGAGACTCAGTTCTTTTGAATATTCCCATGTTGTGAAATGAGAGGCACAAACGAGGCTAAATATCAACAGCTAGACTATTTATTATATAAAAAGTCTAAATAGGCCAAGGACTCAGGTCCAGCCAACATGGATTTAGGAAGGGCAGGTCCTGCCTTTCCAACCTGATCTCCTTCTATGATCAGGTGACATGTCTGGTGGACCGGGGGAGGCCTGAGGATGTAGTCTATCTGGATTTTAGCAAGGCCTTTGACAGTGTCCCCCACAGTAAACTGCTGGCTAATCTGTCAGCTCATGGCTTGGACCGCAACACTCTGTGCTGGTCTGGCCAAGCCCAGAGAGTGGTGCCACATCCTGCTGGTGGCCAGTCACCAATGGCATCCCCCAGAGATCAGAATACATAGAATACATAGAATACATAGAATACATAGAATAAACCAGGTTGGAAGAGACCTTCAAGATCACCGTGTCCAACCCATCAACCAATCAAACACCAGTGCTGGGCCCGTCCTCTTTAACATCTTCGTTGATGATCTGGATGAGGGGGTTGAGTCAGTCATGACCTCCCTGCTCCTGCTGGCCACACTATTCCTAATACAGGACAGGATGCCATTGGCCCTCTTGGCCACCTGGGCACACTGCTGGCTCATGTTTAGGCAGGTGTCAATCAGCACCCCCAGGTCCCTCTCTGTTTGGCAGCTCTCCAGCCACTCTGACCCCAGCCTGTAGCTCTGTGTGGGGTTGCCGTGGCCAAAGTGCAGCACCCGGCACTTGGACTTGTTAAATGCCATGCCATTAGACTCTGCCCATCTGTCCAGTCAGTCGAGGTCCCTCTGCAGAGCCTTTCTATCCTCTAACTGACCAACATCTGCTCCTAACTTGGTGTCATCTGCGAAAGTACTAATGAAGGACTCAATCCCCTCATCCAGATCATCAGTAAAGATGTTGAATAGGATGGGTCCCAACACTGATCCCTGGGGCACACCACTAGTGACTGGCCACCAGCTAGCAGTGGCACCATTCACCACCACACTCTGGGCTCGGTCCTCCAGCCTGTTCCTAACCCAGCACAAAGTGCTGCTTCCCAAGCCACAGGCTGACAGCTTGGCCAGGAGTTTGCTGTGGGGATGGTATCAAAGGCCTTGCTGAAGTCCAGGAAGACTACAACCACAGCTTTCCGCACATCCACCAGGCAGGTCACCTGATCATAGAAGGAGATCAGTTTGGTCAGGCAGGACCTGCCTTTCCTAAATCCATGTTGGCTAGGCCTGAACCCTTGGCCATCATGCAGGTGTGCTGTGATTGTCCCCAAGATGTTGCAAAAAGGGGATTAGAAGAGTTGCAAGAGCACAAATCTCTTTAGGTGATCTGGGTATTGAGTCCATCATCAGTAAATTTGCAGATGGCACCAAGCTGGGCAAAGGTGTTGATCTGTTAAGAAGGTAGGAAAGCTCTGCAGAGGGACCTTGACAGGCTGGACAGATGGGCAGAGTCCAACGGCATGAGATTTGACACGTCTCAGTGCCGGGTTCTACACATTGGCCACAACAACCCCATGCAGTACTACAGGCTGGGCTCGGAGTGACTGGAGAGTGGCCAGGCAGAAAGGGACCTGGGGGTACTGGTTGATAGTTGGCTGAACATGAGCCAACAGTGTGCCCAGGTGGCCAAGAAGGCCAGTGGCATCCTGCCCTGTATCAGGAACAGTGTGGCTAAGAGAAGACCTTATTGCTGTCTACAACTACCTGAAAGGAGGTTGTAGACAGGTGGATGTTGGTCTTTTCTCTCAGGCAACCAGTGACAGAACAAGAGGACACAGTCTCAAGCTGCACCATGGGAGGTTTAGGCTGGATGTTAGGAAGAAGTTCTTCACAGAAAGAGTAATTTGCCATTGGAATGGGCTTCCCAGGGAGGTGGTGGAGTCATCATCACTGGAGATGGTTAGGAAGAGACTGGATGGGGCACTTGGTGCCATGGTTTAGTTGATTAGATAGTGTTGGATGATAGGTTGGACTCCATGATCTCAAAGGTCTTTTCCAACATTGTTAATTCTAATTCTAATAACAAATATTGTGGTCTTTAATATTTTATCCAAATAACTATTTACGTGTAGGTCAACTTTCCCTACCTTCCTTTAGTATGAATTGAAAGAGTTTATTGGTTAGTTCAGTCCCTATGTTTCAACTGATATGTTTCTCCTGTGAGTCCAATTATTCATTATATAGGTTTTAACTTTCTTAACTTTCTTTGGTGGCTAAAAAAAAGGACAGAAACTTGAGTTTAAGTCTTAACCCAGACTTAAGGCCATGCTAAGTAAATGTAAATATGTCCTTGGGCATGCAGACTGAAAGCCAAAAGTAGCCTTATGTGACACTAACCACACTGTTCCTCTGACACTGGCTACAAAAATCAAGCTGTTTAGTGGTTTGAGCCTCAACTGGGAGTTAAGAGGTCAGACAGGGGCAAGGCTGAGAATCTCTCCCCAGCTCTCCCCTCCTCCCTCCCAACAGAGAGGAAAGAAAAAAGGGAAGGAGCAAATCCACCAAGCAATAACTTGGAGTTGGCTTGGACGTAGAGAGGTAAAGAGTTTTCTCTTATATATATAAATACCAGGTACGGTTCACAAGGGCAAGGAACAAGCATAGATGGGAGGGAAAAAAAAAAAAAAGGAATACAAAACCAGTCTCTTTCTGATGAGGTGCAGAGGCAGCAGGGAGAAGGATCAGGCCCGACCACATGGCAGAGGATCAGGAAGGCAGCTGCAGTAGCCCTCATCCAGGAAGGCAGGAGCCAAAAAGAGATCTAATGGCTGCAATGCCCTCCCTTTTATACCCTAGTTGAGCAGGGAGGGGGGTGTGGAACAGACTCAGTTTCCCAGGGGGAAAATGCCCTGCAGGGAGGGCAAAGCCCTTACCCCTTTTGTTTTCAGGATGGGCATTAACCCACCACAAGCTGGTAAGCTCTTTGTGCTGCAGTGGCTTTTTAACCTTAAAAATGGCCTTGTCTCTAAGCATGCCTGAGCTTACTCATGGGAATTTTAACAGTTATAATAGCTTCTACCTGAGGTGAGGGAGAAGGAGAAGGGAAGTCCAGTGATATAAAACATTTTGTTCAGTACTCACTAAAGTAATCAAAGTTTGGTTACACCAATTAATGCATTTATACCCAGCAAGGGTATATAAATCACTGTAGTCCACTTCCCAGATAGATTACAGACACTTGCTTTTCAATGGAGAAATATTACTGACCATGTATTTTCATTGTGCAAATTCTTTACGTATTTGCATCTTCAATGGCAAACCCATGAAACTGATCACAGAAACACAAAAATAGACATAAAGGATTTACAATGTTTGGCTTGCTTTCTTTTGGTGCTGTGCCCTCTTTGTCAAGCTGGAACATCTGAATAAGCCACTATGATTTTGCTTTCTGAAATTTGCAAAAGAAATTTGCTCTGGGACTGAGACCATGCATGTCAGACAGCAGATTTATATGGCTGGCATATAATATACATGGCCCAGAATGTGAGGCTTTATAATCGAAAACCTGACAAAATCTTAAGTGGTCCTAGTGGGCCATATTATAATGCAATGTTATTATGCCAGGTTTCCAAAAATGTATATTACTCAAGAACTGATATTACGGTTTGACAGCCCAGAAATTTGGAATGCATTGAATAAACTATATATTCTGACTAATATTTGCATGCCTGCCTAAGAATATGTAAATGACAGTTTTTATCCTGGAAAAACTAAAATCCCTAGTGAATCGAAGGGCCAAACATACAAATAAACCTCACGATTCACACATGTGTCTCTCATTTAATTTTTCAAAATATATTTTGCATTTTGATTATGCTACAAAATGCAGCATGGAGGGCAGAGCAGTGAGAAAAACTGGAGTATGTATACAGCATATTTTCTATTTAAAAAATGTGACTTATTTTAATCATTCTAGAAGTAACAAATAACTGCAAGTACATGTTTTGAATGCCTTCTAAGTGCATGTAATCAAATTTTTTAAAAATCATGCTGTTTATACTTTATGCTTGCATTTTATAGGATATAGGCCTGATTTTTCTCTTATTCACTCCAGCTCTGGTATTATTCTAGTTTTGACTTTAACAGAATTGTATGTACTTGATTTCTGCGGATGTGAGAATCATGCTTCAGATGTCTCTGTTGTGGCAGAACTCCACTAGTTCTCTTTGGATACATTTATATTATTGACGTAAAATTCAGTGTTGTTTATTTAGACCATCAGATACATTTGATAATGCAAAGACTCTCCAAATAGGTGGAAGCTCACCAAGGATAGGACCATCAGAGAATCCCTGTCAGTGATGATGGTGTCACAATGGCTATCACTACTGGGATTGGGTTAAGTATTGCATTTACATATATTTGTATATATTTCACTTTAATGTTATTATTTTCATTAAAGATGATTTAGTTTTGTTTTCCACTCCATAAACCTCTCTCTCATATTCCCTTTCTCTTCCTTTTGGAAAAGTAGAGGAGTAGGTGTTTATAATAGAGAGCATCTTCCACTCATTTAAAGGCCAACCCAGCATTAACCCTTGACATGGAGGCTTCTGCCACCTACTCTGTAGGGGTATCGAAAAGGGGGATGATAGGTAGATTGGGCTACAGTAACAGCTTAAAATGCTTCTCAGCATCAAAATGGTACTTTGTTAATCTCTATCATAGCTGCAAAATATCTGCAAGGCAAAAATACCTTGTAGTTATTTCCTAGGGCATCTTTTCCCAAATGAATATTAGAACAATTCAGATCTTCAAAAAAAGCTGTTGTGGCTGAGCTGCAGGATTATCTGTTATTCACAAAAGGCATTTGTTTTCTTCTCTTTCCAGTACTGATGAAGAAAAAATAAAAGGATTAGTTTTAGTTTAGTTTGGTCCTGAAAGGTCTTTCTATGAACAAACAAATAAAACTACCTCTATTTTATTTGTTTGTTTGTTTGTTTGTTTATTTAATTTTAAAATTTGAAAGGGTGATTTTTTTCTTGAATACTATTTTTCAGTCAGGTTTATGGTAATACACATAACAACTGAGTCAAAAAAATTGTGTTTTTTTTAAATAACTCTCCAATAATGACAACAAAATGCAGAAACTATTCTCATCCTGAAATTGAATATACAGAATGTCCTTTCTTCCTGCCCAAAAGATGCATTGAATTTTCCTATCTTTATTCACATATCAATTCAGGCAGAGAAAGCTGCCTCCAAAGTAATTTCTTTAACATACCACAAAATAGAAAGGTTAATAGTTGACTTTGCTAAGAGTCCCACTATTAAAACTGCTTTGCCATGCAATACCAGGACAAATGGAAAATGAAAATTAGCCCAGACATCTACAACTTCACAAAGGAGATTCAAAGTCTCCAGGGCTGTCATTCCAGCATCTTTGCATGATAATCAACCAGGTTCTGTGTACTTACTGTAGTTAATGGCACTCCTTCCCATTTTCATTTTGTTGGAAGCAGAGAAAAAATAACCAATAATGTGCATGTTCTTTTTACTTTGAGTAGAGGAAAGGGGAAAAAAATTTAATTGACAGATAAAACAGATGTAGAAAGGGTAATTTCATTTTCCATCAGAAGAAGTAAGGTTTTATGTTGGGAATTAAGTTAACAGCACATGAAATTGGCTTTTCCTAAGTTCATATTTTTTAAACTTTTATATAAGAAGAAGAAGAAGTAGAAGAAGACAGAAAAAGATCCCTAAACTAAAGTAGCTGTAAAAAGCCTGACAATGAGAAAAGTTGGTTTCAAAAGATGTTAAAACTTCTCCATTGTGGTGTGGTTGTGGGCCTGCTTACTTTTCAACCACTCTACATTTTCTGCTTGTGTGAAACTAAAAGGTTAGGCTTTCCTGTTTTCTGTGTCTTACCTGCTGCCTTTCAACTCCAGCTGGTTTCAAGCTGCTATCCCCATCTCACATATTTTCTTTTTTCTCTTCAGTTTATTCAAGTTGTCTGCAGGTTATGACTTATCTTTTTATTTAATACATTTATATTCACGTAACTTTTTGCTTCTGTTTGGCTAGGAAAAGCTCTGTTGGAATACTGATATACATGGATTTCCATGTTTTAATAACTGACAAAATAGCAACATGGGAATGAAGAAAATCAAGTGATAAGCAAGAAAAAAATATATGCAGAAATATGAAAAATAATTTTGAAATCCCAAAATGTGTTAGTTTTTCATTCCTTCTTTTAATGCCTTAAAGGGAACTTACTGAAAAAAACACTAGTGTGTTTAGGCAAAACAAAGAGACCATTTAAAAAGATATTTCATGACAATTTATAAGCACAAGTGTAAAAACCATCTCTATATCAAGTGAAGATGAAAATTTGTGTACACACAGTGCTGATATATCTTCATTGAAAAAAATGGGTTTTTTTGGACAATTTTTAGTTTATTAGTGAGTTCAAAGCAAATGTTCCCAGACTTAGTCACAGAATAACCATTTGTTTAAAATTATTTTTATTATTTAAAAAGCCGCTATTTATTTTCACTATCAAAGCATCCTTTAGTACCAGAAGATTTGATTTTGAAACACTTTTCTCTGGAATTTCTTCTCAAACCTTCAAGGATTTTAGCAGGAATGGCATTATTTTCAGAAGTATCTTAAAACAACTGACCCTGAAGCTAATACCATCTCTCAGTGCTCAGAATCCTTAGGCAGATTTCTGAAGTATGTAACAGACACTAAATGCTTAAGTGCACATAGCTAGTCGTCTAATCTTAAGCAATCTACTTCAATAAGTGATAGACAAACACAGGCATGACTTTGTAGAGAGATGACCCTGATCAGCTACTAAACACCCACCCAGATTTTCTCTCATTCTTCTACTCAGTGGGAGAGGAGGTAAAAATTATATGAAAAAGATTGTTGTTCAGGATAAAGACAGGGAAATCACTTATGAATTACCATCACAGACAGAAGAGATGTCTTGAGGAAAATTAATCTATTGCAAATTAAAATGGATTTAAGTAGCAAGAAACTAATGGAGAAAGGGATGGGGGGATCATAACAATGTTTCTCTTTCCACCATCCCTTTCTCCAGATTCAGCTTCCCTCATTCAAGCCATTTCTCTCTGTTTCCTTTGAGCAGTATAGAGGGGTGGGCATTGTTATAGTCCATATATAACTGCTTCTTTTTTCTCACACTTGTTCTCTGCTTCACAGTGGATCTTTCCCACATGCTGCAGTTTCTGTCAGAAATATCCGCTGATCCATCAAAGAGACTTTCATAGGATTCAGTGTAGGTAGCTTAATCCAGAATGGTCCTGTTCCATCACCTACAGGGCAATATCTGCATGGGGCCTGAAGCAGCTTCCCCTTCTCCTGCTCTGGATTTTTGTATTTGTAATCTTACTTTTTCAGCCTTTTTCCCCCTCTTTTACTCCTCTGACCATATGACCACTTTGTCCTTTCTCAGATTTTTCTACTCAGAGATGCCACCAGCCTTGATGACAATCTTGGCTGTGCCCTGCATCTGGGAAACTAGCTGAAACCAGCTGGAACTGTCTGCATCTGGCACAAGTGAAGTCCAGCCTCTCCTTACAGAGGATACCCTGCAGACTCTGTGTATATGTCTATACATGCACATGCATGTATATGCCGGTGTTTATACATGCACAAGTGATTGTATAGGTAGCATCCCATGGACACAAGCTAAAATTTCATATAATGGGATAGAACGACATGAGCTGTATGAAAACTACACACCTGAGAAGGAGGTATGTCAGCATCAATTAGAGCATCAGTGGATAGCGAAAGAGCAACTGATGCGTAAAGTGTTTGATACTGTGCCACATGACATCCTGCTCACCAAATTGAAAAAGTATGGACTTGAATGGTGGCCACATGCTAGATAAGGAATGGCTAGGTGGCCACACTCAGAGTTGGTTTCAATGGCTTAATGTCCAAATGGAGAACAGTGATAAGTGTCATCCCTCAGGAGTTGGTACTGGGGCCAATGCTGTTTAACATCACTGTCAGCAATACAGACAGTGGGAATGAGTGCATGCTCAGCAAGTTTGCTGATAACACCAAGTAGTGTGGTCTAATTGACACACTAGAGGGAAAGGACTCTCTACAACTACCTGAAGGGAGGTTGTAGAGAGACGGATGTTGGTCTCTTCTCCCAGGCAGCCAGTACCAGAACAAGAGGACACAGTCTCAGGCTGCGCCAGGGGAGGTTCAGGCTAGATGTTAGGACAAAGTTCTATACAGAAAGAGTGATTGCCCATTGGAATGGGCTGCCTGGGGAGGTGGTGGAGTCGCCATCACTGGAGGTTTTCAGGAGGAGACTTGATGGGGTGCTTGGTGCTGGGGGTTAGTTGTTTGGGTGGTGTTGGATTGGTTGATGGGTTGGACGCAGTGATCTTGAAGGTCTCTTCCAACCTGATTTATTCTATGTATTCTATGTATTGAGGAGAAGGACTTGGGGGTGTCAGTTGATAATAAATTCAACATGAGGCAGCATCATGAACTTGGAGCCCAGAAGACCAACTGTATCACAGGCTGCATCAAAAACACTGTGACCAGCAAAACTGGGGAGATGATTATCTCTGTCTTCTCTGTTCTTGTGATACCCCACCTGGAGTACTGTGTCCAGTTCTGGTGCCCCCAGCATAAGAGGGACATGGATCTGCTGGAGAGGGTCCAGAGGAGGCTGGAGAACTTTCCCTCTAGGGACAGGCTGCAAGATTTAGGACTGTTCATCAAGGAGAAAAGAAGGCTTCAGGAAGAATTCATGGTGCCCTTATAGTATTTGAAGGGGGCCTACAAGAAAGTCAGGAAAGGACTTTTTACAAAGGCTTGTAGTGAAAGGACAAGAGGGAATTGGGATGAAACTGGGGGAGGGTAGATACTAGGAAGAAAATATTTGCAGTGAGGGTGGTGAGACAGTGGAACAGGTAGCCCACGGATGCCCCCTCCATGGAGGTGTTCAAGGTCAGGTTGATTTAGTGGAAGGTTTGTCTGCCCATGGCAGGAGCATTGGACCAGATGATCTTCAAAATCTCTTCCAACCTAAACCATTCTACGAATCTATGAATCTGTGTCTTTCTTTTGATGAATTCTGTAGTCATATTGCGCTAGATCAGAGCATTGGTGTGATGTTAGAGGTTTGACTGGGCCTAGTATATTAGGCTCTCTAGAACTGGTTGATAGACACAAATGATGTACATCATGACATGTGAAAGTCAATAGTCATTGAAACTAGTCTGGTAACTTCAAAGAACTCTGGACTGAGTCTCTCTGGCAAACACTTTCCAACTGATAAACCAATATAGTCATATTTTCCAATGATACAAATGGATTTTAGATATATCTTTTTAATTATTTTCTAACCATTCACCTGATTATATTAACATTTTTTATATATTCTTCTTAATACTTTTATGTGAATTTTAATATAATCAAGACAATCAGATTACTTTTGATGTCACTTAAAAATGAAATGCTTTTGTTTTAAGTGTGATTTAGATAAGTCAGGTAACTTGTAGTTCTTAGTTATTACCGGTGGAAAAAATGAGACTTCTGAATGTCATCTGATCTCTGGGACCTGATTTTTTGAGTCTTTCTACTGACTCTATAAATGTTTTTCTGCTGAAAAGAAACCAGAGCAACCAGGAAAGTGTGGTGGGTTGAAGGCTCGATCTTCCCTTCCCTCCTACCACATGCAAAAAAAATGAGACTCAGACAAATGGATTCCAAAAGTGGTGGAAAGTTTGAATGGAAAAGAAGTGAATGTTTTACAGAGAACCAGAAGCTCAGTGACAAAAAACAGATCCCAAAGCGTACCCAGAAACATCCCGACACTTCCCTCTCCCCACCTGAGGGTACACCCAAAACCCCCAGGGCTTTTTCTTCCCCTCCCCTCCCCCCCCAGCTCTTTCCACTGTTAGGCTAATCTCAGCTGGCCAAATCTGAGATTGCCCATCCCCCTGGCTTTGGGCCTAGCCAAGAGGCCACAAGATGGCTCCCCCCATTGTCAGATAGCAGTGAGGGAAGAAAGAGGAAGTGTAGTACCCTGCTGATGGTTTTATAAGGGAGCAGGACAGGAACTGGTGGTTCCCATGTGCTGAAAGATGAGCCGGCGGGGAAGGCGACCGGCCTGGATGGACAAGCAGCTCCTGAAGGATTTAAGGGAAAAAAAGAGGCTGTATCACCTTTGGAAGGAGGGGAAGGCTTCTCGAGGTATGTTTAAGGAAGTGGTTAGACTATGTAGGAATAAAATTAGAGAGGCAAAGGCCCAGTTGGAACTGAAGCTGGCCACCTCTGTGAAAGATAATAAAAAGCAATTTTACAAATATATCAATGCTAAAAAGAAGGGCAAGAAGAACCTCCACTCCTTAATGGACCTGGAGGGGAACATGGTGACCAAAGATGAGGAAAAGGCTGAGGTCCTGAACGCCTTCTTTGCCTCAATGTTTAACAGCAAGGTAGGAGTCCAGGATGAGTGGCCTCCTGAGCTGGGTAATAGGGTCGGGGAGCAGTGTAATGCCCCAGAAATCCATGAGGAATTAGTCCGGGACCTGCTGAGCCACTTGGACACCCATAAGTCCGTGGGACCGGATGGGATCCATCCTAGGGTGCTGAGAGAGCTGGCAGATGAGCTGGCCAAGCCACTCTCCATCATTTTCCTCCAGTCCTGGCTCACTGGAGAGGTCCCAGATGACTGGAAACTGGCCAATGTGGTCCCCATCCACAAGAAGGGACGGATGGAGGAACCTGGAAACTACAGACCAGTCAGCCTGACCTCAGTGCCAGGGAAAGTGATGGAGCAGATTATCCTGGCGGCAATAACTGCGCACCTGAAGGATGGCCAAGGGCTCAGGTCCAGCCAACATGGATTTAGGAAGGGCAGGTCCTGCCTCTCCAACCTGATCTCCTTCTATGATCAGGTGACCCGTCTGGTGGATGTGGGGAGGCCTGTGGATGTAGTCTATCTGGACTTCAGCAAGGCCTTTGACACCGTCCCCCACAGTAAACTGCTGGCTAAGCTGTCAGCTCGTGGTTTGGACAGCAACACTCTGTGCTGGGTTAGGAACTGGCTGGAGGGCCGAGCCCAGAGAGTGGTGGTGAATGGTGCCACATCCGGCTGGCGGCCAGTCACCAGTGGCATCCCCCAGGGATCAGTGCTGGGCCCCATCCTCTTTAACATCTTCATTGATGATCTGGATGAGGGGGTTGAGTCAGTCATCAGCAAGTTTGCAGATGACACCAAGTTGGGAACAGATGTTAGTCAGTTAGAGGGTTGAAAGGCTCTGCAGAGGGACCTTGACCGACTGGACAGACGGGCAGAGTCCAATGGGATGGCATTTAATAAGTCTAAGTGCCGGGTGCTGCACTTTGGCCACGGCAACCCCATGCAGAGCTACAGGCTGGGGTCAGAGTGGCTGGAGAGCTGCCAAACGGAGAGGGACCTGGGGGTGCTGATTGACAGCCACCTAAACATGAGCCAGCAGTGTGCCCAGGTGGCCAAGAAGGCCAATGGCATCCTGGCTTGTATTAGGAATAGTGTGGCCAGCAGGAGCAGGGAGGTCATTGTGCCCCTGTACTCTGCATTGGTTAGGCCACACCTTGAGTACTGTGTCCAGTTCTGGGCCCCTCAGTTTAGGAAGGACATCGAGACACTTGAACGTGTCCAGAGAAGGGCAACAAGGCTGGTGAGAGGCCTTGAGCACAAGCCCTATGAGGAGAGGCTGAGGGAGCTGGGATTGTTTAGCCTGGAGAAGAGAAGGATCAGAGGCGACCTCATTGCCCTCTACAACTACCTGAAGGGTGGTTGTAGCCAGGAAGGGGTTGGCCTCTTCTCCCAGGCAACCAGCACCAGAACAAGGGGAAACAGTCTCAAGTTGTGTCAGGGGAGGTTTAGACTCGAGGTGAGGAAAAAGTTCTTCACTGAGCGAGTCATTCGTCATTGGAATGGGCTGCCCAGGGAGGTGGTGGAGTCGCCGTCCCTGGAGGTGTTCAAGGGGAGATTGGACATGGCGCTTGGTGCTATGATCCAGTTGTGAGGTCTGTTGGAACAGGTTGGACTTGATGATCCTTGGGGTCTCTTCCAACCTTAGTTACTGTGATACTGTGATACTGTGATACAGGACATTATGGGATGAAATACATAGCTTCCCGTGTCCATCCACTGGGCTGGACCCTCGGGACACCAGAGGTGTGTCTTATGTGGCCACAGCAGGGGGCCACCCAGCCTGTACCAGCACAGGAAGGGTTATCATAGAATCATAGAATAGTTTGGGTTGGAATGGACCTTAAAGATCATCTACTTCCAACTCACTTGCCACAGACAGGAACACCTTTCACTAGACCAGATTGTTTAAAGTTCTATACAACCTGGCTTCAAATGCTTCCAGAGATGGGGCACCCACAACTTCTGTGGATAATGTGTTCTGGTGCTGCACCACCCTCACAATAAAGAATTTCTTCCTGATATCTAATTTAATCTACCATCTTTCATTCTGAAAACATTAAACCTAGTCCTATCTCTATATTGCCTGATAAAGTGTCCTTCCCCATCTTTCCTGTGCTCCCTCTATAAGTACTATAAGGTCACTAAAAGGTCTCCCCAGAGCTTTTTGTTCAGGCTGCATTCCAGATCTCTTAGCCTGTCTTCATAGTAGAGGTACTCCAAATCCCCGAGTATAGACTCTAAAGAAAGACAGCAGGTGGGAATTGTCTGATCTAGTTTTAACAACTAACTCTGATTGAGTCATCCCTTACAAACAATGGATGAAAACTGGTACCTCCAAAAAGCAATTAATCTTACTTCAGGGTAAGTATCTGGAAATATTTATTTGTGATGATTGAAAAGAGTCCTTATCATAATTAGTCCATATACTGATAATTAGTTTTTAGACATCAGTTGGTAGGAGAACATAGTCTTGATTTGATACACAAATATTACTTGGGGATCAGGGAGGGAAACAACGCAGAAATTTTCTGTCAGTTCAACAAGATGACCTAAGTCATCTGCTTCCCTTGTATTCCCAGACCCAGGGTAAAGAAAGAACAATAACACATCAGGGATGTGAAAACATATACAGCTGTACTTCCTAGCATTTTCCCATGCCTGGATAGGACTAAGCAGATTGTGGAACTGCACACTTCTTCCACTGTAGCATCTCTGCAAACAAGAAAGTTTTCTTAGTGAACAATTTGAGAAAATGGAACAAACTCTGGTAGTATTTAAGAATCTGCAGAGATTCTACTGTGTTTGGTGCTCAGGTCAAACTTATTGTTTTTGTCCCACCTTTTCAACTGGGGTAAATGTTTCATAAAATGAAAATAAGACTATCAAAATGAAGTAATATTCTGGGCATGTACAATTCTGAGTGCAGAAAGGATGAGAGAAAAAGAAACCATGTCATGCAGATGTCAGTCATCTTACTTAGTTCATTACTGTCTTAACAGCTAAATTAATGACACTGAGAGCATTATACAACTAGCCTCCATAATGAGAGCTGAATTTCACCTTGTAAGAGCTTCTTTATATACTTGCGTACATAAAAAGAAACATATACAAGTGTAAATACGTACATGTATATACTTACACATACATTTATGTGTATATATTTAAACTATATATATAATTATAAAGATGTAAAGTTATAGATATGCATATTTGTGTGTGTATGTATATGCATAAACAGATCTTTTATTTCTCAGTGTCTGGGTTTGCTCCAGTTTTTCCAGCACTATACATATAAAAATTATTATTAGGAAACATAAAAGAACATGAGAAGAAAAAAATATTAAGAGACAGAAAGACAAAGTGAAAAAGAGAGGGGAAGGAAAAAAGAATAAGTGTAAGATGGAGGGATACTTTTTAGGATGACTGCATTCTCAGAGAATAAGAACTTTATCTTGATGTCAAGCTTTCCTTCTAACAACAAGGGATAACATCTCAGAAAATGGGTCTCCTTTCTTTTGCTGACCAACTGAAAAAAATAAAACACAAACACAAAAAAATCTCCATTGCTGAGATATTTCCTTTTCTTACCTTTCTGCTGATAAGAGTTCTCAGTGTTTCTGGATAAGAAGAGGCACTTTATTGTCTCTTGCAGAGATATAGGAGAAGAGTAGGGAAAAAACAATGCCTTTTGTTAGAAAGGAAACTAGCTGCAATTTCAAGAGCAACTTTAATAGACACTATTGCTGAAGGCAAACAGAATCTAAAAAGTAAGCTCTTTAGAATATTATCCTTCCTTAACATTTTGATAAAGTTCCTTAAAATGGGAGCCACTTTTGCTTCTGCAGCACTTCAATTTCCTATAATCATCTCTGATGGAACAGATGATACACACAGAGTTACCTCAGGTATTGTTTAAGTGGGGATGGAATTACTTTTATACTATCACTAAATGCTTGAGAAAAGGAAGGAAAACACGTTTTCAGCATTGTTCTGCTTGCATGCTGCAAGCTCAACATAGTGCTGCTCTCACTAATTCTGTTTAAACTGCATTCCAGAAGGATTCGTAATTCAATTTTTTAAAAGCTGTTAAAAAGAACGTACAAGCAGCAGAGTGGAAAGCAGAGGCAATGTTCATTATCAGGCCTGAAAGAAAAGGGCATTTTGAAGAAAAAAACCCATAAACTACAGGACTTTGAGGAATTTTCCAGTTATCTTTTCCACTTGGATGACTTTAGGCTTTGCTTCCAAATTAAAACACCATTTTCTGAACAATAATACTATTTTTTTTTGACATAACAAAAGAATGCTTTTAAGGCATAAAAATGTGTTTCTCTTATGTAACCAAAAACAAAACTCTATAATGCAATGTACAGTCCAATTTCTCCATTCAATGCATTTCAATGGCATGTGCTGATTAAGCTCTTAGTCATTTATGTTAAATGTCTAATGAAAACCTCTTTGAATCTGGTTTAACCCATATTAAATGCCCTGGTGGTGCCCCTGGAATTAAAAAAAAAAAAAAAAGAAGAAGAAGAAGAAAATTAATCCTATTCTTTGTTCCTTTTATACATTTTAATAAATTATACTGCATCTTCCTAATGCATTTATATCTCAGACAAAATGCCAAATGTTTTGATCCGTTCAACAAAAAGCCAAGTAACAGATTTACACATTAA
Organism: Dryobates pubescens; assembly: GCF_014839835.1. NCBI lineage: Eukaryota > Metazoa > Chordata > Aves > Piciformes > Picidae > Dryobates > Dryobates pubescens. Next base: position 81,185,792 of record NC_071657.1, on the reverse strand, counting down.
AATGTAGAGTGATTCAACAATTCAGGGCATAGTGTTTTACAGAAGATGATGTGTTTTCTATGGTTTTTAATAATTCTGCACAATGATTTCTGCTTTATGTGTAAGCCAGCTCTGTTGAAAGTTTGCTGAGTTTGTTTTTCTCTCTAACTCTGTACAGCTTAACAGAGTAAACACAACTTTCAAAATGCATTAGATTCCAAAGCATACTGTTGTGTTGGTACAAGGACTTCAGTCAGCTGGCCTTTGATAGGACCACAGATGATCAAATAAATTCAGACCAGTCAGGGTGTCCTCCTCGTGTCTTATTTTCGTAGAATCATAGAGATTCAGTACTAGAACTGAACTTGGGAACTTACCTAGTTGCTCTACCAGGTCTAAGGTCAAATTATGCAGACAGATAACTCTTAAGGCATGTTTATTAAACCTTCAAGAATAGTGGTTTGTCAGCCTCCATATGTCACTGATTTATTTGTTTTTCTGCATTTACAAAAAGAAAACCACAGATTTCCAATGCCATTTCTGTTATACAGGTTAATTCCTCTGGTAGGAGAATCAGCTGTTTCTAGCTGTCCTCCTAAGAACACAGAAAATAGTTAGTTACTGTGGCATTTAACTATGTTTCTTCATCTGAAAATGTTCTCTTTTTGAATTCACAGTTTTCAGACTTGTAGGTTGTTTCAAGACACACAATACTCATATCAAGAGTTTTTGTGATTCAAATTTAAAAACTAGAGAAGGGTTTGTATAAAGTGTTATCATTATGATTTCTGAAAAAGTAACTAAAATATTATATTAATAAAAATAGTAATTATTATTTTATTATTATGAAAAATTGCCAAAAACTTACTAAAATATTTGTTGTACACCTGGAATATATATTTACAATGGGAATGCACAGTATTTAGGCAATATTTAACAATTTAAACAATTTAAAGCAATCTGGAAAAATAACTGGGAAAGAGAATCTTTGTAGCATTATGGCATTTGACCTCTAGGGAAAACTTGACCAGAACTGCTAAACAAAGAGGCAAGGTGATAATAATTATTCACAATGAATGTCACCCAAGTAGAGGGGTACTGCTGCTGTATGTTAGCCAGAAAAGCTTTTGAGGTGCCCTTGTGCACCTTGCATGGCAAGAGACTGGTGTTGTTTGGATCTGCCTGACTAGCCTGATCTCCTCCTGTAATCAAGTGACCCTCCTGGTGCCCATTTTCCATTGTTAACCTTTCCTGGTGCCTGGGTTCTTTTGTCCTTTTCCCACATTTACCTGGACTCCTGCAGGAGGGTGGGGAAAACAAGGATCATGCCTGGGCATCCCAGGACTTGTTCTGGGTTTGTATTGGGCCTACCATCATGTGAAATTTAGGTAGACATCAGGCAGAATAATACCAAGAACAACAGCAATGGTGCAAACACCTCACAAGAAAATGAAACGAGGTGGAAATACTTAATTTAACAGAATTCACAATATGGGAAACAGGCTGTAATTATTGTTTATGTACCTGTGGAGAAGTGTGTAAAGGAAAGAAATAAACTGCAATGAAGTATGCTCTGTTACATATTGATTAAAATGTTACTTCAAAAAAATTTCTAAAATTTTCCTGGAATAGGAAAAATATCTATGTACTACAACTGAAAGACTTCAGACAGATGTTAAACCTAAATACACTGTACTATTACAAGATTTCTATTTCCTCCTTTAAAGGAGAGATTGTATTTATTTTCTTTGCATCCAGTAATGGTCCAAATTGGAAAGTACTAACATTATTAAATATGACCTCAGGAATATACCTTGGAAATGGAGACTTACAGTGTGAGTTAATGGTGCAGAGCAGCTAGATAACTGTGAATTTTAGCAGATTCATGATACGTGGGTGAAGAACCTGGGACTTCAAGGGCAAAGATTTCTGTGAAAATAAGATGTTAATGTTTTCCTAGACTTTTTATCTTAGGTGCATCTGAATTTTGAGTCCTTGATGCTTTCAATTTCTATTATGTAGAGTCTTGAAGCCATGAAAGCTTATTCCTAATTATATTATGTGATTACTAACAAGAAAGTCTCAATATTTCTTGAAATCATAATGCTCTTGATATGGAATGAGGACTTTTAAGTCTTCAAGCCCTAGAAGACAATAGCCCCCCAAAAATTTCAGCCTAGAATTCCAGACATGCAGGATTCTGTAAGGTTTTCCAGACTCTTCACCGAAAAACAGAGTTGCTAGAAGCATAGTGAGAGCTATGCGCTTATTTATGTCAATTTAAATTTCTGCTGGTGGCATCCCTGAAAACCTGCAACCTCAAGGTCCCTGTTGTAAATCTGGAAGCCTTAAGATGATGTAACTCTCAACTAACCAACCAACCAAAAAAACACCAAACGTGGAAACTCACTGCTTCTAACTTAATGCCTTCAGAGTCTCCTTATTCCTCAGATGGCCAACCACTTCCATACCACCCATAAATTAAATGTAATAAATTTGCCTTTAAAATCCTCTAAAAGCTCTAAAAGTTCAACAACTTACTTAATTTCAGAATTCTTATATGATTGTAAGAGTACTTGATATGGTTTATTTTAATGAAGGGTTTCTTACCTTAGAAAAATTTTAAAATGCCAAAACCAGGAAAGTTTGGATGCAATTCGGTTTGATTGGTTACTTGACATGGCTTATTTTATTCTAATGTTAGAGCTACTTTTGAGTAGAAGTTGGAGGAGATAACCTGCTTGCGAATAAAGAAACTTGGTTGTCAGTAGTGGAAGGTATGTGAGGACATAGTCTTAAGCTGTGCCAGGGGAGGTTTAGGCTGGGTGTTAGGAAGAAGTTCTTCACAGAAAGAGTCATTCACCATTAGAATGGGCTGCCCAGGCAGGTGGTGGAGTCACCATCACTGGAGGTGTTTCATAGTATCATAGTATCATAGTATAGTATCAGTCAGGGTTGGAAGGGACCACAAGGATCATCTAGCTCCAACCCTCCTGCCATGGGCAGGGACACCCCACACTAGAGCCAGAGCCTCATCCAGCCTGGTCTTAAACACCTCCAGTGACGAGGCCTCAAACACTTCCCTGGACAACCCATGCCAGGGCTTCACCACTCTCATGGTGAAGAACTTTCTGCTCACATCCAGCCTGAATCTTGCCAATTCCAGCTTCATTCCATTCCCCCTAGTCTTATCACTACCTGATATCCTGAGAAGTCCCTCCCCAGCCTTCTCATAGATCCCCTTCAGATACTGGAAGGCCACAATTAGGTCACCTCGGAGCCTTCTCTTCTCCAGACTGAACAGCCCCAACTCCTTCAGTCTGTCCCCCTAGGAGAGGTGCTCCAGCCTTCTGATCATCCTTGTGGCCCTTCTCTGGACATGTTCCAGCACATCCATATCCCTCTTCACAGTATTACCAAGGTTGGAAGAGACCTCAAAACCTGTCACCAGAGACCTCATGACTAGACCATGGCACCAAGTGCTACATCCAATCTCCTCTTGAACACCTCCAGGGACAGTGACTCCACCACCTCCCTGGGCATCCGATTCCAATGACGAATGACTCGCTCAGTGAAGAACCTTCTACTCACCTCGAGTCTAAACCTCCCCTGGCACAGCTTGAGACTGTATCCTCTTGTTCTGGTGCTGGTTACCTGGGAGAAGAGACCAACCCCTTCCTGGCTACAAGCACCTTTCAGGTAGTTGTAGAGGGCAATGAGGTCACCCCTGAGCCTCCTCTTCTCCAGGCTAAACAATCCCAGCTCCCTCAGCCTCTCTTCATAGGGTTTGTGCTCAAGGCCTCTCACCAGCCTTGTTGCCCTTCTCTGGACATGTTTGAGTGTCTCGATGTCCTTCTTAAACTGAGGGGCCCAGAACTGGACACAGGACTCAAGGTACAGCCTAACCAATGCAGAGTAAAGGGGCACAATGACCTCCCTGCTCCTGCTGGCCACATTATTCCTAATGCAGGCCAGGATGCCATTGGCCTTCTTGGCCACCTGGGCACACTGCTGGCTCATGGTTAGGTGGCTGTCAATCAGCACCCCCAGGTGCCTTTCTGTTTGGGAGCTCTCCAGCCACTCTGACCCCAGCTTGTAGCTCTGCATGGGGTTGCCATGGCCAAAGTGCAGCACCCGGCACTTGGACTTGTTAAATGCCATGCCATTGGACTCTGCCCATCTGTCCAGTCGGTTGAAGTCCCATTGTAATGGGAGGCTCCAGAACTGCACACAATATTCCAGGTGGGGTCTCACCAGAGCTGAGTAGAGGGGGAGAATCACCTCCCTTGACCTGCTGGCCACACTTCTCTTGATGCAGCCCAGGATCTGATTGGCTTTCTGGGCTGCAAGTGCACATTGAGAGCTCATGTTGAGCTTCTCGTCCACCAGCACCCCCAAGTCTCTCTCCTCAGGGCTGCTTTCAGCCAGTCACTGCCCAGACCCAGATGCAGGACCCTGCACTTGGTCTTGTTGAACCTCATGAGATTGGCTTGTGCCCACCTCTCCAGCCTGTCAAGGTCCCTCTGGATGGCATTCCTTCCCTTTCCTCCAGTGTTTCTGCTGCACCACACAGCTTGGTGTCATCAGCAAACTCGCTGAGGGTGCGCTCAATGCCACTGTCCATGTCACTGACAAAGATGTTGAACAAGACAGGTCCCAGGACTGATCCCTGAGGGACTCCACTTGTCACTGGCCTCCACTTGGACATGGACCCATTGACAGACACTCTTTGGGTGCAGCCATCAAGCCAGTTCATTATCTATATAGTGGTCCACCCATCAAACCCATGTGTCACTACTTTGGAGACCAGGATATGGTGTGGGGCAGTGTCAAAGGCATTGCTCAGGTCCAGGTAAACGACATCAGTTGCTCACCCCTCATCTATTAACGTTGTTCTATGACCTTGTCATAGAAGGCCACCAGGTTTGTCAGGCAGGATTTGCCCTTGGTGAAGCCATGCTGCCTATTACAAATCACCTCTTCACTGTTCTTCTGAGTCAGTAGTGCTTCCAGGAGGATCTGCTCCATGATCTTTCTGGGCACAGAGGTGAGACTGACTGGCCTGTAGTTCCCTGGTTCCTCCTTCTTACCCTTTTGGAAAACGGGGGTAATGTTTCCCCTTTTCCACTCTGTGGCGACTTCCCCAGAGTGCCATGACTTTTGGAATATAATAGAGAGGGGTTTAGCAGCCACATCTGCCAGTTCTCTCAGTACCCGTGGGTGTATCCCATTGGGTCCCATGGACTTGAGCACTTTCAGGTTCTTCAGGTGATCACAAACCTGATCTTCACTTAGGATGGGCAGTTCTTCCTCCCGGTCCCTGGCATTGTCTTCCATGACACCAGGAGTGTGGCTAGAGGCCCTTGCAGTGAAGACTGAGGTAAAGAAGTTATTGAGTACCTCAGCCTTTTCCACATTGCTTGTGACCATTTCACAAGTTTCCTTTCTGAGGGGGCCCACACCTTCCCTAGTCTTCTTCTTGCCATTAATATACCTGTAGAAATTCTTAGCGTTCCCTTTAACCTCCCTGGCTAGAGTCAATTCAAATTTTAGGAAGAGACTGGATGGGGCACTTGGTGCCATGGTTCAGTTGGTTAGATACTACAACAAAATTCAAGGAATCTGTTGCTGGGTATTAATGGGATATAATTGTTATGAATATACTGGTGATTCTGTGATTTGTGTTAAAGGTAGAGAATTCAGAGTGCACTGGGACTGGGGGTCAGAAGCTTGCAGTAGCCTGTTTTGAAGACAAAGGAGGAGCTGCATATTTTACAGACTTAAACAGAGACAGTGTGTTTGGCTAATTGGAGACGCTAAGGCTGAGGAGAAGAACTGAGAATTTGTTTTCTTTAGATAAGAAGCCTGGACAACTGAGCATGCGTGCAAGGGGATGCTTTGACCCCTACCCCACAGAATGTAGGGAGAAGGGATTTGATCACCTATTCTGAAGACTCATTATCATATGCCTGCCTTCTATTTAGCATAAGTTTGTTTATGTAGATGATGTAACTATATAAGATGAAGAAAGCTATTGTAAAACTGCTGTGGGGTGAAGTTTTGTACCCCCGCATGCCCAACCGGTTGCTTTGCTTGCTTTTATTGCTTTTTATTGCCTTTTACTACCTTTTTAAGATCTTTTAGTGCAAATAAAACTGTTACCAAAAACTTTTACCAGGAGTCATCTATAACATAAGTAAAGGCACTCATATAGAAAATATCTCTACTTGCTCCATATTTGCAGTGACAGAGAGTGATGGGGATAAGAATGTAAGGAGTGGATGAAAAATAAACCACAAAACCCCATCTTCTTGCGCTATACATTCTCCCTTTCTCATGAAGCTGTGATCCAAAACACTGTTGTAGGCAAGTGGCACATGCTGAAGATGTATCAGCAGTAGGCCACACACATCTGTAAAGACCTGGCACAATCTTTCCCAATTTGCATTTGCCAGCTTACTAGTCAACAAACAGAGCTTAGTAGCAGATTGGGAATGCAAAGTCCAGTCACCTCCAGAGGTTTAATATACAGAAAAAGTGGGCCATATAGTATGATGCTTTAATAATAGGTCTCCCTATGCTAGATGTCTCTGAATATTCATTCACAGTCATTCCTCCCTGTCATTATACAATTGCCTTCCATAGGGCATCACTCACCTTTGCATTCACAACCATAAAATAAATTATTTGGTCTGAAGTGTTCTGTTGGGCACAGAACAGATGGTGCTAGACACAGAAAAAAACAGCAACACCTGGTTTCAGATAGTCAAGCAGCAAATTCCCTGCCCTGAAAGCTATGGCTCATTATTCAGTCCAGATAATAGACTATTCATACAAACTTCTGCAATGTAAATCTCAGTTTCTAAAACTATCGTAATCTCCAACTCTGTCTGGAGATCCAGCTTTGCATTGACTACATCTATCCGCAACTCTTCTCTGGATGGACTTTTCCACACATTTGAAATCCTTTCCTAGCAACATATATATGAAGCTGTATCTGTTTCAAGCTGTTTTCTATGTAATAATTCCAGCAACTGTTTTCACTTTAGTGGTGTCCTGTTGAGTTATTCATTATAAATAAATAAACAAACAAACAAACAAATAATTCTCTTGTCTCTTATTTTCATTCATTAGACCTGTCATCTTCTGAATCAAGTTTTAATTTTCAGTTTATTTGACAGTTCTGCATAATGTGCTGTATTCACTTGGAATTCTTTCATAGCAATTGACATATTTACTAATTGTATCTAAACTATAGTTTGAGAAGCAACTAGAAAAGAGAGAATGACCACAAGCTTCCTTTTTTTGCCTTTGTATTTCATAGTTGTGGTAAGACTACATGTATTACAGATTTCCTTCACTGTCAGAATTGCCATTTTGTGTGGAGAATAATGGGTTATTGTAGGGAATACATATATTTATACTTTATATTGGCTTATTTTTGTTTGCACTCTCAAAATAAATAATCAATAGAAGAAATATTTATGTTTTTCAGGACCCATAAAACCAAAAAATAATTAAATTGATTTCTTGTCCCAAAACTTAATATTGGGTTTAAGCCAATGCTTCTCATGAAGGCTTAAACATCTCTCCTAATCAATGAATTTATAGGGGGGAATCTGCAATGACATCATTGTCTGCTTGCCTCTTGCAAATATCATCAAAAAACCCAATGGTGGCCATTCTTAGGGGATAAATTAATCCAGTTATGCCTTAACATATGGTCATTTCACCTTCCTCTAGTATGTCTATTTGCACAGAAAGATTAGTGTGTCTGGCTCCACAGTTAACAAGACAACTGCATTCACCATTCTTGAGGAGAAAGATTTCAAGAATCCTTGTACAAAAATATGCCTGAACTGAATTCATTAGAATGTCATACATCCATGTAATGTAAACCTGGAGTACATTCTGTTGGATAAGTGATAGTGTATGAATCCTGTCCTTTGCTTTCATCTGGACTAGAAAAATTAAAGAAATTTCTTGTTCTCATTTTGCAGCTTATTTCTTTCACCAGTAGACCAGCAAAACTGTTTAAGGTCTTCATGGGATTAAGTGGCAGACAATTCTACAGTTAAGCAAACTGATGCTGAGTTATTTGAAAAATGTCAGACAGAGAACTGTTTAAAGGACTTACTGAAGCCTTACTCTCAGTCTGAAGATCTACCATTAATGATATTCCCTGCCTTAACAATTCTTCTTGAAGCTGGTATGATTCATCCATTACCTGCTGTAGAATATGGCTAATCATAACATCTTGCAGTAAGATTTACTTCTAGGTGCTACATGCCCATGAGAGTTTGCAATTAAGAAGACTGTATTTTACTTTGTCCCATACAATGAACTGTTTGATTCCATAGACTTAATGATTTTCCTTTACTCTTTCTTAAATAACTAATATAAATAACTCTAAATTCAGATCAAAACATGCTGCATTGATATCTGTTTAATGATCTCTATCTTGTTTTCATGTTATTTTTAATAAGAATCATAGAGTGTAGGCTGTTCAGTTTTTTCCATTAATATAAAGAAATCATATAAATAAAAACAATATTAATAATCACTAGTATGAATGTAAATATCATTATTATTAATGTTACTGATAATGTTGTTATTAACATTTATATTAATGAAACAAGGCCACAATATGTAAGTCTGTTGGCATTATACTGTCATAAGAGAAACTGAATGAACTTATGTCCAACACATTAGAAGGTTTGTGATGACCACACTCAATACATGTAGCAGTTCTGATTTTGAAAATATATTTTTAGAATATATTAAGGAAGCTTCTCCCAAGTGACGTGTTCTTCATGAACTCTGAAAAGTAAAGGAAACTGAAAAAAAAGTTCTAAATTCCTGTTTTATAGGTTTATTAAATATCATTTGTGAAAATGCTGACAACTTTCACAGCACACCACTGATTCTACCATCATTATTTCCCACAAAGTCTTACTTCCCATTAGATGTTAAACTCAAGATGGAGGTAAAGTCATGTTATTCTTCAGTGTTACTGTAGAGATTTCCCCTTCCCCTCAGACCCTATTTGTTAGCATTCTTTTCCTTTCTTTTTTTTTTTTTTAACCTCTTACAATATGGAAAACCAGCAATTCTAATTATTTTTTTTTCAAAAGATAAACCTGAAAATTATGAAGCCAGTCACCTAGAACACTAAAACCACAGAGAAAATTAATGGCTGCCTGTCTTAGGACTTTCTTTTAAAAGGCCTCCTTGGCCTTGCCAGAAATTTGGCAGACAATCATCCTTTAACATGACAACTCCATTAATGGCTCCTTCACTTGTGGATGCATAGCAGGATGTCTCTTTAATACAGTATCAACTGCATCAGCTTTTTTCCTGCTCTTACCATTGAATGAGCAGCTTTCTTCAAAATCATTCTGTGAAACAAGATTTGCAATGACATTTCAAATGACAATGTTTCTGGGTGGAAACAAAAATGGAGGCACTCATGGGGACCATTTATTTAAGAAATCAAATATTTTGAGATCCCTGCAAGAAAACATGAACTTGTCAAGACTATAAAAATAAGGTTGTTGATACAAATACTCTGTGAAAACTTGCTATGATCACACAAGCAAAACTTGAATTAATACATCACTGTACCTTACTGATGCAAGATTAATGTAGAAAAATTATGTTCAAAGTAAGGTACTAAAATGGAAAATATAATGTTGTTTCAAGAGTTTGGGCAAGGCTTGTTAAATTCCTGCATCTTCTTCTAAACTCAGTAAGAAAAAAACAACCATAAAACAGAATGAAGGAGGGAGGAAGGGAGGGAGGAAAGGGGTGAGGGGGTGTAGTGAGTGAGGGAGAAAAGGAAGGAATTTAGGAATTCAGGAATTCAGTAAGGAAGGAAGGAAGGAGGGAAGGAAGGAAAAGGAGGAAAGAATGAAAATAAATGTGTCTTCCTTAGACAATGAAGATGTTATGAATTGTATCATAATGATATATGTCACCACTGTACCAAGTGCTTCAATATCTTTCTTTAAATTAAATTGGAAAAAAAAAAAATCCTCTCTGATGTCTAATTCAAGGAACTTTGAAATAAATTTGTATTTGGATTTCCACTACTGTTAGGAAGAGAAAACACATATTCTACTGTCTTGACTTTAAGCATGGTTTGGATACATACACCTGCACTCTACTCCTCTTCCAATACTATAGCATTATCTGTTCTTATGACATCACAGAATCTAACATGACACTGTCCTTGCTACTTTTATTTTGTTTTAAAATAAAATTAAATAAGGAATTAATACACTTTGGTCGTAACACTTTTAGTAAGTCCTACACATACTTTTAACTGCACTCATTTGCACATCCACAGCACCTAACATGTTATCTGGGATTCAATGATGTGTGGCACAAAGCAGTGAATACCTTTTAAATGGCTGCACGTAGAAGCAGTAGCTAATTGCAAATCCATGCTACCCATATTGCGTGCTGCCATTTATAATTCATGCTGCAAAGAGTTTTCAGTGGACAGTTTAGAGGTGTTTTGTAACTCTTACATCATTTATAAAACATAATATGATAACACAAATACTTTGTGATGGAACTGTTGGTGAATTAAAAATTAGCTGTACATTTTGATCCAAATGCTAAGATTTGCTAATGTGCTTAGAAAACTGACTATTTCAGTCTTAATCCTATTCAATCCAGTGCCTTGCAATTATGTACAACTAAACAGTCATAATTTATGAAGCAGTAGAAGAACATCCAGACTGAAGCTTTGCATCTGGCATAACACTGTGGGGACAGGAACAGTGGAGGGAATGGCCCCTGAAAGCCATCCTGCTACTTGCCAATCTTATTTAAATTTTATTGCTGCACAAATTGGAAAGATTAGATGATAATTAGCAGTTTCCCCACCAGTATAGATTCTGCGTCTCTAAACAATCTTTGATAATGATCCTGTCCCTCCTCCCTGACAACTTCAGGGAAATTTCAGAGCCAAGTATTAAACAGGCAGTTATGAAATTGTACTCAACCACCTGTTCTCTTGACCCATGGCAGACCCACTTAACAGAGGACTGTATATCTCAATTAAGCCAGGTGATCCCATAGATTACTATTTGATAATTAGGACATTCTCTCCTTCTCTTAAGCTTATACAAGCTTCTTTTCATGGAGATGTCATCCCTGCTATGGAAGAGGACAGGAAAATGAGGATGTGTCAAAAACTTAGCTAAAAATTTGAGTATTGTGTTTGAAGAGCGGTAAGAGAGATGAAATCATGGATAAGAACATTAGACAGCTACAGTATGTCATATCAAAGACTCATCTAAAACAACATTGTTTCTTTGGCCAAAATTAAATGTCCAGTAATAAGATCAGAGTTAGTGTATGTGGTATTTTTGTCATTACTTCCTGAGCCTACAATAATTGCAGCTCAAGGTTTTTTGGGCTGGAGATAGGTTTTGCAGAAATAATTATCCTCAATGACCTTGTGCATTCTCCCCTTGATAGCATACAGGTATTCACGTTTGACAACATCTTGTGGCATGAAGTTCTATGACATAATTAAGGCAGAAAAACTGGAGAGTGTTCATTCAATGTTTCTCATAATAGAAGTACAAGATAAATTATCAGTCAAAGGTTAACTGCAAAAAATCTAGTTTTTCAAACAACGCATGAAGGATGAGGTTAATGCTGCATGTTTTGGAAAATGAAAGCAACAACAGGTTCAAAAATGGACACATCTAGCCATGGGCATTGATTATTATTTAAGTACAATTTTAATCTCTGGAGGGCTAGCCATTATCAGAAGATGGGAGGTTATTCAGGGAGATGAAACACGTCCTACTCTTTGTTTTTATACAAGCACTTTATAAGCTTACTACTAGACAGTCTGGGGGCATGATTCAAATGGATCTTGCCTTAGAGACTCTGTAGCTAATCAATGCTGAACTTCCCTCACACCTTCTATAGAACTGGCAAGGGGATATGGTGACTGTAATTGTGGCAAATGCAAAGGGACAAGGACTGTGAAGTGGATATACAGATTTAGGGTAAAATGTTTAACCTTTACCAATTTCTATGAGAGCCACAATCATTAAAAATACTTACAGATCCCTTAAACTATTTGAAAAGGAGATGACCAGGGGACAAAACTGTCAGAAAAGCAGTTTTGAATAAAGGAGTGAAAGGCAGAAAAGAAAAGGGAAAAAAAAAAAAAAAAAGAAGAAAGAAAGAAAGAATGAACTTCAAGGAAGGAAAAAGACAAAGGATTAGATAGAATAAAGGAAATTATGAAGGAAAGAGGGAAGTGAGGGATCATTTAAAAAATGAGGAAACAGAAAAAGAAGTAGAAAAAACAATGCAGAGGAAAAGATGAGAAAACAAGTAAAATATGAATTAGAGCTAGGATAAAAGGAAGTAAGTATTTGAAGAATGGCATAGAAGAGTAAAGGAAGAAATAAGGAAATAAAACCAAACAAAACCCTGAGTATCCTAAAATAAATTTGAAGTTGGTCCCACATTGATTAGGGGTTTGGACAAGATGACCTCTGAAAGGCCAATCTAATCCTAATTATTCTTATTTCTTCAAGAAAAATGTCGCCATGTCATGGTTTAAATAGTTGTGTTTTTTTTTTTTTTATGATCATAGTGTAATTTGGCTTCTACATTTGTCAGATTCTGTAAAATTTAGGAAGTTTAGGCTCGAGGTGAGGAGAAAGTTCTTCACAGGAAGAGTAATTGGGCAGGGGAATGGGCTTCCCAGGGAGGTGGTGGAGTCACTGTCCCTGGAGGTGTTAAAAAATGGATTTTATGTGGCACTTGGAGCCATGGTTTAGTTATCATGAGGTGTTAGGTATTAGGTAATAAGTTGGACTTGATTATCTGAGGTCTTTTCCAACCTGGTTGATTCTGTGATTCTATGAAAATGTTGCAGAAATTTCCCTTAATTGCAATACAAACCATGAACAGGTATTACTGTCCTTGAAAGAGTGAAGCGTATTCCAAACCAGCAACAGGTTAATATACAGATCTTGCCATTTCTTTAACTAGGTTGTAAATTAGTTGTCATGATTTAGAGAAAATTGCTGGCCGATGAGGTAAAAACTATTGATATACTGAATTGAATACTCTGTTGCCCACTGTGATCAGTGCTACAAGTAATTCTTTAGGCATTTTTACATACATAGTTGCAGTTTCAGGCCTACAATCTTAGTGTGTATTTGGAGGCTGCTAAAGGAAAAAATCAAAACTCAATGCCATTTTCCATTTTGTCCTTGGGATTCATTGTGATAAGACAGACTGGGAGGTTTTCTTCTTCCTTTACCCATCAACTCACTGAAGCACAGAGTTACTTTTCTATTTGAGTTCTTCATTTCCAGTAGCCAGGAGTTTTGCAGCTTTGCTAATTTTTTTCAAATAAAACAGGTGACTAAGGAAACAGATGAAAAAGGTAATTGCACACAGGAACTGACAGCAACTATCTATAAATGGTAGTTGTGCTGTCACTTGGTCGAAACACAAACAGAATTACCAAAACTCCTGAGTTTCTTCTAGATATTTGTTGTAAATATCTTTAGAAGAATGGATGAAAATGAAAAAAAAAATTTAAAAATTACTTTGCCTGGGTACAAAAGTCCTGGAAAAATAACTGGCATGCTTGCAGAGATCTCCTCAGCCCCATCTGGTCTCTTCTTCCCCAAGCAGGAGCAGATCCATCTCTGTAACTCTAGAATGGAACAGAGAAAGAACCTAGGAAGAAAGAGGACAACTTTTCTTTTGTTCATCAGAAAAGCCAGAATTAAAAATAGAGATGACCTGCTCTGCATGGGGCAGTCTATAGTTACATCTGTTGTAGTATATAAAACATAAGAAAAAATTGAATAATGCTCTAATTCTAAATTCCTCATTAAATTAAAAGTTACATCTGGCCAGGTGGGACTACATCATTGTTCATGTAAAGAGCTTTTTTACCTTATATCTAACTGCTTTGCTCATTTTCCCTGTGTATAAAAGCCATACATGATGGGACAAAGAGTAGTGTTTAAATATCACATTTCTTTGAGCTGCAGAATAAAATCCACCACGAACGGACTGTCCTCTTCTCATTGTAAATATATTGATTATTTCTCACAAGTTGTGAGAAGTGATCTGTGGGTGACTGAATAATATTTCTTAATGATAGTGAGATCCATATTTTTTCTGATTAGAATACATAGAATACATAGAATACATAGAATAAACCAGGCTGGAAGAGACCTTCAAGATCATCGGGTCCAACCCATGAACCAATCCAACACCACCCAAACAACTAACCCACACACCAAGCACCCCGTCAAGTCTTCTCCTGAAAACCTCCAGTGATGGCAACTCCACCACTTCCCCAGGCAGCCCATTCCAATAGGCAATCACTCTTTCTGTATAGAACTTTTTCCTAACATCTAGCCTGAACCTCCCCTGGTGCAGCCTGAGACTGTGTCCTCTTGTTCTGGTACTGGCCGCCTGGGAGAAGAGACCAACATCCATCTGTTTACAACCTCCCTTCAGGTAGTTGTAGAGAGTAATAAGGTCACCCCTGAGTCTCCTCCTCTCCAGGCTAAGCAACCCCAGCTCCCTCAGCCTCTCCTCGTAGGGCTTATGTTCCAAACCCCTCACTAACTTTGTTGCTCTTCTCTGGACTCGTTCCAGCAAGTCAACCTCCTTCCTAAACTGAGGGGCCCAGAACTGGACACAGTACTCGAGGTGCGGCCTAACCAGTGCAGTGTACAGGGGCAGAATGACCTCCCTGCTCCTGCTGGCCACACTCTTCCTGATGCAGGCCAGGATGCCATTGGCCCTCTTAGCTGCCTGGGCACACTGCAGGCTCATATTCAGTCTACCGTCAACCAGCACCCCCTGGTCCCTCTCTGCCTGACTGCTCTCCAGCCACTCTGACCCCAGCCTGTAGCACTGCATGGGGTTGCTGTGGCCAATGTGCAGAACCCGGCACTTGGATGTGTTAAATCTCATGCCGTTGGACTCTGCCCATCTGCCCAGCCTGTCGAGGTCCCTCTGCAGAGCCTTTCTACCCTCCAGCAGATCAACTCCTGCCCCCAGCTTGGTGTCGTCAGCAAATTTACTGATGATGGACTCAATGCCCTCATCCAGATCATCAATAAAGATGTTAAAGAGCATGGGGCCCACCACTGATCCCTGGGGCACACCACTAGTGACTGCCTGCCAGCTGGATGTGGCACCATTCACCACCACTCTCTGGGCTCGGCCCTCCAGCCAGTTCCTAACCCATCGCAGTGTGCTCCCATCCAAGCCATGGGCTGACAGCTTGGCCAGGAGTTTGCTGTGGGGGACGGTGTCAAAGGCCTTGCTGAGGTCCAGGTAGACTACATCCACAGGCCTCCCCACATCCACCAGGCGGGTCACCTGATCATAGAAGGAGATCAGGTTGGTCAGGCAGGACCTGCCCTTCCTAAACCCATGCTGGCTGGGCCTGATCCCTTGGCCATCCTCTAAGTGTTGTGTGATTGCACTCAGGATGACCTGTTCCATAATCTTTCCTGGCACTGAGGTCAGGCTGACAGGCCTGTAATTCCCTGGCTCATCCAACCGGCCCTTCTTGTGGATGGGCACCACGTTGGCCAGCTTCCAGTCATCTGGGATCTCTCCAGTGAGCCAGGACTGCTGAAAAATGATGGAGAGTGGCTTGGCCAGCTCATCTGCCAGTTCTCTCAGCACCCTAGGATGGATCCCATCTGGTCCCATGGACTTGTGGGGGTCTAAGCTGCTGAGGAGAGCTCCTATCACTTGTTCATGGTACACAGGGAAACTATGCAACTCCCTAGCTCCTTCTGCCAGCTCTGCAGGCCAGCTGTCTGGTAGACGTTCTTTCCCACTCGTAAAAATTGAGGTAATGAAGATGTTAAGTACCTCTGCCTTTTCCTCATCCTGTGATACAACATTTCCTTCCATGTCAACCAAGGAGTGGAGGTTGTCCCTGCCCTTCCTCTTGCTATTAATATATTTATAGAAGGACTTTTTGTTGTCCTTCACATCAGAGGCCAGTTTGAGTTCCAAATGTGCTTTTGCCTCCCTAATTTTCCTCTTACATGCCCTAGCAACATCTCTAAACATTCCATGGGTTGCCTCACCTTCGCCTTCATCAGTTCTTTCTTGAAGCAGGTCCAGCCCTCCTGGACCCCTTTATTTTTAAGGGCTTTCTCCCAAGGAACCCTCTGAATTATGTCCTTGAGCAACCTGAAGTCCGCCCTCCGGAAGTCCAGAGTGGAGGTCTTCTTGCTGCCCCTCCTAGCTTGACCAAATACTGAAAATTCAATTATCTCATGGTCGCTGGCCCCTAAACAGCCTCCGACCACCACATCACCCACCAGCCCTTCCCTGTTGGTGAAGAGGAGGTCAAGCATAGCCTTGCCCCAGTAGGCTCACGCAGCACCTGGGATAAGAAGCTATCCTCCATGCAGTCTAAGAACTTCCTAGACTGTCTCCTCTCTGCTGTGTTGAGATCCCAGCAGATGTCAGGCAGGTTGAAGTCGCCCATAAGGACAAGGTCAGGAGATCTTGAGACAGCCTTAAGCTGTCTATAGAATGCTTCGTCAACATCATCCTCCTGGTTGGGTGGTCTATAACATACTCCAACCAGGATGTCTGCCCTACCGGTCTTCCCTCTAATTCTTGCCCACAAGCATTCAACCTGATCATCCTTAATCTCTAGCTCAATGGCATCTAGTGCCTTCCTGATGTACAGGGCCACCCCTCCACCCCTTCTTCCTTGTCTATCTCTCCTGAAGAGCCTTTAGTCATCAATTGCAGCACTCCAGTCATGTGAGCTATCCCACCACGTCTCTGTGATGGCAACTACGTCTTAACTTTCCTGCTGCAACAAGGCTTCCAGATTAGATTTCAGAGTGTTAATTTTATTCTCTTTCTGCATTTCATACACAGAAGAGGGACGTATATTTTATTTGTTCAAAGGCTATTGCTACCCTTTGGAGTCCTTGTGGTTTGCTTTCAGTTGAAATAAAAACTTCACTGTCATTTCTAATCTCTTTGATGTAATTTCTCTTAGCTCTGGTTGTATGTGTGGTCAAAGTAAGAGCCTAGCAAGCAAAAAAAAGCCAGTTATGCCAATCCACTGTGGCTAGTGAAAACAATTCAATTGCTATCAAATATTCATACATCCTTGTGACCTCATGGAAGGACATAATGAAATAAAATTCTCATTCTTCTTTTCTGTGAAAGCAAAATGGATAGATCAGGTGCTTTTGTTGTAAATGGACAGTCACAGACCATAATGAGAATTTTCAGGTACATTTTAGGTGGCTGGCATAAGTCATGAGTCAGTGCCTTTCTAAACTTTACATGAGTAAGTTTTATTTTCTATATTCATATGTATTTTCTTGTAAAGGTGATTGTCGATTATCATCATCAGAAAAACTAATTCCATGTAAAATATATGCAGAAGAGATCACAATTAGGTGGAAATAGTTAGTCAAAATTTCCTGATTTACTCCTGTTTCTGTAAAAGTTAAAAAAAAAAAAAAAAAAAAAAAAACTGAGGAGAAAGCCATTATGAAAGTCCTAGTTACAGGCTATCAGGTCATTGGATGAATTAGTCTCTACATGACCATTTATCTTTAAGAACATGGCTTCTGAACCACAGTCAGGAAAGTTCCTGGTGGGTAAATAACTGCTACTGACTTTTCCTGCAGCACACAAACACATGCCCTGAATGTCTCCAAATTTCCTCAGAAGTTTTATTGTGACCTCAAAGAAACTCACAAAGTGTCCAATATTTTGGAGAATAGAGAATCAAAGTAAGCCAAAGGCATTAAAAAATGTATCTTTGTTTTTCATGTCAGTGGAACAAAATCTGTTTTGGTCTTTTTTGGGTTTGTTTGTTTGTTTGTTTTTGTTTTTTTCAGATAAAGACATAAAGCTTCATTTCAAGTGAAGGAATCAGTATGTTTGATTTCATTTCAAGAAATTCTAAATAGAAAACCTTACTTTTCTGTACTTAAAATTGATACAAAAAAAATTGAATCAAAGAAAAGTCAAACCAGTTAACAGGTGCTTCTAATCCCTTAGTTTATCTGCAAGTAAAGAAGGTGTATCATTGGTGATCTGAGTCCCGGAGTGGTAATATTTTAACCTAACTTCACTGAAGTTAGCATATTTATTAGTTTTAAATTAACAGAAATTTTTATTTGTGTCTCTTCAAACTTCCTTTCATAATAAAAAATGGGCTGTAAGCAGCCGTGTGTGTGTGTGTGTGTATGATCAAGACTACTATGATCATTGAGTTTGACCTTCTATGGCACAATTTTTCTTGAAAGGCAACAGTCCAATCATACCAACTACATTTTATTTAATGAACAAGTGAAGGACCACATTTGTTTCTCAAAAAGTTGCTCTCAGTTGCAGAAAGTACATAACTTTGAGATCTTCAGATGAAAGCTGCTGTGGAGAAGCAGAGATTGCTTATTTATGAAGACAAATTAATGTAAGACAGGATTAGGTAAAGTTTTAGAGTGTTTTTCTGACCCAACTCTTCTTGTTCTCTTTGACCCCTGTGACAAGACTCAGTTCCAAGAGGGCCTTGGCCTTCCTTGTTTCATCTCTACATTCTCTGGTTCTATCTCTATAAACCTCCCAACTGACTAGACCTTTTTTCCACATATTGTAAGCCTCCTTTTTCTTTTTGACTTTTAATAAGAGTTCCTTACTTATCCATGCAGGTCTTCTGCCTCCCCGACTTGATTTTTTTTTTCAAGGGAATACATTTTTCTTGAGCTTGGAGAAGGTATCATAAATGCATTACCATGAAACCTCCCATACTTATGTTTGTATGTGGAAATTTGTTATAAAGCATTACACAGCAGGCAGTTCTGCATGTGTGGCATTGTAAATTTATCTGACTATCACAGATGTGCTTGCTCCAACTACACTAATAGAATTGGTGGATATAACCCTAATTTTGACAAAATTGACTTCAGAATTAATGAAAATGAGCCACTTAGACAAAAAAGAATAGAATAGAATAGAATAGAATAGAATAGAATAGAATAGAATAGAATAGAATAGAATAGAATAGAATAGAATAGAATAGAATAGAATAAACCAGGTTGGAAGAGACCTTCAAGATCATCATGTCCAACCTATTATCCAACACCACCTAATCAGCTAAACCATGCAACCAACCATCCTGTCAAGCCTCGCCCTGAATACCCCCAGTAACGGAGACCCCACCAGCTCCTTGGGCAGCCCATTCCAATGGGCAATTACTCTCTCTGTGTAAAACTTCCTCCTAACCTCCAGTCTAAAACTCCCCTGATGCAGCCTGAGACTGTGTCCTCTTGTTCTGGTACTGGTTGCCTGGGAGAAGAGACCAATCTCTGCCTCACTACAACCACCCTTCAGGTAGTTGTAGAAAGCAATAAGGTCACCCTTGAGTCTCCTCTTCTCCAGGCTAAGCAACCCCAGCTCCCTCAGTCTCTCCTCATAGGGCTTGTGTTCCAAGCCCCTCACCAACCTTGTCGCCCTTCTCTGGACACGCTCCAGCAAGTCAACATCCTTCCTAAACTGAGGGGCCTAGAACTGGACACAGTATGTTTAAGTCTTCCAGGACCAGAAGTTCTACAAGCCTCCCATTTCAAACCTGTCAAAGTGTCTAACCACCCAGTACTGTGCAGGCACCTCAAGGGAAAATATTTAAGTTTCCCCACAGGTGGGGCCTAGAGTAAGACTTATATTGCCCAAGTGGTGTAGGATTTAATTTTTACTGCACTTTAAAGGAAATTTTTTAAGATGTTGTTTTCAAAGAGAGCACATCCAAAAATAAGCATTTAAGAAATCTGGGATGAATTGTCTTTTTAGAGGTGTCTAATCCCTCCATAAAGAGAATCTTGATGATAGCCAAAACATACACTTAACTCTCAGGTGAATAAATTTAACTCAGGTGATAGCACCAAAGTTGTTTATTACTACTGCACCTGAGAAAATAACTCTCTGCCAAGAAGGTTTCTTTAGATCATTGTTTACCTAAAGCGTAAAGCTCAGTGGTGCTCCAAATCAAGAACAAGTTTTTAATAGCATTTGAATAATAATGCAGTAGGTAGTGCAGCCATTTATATTTTGGAGGATGCTTTAGCCATCTGTGATTTTCCCAGACACAATGTATTTTAGTGAAATAGAATAGAATAGAATAGAATAGAATAGAATAGAATAGAATAGAATAGAATAGAATAGAATAGAATAAACCAGGTTGAAAAAGACTTTCAAGATCACCAAGTCCAACCTAACACCCAACAGCATCTTATCAACTAAACAATGGCACAAAGTGCCTCATCCAATCTCTTCTTAAACACCTCCAGTGACAGTGACTCCACCACATCCCTGGGCAGCCCATTCCAATAGCAAATCACTCTTTCTGTGAAGAACTTCTTCCTAACATCCTGTCTGAACCTCCCCTGGTGCAGCTTGAGACTGTCCTCTTCTTCTGGTGCTGGCTGTCTGGGAGAAAAAAACAGCCCCCACCTGGCTACAACCTACCTCCAGGTAGTTGTGGACAGCAGTAAGGTCTGTCTGAGACTCCTCTTCCCCAGGCTAAGCAACCCCAGCTCCCTCAGCCTCTCCTCATAGGGCTTATGCTCCAAACCTCTCACCAGCCTTGTTGCCCTTCTCTGTTCCATAATCTTGCCTGGCACTGAGGTCAGGCTGACAGGCCTGCAATTCCCTGGTTCCTCCTTCCAGCCCTTCTTGTGGATAGGCATCACATTGGCCAGCTTCCAGTCACCTGGGACCTCTCCAGTGAGCCAGGATTGTTGAAAAATGATGGAGAGTGGCCCAGCCAGCTCATCTGCCTGCTCTCCCAGCTCCCTAGGATCAGTTACACAGGTCTCTAACTGTGCTCTTTAACATCTTTATTGATGATCTGGATGAGGGCATTGAGTCCATCATCAGTAAATTTGAGGACGACACACAGCTGAGGGCAGGTGTTGATCTGCTGGAGAGTAGAAGGGCTTTGCAGAGGGACCTCAATAGGCTGGACAGATGGGCAGAATCTAATGGCATGAGATTTAACATATCCAAGTGCTGGGTTCTGCACAATGGCCACAGCAACCCCATGCAGTGCTACAGGCTGGGGTCAGAGTGGCTGGAGAGTGCCCAGGCAGAGAGGGACCTGGGGGTACTGGTCAATGGTAGGCTGAACATGAGCCTGCATTGTGCCCAGGCAGCCAAGAGGGCCAATGGCGTCCTGGCCTGCATCAGGAACAGTGTGGCCAGCAGGAGCAGGGATGTGATTCTCCTCCTGTACACTACACTGGTTAGGCCACACCTTGAGTCCTGTGTCCAGTTCTGGGCCCCTCAGTTTAGGAAAGATGTTGACTTGGTGGAACGTGTCCAGAGAAGAGCAACAAAATTGGGGAGATGTTTGACCACAATCCCTATGAGGAGAGGCTGAGGGAGCTGGGGTTGCTTAAACTGGAGAAGAGGAGTCTCAGGGGTGACCTTATTGCTGTCTATAACTACCTGAAGGGAGGTGGTAGACCGGCAGAGGTTGGTCTCTTCTCCCAGGCAACCAGTACCAGAGCAAGAGGACACAGCCTCAGGTGCATCAGGGGAGGTTTAGGCTGGATGTTAGGAAGAATTTCTACACAGAGAAAGTGATTGCCCGTTGGAATGGGCTGCCCGGGGAGGTGGTGGAGTCACTATCATTGGAAGTGTTCAGGAGGAGACTTGATGGGGTACTTAATGCCATGGTTTAGTTGATTAGGTGGGTTGGATAATAGGTTGGATGCAATGATCTTGAAGGTCTCTTCCAACCTGATCTATTCTATTCTATTGTATTCTATTCTGTTCTAGCTACTTCCTCCTGGACTACAGGGGCACTATACTGCTCCCTGCCCTCTGCCAGCTCAGGAGGCCAGATGTCTGGATTACAACCTATCTTGCTATTAAAAATTGAGGCAAAGAAGGTGTTAAGTACATCTGCCTTTTCCTCATCTTTAGTTACTATATTCTCCTCCATGTCCACTAAGCAGCAGAGGTTGTCCTTGCTCCTCCTCTTGTCATTAATATATTTGTAGAAGGATTTTTCATTGTCCTTCACAGCAGTGGCCAGTCTAAGCTCTAAATGGGCTTTTGCCTCCCTAATTTTTTTCCTGCATGACATAGCAACATCCTTAAACATTTCCTGGGTTACCTCACCTTCCTTCCAAAGATGATACATCCTCTTTTTTTTCCCCTTAATTCACTCAGAAGTTCTTTGCCCAACCAGACTGCCTGTCTGCCCCAGTGGCTCATGTTCCAGCACACTGGTACAACCTGTTCCTGTGCCTTCAAGAATTCTTTCTTGAAGTAGGTCCAGCCCTCCTTGACCCACTTTTTATTTTAAGGGCTATTTCCCAAGGTACCTTCTGAGCTAGTTCGTTGAGTAACCTGAAGTCCACCCTCCAGAAATTCATAGTGGATGATTTGTTTGTACCCCTGTTAACTTGACTGCATATTGAAAACTCAATTATTTCATGGTTGCTGGTCCCCAGACAGCCTCCAACCACCATATCTTCCACCAGCCCTTCTCTGTAAAAAGAAGGTCAAGCAAAGCCTTACCCCGGGTAGGCTCACACAGCAGCTGGGATAAGAAGCTAACCTCCCTACACACTAAGAACCTTCTAGGCTGCCTTCTCTCTGCTGTGTTAAGTTCTGAGCAGATATCAGACAGGTTAAAATTGCCCATAAGAGCAAGGACTGGTGATCTTGAGACAGCCTCTAGCTGCCTATAGAATAATTCATCAACCTCTTCATCCTAGTTGGGTGGTGTAACTCTTTCAGGCTATGCCTTTAAAAAGCTAGCTGCAGGTTTTTGAGCAGGAGAGTGAAGAAGTACAAACAAATCCATAGTTGGGTGTAAAAAGGAAAACAAGAGATTATTCTGAACTAATTTCATTGGTCAGATGTGTGGGATGTATTTCTAACAATCTCACATTCCATTTCATTCCATTCTCTTTCTTCTAGCTGCTGGCATGCTGCTTCACTAGTAGACCCTTATCAGCTGACTTTGAGATAAGCATTCTGACTTTCTAATGATGCTTTGAGCTAACTGAACTCTCTCTCTTTTCTCTTTTTCATCTTTTTCTCTTTTCTTCTAATTAAACGGAGGAAAAGGGGAAGGCAGGGGGAGGGAAGCAGGGTAGTTTTCCCCCTGGTGAGGGGAATTTCTGTGCTGTTTTCTCTTTGTGAATACCTCTATAATACTGTAAATATTGTAAATTGTACATATTCATTGCATTCCATTGTAGAGTGTAGTTTTGCTTTTGAAATACAACTTCCGTTTGCTTCCCTGACTGGGTTAGCTGAGTTTTTGTTAATGCTGGTGGGCTAAACCATCACAGGTGGTCTATAGCAGATTCCAGCCAGGATGTCAGCTTTGTTAGCCTCTAATTCTCACCCACAGGTGCTCAACTTGGTCATCCTTGATCTCTAGTTCCATGGTATCTAGAGCCTCCCTGATGTATGGGCCACCTCTCCACCACTTCTTCCTCGCCTATTTCTCCTGAAGAGCCTGTAGCCATCAATTACAGTGTTCCAGTCATGTGAGTCATCCCACCATGTTTCTGTGATGGCAACTACATCATAAATTTCCTGCTGTAAAATGGCTTCCAGCTCCTCTGTTATTGTGCTACTTATTCTCACAATAGAGAAATAATATAGCTACATTTAGACACAATTGTATGTAGCCCTTTGACAAAGCATTCCTTTGACAGTCATTAATTCTTTGTTCCTTTTTCTGATGGGATAAATGTGGTAAAAGACCTAGTCTCTAACATTATATTAAAATTATTATTTGTACAAATATTTATGAATGTATCTTTGGGATTCTATACCAGCCCTAATGAAATAAAGGCACTTGATGTGTTCATAAGAAAGCCAGTTTTACCTAACTAAAGTAGTTGTACAGAAATGCAATCTATCCTCTTCCAGGTAGTTTCAGCAACAATTTTTTATTTCATTTCCTCCCCCAATACTTTTCCCCTTACATGTATTAGATAACAGCTGCATGTTTTGGTCATATTAATGACTAATGGCTTTGTGAACAAATAACTTTTACCTCCAGCCAGGCCAGACTGATTGCTTACAAAAATCCTCACTGATTTTTGAAGAGTGTGAGTGTGAAATATGCAGTAGTGTTGGCTAATGTAGTAACAGGATAAGAAAATACTTTCCTTGTCCATTTAGCTTCCCTCTTGGCTGCCAGTAAATCTATTACTTGGCTTTATCTATCTGCCTTTTTCTTCCCATGGACAAGCCTCATTGAGAGATTTTAGCATAACTTCATGATCATCAGTGTAGAAGTAATGAGTCTGAGATAATCATAGAACTGATTTAAACAGTGATAATTTCTTTTAGAAAAGACTATTTTTTTGTTGTTGTTTAATAAACAACAAATAAGTGGAGTGAAACAGCCTACCTTACTTGAATGATTAAATAAATAGTAGAACAAGCAGTCAGATAGTGGTTGACATACCCCAAGCGATATCTGTATCTTATAATTATTCAACTTACGCTGGTATAATTTTCTTCTTGCAGTAAAGCTGAGTGTTCCTTTTTCTTAGAACACTGACTTAAAAAGCAGCATGGTGATCTGGCAGGTAAATGGAATGCTTGACAGAGCATTGTGTTAGCTAAGTGTGACTCCATCATAACTTTTCTGACACATGCTTTACAAACTACAGAGTAATTTTAGCATGTTTTGCATGACTTTTTTTTAATATGTTAATAATTTTTTCCTCCAAAAGCCAGACATGTTCTGACATGTGTTTTCAATCTCATTATCTTAACAAAAAATGTGAATGACTGTGTGTGAAGGTGTATGCATGTACATTATCACACTTGCTAGCTAAGATCTAACAAACAAAATAAAATAGCAAGCGGGAGTGAAAAACTGCATTAATTTGCTTGTCAGCTTGTGTGCAAGACAGAGAGGAATTTCCTCTAACGACGTTTCCTTTGTTGTTAGCATATAAAAGGGAAAACCATTGGGGGGGTGCTTTTGACAAACCTGTTTATTTTCCATCTTCCAAAACATATGCTGAGCATCCTATTCAGTTTGTGACTGCATTTATTTAGCTTGTTAGCTAGTTATCTGCACGCTCCTCTTCTCAGCCTTTACCCCCATTTTCCTCCTTGAAAATTCTAATGACTAGAATCAACTAAAATGTCAACATTTGCAATTCTGAAGCTTCATTTAAGCAATAAAAGAATAATAATTAAAAGGGTAAAACCTTGGAGAGATTTCTTCATTTTATATGATTTTCAAGAGATGATACACATTCAAAAAAGCCAGTAAGAGAATTAATTATATACAGCTAAAGCTTAACAAGCTATGCAAGTTAATGAAGCTGAGAAGAAAATGTCATCTTTGAGACCCAGACATTGGCTTGGATAATATACACTTCCTGTCTTACTCTCCTAACTAAATCTCTTTTAATCCCTCCTCTAAAAAATCAATGTTAATGACACTGATTTACCAGGAAATGACAGACAAATAATACCACAGGAGTTTTTCTTTTTTAATGGCAACTAAATTTGAAGAAGAATGAGGATTTTGTTTTGAAGTGTAGCTTGGTTATTACAACTTACTTTCAACCTTCTATATTTTAATTTTCTCCCTGTCTTCTTTTGTAGATGATCCAGAATTAGAACAAAACCTTTCTCCCTTCCTTTTAAGAAATGGTAAATATCTTACAGATTCAAATCAGAAAGGAACTATCTAGCCTACTGAGTTTGTCTTGCTTCTTCTTCCACCTCTCATTTGTTTCACTGAAAGGAATTCATTGTGAGAATTGTCATAGATTTTCTACGCTTCTTATTTTTCCAAATATTTCATTTTTCCTTGAAAAAACCTAAAAGGAGTTTATTGTGTCTTGCACTCAGCTATCGAAGATATTTTAAGGCTTTTTTTTTTCCCCTCTGAAGCCTCCCCTTTACAAACAAAGCCTACATATGTAACTATGCAATTGCTTCACAGATCCAAATAATAAGGAAAAAAGTGTACAAAGTATGAATCTAGACTAGTGATTTTCTCATGGAAATATAAAATTTATTTATTTTAAAATTTCTGTTTGCCTCATATATGTTTTAGTTGTATTACACATATGCATCTCTTTTACATTTTATACAACCATATAAAAACATTATTATTTTACTGTTTCATACATATACATTATTAGCAGAATTTTGTCATATTATGATATACAATGGACTTTATGAACCTGATTAAGCTAATTATAGAATAAGTGTTGGAGGACAAAAATTATCATCCTCTCCAGGCAAGGTGTAGTAAACTAGTCAGAAAAAGTCATGTATGGTATAAACTCTTATGATACTTGCTGTTTTGACAAGCTGGAGAGGCATAATAGCTATGGAACCCTGATAATAAAAGTTCTTGATCTCAGCTGTGATAATATAAAGTATGTACAATTCTGTTTACCTCCTGTTTTCACTGCTGTGACCAGAACATATAAATAGATTGCATATTCATTAATACTTTTAAAGTTACCTAAGAATCTTAGCTTAAAGGAGCATATTCACACAAAGCTTTATTACTTCTTTCATCACACAGGAGAGCCATGAGGACTAATTAGTTAATGTCTGTAGAGTATCTTGCAAATGTAAAGTGCAGTGTGAGTATGAATAATTATCAAGTATTACCCTAAAAGAGATAATGATATATGGGAGAGCCTGAACTTCTTTTAAGTTGCATTTCTAGTTCATCAAAGTTGCCTTAAGGCACCTGCTGAGGATTCAAAACCAACAAGTATGATCAAATGTCTAGAAAGAATGATCAGTACAAAAAAAGCAAAGTTTATCCTAAAGAAAGACTTATGTAGAAGTTGATAAAAACCTTCAAGTACTTTAAATATGCAAAGAAGAAATGAATAGTCTGCTTTCTTTATACTCACTAGGTATATCCAGATACAAGAGAAGGGGGTAAAAGGAAAAAAAAAATTAAAAAAAGGGAAACTAAGAAAGATATTTGAAATGTTAAAATAGTTTACCTTTACAATTCTTCTTCAGGGTTAGGGCTTCAGTGCTGAAATTTTATAAATGCTATGCATATAACTGTCAAAAATTAGGAATACATTTGGTTTTGCCTTTTGAAAAGTTGCTGGACAAGATGATTGATTTATATCTTTCCTATAATAATTTTTTATCATTCTGCATGTCATTAGGACCACAGAAGTTCAAACAATGCTTGCAGGTGAGATTTTATGGTGGATTGGCATATAAGTGTGGAGGGTTGATGGGCTGATCCTCTTTTCCCTCCCACCACGGGCGAAAAAGGCGACTCAGAAAAACGGATTGCAGAAGTGGTGGAAAGTTTAAATGGAAAAGCAGTGAATATTTTGCAGAGAACTACAAGCATAGTGACAAAAGAGAGAGATCCCAAAGCATACTCAGAAACATCCCAAAATTTCCCTCTCCACACCTGAGGGTACACCCAAAATGCCCAGGGCTCTTTCCTCCCTCCCTCCCCCCACACCTTCCTCCACTGTTAGGCTAATCTCAGCTAGCCAGATCTGAGATTGCCCTTCCCCCCCAGCTTTGGGCTTAGCCAGGCCATGAAGCGAGTCCCCTCCCCCCATTACCAGGTAGGGACCAATGTTCATAGGAATGGTGAGGGAAGAAAGAGGAAGTGCAGAACCCCACTGATGGTTTCATAAGGGAGCAAGGCATTATGGGATGAAATACATAGCTTCCCGTGTCAATCCACAGGGCAGGACCCTCAGGACACCAGGGGTGTGTCTTATGTGGCTACAGCAGGGGCCACCCAGCCTGAACCACCACAATAGGCATATAACTCATTCTTCTCATTATTGAGTCCGAAATCCTTTGCCAAATTCCAAAGCACACTCTGTTCCCAAGAGTATCCACCATTTTCATATTTGATATGGCAATCGTTACTGCAAATATGGAAGAGAAAGGATTTTATTATATCATAGATTGGTGAATTTTATTTTCTTCCCAAAGTGATTTTTATATCACAGTATCAAAGTATCACCAAGGCTGGAAGAGACCTCAAAGATCATCAAGCCCAACCTGTCACCACAGACCTCATGACTAGAAGATGACACCAAGTGCCATATCCAATCCCCTCTTGAACAACTCCAGGGACAATGACTCCACCACCTCTCTGGGCAGCCCATTCCAATACATAGTTCCTAACCCATCGCAGTGTGCTCCCATCCAAGCCATGGGCTATCATCTTGGCTAGGAGTTTGCTATGGGGAACGGTGTCAAAGGCCTTGTTGAGGTCTAGGTAGACTACATCCACAGGCCTCCCCACATCCACCAGGCGGGTCACCTGATCATAGAAGGAGATCACGTTGGTCAGGCAGGACCTGCCCTTCCTAAACCCATGCTGGCTGGGCCTGATCCCTTGGCCATCCTCTAAGTGTTGTGTGATTGCACTCAGGATGACCTGTTCCGTAATCTTTCCTGGCACTGAGGTCAGGCTGACTGGCCTGTAATTCCCTGGCTCATCCAACCGGCCCTTCTTGTGGATGGGTACCACGTTGGCCAGCTTCCAGTCATCTGGGGTCTCTCCAGTGAGCCAGGACTGCTGAAAAATGATGGAGAGTGGCTTGGCCAGCTCATCTGCCAGCTCTCTCAGCACCCTAGGATGGATCCCATCTGGTCCCATGGACTTGTGGGGGTCTAAGCTGCTGAGGAGAGCTCCTATCACTTGATCTTGGAACACAGGGAAACTATGCAACTCCCTAGCTCCTTCTGCCAGCTCTGCAGGCCAGCTGTCTGGTAGACGTTCTTTCCTGCTAGTAAAAATTGAGGTAAAGAAGGTGTTAAGTACCTCTGCCTTTTCCTCATCCTGTGATACAACATTTCCTTCCATGTCAACCAAGGAGTGGAGGTTGTCCCTGCCCTTCCTCTTGCTATTAATATATTTATAGAAGGACTTTTTGTTGTCCTTCACATCAGAGGCCAGTTTGAGTTCCAAATGTGCTTTTGCTTATACCCTCTTTTTTTCCCTTAGTTCTGTTAAAAGTTCATTACACAACCAGGCTGGCCGTCTGCCCTGGCGACTCCTCTTCCGGCACATTGGCACAGCCTGTTCCTGAGCCTTCATCAGTTCTTTCTTGAAGTAGGTCCAGCCCTCCTGGACCCCTTTATTTTTAAGGGCTTTCTCCAAAGGAACCCTCTGAATTATTTCCTTGAGCAACCTGAAGTCCGCCCTCCAGAAGTCCAGAGTGGAGGTCTTCTTGCTGCCCCTCTTAGTTTGACTAAATATTGAAAATTCAATTATCTCGTGATCGCTGGCCCCTAAACAGCCTCCGACCACCACATCACCCACCAGCCCTTCCCTGTTGGTGAAGAGGAGGTCAAGCATAGCCTTGCCCCTGGTAGGCTCATGCAGCACCTGGGATAAGAAGCTGTCCTCCATGCAGTCTAAGAACCTCCTAGACTGTCTCCTCTCTTCTGTGTTGAGATCCCAGCAGATGTCAGGCAGGTTGAAGTTGCCCATAAGGACAAGGTCAGAAGATCTTGAGACAGCCTTAAGCTGTCTATAGAATGCTTCGTCGACATCATCCTCCTGGTTGGGTGGTCTATAACATACTCCAACCAGGATGTCTGCCTTACCGGTCTTCCCTCTAATTCTTGCCCACAAGCATTCAACCTGATCATCCCTAATCTCTAGTTCAATGCCATCTAGTGCCTCCCTGATGTGCAGGGCCACCCCTCCACCCCTTCTTCCTTGTCTATCTCTCCTGAAGAGCCTGTAGCCATCAATTGCAGCACTCCAGTCATGTGAGCTATCCCACCACGTCTCTGTGATGGCAACTACGTCATAACTTTCCTGCTGTAACAAGGCTTCCAGCTCCTCTTGTTTGTTTCCCATGCTTCGTGCATTAGTGTACATGCACCTCAGCTGGGCTGCTGGTTTGGCCTCTGACCCTAGCTTACTGCCCCCAGACTCTTGCCTGAGGGGACTAGTTTCAGCCCCTTCCCCCTTCGAAACTAGTTTAAAGCCCTGTCAATGAGAGCTGCCAGTTCCCTCCCCAGAATCTTTTTACCTTTGGGGGACAGGCCATTCTCATATACTGTGATCTTTCCCCTTCTTTGGGACAGATGTACTCCATCTGTTGCCAGGTGGCCTGGTGCAGTAGAAAGTTTACCAAGATCAAAAAGCCCAAAATTCTTTTGTCTGCACCAGCCTCTAAGCCACTTGTTGATTATGGCTGCTGTCCTGTTCCTTGTGGTATTCCCTCCTGCAACTAAGGGTATTGAGGAAAAAATTATTTGAGCACCTGACCCCTCAACCAGATCTCTCTCAGTGAAGAACTTTCTCCTCACCTTGAACCTAAACTTCCCCTGGTGCAGATTGAGACTGTGTCCTCTTGTTCTGGTGCTGGTTGCTTGAGAGAAGAGACCAACCCCCTCCTGTCTACAACCACGCTTGTAGTTCTAGAGAGCAATGACATCTCCCCTGAGCCTCCTCCTCTCCAGGATAAACAATCCCAGCTCCCTCAGCCTCTCCTCAGAGGGCTTGTGCTCAAGGCCTTTCACCAGCCTCGTTGCCCTTCTCTGGACATGTTCAAGTGTCTCAATATCCTTCTTAAACTGAGGCGCCCAGAACTGGACACAGGACTCAAGGTGTGGCCTAACCAATTCAAAGTACAGGGGTACAATGACTTCCCTGCTCCTGCTGGCCACACTATTCCTAATGCAGGCTAGGATGCCATTGACCTTCTTGGCCACCTGAGGACACTGCTGGCTCATGTTTAGGTGGCTGTCAATCAGCACCCCCAGGTCCCTCTCTGTTTGGCAGCTCTCCAGCCACTCCAACCCCAGCCAGTAGCTCTGCATGGGGTTGTTGTGACCGAAGTGCAGCACCCAGCTCTTGGACTTGTTAAATGCCATGCCATTAGACTCCACCCATCTGTCCAGTTGTTCAAGGTCCCTCCACAGAACCCTTCAGCCCTCTAACTTATCAACATCTGCTCCCAACTTGGTGTCATCTGTAAATTTGCTGATGACTGACTCAACCCCATCATCCAGATCATCAATGAAGATATTTTTAGGTCCAAAGTTAAACTTGGAATCCTATCTTAGATTTAAGATGCTGTTTGGGAATTTTTTGTTAATTTGGAGTATTGCTTTGATTTTGCGTTGTTTTGGGGAGTTGTATCCTCTGTTGGTAGTGGGGTTTTCTTTTTGTTTGTTTGTTGTGTTTTTTTTTAATTTAAATAATGGTCATAAATATAATTCATAATGAAAATAAATAAATACTAACACTGTAAAAACTGATAATTTTAGATTCTTGCAGTTTCTGAGAAAAATTGCAACAAATATTTACCTCTTTTGATTTTTTCACAGAATCACAAAATTACAGAATTTTAGGGTCTGGAAGGGACCTCCCAACATCATCTATCACAACCCCCCTGCCAGAGCAGGATCACCTACACCAAATTACACAGGAATGCATCCAGTCAAGTTTTGAATATCTCCAGAGAGGGAGATTCCACAACCTCCCTTGGCAGCCTGTTCCAGTGCTCTGTCACCCCGACAGTGAAAAAAATTTTTCCTCATATTTACATGAGATTTCCTATGCCTCAATTTCCACCCATTGCCCCTTGTCCTGTCATTGGACACCACCAAGAAGAGCCTGGCTCCATCCTCTTAGGACTCACCCTTTACATATCTATAAACATTGATGAGGTTACTTCTCAGTCTCCTCTTCTCCAAGCTAAAGATCCCCAGCTCCATCAGAAGATGTTCCATTCCCTTAATCATCCTTGTGGCTCTGTGCTGGACTCAGTTTCAAGCAGCTCACTGTCTTTCTTGAACTGAGTGGCCCAGAGCTGGACACACTATTCCAGATCTGGCTTCACCAATGCAGAGCAGAGGGGGAGGAGAACCTCTCTTAACTCCTTCTCATAACACCCCTTCTAATCCACCTTAGAATGGCAATGGCCTTCTTGGGCACAAGAGCACATTGCTGACTCATAGCCTTCCTTCCATCCACCAGGATCTCCAGGTCCCTTTCACCTTCACTACTCTCCAGCAGGTCCAACCCCAATCTATATTGGTGCAAGGAGCTGTTCTTTCTCAACACTTTTTTTTCCATAGAATTACTTTGTGAGTCTTAGCATGAAGATGATGTCTTTTCTTAGTTATTCTCAATATCACTGTTCTCTAGGTGATGTCCCCAGACATCCCTCCATCCTTTGATACTGTAATGCTTTATGGAAAATACTTAAACTGTGCCTATACACTTACAGCACTTACAGGGTAGCCAAGGGATCAGGCCCAGCCAGCATGGTTTCAGGAAGGGCAGATCCTGCCTGACCAACCTGATCTCATTCTATGATCAGGTGACCCGCCTGGTGGATATGGGGAGGTCTGTGGATGTGGTCAACCTGGAACTCAGCAAGGCCTTTGACACCGTCTCCCACAGCAAACTCCTGGCCAAGATGTCAGCCCATGGCTTGGATGGGAGCACACTGCAATGGGTTAGGAAATGGATGGAGGGCCCAGCTCAGAGAGTGGTGGTGAATGGTGCCACATCCAGCTGGCGGTCAGTCACTAGTGGTGTGCCCCAAGGATCAGTACTGGGCCCCATGCTCTTTAACATCTTTATTGATGATCTGGATGAAGGCATTGAGTCCATCATCAGTAAATTTGCTGACGACACCAAGCTGGGGGCAGGAGTTGATCTACTGGAGGGTAGAGAGGCTCTGCAGAGGGACCTCGACAGGCTGGGCAGATGGGCAGAATCCAACGGCATGAGATTTAACACATCCAAGTGCTGGGTTCTGCACATTGGCCACAACAACCCCATGCAGTGCTACAGGCTGGGGTCACAGTGGCTGGAGAGCAGTCAAGCTGAGAGGGACCTGAGGGTGCTGGTCAATGGTAGGCTGAACATGAGCCTGCAGTGTGCCCAGGCAGCCAGGAGGGCCAATGGCATCCTGGCCTGCATCAGGAAGAGTGTGGCCATCAGGAGCAGGGAGGTCATTCTGCCCCTGTACACTGCACTGGTTAGGCCACATCTCGAGTCCTGTGTCCAGTTCTGGGCACCTCAGTTTAGGAAGGATGCTGACTTGCTGAAACAAGTCCAGAGAATCGCAACAAAGTTGGTGAGGGGTTTGGAACATAAGCCCTATGAGGAGAGGCTAAGGGAGCTGGGGTTGCTTAGCCTGGAGAGGAGGAGACTCAGGGGTGACCTTATTGCTCTCTTCACCTACCTGAAGGGAGGTTATAGACAGGCAGATGTTGGTCTCTTCTCCCAGGCAGCCAGTACCAGAACAAGAGGACACAGTCTCAGGCTGCACCAGGGAAGGTTTAGGTTGGATGTTAGGAAGAAGTTCTATACAGAAAGAGTGATTTGCCATTAGAATGGGCTGCCCAGGGAGGTGGTGGAGTCACCATCACTGGAGGTGTTTAGGAAGAGAATGGATGAGGCACATAGTGCCATGGTTTAGTTGATTAGATGGCTTTTGGTGATGGATTGGACTCGATGATCTTGAAGTTCTTTTCTCACCTGGTTAATTCTTTATCCTATATTTTACTTTTATACCTGGCACTGCCCAACACAGGTTAACCCATTGAAACTGATAAAAGTGGGAAGGAATTGTGGTTTTGTGCCAAGCTGAATGGGCCCTGTCTAGAAGAGAGAGCGTGAGGACAGGATTTGTGTGATTTACCAGAAATAGATACTGCAGCTATGGCAGAGGGAGTGGCTATGTGTGAAGTCCATAGGGAGGTATTGTATGGGTCAAAGGCTTCCAAAAGTTGGCAGTTAGAGCAGTCAAAATCTGGGCAATTGCCAAAATTTTTGATGCAATTTCCCAGGGGAATTGCAAATACTGTGGGTTTGATTGTCTTGATTTTAGGAATTTCCATCATGTACATGTAGGGATATAAATCATGACTATGAAACTAGCTACAGAATTTTTATCTGGAACCACTGAAATTAATATGTTCCTGTTTTCATCTTGTCTTTCCTGGGACCAAAGTTATCCTGCAGTGGGTTGGCTCCATTCTTCAGAGCAGTGCAGCAGCTGTTGGGTAGAAACAAAATAGAAATGTTCATTCTCCTCTCCAAGGACCCAAAACAGGGACAAAGACTTGTGTTGCATCTAATTTTTGGAAACTGTTGGTCCTAACCCCTCACATCCCACAACCTTTCTTGACATTGGTGAAAGGTATTTTTGATTTTGCACTTCAGTATCATGCCTCTTGCTTGCCTCTAATTGAAATGCAGGTGTTCTGAGTGGCAAAACCAGTTAGAAATCTCTTCAAGTGCACCTTTTGTATAATTTATTATAGGTTCTGAGCTTCTGATTTTCTGAGCTTGGATCATTTAGTTCTCAGCACTATTTAATACTTGATAATAATTTATGGTGGGGTAGTACTTGGTATACTTGTTGGAATATAAAGATAACTGAAGATTTATTTACTGTATCAAATGCTCATGTTGCCAGAAGAGTGATTTGAGATGAGGATTATTTTTTACAGCAAATTAATGGCAAGGGACAACTGAATTTGAAGGAACTATAGATGAGAAAGAAGGGAAAAAAAACCCCACGACCCTGTATGTATTAAATAAAAATGTGCGTGAGTTTTCCTATTTAAATATTTTCATTCCATTTTGAACAAGGGATAAGATGTTTTAATAAAAAATAAAGTCTCAAAAGTCTTTTGATCAGGATAGAGAAAGACACAGGGAAACTTCATGAGGGGTTACCTTCCTGATCAAGCAACCATGCTATTTGCTTCTTTGAAAATGACGCATAATTACCAGTCTGTGATCCACACCCTGCAGTCAAAGTGTATACATTTCAAAGCCAGTGGAAGTAGCCATGGTTGAGTTTTATCTTTGTGAGCCACATCAAGCTGGCCACCTCTGTGAAAGATAATAAAAAGCATTTTTACAAATATATTAACACTAAAAAGAAGGGCAAGAAGAAGCTCCACTCCTTATTGGACCTGGAGGAGAACACTGTGACTGAAGATGAGGAAAAGGCTGAGGTCCTGAACACTTTCTTTGCCTCGATGTTTAACAGCAAGGCAGGAGGAGTTCAGGACAAGTGGCTTCCTGAGCTGGGCAGTGGAGTCAGGGAGCAGTGTAATGCCCCGGAAATCCATGAGGAATTAGTTCGGGACCTGCTGAGCCACTCGGACACTCACAAGTCCATGGGACCGGATGGGATCCATCCTAGGGTGCTGAGAGAGCTGGCAGATGAACTGGCCAAGCCGCTCTCCATCATTTTCCTCCAGTCCTGGCTTACCGGAGAGGTCCCAGATGACTGGAAACTGGCCAGTGTGGTCCCCATCCACAAGAAGGGACGGATGGAGGAACCTGGAAACTCCAGGCCAGTCAGCCTGACCTCAGTGCCAAGGAAAGTGATGGAGCAGATTATCCTGGCAGCAATAACTGCGCACCTGAAGGATGGCCAAGGGCTAAGGTCCAGCCAACATGGATTTAGGAAGGGCAGGTCCTGCCTCTCCAACCTGATCTCCTTCTATGATCAGGTGACCCATCTGGTGGATGTGGGGAGGCCTGTGGATGTGGTCTACCTGGACTTCAGCAAGGCCTTTGACACCGTCCCCCACAGCAAACTGCTGTCTAAGCTGTCAGCTAATGGCTTGGACAGCAACACTCTGTGCTCCTCCTTAAGAAGGAGTTCAGGGCCCTTGGACAATTGATTGATGGGGCAGGCGTGCAAGTGGTCTTCTGCTCAGTTCCCTCAGTGGCAGGGGAGTACACTGAGAGGAACGGGAGAACCCACACCATCAACAAGTGGCTCAGGGAATGGTGCCAGCGGAGGAACTTTGGTTTCTTTGATCATGGGGCAACTTTTACAGCACCCCACCTGCTGGGTCCTGAAGGTCATCTTCATTGATGATCTGGATGAGGGGGTTGAGTCAGTCATCAGCAAGTTTGCAGATGACACCAAGTTGGGAACAGATGTTAGTCAGTTAGAGGGTTGAAAGGCTCTGCAGAGGGACCTCAACCAACTGGACAGATGGGCAGAGTCCAATGGGATGGCATTTAATAAGTCCAAGTGCCGGGTGCTGCACTTTGTCCACAGCAACCCCATGCAGAGCTACAAGCTGGGGTCAGAGTGGCTGGAGAGCTTCCAAACAGAGAGGGACCTGGGGGTGCTGATTGACACCCACTTAAACACGAGCCAGCAGTGTGCCCAGGTGGCCAAGAGGGCCAATGGCATCCTGGCCTGTATTAGGAATAGTGTGGCCAGCAGGAGCAGGGAGGTCATTGTGCCCCTGTACTCTGCGTTGGTTAGGTCACACCTTGAGTACTGTGTCCAGTTCTGGGCCCCTCAGTTTAAGAAGGACATCGAGACACTTGAACGTGTCCAGAGAAGGGCAACAAGGCTGGTGAGAGGCCTTGAGCACAAGCCCTATGAGGAGAGGCTGAGGGAGCTGGGATTGTTTAGCCTGGAGAAGAGAAGGATCAGAGGTGACCTCATTGCTCTCTACAACTACCTGAAAGGTGGTTGTAGACAGGAGGGGGTTGGTCTCTTCTCCCAGGCAATCAGCACCAGAACAAGGGGACACAGTCTCAAGCTGTGCCAGGGGAGGTTTAGACTCGAGGTGAGGAAAAACTTCTTCACTGAGCAAGTCGTTCGTCATTGGAATGGGCTGCCCAGGGAAGTGGTGGCGTCGCCGTCCCTGGAGGTGTTCAAGGGGAGATTGGACGTGGCACTTGGTGCCATGGTCTAGTTGTGAGGTCTGTTGGAACAGGTTGGACTTGATGATCCTTGGGGTCTCTTCCAACCTTAGTTACTGTGATACTGTGTGATACTGTTAGGAACTGGCTGGAGGGCCGAGCCCAGAGACTGGTGGTGAATGGTGCCACACCCTGCTGATGGCCAGTCACCAATGGCATCCCCCAGGGATCAGTGCTGGGTCCCATCCTCTTTAATATCTTAATTGATGATCTGGATAAGGGGACCGAGACAATCATCAGCAAATTTGCAGATGACACCAAGTTGGGAGCAGATGTTGATCTGTTAGAGGGCTGAAGGGTTCTGTGGAGGGACCTTGAACAACTGGACAGATGGGCGGAGTCCAATGAGATGGCATTCAACAAATCCAAGTGCCGGGTGCTGCACTTTGGCCACGGCAACCCCATGCAGAGCTACAGGCTGGGGTCAGAGTGACTGCAGAGCTGCCAAACAGAGAGGGACCTGGGGGTGCTGATTGACAGCCACCTAAACCTGAGCCAGCAGAGTGCCCAGGTGGCCAAGAAGGCCAATGGCCTCCTGGCCTGCATTAGGAATGGTGTGGCCAGCAGGAGCAGGGAAGTCATTGTACCCCTGTACTTTGAATTGGTTAGGCCACACCTTGAGTCCTGTGTCCAGTTCTGGGCGCCTCAGTTTAAGAAGGATATTGAGACACTTGAACATGTCCAGAGAAGGGCAATGAGGCTGGTGAAAGGCCTTGAGCACAAGCCCTCTGAGGAGAGGCTGAGGGAGCTGGGATTGTTTATCCTGGAGAGGAGGAGGCTCAGGGGTGACTTCATTGCCCTCTACAACTACCTGAAAGGTGCTTGTAGACAGGAAGGTGTTTGTCTCTTTTCTCTAGCAACCAGCAACAGAACAAGGGGACACAGTTTCAAGCTGCACCAGGGGAGGTTTAGACTTGAGGTGAGGAGAAAGTTCTTCACAGAGAGAGTCATTTGTCATTGGAATGGGCTGCCCAGGCAGGTGGTGGAGTCACCATCCCTGGAGGTGTTCAAGAAGGGATTGGACGTGGCACTTGGTGCCATGGTCTAGTAATCATGGGGTCTTGGGTGACAGGTTGGACTTGGTGATATTTGAGGTCTTTTCCAACCCTTTTCATTCTATGATTCTATGAAATCTGACTTACTTTGTACCAAGAATTTATTGTATTTGGGCCCTCAATATATTTAAAAAACACAGAAGTCATAAATGCCACTTACTTAAAAGACTTAAATTAGAATTTTCAGGTCCTGAAGAGCCAAAAGTTGTTGGAGGTTGTTGGTTTTTTTTTTTTCTTTTTTTTTTTCACTGAT
This sequence comes from Dryobates pubescens, assembly GCF_014839835.1. Taxonomy (NCBI): domain Eukaryota; kingdom Metazoa; phylum Chordata; class Aves; order Piciformes; family Picidae; genus Dryobates; species Dryobates pubescens. The sequence goes on along the minus strand of NC_071657.1, from coordinate 81,147,739 downwards.
TAGGAAATCAAACTGTGAGCTGTATAAATAGAAGTATATAAGTAAAGAAGTAGTTGGTGTGAAAAATATTTGGGATCAGTCTCATTGATGTCTTGTGATTAAAAAGAAAGACAGAGAATTAGAAACAAAGATAAGAACACAGAGGTAATCACCACCCAAAGACAGAAAGGAGTCAGCAAGGGAAATTCAGTTCCTGAGAATTGTATTTTAGTATTACATGCAGCACTTACCCTGAGAGTTTCTGTAAAATTATCTCAGCCTTTTGAAGTTAACAGTAAGGGTTTGCAGAATACAGCCTAGGCCTTAGAAAAATCATTTAACCTGTGTTTAAATATTAACCACTTCAAATAGTGGGTCTCTGCTAACCCAGAGTGGGTCTTAAGGGGGTCCTCACATGAGAAGCAGCAAGAATAAATCAGAAGGGACGTGGTTGTCAAGAATAAGAGAAGGTGGGGTATATCTGGACTACAATTCCAACTGGTAGAAGGCACAGCTGAAGCTATTGCTTACACTACTGCTGTTAATATTAACATATACTTTCCTCAATGACTGCAAGCAAATATACTTTTTAATTTATTTTTTCTTAATAAATTTCTAGAATTTTTTTGCATAAGATAAAATTTGTCTTGTCTTCATGCGATATAGTTGTCTGCATAGGAATGTATAGTAACATATGTATGCACACATGTGTCTGTGTCTATTTGCCTATTCACATTCTAAGCAGTAAGTTTTTCCAAAAGATGCATACAAATCGCAGAGTGCATGTTTTTTCTACCCTTCAGTTTTATAAACACAGAGAAACTGCAATATTATTTAAAAATGAAGGAAAATTGTGAACTCAGCCTTATTCCACTCATAAAAGTATTAAGGAAAACATTTTTTTTTTTAACTTAAAAAATTTTGAGACATGTTTTTAATCTTTCCAATTCTTATATCTAATTCTTTGCTTATTCTGGGTACTTCTGGCTGTCAATATGATGGGATGGTCACAATGGAAAAAGCTCATACATGATTACTAGATCACTATATTACTTTTAAAAATACTCTGAGAATAATAAGTACCATTACAAATAATATTATAAATTATTCATTATCTTACTAGCCCATTCAGAAATAATACATGATCGGTACCTCAGACAGGCAGGCAAATCTAAAATCAGATGAACATTCAGATTCCTTTCTCACTTCTGTCACTGGCTTCCTTAAGTATGTTGCTCACTCTCTTTACAGACAAGAGATAATAATTTATCCTTTACAAAGTATTTTGATAATACATTCATGAACACCTGGGATGTGTTTGTGTCTCTAAGTGAGAAGTATGGAAGTACTTAGATTTTTGGAGAAGATAATTTAGTCTGTGAGGGAATCAGTCCAGCTGTCTCTTCATGGGTTAATCTCTAGCTAAAATCATTTGGATATTACCTATGATCAGACTGTCAAATTGTGTATTTTGGGGTAGGTAATTAAAACCCCAAGTACTTAGGCATGTGGCTAATTCTGAATGCATAAACAGTCCCACTGAAGGCAACATTTGAGTGCCTTTTTTGGAATCAGAAATTTACAGAACATCTTAAAATAGAGGGAAAAAAAGCTCTTTGAAATTCTCCCTTCTCTCCATTTTAGAATCATCCCCAATGAACCAAGTGTTTTGCTTATCTGAAATCTGTTTGGTTTGTAAAGAAAACTAAAGTTTCAGTTTCAATGCATTTGACCTTGATTACAACTTTGTTGTTAAACTTTGCAAAGCTAACTAGGCTTCTGTGCCTGTGCTGTTAAACCTTACATAAATAGCTCAGAATACACTGAAACAATAATAATAAACAAAAAAACAAACCCAAAGAAACAAGCAAACAAAATACATAAGTGGATGGCATGTTTTCCAGAATTTGGGCTGCATTCAAGCTCAGATCACTGCCACATGCCACTGTGCCATCCAGCCCCCTACTCACACAACTACTGCAAATGGTGTCATTTTGCAACTAATTTACTCCCTTAGTTTTGGCCATTAGTCATTCCCAATATCCTCAATCTGCAGGTAATTTTCCACATTATTAGTTACCCACCTGTCTTATTAAACTGGACTTTCCAAAACCCGGTGCATCTACATTTTCTGCACTTTTAGATCAAGCAAATAATTGCCTGTACCTGGATGGAAGGATATAATAAGAAGATTATTGCTGATTCCAAAAGTTAGTAACTGTAACATATGGTTTATCTTTTTAACATTTGAATGTAAATTCAGTATTTGAGAATAAAGAAGAAAAAACTGAAAACACAGAAGAGTGAAATCTTGTCTTTTGTAGGAAAGGTTAAATATAGATGGGCAAAAGGTAGGTTTTAGTCTTTCCTTCTTAATGTACCACTACTTTGGCCCAAAGGGACCAATCTTTATCACATTAAGAGAAAGAATTTCTCAGTGCCAAGGCAAGGCTTGGATTCTTTTTCACTAAGAATGGCCAATGTGCTGCATTATACAAAATCTTCGGTAACTTCCTCTGCTCTATGTGATTGGATATGGCTGTTTATTTCTATTCAGACCTCTATAAAATAATCTACATGGGAAAGGTTTTAATGGGTGAATCTGGAAACATTATTTTCCAAATGAGATCACAAGAGATGGGGAATAGTTAAAAAGAAAAAAAAAAAAAAAAAAAAAGGAGAGAGAGAGAGAGAGAGAGAGAGAGAAAGAAACATGCTGAAAGAAGAAGAATCTGGGGTCTGGTCATCCAGACCCCAGATGCTAACGGCTGTGTTGGCAGATGTCCATGGACACAAGTGCTAAACCTAGTTTGCATATAAATTGACACACTTTAAAAAGATGCACACATCTTTACACATCTTTAGCAGATGCATTTTCCTTGCTAGGCAAATAAAAAACATGCTTGTTGCTTAAGTTCACCTGCAATGAAAACAAAATGCCCAAGAGCTATTCAAGAGGAATAACAGACTTGAGCTCCAGCCTTCATGACTCATTAGTCTTTATGGATTCAACATCCAAATCTAAGTATCAAAGACCTGATGGCCTACCCTGGAGGGAAAGTACTTTCAAAAAGAGCTGAGTATCATAGGGACATTGTGGGCAGTGTAATTAACCTACCCAGGTGAAATTCTCCTTGGGGAGACATTTACCTAGAGTCTTCAAGATTTGCTGAATATGTTAGCAGAGAAAATGAAGGAAACTATCCTAGCCCTCTTACTTCATCTGAGGTTAAACATAACACTGCCATCTTGCAAGTTCTTTCAGAACATACAGATTCACTGAATTCAACTAGAAACAACTTGTTCCTTTCCAGTAAATTCTGGCAGAGAAGGAAGATGCCCTATCTGTAAGTTGGATTTTTTCTTCTGTTCTGAAAAGTGAGATGGAAGAGTCTCTCTTCTGATTGAGAAGTCAACATACATGATTTTTTTGCAGGCCCACTATGTGGAACTGCTCTTACTGAAGTAATACAGGTATAGCTAAAAGATTTTGTGAATTTTGCAGCAGTTGAAAGACTCAGAATTAAGCCTGTTCTTGCCTCCATTCTCAGAGTTTTCCTCAAATATGGACATAGAACATAGAAATAGACATAGTAGAATAGAATAGAATAGAATAGAATAGAATAGAATAGAATAGAATAGAATAGAATAGAATAAAACAGGTTGGAAGAGACCTTAAAGATCGTCATGTCTAACCTATCATCCAACACCACCTAATCAACTAAACCATGCAACCAAGCACCCTATCAAGTCTCCTCCTGAAAACCTCCAGTGATGGTGAATCCACCACCTCCTTGGGCAGCCCATTCCAATGGGCAATCACTCTCTCTGTGTAGGAACTTCTTCCTGACCTCCAACCTAACCCCCCCCTGGCACAGCCTCAGACTGTGTCCTCTTGTTCTGGTGCTGGTTCCCTGGGAGAAGAGACCAACATCTGCCTGTCTACAACCTCCCTTCAGGTAGTTGTAGAGAGTAATAAGGTCACCCCTAAGTCTCCTCTTCTTCAGGCTAAGGAACCCCAGCTCCCTCAGCCTCTCCTCATAGGGCTTGTGTTCCAAACCCCTCACCAACTTTGTTGCCCTTCTCTGGACACACTCCACCAAGTCAATATCCTTCCTAAACTGAGGGGCGCAGAACTAGACACAGTACTCATGATGCAGCCTAACCAGTGCAGTGTACAGGACGAGAATCACATCCTTGCTCCTGCTGGCCACACTGTTCCTGATGCAGGCCAGGATGCCATTGGTCGTCTTGGCTGCCTGGGTACACTGCAGGCTCATGTTCAGCCTACCATCAACCAGTAACCCCAGGTCCCTTTCTACCCGGCCGCTCTCCAGCCACTCTGACTCCAGCCTGTAACACTGCATGGGGTTGTTGTGGCCAATGTGCAGAACCCGGCACTTGGATATGTTAAATCTCATGCCATTAGATTCTGCCCATCTGTCCAGCCTATTGAGGTCCCTCTGCAAAGCCCTTCTACTCTCCAGCAGATCAACACCTGCCCCCAGCTTGGTGTCGTCAGCAAATTTACTGATGATGGACTCAATGTCCTCATTCAGATCATCAATAAAGATGTTAAAGAGCATGGGGCCCAGCACTGATCCCTGGGGCATACCACTAGTGACTGGCTGCCAGCTGGATGTAGCACCATTCTTCACCACTCTGGGCTTGGCCCTCCAGCCAGTTCCTAACCCAACGCAGTGTGCTCCCATCCAAGCCATGGGCTGACAATCACTGAATCACTGAAAACAGCAATACTGTAGCAATATATTATATAAGATGCTTCTGTCTTATCTGACATCTGTGGCAGAAAGTCTGGAAATTTCAGCACTGAGGTTTTACTAATAATCTGCCTTCATTCTGTTTCACATTTTTCCACATCTTAATTTATGGGTAGCTTCAATGAGTTATCAATTTTGAAAGAAGTACTTCAAATTTGAACAATTTAAAGCTATTTTGGTACACTGATTTTACATCTCCAGCTCTGTAGCTATTGCTTCTGTGCTGATTATGACTTCATTCTTAGTTCTCACCTTACTCCACAAAAGCTTAAAAAAGTCTGCCTTTTAGTGCTGTATGACACTACATGAAATCTTGATGTCATTTGCACCAATGTTAAAATTCATACTAATTTAAACATTTTCAATTAAACCTGACATTTTTAATAGCACTGCCAGAGCATGGTAACTTCTGGATTCATACGCTTTTTCAGAAGTTCAAGTATTTTGCTCCTTACACAAACTGAGATTAGCTACCTGTGCTATGGACATCAAACTAATGATCTGCTTCATGGGTTTTTAGTGTGTACTATGTAATTGATATTTCTGTGAGGTTCATTTCAAGGAATAAAAAATCCCACATACAACTGATATAGTTATTAATTTGTATTTGCACTGTTTGGACTAATAACTCTAGTAACTCTATTAACTTTCATTTCCTTTTCTCTCCCCCTCTGCCACTTTCCTTCCCCTCCTGCTTTCCTTTTTTTTTTTTTTTTTTTCCCCTCTTTCCAGGTGAGCTCTGTAATTTTTTGAAGTAAAGCAAGTTCTTAAGATGGCCTCCCCTGTTTTGCTTTGTCAGTAGTTTTTGTTTATTTGCTTGTTTGTTTTGTTGGTTTGTTTTGTTGGTTTTTTTAATATAATGTTTTTTTGGTTTGTTTTTTTCCTTGTTAATATGGAAAGATGGGATGATTAAGGAAAGAGGTCTTCTGTTATTTCTTTTTTTTTTATTGTGACAATTTAGTTTGAAGTGACAGTATGAATTCAGATCATTAGGGCTGTCAGTTGAAGTCATTGAACCTTTTACTCACAGTAATGGCCTGAATGACATTTCAGGGAATGGTAAAACTTGAAAATTGGGGAACAATTTTGATCATTTACTGGAAATGTTGGACATTATTAACAGAAGATGGTTTCTTGCTGCATACAAGCTATAATCCACTGCCCAAAAACTGAAAAATTAGTTTGTTTCCAACTCCTTTTCACTTTTTCATGAATGGGTATGTAAAGGATGCAAAAGTCCGAGGTTATGGTTGCCACAATAACATACCCTGTTGAAATCAGCTGGATAGTGTTTCAGTTACAGGATGCTGTCTTTAGTCCTAACAGTTGTAACAAAAATGCAAATCCTGTGTATAAATTTCCAAACTAAAAATGAAGCAACCCTATTCTTTGTTCCCCATAGCAAACTCCTGGCCAAGCTGTCAGCCCATGGCTTGGATGGGAGCACACTGCGATGGGTTAGGAACTGGCTGGAAGGCCAAGCCCAGAGAGCGGTAGTGAATGGTGCCACATCCAGCTGGCAGCCAGTCACTAGTGGTGTGCCCCAGGGATCAGTACTGGGCCACATGCTCTTTAACATCTTTATTGATGATCTGGACGAGGACATTGAGTCCATCATCAGTAAATTTGCTGACGACACCAAGCTGGGGGCAGGAGTTGATCTGCTGGGGGGTAGAGAGGCTCTGCAGAGGGACCTCGACAGGCTGGGCAGATGGGCAGAGTCCAACGGCATGAAACTTAACACATCCAAGTGCCGGGTTCTGCACATTGGCCACAACAACCCCATGCAGAGTTACAAGCTGGGGTCAGAGTGGCTAGAGAGCAGTCAGGCTGAGAGGGACCTGGGGGTGCTGGTTAATGGTAGACTGAACATGAGCCTGCAGTGTGCCCAGGCAACTAAGAGGGCCAATGGCATCCTGGCCTGCATCAGGAAGAGTGTGGCCATCAGGAGCAGGGAGGTCATTCTGCCCCTGTACACTGCACTGGTTAGGCCGCATCTCGAGTACAGTGTCCAGTTCTGGGCTCCTCAGTTTAGGAAGGATGTGGACTTGCTGGAACGAGTCCAGAGAAAAGCAACAAAGTTGGTGAGGGGTTTGGAACATAAGCCCTACGAGGAGAGGCTGAGGGAGCTGGGGTTGCTTAGCCTGGAGAGGAGGAGACTCAGGGGTGACCTTATTACTCTCTACAACTACCTGAAGGGAGGTTGTAGACAGATGGATGTTGGTCTCTTCTCCCAGGCAGCCAGCACCAGAACAAGAGGACACAGTCTCAGGCTGTGCCAGGGGAGGTTCAGGCTAGATGTTAGGAAACAGTTCTATACAGAAAGAGTGATTGCACATTGGAATGGGCTGCCTGGGGAGGTGGTGGAGTCGCCATCACTGGAGGTTTTCAGGAGGAGACTTGGTGGGGTGCTTGGTGCCGTGGGTTAGTTTTTTGGGTGGTGTTGGATTGGTTGATGGGTTGGACGCGATGATCTTGAAGGTCTCTTCCAACCTGGTTTATTCTATGTATTCTATGTATTCTATGTATAATACTGTACACTACCTACTCATGCCTTTTGGGAATAGATCTCTAATATTAAAGTTTTTCTGTGACTTCATTCTGCAGCTGAAAACCACTGAAACAAAAACTGCTATTTTAACAATGTCATTTGGAAATCAAACTAACATTAAATTAGGCTGAGATTATACATCACAATTAGGGAAAGGCTCTGAACAGTACCTTACATCTCTGATGTTTTCAAACCCTTCAGTTTTAATACTCGAGTAAAAATGCTACTTTCCCCCCATAGGTTCCACAAATAATGAATTTTTGATTACTCAGTATGTGGATCAGACTGAGTTTATTAGAGTTGTTTGTTTTTAACTCTCCACACTTCAGCCATTTGTTTCCCTCTCCTTCCTTGCTAAGAACTTTAACAAACACTGCATTTGCTCCCCCATCCTGCAAATGGAAAAAGAAAGCTACCTTTTATTTATAATTGATCATTTTTTCCTGTCTATATTTTGACAAATAACATGGCAGAAAATGATTAAAAGTCCCATTTTACAATGTGACTTGTAGTTATTTATTGTCAAAATAAAAGTCACTTTGTGAATTGAAGTTTTAATCATTTTTCTTCTCTTTCAGGAAGTAGTTTTATCAAAAAATGGTATTTGAGAGTGTTGTTTCTTCAGTGACAGATATGATCCCTGTAAGGATTTTACCACTAATTGTTTTGATATAATTGTATGGATAAACTATTATTATGGGGGTTTTTGGATTTTGTTGTGTTTTGTTGTCATTTTTTCCATGGAAATACTTTTTGTTTCCCCAGTATTAGTAGGAATACTATAGTGCCCTGACCAGTTCTCCTATAAAATAAAAGATAAGATATTCAAAGTTATTTGAAAATATTTCCTTATTCTTCTTTCAGGAGGATTGGACTGGTTTCTCCATATCCAGGTAGGGGATATGTGTGGATTTGTGAGGGAAACATTGTTAATAGAATACATATAATCATAGAATGCTCTGGGTTGGAATGAACATTTACAGATCATATTGTCCAATGTCCAATAATACAAGGATGTTTTAATTATTGCTGAGTAATCCTTACACAGTGTCAAGGTATTGTCTACTTCTTACGCCATCAACAAACACACTGGGGCTGTAGAAGAAGCCGTCCACATTGGGACATCTGACCTCAGCTGACCAAGGGGATATATTATATACTATGACACAAGTACATATGCTCAGTATGTAAAACTGAGGGAAGATGGAGGGATGGGGGGTCATGTGGAGTAACAGCAATTTTCTTCCCAGGCAAGTGTTGCACATGATGAAGCTCTGCTTCCTGTAGATGGCTGAAGACCTGCTTGCCAATGGGAAGTGGTGAACAAAATTCCTTGTTTTACTTAGTTTGCATGTGTGACTTTTGTTTTATCTATTAAAAAGTCTGTAACTCGAGCCATGAATTTTCTCACTTTTACTGTTCTGATTCTCTCTCCCACCCCAGTGGAAGGGAGTGAGCCAAGAGCTTCATAGGGCTTAGTTCGCAAATGGGATTAAATTGCAACAAAAATATAATATCAAATGCTCAATTCAGTTTAGAAAAAAACATTGTAGAATTTTTAGGTTGGAAAAGACATTCAAAATCAATGTGTTGGGCCATTAACCCTACTCTACCAAGTCCACCACTAAACCATATCCCCAAACATCACATCTGCACAACTTTTAAACACAACCACTTTCCCAGGCAGTCTATTCCAATGCTTGACCATTCTTTCAGTAAAGAATTGTTTCCTAATCTAAACCTGCTGTGGTACACCTTGAGACTGTTCTCTCTTGTCCTATCACTTGGGAGAAGAGACCAACACCCACAACACTACAACCTCCTTAGAGGTAGTTGTAGAAAACAGAAAGGTCTATTTTTCTTCAGACTAAAGAGCCCCATTTCCCACAACTTCTCATAAGACTTGTTGTCTAGGCCCTTCATCAACTTCTTTGCTCTTATCTGGACCCACTTCAGCACCTCAATGTCTGTCTTGTTGTGAGGACCCCAAAACTGGACATGGTACTCAAAAAGTGGCCTCACCAATGTAGAGCAGACAGACTATCCATTCCCTGATTCTGCTTGCTACACTATTTCTTATACAAGCCTGGACAACATTGGCCACCTTGGCCAGCTGAGCAAACTGCTGGCTCATATGTTTGTTAATCAGCATCCATACATCTCTCCACAGAGAGGTTTCCAACCACTCTTTCCCAAGCCTGTAATGTTGCATGGGCTTGTTGTGGCCCAAGTGCAGGACCCAGCACTTAGCCCTGTTGAAGCTCATACAATTATCTCAGCCCACTGACGCAGTCTGTCCAAGTCTCTCTTCAGAGACTCTCTATCCTCAAGGAGATCAATACTCCCATCTAACTTGGTATTGTCCAGAAACTTAGTAAGGATGTACTCTATCTCCTCATCAAGATCATTGATATGATGTTAAACAGAAGTAGTCTCAGTTCTGAGCCTTGAGGAACAGACCTTGTGACCAGCTATCAGATGGGTTTGAGCCCTGCTGTCCAGCCAGTGTTTCACCCAACAGAGTGTATCCCCATCTAAGCCATGGGCAGACAGTGTTTTTATGTTTGTTTCATTTTTAGTGAGAATGCTATGAATAAGAATGTTAGAGGCTTTATGGAAGTCCAGAAGGACAACATGCACAGACTTTTCTTCATCCACTAGGCAGGTCATCTTGTCACAGAAGGAGATCAGGTTTGTTAAGTAGGACCTGCCTTTCATAAGCCCATGCTGATTGGGCCTGATCATATGGTTGCCCTGCGTGCATAATAGTACTAAAGATGACATGCCCCATGACCTTCCCTTACACTGAGGTCAGATTGACAGGTCTGTGGTTCTTCAGATCCTCCTTTCAGTATTTGTGGTGGATGGGTGTCACATTGACTAATTTCTAGTACTCTGGGACCTCCCCAGTTACCTAGGACATGAATCATCAAGAATACTCTAACTTCTTTGTAGCAAACTGTAAAACATCCTTGTTCTCAAATTTCTGCTTGGAAATCAATGTTCCTTTGTTCCAGCTTTGCATATGCAAGTGAATTATACATGTTCCATCTCCATGTTACATGCCACCTAATTTTAGCCACTTTCAAGCAAGTTAAATATAAGTTCTATCAATTCTTCTCTTCATTAAACAAGATGGAGGACTTTCAGAAGATGATTCAGAACATATCTGTTTAAGTCAACTTTGTCTGCTCATTCAACACACCAGTCTCCATCAGCTGATTGTGAAAAACACATGTGGTCAAGTCTGTGCTGAATGTGTGCTAAATGCCAAAACTAAAATATAAGAGTCTAGCTTTGGTCATATACACCTATGTGTGCTCTTCAAAGTGTTTCTTAGATGAGTATCTCAGAGAACTTTGCAAATGACCATTAACTCATCACAGCTCTGTGGAAGTGCTATGCTATAACTATAGCAAATGAAGCCAAATCTGTGAGCAACATAATAACAATTAAAAAAACCAAAACAACAACAACCCTGGATCTCAGCCTTATCAAAATATCTATAAGCTACCTCTGTGGGATAACACTAAGAAAAGTGTGGGAGCTAAACATACAAAATAGTGTCCTACTGTAGTCTTTATTACCATATTGCTGTCACTTAATACTTCACTGTATTTTAATACAAGTTACTGCAGAAAGAAACCCTTTCAGAAATGACAGTATTGTCTTACTATTTATGAAATATTGTAGTCACACATTGTCATATGGACTCGAGAGTCTGTTATTTCAAGCACTGTAAAGATTTTTGCAATGCAGTTACTTTCACTCTGGTGCAACTACCAGGTACTTAGTCAATGCTGTGCTCCTCATTGCTCATTTTGTTTAAACACTAGGACATAAAAAGATTACTTTTCACCCCAGAGTATAAACATTTTGATGACATGTCTGATCATTCAGCACAGTCCAGCTGACTTTCCTTATATGAGATGAGGAGATGAGGAGAGACTGATTCAGTAGGAACAGCATAGACAAATGAAGGCTTGATAGGCTGAAACAAGAAGATGAGCTGGTTTTCTTACCACACATATGCAGATATTGCCAAGGAGTTGAGAATAGCCCCTAACACAGTGAACAGTGACAGTTGTTTTGACAGGAGTCATGAGAATCAGCAGCTGCTGGTAAGGCATAATTTAGCTTAAAGAGGAGTCTCAAAACCTAAATTAGATTTCACATCCCTATCTCCTGTCCTTTAAACTCTCATCTGAGAGTTTTCATCAGTGAAAAAAACCCCAACAATAAACAAGCAAACAAACACAAAAACACCACAACTATATTAGTGGCATGTAAAGGATTCAGAAATCTTGATTCTTCCATGAGTATCAATTGCAATATTCACAATTAACTCTTTTAAATTTTCTGCATGCAGGCCCAGCCAGCATGGGTTTAGGAAGGGCAGGTCCTGCCTGACCAACCTGATCTCCTTCTATGATCAGGTGACCCGCCTGGTGGATGTGGGGAGGCCTGTGGATGTAGTCTACCTGGACCTCAGCAAGGCCTTTGACACCGTCCCCCACAGCAAACTCCTGGCCAAGCTGTCAGCCCATGGCTTGGATGGGAGCACACTGCGATGGGTTAGGAACTGGCTGGAGGGCCGAGCCCAGAGAGTGGTGGTGAATGGTGCCACATCCAGCTGGCAGCCAGTCACCAGTGGTGTGCCCCAGGGATCAGTACTGGGCCCCATGCTCTTTAACATCTTTATTGATGATCTGGATGAGGGCATCGAGTCCATCATCAGTAAATTTGCTGACGACACCAAGCTGGGGGCAGGAGTTGATCTGCTGGAGGGTAGAGAGGCTCTGCAGAGGGACCTCGACAGGCTGGACAGATGGGCAGAATGCAACGGCATGAGATTTAACACATCCAAGTGCCGGGTTCTGCACATTGGCCACAGCAACCCCATGCAGAGCTACAGGCTGGGGTCAGAGTGGCTAGAGAGCAGTCAGGCTGAGAGGGACCTGGGGGTGCTGGTCGACGGTAGACTGAACATGAGCCTGCAGTGTGCCCAGGCAGCTAAGAGGGCCAATGGCATTCTGGCCTGCATCAGGAACAGTGTGGCCAGCAGGAGCAGGGAGGTCATTCTGCCCCTGTACACTGCACTGGTTAGGCCGCACCTCGAGTACTGTGTCCAGTTCTGGGCCCCTCAGTTTAGGAAGGATGTTGACTTGCTGGAACGAGTCCAGAGAAGAGCAACAAAGTTGGTGAGGGGTTTGGAACATAAGCCCTACGAGGAGAGGCTGAGGGAGCTGGGGTTGCTTAGCCTGGAGAAGAGGAGACTCAGGGGTGACCTTATTACTCTCTACAACTACCTGAAGGAAGGTTGTAGACAAACGGATGTTGGTCTCTTCTCCCAGGCAAGCAGTACCAGAACAAGAGGACACAGTCTCAGGCTGCGCCAGGGGAGGTTCAGGCTGGATGTTAGAAAAAAGTTCTATACAGAAAGAGTGATTGCCCATTGGAATGGGCTTCCTGGGGGGGGTGGTGGAGTCGCCATCACTGGAGGTTTTTAGGAGAAGACTTGAGGGGGTGCTTGGTGCCATGGGTTAGTTGTTTGGGCGGTGTTGGATTGGTTGATGGGTTGGACGCGATGATCTTGAAGGTCTCTTCCAACCTGGTTTATTCTATGTATTCTATTCTATGTATTCTATGTATTTTTCCCAGGTATGTAGATATATGCCTCAATTAAGGAAAAAGCTGAGCTGAGATGGTATCCTAAAAATGTCATCATACTAGTGTTTCTAATCAGGACAAATTGTTTGGATTTTTGAGAGAGTGAGCTGATGCTTGTGGTACCACATTGAATCTTTTGCACTAATTATTTCTAACTAGTTACTAATCAGATTGTACCTTATCTTATCTTACCTTATCTATTTGAACATTTAATCTGCAGTAACTACTAACATAATTTCCCTTCTCAGTGCTGGACAGTTCTTACTTGCTTCAACCCATGAGCAAGTCAGGCTCAAGTGGAAAGAGGTACATGTGTAAGTCACAGAGATCAGAAAAGAAAGAATTTAAGCAGCAAAATCCTAATGCAAAACATCAAGTTAAAATTGGCATGCGGGACTGTGGACAAAAGTGTGTTAACTAGAAGCTCACAAGCTTTGCCTATTCCTCTGCTCTTGCTCCAGTTTGACAGGATTGTCACAATGAAGCTCTCATAACTATCAAACTAGCATATTTGATGAGTCCACATTCTTTTCAACCCCTATGGCAACACTTTTTTTGTGCAGTAAAAGCTTGTTACCTGTTCAGTAACACAGTCCCTCTTCAAAGCTCTCTGTGCTCTTTCCACTGCTGATTTTTGTATTTTCCTAGTTATTCAACATCAAACCCAAAAAGTCCTGGAGGAATGGACTCCTAAGGCTTTAGCCTTTTTTTTTTTTTTTTTTTTTTAATCTCTTCCCTTTCCTCCCCCTTCAGGGTCCTAAGCCTACCATTTCCCCTCTTTCATTCTATTTTATGAGAGCAAAGCCAGAAGGAGTAAGATTGTTTACCTAGATCTAACACACAGCAAACAATTCAAGTAAGGAAATAGCTGAAAATCTGCTCCATGGGTCTGTGGAACTCAAATAATGTTGATTTAATAAAGCACATCACTAACTTGTCAAAACTACATCATAAAGCACATCACCAGCCAGATAAGATCATGTACAGAAGCACAAGCTAAGAGAGCACAGCACAGATGTCACCAGCTCTGTAAGACATTTGCACATATAACAGAACAAAATGAAATATACATTTATATGGCAAGAAAATAAACAGTGATGTGTGCCACTGTGGACATGGTGAAATAACAGATTTCTATAATTTATTTTTCTCAGGTCAACCAATCTGATGTAATTTGATCTAAACAGTTATCATATCTTGGTTTTGGTTCCTGAGCAGCAGAGCTGTTCATGGAAACTTTTGGGACTGGATTAATATTAATATATACAAAGGGTGCAGCAAGTGAGCAAAAGGAGTCATGAAACAATTTATATAGCAGCAAAGGAGCCTTGTCTGTGTTGAAATTAGTCCACAGTATTCACTGCATAATCTCTGAAGCATAATCTCTTCTGGTGTTTCTCTCTGCCTGAGAGAGGATGATGCTCCATTCAGAGAATATTTGGATTATCTAAAATGGAAAGACGTTGCTAGCAGTTTTAAAGTGCAGAACCAGGAAATAAGGGAGACAGATGCTTTGTCTTTTTATTTGTTTGTTTGGGTTTGGTTTCTTGGTTTTTTGGGTTTTTTTGGTTGGTTGTTTTGTTTTGTTTGGGTTTTTTTGATTGTTTTTGTTTGCTTGTTAAAATTGTTGTTACTGTTTACTATGAATTGCTTTTCTTTCTTGTGCTATGAAGTGGTTAAGCCTGTAGTCTCATGCTTTGGGTAAAACTCATTTGAGAGGAAACTTCAACCAATGGTGATGAGCTGTGTAAGGTCTTAGGAAAGTCCGGGTTACAGAGAAGCTGTGGTCAAGCTGTACAAGATACAACTGAAACTCAAATGTTCCTAATTACTTCAGGAACTTGCAGCCTGGCTACACTGGTATGAATAGAATAGAATAGAATAGAATAGAATAGAATAGAATAGAATAGAATAGAATAGAATAGAATAGAATAGAATAGACCAGCTTGGAAGAGACCTTCAAGATCATTGCGTCCAACCTATCATCCAACATCACCTAATCAACTAAGCCATGCAACCAAGCACCCTATCAAGTCTCCTCCTGAACACCTTCAACAATGGTGACTCCACCACCTCCTCAGCCAGCCCATTACAATAGGCAACCACTCTCTCTCTGTAAAACTTCCTCCTAACCTCCAGCCTAAATCTCCCCTGGTGCAGCCTGAGACTGTGTCCTCTTGTTCTGGTGCTGTTTGCCTGGGAGAAGAGACCAACATCCGCCTGTCTACAACCACCCTTAAGGTAGTTGTAGAGAGCAATAAGGTCACCCCTGAGTCTCCTCTTCTCCAGGCTAAGCAACCCCAGCTCCCTCAGCCTCTCCTCGTAGGGCTTCCAAGCCCCTCACCAACTTTGTTGTCCTTCTCTGGACATGCTCCAGCAAGTCCACATCCTTCGTAAACTGAGGAGCCCAGAACTGGACACAGTACTCGAGGTGCGGCTCTACGCTTAAGTTTCCAGCTTAATTTCATCTACATTACCAAAACCTTTTCTTATTTTCAAAAGATAGTATAGAACTTTGTGCCGGAAGCTGGATGCTAACAATAAATATCACCATCTGAGTTTTGGTTCCCAGCTATGTTCTTCACTATCATGAGATTTCTTACTGCATGATAGGAACCAGAAAATTAGACCTCTTCTCAGGTAAGTACTGACACTAGACACACAAAATAGGACTTTCCCAGAGCAACAGGAGAGATTTAGATTAAACATAAGGAAGAACTTGTTCAATGGAAATCCTACCAAGCATTGTAAAAGACTTCTTAGCACAGTGGCTGTGTTGTTCTTTCTGGAGGTTTTCAGCAGACATGTAGATGTAGCACTTTATTGACATGGTTTATTGGTGGACTTGGTCATGCTAGATTGACATTCAGACTCTATAATCTCAAGGATCTTTACCAATATAAATGATTCTATTACTGTACACTGAAAAAAGCAAAATGTTATTCCATGAGGGATTTTTTATTGCTTAGGAAATATGTACCTATATCCAAAGTAATTTAAAATGCAAGGTCTTTCTTTGTTCATTCTTGTGTGACCTTTTTATATCTCAGGCTTACAAACCAGTCATGAAGCACCAAATATAATTGAACAGAAGGCATTGGAAGAGTCTTTACACCAGTCATGTGAGATAAGCAAGGATGGAGAAACCAGAGAACACTAATTTGATGTAGTGGTGATAAAACATTTTACTCTTATCAAGAAAAGCATAGAGATTTTTATGTGATGTCATTTGCAAGAGAAATCTTGTACATGGATCAAATTCAGACAGTTTCTGAGTATTCACAGTTGTGATGCACCTGCTAGGAAAAAACATCTAAGCTACATGAAGAGAAGTGGGAGGTACCTGGCTGAAGACAGAACAGAGGAAACTGTCTTGCATAAGACTGAAATTTGCAGAGGATCAGTGATGATTTTCAAAGAATGACTATAATTCATCTTCAAATAATGCAATAAGTCTGGCAAAGGCAGAAAACTCTACTAAACTCTCTGACATAGAAACAGAAAATTCTCCACAGTTATAGAGACTTTCAAGGTCTTCTTCACTCACTTGTAATTAACTTCTTCCATTTAAACCCAACTTGATCTTGTCAGTTAAGCATTATCCAGACCTTTCAGGGATTGGAAGGGACCTCAAAAGATCATTTAATCCAACCCCCTTGCCAGAGCAGGATCACCTGTACCAGGTCATACAGGAAGGAATCCAAGAGGATTTTGAGTATCTCCAGAGAAGGAGACTCCATAATCCCCCTGGACAGCCTGTTCCAGTGTTCCATGACCCTCACAGTGAAAAATTTTTCCTCACGTTTCCATGGAACTTTCTGACTCAAATTCCACCCATTGCACCTTGTCCTGTCATTTGTTATCACCAAGAAGAGCCTGACTCCACCCTCTTGGCAATCACCCTTTATATATTTATAAACATTAATGAGGTTACCCCTCAGTGTCCTTTTCTTCAAGCCAAAGACACCCAGCTCCCTCAGTATCTCCTCATACAGAAGATGTTCCACTTCCCTAATAATTTTTGTGGCTCTGTGCTGGACTCTTTCAAGCAGTTCCTTGTACTCCTGAACTGAGGGGCCCAGAACTGGACTCAATATTTGACATGCAGCCTCGCCAGGGCAGAGTAGAGGGTGAGGAGAACCTCTCTTAATCTATTAACCACACCCCTTCTAATACACCCCAGAATGGCATTAGCCTTCCTGGACACAAGAGCACTTTGCTGGCTCATGGTCAATCTTCCATCCACTCGGATCCCCAGCACTTTTCTCCTTCACTGCTCTCCAACAGGTCAGTCCCCAGCCTATACTGATGCACAGGGTTTTGCTTTTCCAACTTCTGTGTCATCCTATACCCATACTCTGTTGACTCCTTGTTTCATAGCAATGTCCCACACTAAAAATGAAGCCTGATATAATAACAACTCTAGGTTCTTAAAAAAAAAAAAAAAAGAGCAAATCCCAAACTACCAAAGAAACCCCCAAAACTCCAAACAAAATAACTAAACAACTCCCAGCAAACAAAAAGAAAAAAATGTATTAGTATAGATGTTTTAATTACCTCGAACAATGCTTTCAAGACAAGATGTAAGCAGGCAAAGATGTTTATTACATTATAGAGAAAAGTTATATAGTCTTATCAGAAGGCACACGTGTCACATCTCAACTGGTAATTTTCTACTAGCATACATGTAACAACAGGTTAAAATAACAAAACAGTATTTTAACACAGCCAACCAGCTTCTGCCCAGTTTCTCTCCTTCAGTTACAAGATGTTTACATTCCCGTCAGAGTCAAAGACAAAACATAGCTTTATCTAATTCAAGCAAAGGCAAACCTCCCAAAGCTATCTGAAAGCAACCTCTTCCCACAAAAAAACCCCCACACAAAACCAAACCAACAAACAAAACCCCACAAAAAACAACCAAACAACATCCCCCAACAACAACAAAAAATCACTACCCAAAATGCAAAAGAAATTACCCTACAATTACCCTACAATTACCCTAAACCCCCTAACTTCTGGGGTTTAGTATTTTATTTAACAACTTGTAAAGATACCTGTATATGACATTCCAAGTACTAACAAACTTACTTGCTTTATCTGGAAATTTTTCTATCTAGAAGTCAGGTCTTGAATTCCCTAAGAAGCTATTCTTCTCTTTTCTGTACAGATCCTTGAAGTGATCAGCCACATCACCAGTGTTAGGTATGAAATAAGGAGCTTCACCTTTGGAATTGGCTCTCCTGACTGATCAGCTCAGCACTGACATGTCTGGCTCATTTTGACAGCACTGGGAGTTGCACATGGGAATTGTGCATGTCTAGATAGGAACATATTTCAGTGAGAAGAAAATTCTATGGAGAGAAGAGTAGAGCAGGAAGAATTTGGCTGAACACAGAGCTGTGTGTGTTAGCTGGTTATTTTCTAGCCATGTCACGAATAAATTCAAGTTACCTTAACTGCTGAAGTGCTTATCCATTCACTGAGTTCATAATTAAGAAAGAAAATGTTCTGTAGATATGAAAACAATTCTGAGAAGCACTAAAGACCAGAAGACCAGTGACAACATATGGTCAACTCCCATTTTTCCCATCCCTTTGAATGTAGGAACTGAGGCTATTCAACAAGTTCTCCCTTAAAAGCTGACTTATTTTTGAAGAAAAGATACCTTCTTTTGTCTGAAGCTTATTGCAATGATTTAATTGATTTCTTGGTACCAGTTATGCTTTCTGAGATGCTCTGTTTCATGTACTCTTATGCCTTAATGCACATCTGTATCTGAACATTTTGTTGTGGTTGCTTTAGCCCGACCATTTCCAAGAGCCTTTTCCCATGACTATAGCAGTAAATCTATGGCTTTCAGTGTCTCTGTTGTCTTTAAAGAGCAAAGGTGACAAGTGTCTGTGAGTTTTAAAGATGAATCTGAGACTTCCAGAAAACAAGTCCACATCAGGGATCAGAAGTCCAAAATTTGTGGGTGGCTGAAAAATTCATGCTGCCTTTTACAGACCTCCCCTACATGCTGTGAGACTGTTGTAAGGATGTGATCTCCTCATGCATTCATATTCTCTTGGAATGACCTAAGTAAACTGTTACTTATTTACCAGCAACTGTGAACACCCCTATACAGCTTTCACAAAGGAAAGGCTACCCAGAGCTCTTGCACCATGTTTCTGTTACACTTTTTTCTATTTAAAATCATGTCTATCTCATGTTCTGTGAGTTTCTGGGCTGCCCCGGGAGGTGGTGAAGGTGTTGAAGAGGGGATTGGACACGGCACTTGGTACCATGCTTTAGTAGCCATGAGGTCTTGGGTGACAGGTTGGACTTGATGATCTTTGAGGTCTCTTCCAACCTTATTGATTCGCTGATTCTCTTGAAACCCATAGGAGAGCCAGCAAAACCTGAGAGACACAATCGTATATCCTCAAGCTTCAAGGGCTCCATGTGCCTTTTTGCATTGGTTGCTGCTCCCTTGGTAGGCTAGAGATGCATGCCCTTTGACCATGATTAAGGGCACCTCCTTTCCTTGGATATGCTGTATTATCCTGTGTATTGATACAAACACTGGGGGTTCATTCACACTCTCTAAGCAGTGTAAGTAATTCACTTCAGGAATACAGAAAATGACAGAATGTTTAAGGAACACTGGGATCACCTCCCAGGCCAGGATTGTGCTGTAACCTTTCTAAGAGCACCCACAGTCCCGGAGAGCAGTGGAGGGGTGTGCCCTGTGGTCAGAGCACTGACTGCGAGGCTGTGCAGCCATCCTTATAGCAGAAAGTTTGATAACCTGTAAGTCAGTAAAGTTTGCTGCAAAATCACGATATCACATTATTACCAAGCTTGGAAGAGACCTCAAAGATCATCAAGCCCAACCTGTCACCACAGACCTCATGACTAGACCATAACACCAAGTGCCATATCCAATCCCCTCTTGAACCCCTCCAGGGACGGTGACTCCACCACCTCCCTGGGCAGCCCATTCCAATGGTGACTGATTCTCTCAGTGAAGAACTTTCTTCTCACCTCGAGCCTAAACTTCCCCTGGTGCAGCTTGAGACTGTGTCCTCTTGTTCTGGTGTTGGTTGCTTGAGAGAAGAGACCAACTCCCTCCTGGCTACAGCCCCTCTTCAGGTAGTTGTAGAGAGCAATGAGGTCTCCCGTGAGCCTCCTCCTCTCCAGGCTAAACAATCCCAGCTCCCTCAGCCTCTCCTCATAGGGCTTGTGCTCAAGGCCTCTCACCAGCCTCGTTGTCCTTCTCTGGACACATTCAAGTGTCTTGATGTCCTTCTTAAACTGAGAGGCCCAGATTTGGACACAGTACTCAATTGGCCTAACCAATTCAAAGTACAGGGGTACAATGACTTCCCTGCTCCTGCTGGCCACACTATTCTTGATACAGGCCAGGATGCCGTTGGCGCTCTTGGCCACCTGGGCACACTGCTGGCTCATGTTTAGGTGGCTGTCAATCAGCACCCCCAGGTCCCTTTCTGTTTGGCAGCTCTCCAGCCACTCCGACCCCAGCCTGTAGCTCTGCATGGGGCTGCTGTGGCCAAAGTGCAGCACCCAGCACTTGGATTTGCTGAATGCCATCCCGTTGGACTCAGCCCATGTGTCCAGTTGGTCAAGGTCCCTCTGCAGAGCCCTTCAGCCCTCTAACAGATCAACATCTGCTCCCAACTTGGTGTCATCTGCAAATTTGCTGATGACTGACTCAACTCCCTCACCCAGATCATCAATGAAGATATTTAAGAGGATGTGGCCAAGCACTGATCCCTGGGGGACATGACTAGTGACTAGAAAAATAACATTACCATCCCTTTGATGAAGAAAAGCCTTTTGCTTAAGTAATGACATCAATCTTGAATAGATGTGACATTGTTACTTGTCATTGGTGCAGCTTAAAGAGCTTTCCCTCAGAAGCTGGGATCTGCAATCTGATATGAAGAGTCTTCCCTAGCTCAGTAGCAGAAACAGGAGCAAAATTAAAGTCCTCTGAATTACAGTATAACTTTGAGCAGTACTAGTGTGTCCCTCTCTCAAGTGTCAGACTTCTTCGCCTTGTTCTATGTATGATCATACCCCTAAAACAAAGAAAAGCCATGTGACAGCTATTTGTGGAAAGAATTTGTTTAAAGGCTGCTAGGACATTGTGGCATATTATTACCATATGTATACTCCTTGTTAGAGAAATAAAGGTTTTCTTGCAGTTAAGGTATGTGACACAGATAAAGTCAGATTGCAATTGCAGTTCTGCTACTAGTCTTCTATGTAATACTAAGAACAGCTGCTAGTTTATCAGACCTACTAATCATGTAACAGGGAAAGCATCATGCAGCCTTTGTGAAAAGAGATCTTTAAAACAGCAGATACAAACAAATGTAGGTTACAAACAAATTTTGTTTAAATAGAACAATGTGATTACTTCAGAAGTGTGAATACCTGAACTGTGGGTGTTTGTTTTTCTACTCAAATAATTTAATATTTTCCAAAATTTCCTGTCTCAAATTAAATAGAAATGCAGATGAAGATTTTGCTGGACTATGCATAAAGATTGTGCTTAAATTTATGGCAATAAAATCACAGAAACACAGAATTATTGAGGCTGCAGTAGACCTCTGAGATCGTCAAGTCCAGCCTATGACCTAACACCACCACACTGACTAGACCCTGCCACATCCAATCTTTCCATAAACACCTCCAGGAATGACAACTTCACCACCTGCCTGGGCAGTCCATTCCAGTGTCTAATCAACCTTTCCATGAGGAAGCACTTCCTAACATCCAACCTAAACCTCCCCTGGTGCAGCTTCAGGATATGCCCTCTCATCACAAGTCACCTGGGACAAGAGCCTGACCCCCCACCTTACTACAAGTTCCCTTCAGGTAGCTGTAGAGTGTGATAAGGCCTCCCTCCATGAGTCTCCTCTTCTCCAGGCTAAACAACCCCAGCTTCCTCAGCCTCTCCTTGTAAGACTTTCCCCCCAGTCCCTTCATCAGTCTCATCACTCTCCTCTGGACCCACTTCAGTGCCTTGGTATCTTTCTTAAAGTGAGGGGCCCAGCACTGCACACAGTGCTCAAGGTGAGGCCTCTTCAGTGCTGTGTACAGGGGCATACTATTCCTGATACAAGCCAAGATGCAATTAGCCTTTTGTGCCACCTGGGCACACTGATGGCTCATGTTCATCCAGTTGTCAACCAGCACTCCCAGGTCCTTCTCTGCCAGGCTGCTCTCCAGCTACTCATCTTCCAGTCCGTATGAGGTTATTGTAGCCAAAGTATAGGATCCTGCACTTGGCCTTGTTAAACCTCATACTGTTGACTTCCATTGATTCAGCCTGGCCAGGTCTCTAGGAAGTGTCTTCCTACCTTCCAGCAGATTGACATTCCCCATCTGTGAATTTACTGATGGTAGACAAAAGGAGTTGTTTTGCTTATTACACAGAAACTGGAAAGATATGTTCAAGTTCACTGTTTCTTCTTGCAGTGTGCTGAAATGTAAAAGCTCTGGGCAAACTTAGAAGCAAACACAGACAAGGACCATGCCTGTTACAATGTATTTCTGCAAGGCTGTTTAAAGATATAGGAACTTCATAAGGGTTGCTAATCTGAAATAACCTCATAATGGTGCTGTGACTGAATTCCCCAGACCATATGCTTACAAGATGCTGTAGACATTGTGTTAATTATTTTTAGCCATGACAAGCTGATTGCTTTTCTGGCAGAGAATACAAAAAGAGAAACAGTGTAACAGGGAATTAAAACTAATTTGAGACAATATTTCTTTGTCTGTGCTCCTTGTTTCCATCCAGCAGACGGTGAGATGGATTGAGAACTGGCTAAAGGACAGAGCTCAGAGGGCTGTGGTCAGTGGTGCAGTCTACTTGGAAGCCCATGGCTAGTGGTGTTCCCCAGTCCTGTTCAACAGCCTTGGACTAAATGATCTTTAGAAGTCCCCTCCAGCTGCTACCATTCTGTGATTCTGCAATCCTTTATGAGTACTGGGATTAAATATGAAGAACTCTTTTGCACTGATAAAAATAGACTAGGCTCCCGTTATGATTGTATGAAGGTTATTAATATTCAATAGGTGGAACAATTAATAAAAATATTAATAACTTTATTAATTTTAAAAAATCAGTGGAAAATACTAGTAAAACCTATTTACTGGTTTGAAATATTCAATTGTGGAACAGATATCTCACCAGCAGGAATATGTGACAATTTAAACAATATGAGCAAAAATCCAGAAACAACAAACATTAATATAAACTGTAAAGACAAAAGAGGAGAACATCGACAACATGCCAGAGATTGCCCACAATGGGGGGAACTCTAGAATTCTCAAGGGCAACAGACCTTTAACAGATGCTTATGAAAATCAGATTTTGCAATTACTCACTGATCGTGGTACCACATCGCACATGTGGGGATTTAAACAAAACCAAAATGGCATCAACTACGTGAAAGCTGCAGGAACAGTTTCACGTTCTGTTGACTTCTGCAGGTTGTTGGTGTAGCACATACAGGGTATATTTCTGAAGGCTTTGTAGCTGAAAGCTTTGAAGAAAAGAGGTTGCTGCTGAGGCTTGCAGAGCTTGTCGGCTTTGCAGCTTTGCCTATTTGGAGAGGTTCTTTGGCTGCAATCTTTGTAGCAGTGCTCATTGCTTCTTGCAATAAAACGAGACTGTCCCAGGAACTGTCATCTCCACCTGGGGTTCATCTCTTGGCCCAGCAAGATATAAATAGAAGAGATATATATACATACATATACATAGAATAAACCAGGTTGGAAGAGACCTTCAAGATCATCGCGTCCAACCCATCAACCAATCCAACACCACCTAAACAACTAACTCATGGCACCAAGCACCCCATCAAATCTTCTCCTGAAAACCTCCAATGATGGTGATGCCACCACCTCCCCAGGCAGCCCATTCCAATGGGTAATCACTCTTTCTGTATAGAACTTTTTCCTAACATCTAGCCTGAACCTCCCCTGTTGCAGCCTGAGACTGTGTCCTCTTGTTCTGGTACTGGCTGCCTGGGAGAAGAGACCAACATCCGTCTGTCTACAACCTCCCTTCAGATAGTTGTAGAGAGCAATAAGGTCACCCCTGAGTCTCCTCCTCTCCAGGCTAAGCAACACCAGCTCCCTCAGCCTCTCCTCGTAGGGCTTATGTTCCAAACACCTCAGCAATTTTGTTGCTCTTTTCTGGACACCGTCCAGGACGTCAACATCCTTCCTAAACTGAGGGGCCCAGGACTAGACACAGGACTCGAGGTGCGGCCTAACCAGTGCAGTGTACAGGGGCAGAATGACCTCCCTGCTCCTGCTGGCCACACTGTTCCTGATGCAGGCCAGGATGCCATTGGCCCTCTTAGCTGCCTGGGCACACTGCAGGCTCATGTTCAGTCTACCATCAACCAGCACCCTCAGGTCCCTCTCTGCCTGGCTGTTCTCCAGCGGCTCTGACCTCAGCCTGTAGCTCTGCATGGGGTTGTTGTGGCCAATGTGCAGAACCTGGCACTTGGATGTGTTAAATCTCATGCCGTTGGATTCTGCCCATCTGTCCAGCCTGTCGAGGTCCCTCTGCAGAGCCTCTCTACTCTCCAGCAGATCAACTCCTGCCCCCAGCTTGGTGTCGTCAGCAAATTTACTGATGATGGACTCAATGTCCTCGTCCAGATCATCAATAAAGATGTTAAAGAGCATGGGGCCCAGCACTGATCCCTGGGGCATACCACTAGTGACTGGCCACCAGCTGGATGTGGCACAATTCACCACCACTCTCTGGGCTCGGCCCTCCAGCCAGTTCCTAACCTATCGCAGTGTGCTCCCATCCAAGCCACGGGCTGACAGCTTGGCCAGGAGTTTGCTATGGGGAACGATGTCAAAGGCCTTGCTGAAGTCCAGGTGGACTACATCCACAGCCTGCCCCACATCCACCAGGTGGGTCACCTGATCATAGAAGGAGGTCAGGTTGGTCAGGCAGGACCTGCCCTTCCTAAACCCATGTTGGCTGGGCCTGATCTCTTGGCCATCTTGTAAGTGCTGTGTGATTGCACTCAGGATGACCTGCTCCATAATCTTTCCTGGCACTGAGGTCAGGCTGACAGGCCTGTAATTCCCTGGCTCATCCAACCGGCCCTTCTTGTGGATGGGCACCGTGTTGGCCAGCTTCCAGTCTTCTGGGACCTCTCCAGTGAGCCAGGACTGATGAAAAATGATGGAGAGTGGCTTGGCCAGCTCATCTGCCAGCTCTCTCAGCACCCTAGGATGGATCCCATCTGGTCCCATGGACTTATGACGGTCCAAGCTGCTGAGGAGAGCTCCGATCACTTGCTCATGGAACACAAGGAAACTATGCAGCTCCCTGGCTCCTTCTGCCAGCTCTACAGGCCAGCTGTCTGGTAGACGTTCTTTCCTGCTAGTAAAAACTGAGGTAAAGAAGATGTTAAGTACCTCTGCCTTTTCCTCATCCTGTGATACAACATTTCTCTCCATGTCAACCAAGGAGTGGAGGTTGTCCCTGCCCTTCCTTTTGCTATTAATATATTTATAGAAGGACTTTTTGTTGTCCTTCACATCAGAGGCCAGTCTAAGCTGCAAATGTGCTTTTGCCTCCCTAATTTTATTCCTACATGCCCTAGCAACCTCTTTAAACATTCCATGGGTTGCCTCACCTTTCTTCCAAAGGTGATACACCCTCTTTTTTTCCCTTAGTTCTATTAAAAGTTCATGTGTCTGTCCTCTCCTGGGCTTCACAATGCTTACAGCGAGGGGTCTTGCAGTCTGTCTAGGTAAACTGAAGCACAGCTCGGATTCCAAGCAAGGCTTGTGACTTCTCCCAGAGTTTGGACAATTGCAAGACCAGGCACTGGCTCTTTGGGGTGGTATTTATAAATTTCCCAGGACTGAGATCATCAAGGACTGAAGTCAGCACTAACTACATAGTATGAACTCTATGCCACTGTGTACTTATTTAAGATTGACTGTTAAGTACTATCTATGTACTACATGCAGTGATAATAAATGTTAATGAGTAGGAACAAAGTATTTAAATCATAAGTATTGTTAATGAGCATCCATCTTGTAGGTTCTGGTTTAAACTTTAATCCAACTGAAATTATCAGTATTATAAATATTTTCTTCATTTTGAGAGACATATGAGATAGATATATGTAGTGGCATATGTATATGTTAATATATGCACATTGAATTGCAACATGTGAATATCAAGAACAGAAGTGTTAAAAATAGCTTACAGAAATATGAAAGTGATAATAATTCCAAATTATTTCAGAGTTTGTTATGTATGTCAAACTGTTAGGAGTACAAAATTGTGCCTTTTATTAGAAACAAATTTTTTGAACAGGAGATAAACACTGTAAGAGTCTGGTCACTAGCAATTCTTTTCATGATTTAATAAAACAGGACAGGATTAAAAAAACAAAACAAAACAAAACCAAATGACAACAACAAAACCCGAACAAACTAAAAGCAAACCAACTAACCAAATAAATGTACTTAAACATTGAAGATCGTGTCAAGGTGTACTAAGTGTTAGCCACACTGCTACTGAGTAATCTTTATTCAGCAGCTCAATAATTAATAATTGCCTTTATATTAAAAGCAGTCAATTTGCCTGACTTCTCTTCCATGACAAGCCTAGCACTCCAGAAAGTGCAGCATTTAATTACTCTAAGCAACGATCAGAATAGAGAAAAGCATGGCAATTGTAATTTGCAATGTATTTAGGTTTTGGTCATGTGATCTTGTTTTGGTAGACATAATTGTCTTTAGAAATCATACATAGATCCATAGAATGGGTTGGGTTGCAAGGAACCTTAAATATCATCCAGCTCCAATCCCCTTGCCATGGGCAGGGACACCTTCTACTATATTGAAATTAAGACTCGAATCTCAAGACAAATGATACTGACTGTCTTATGAATTAATACTGTTTCTGGAATGAAGGCATAATTACAAGAGATATTTGTCTCACACATGTTTAAGTAATACTGTTACCTAGTTCAGTATTATGTGAATGCCCTCACATAATATTGGGTAAAAAGCTATCAGGATGGTCAAGCCCGCATGAACAGAGTTAAATCCAATTGGCAACTGGTTACTAGTGCTGTTCCACAGAGCTCAATATTGGGGCCAATTCTGTTAATATCTTTATCAGTGACCTGGATGAGGGGTTCAAGTGCACCCTCAGTAAGTTTTCAGATAACACCAAAATGTGTGGAAGTATTGATCTCCTTGGCAGTAGGAAAGCTCCGCAGAGGGATCTGGACAGGATGGATAGATGAATGGAGGCCAGGTATATGAGTTTTAAGGCAAAGTGCCAGGTCCTTACTGAGGTCACAACAACCCCATGCAACAATATGAGCTTGGAGAAGAATGTCTGAGAATCTGTCCAGCAGCAAAGGACCTGTGGCTGTTGATTGACAGTCAGCTGGACATGAGCTAGCTGTGTACTCAGGTGGCCAAGAAGGCCAACCATTCTGGCCTGCATCAGGAATGGTGCAGCCAGCAGGACTGAGGAAGTGGTCATGTGCATGTACTCAGCACTATCAAGCCTGCACATTGAATAATATGTTCAGTTTGGGGTCCCTCATTACCTTAAGTGACATTGAGTTCCTGGAACATGTAAACAGAAGGGCAACAAAGCTGGTGAAATATCAGAGCACAAGTTTTAATAGGACTGGATGAGGGAGATGGTGTTATTTAGCCTGGAAAAAAGGAGTCTGAGGGGAGACCTTATGGCCCCCTAGAAGCTGGCCTCAGTGCCAGGCAAGATTATGGAATAGGTCATCATGAGTGCAATCCCACAGCACTTACAAGATGGCCAAGGGATCAGGCCCAGCCAGCATGGATTTGGGAAAGGCAGGTCCTACCTGACCAACCTGATCTCCTTATTTGATCAGGTGACCCACCTGGTGGATGTGGGGAAGGTTGTGGATATAGTTCACCTGGACTACAGCAAGGCCTTTGACACCATCCCCCACAGCAAACTGCTGGCCAAGCTGTCAGCCCATGGGTTGGAAAACAGCACTCTGCACTGGGTTAGGAACTGGCTGGAGGGCTAAGCCCAGAGAGTGGTGTCAAATGGTGCCACCTCCAGCTGGCAGCCAGTCACTAGTGATGTACCTCAGGGATCAGTGCAGGGCCTCATCCTGTTCAATATCTTTATTGATGATCTGGATGAGGGCATTGAGTCCATCATCAGTAAATTTGCAGATGACACCAAGGTGGGGGCAGGTGTTGATCTGTTAGAGGGTAGGAGAGCTCTGGAGAGTAACCTTGACAGGCTGGGCAGATGGCAAGTGTCCAATGGCATGAGACTTAACACATCTAAGTGCTGCGTTCTAACCATTGGCCACAATAACCCCATGCAGTACTACAGGCTGGGGTCGGTGGCTGGAGAGCAGTCAGGCAGAAAGGGACCTGGGGGTGCTGGTTGACAGTAGGCTGAACATGAGCCTACAGTGTGCGCAGGTGGCCAAGAAGGCCAATGGCATCCTGGCCAGTATCAAGAACAGTGTGGCCAGCAGGAGTGGGGAGGTCATTCTCCCCCTGTGCACTGCAGTGGTTAGGCCACACCTTGAGTCCTGTATCCAGTTCTGGGCCCCTCAGTTTAGGAAAGATGCTGACTTGCTGGAATGTGTCCAGAGGAGAGGGCTTTAGAGCACAAGCCCTATAAGGAGAGGCTGAGGGAACTGGGGTTGCTTAGCGTGGAGAAGTGGAGGCCCAGGGAGACCTTATTGCTCTCTGCAACTACTTGAAGGGACATTGTAAACAGGTGGGAGCTGGTCTCCTTTCCCAGGCAAACAGTGACAGAACAAGAGGACACAGTCTCAAGCTGCTGTTAGGAAGAAGTTCTTCATAGAAAGAATGATTGTCCATTATAATGGGCTGCCCAGAGAGGTGGTGGATATGCCACCACTGGAGATGTTTAAGAGGAGACTTGATGGGGTGCTTGGTGCCATGGTTTAATTGATTAGATGGTGTTGGATGATGGGTTGGACATGGCGATCTCGAAGGTCTCTTCCAACCTGGTTAATTCTATTCTATTCTATTCTATTCTATTCTATTCTATTCTATTCTATTCTATTCTATTCTATTCCATTCCATTCCATTCCATTCCATTCCATTCCATTCCATTCCATTCCACCCCAAGTACCTGAAAGAAGGTTGTGGCAGGGAGGATGTAGCTAGTAACAAGTGACAGAATGAGAGGAATTGTTGGACCAAGGGAGGTTTAGATCAGGACCAGGGAAATGATGTAGTCACCATCCCTGGAGGCATTTAAAAGACATGTACACACGGTGCTGAGGGACATATTTTAGAGATGGACTTGGTAGCATTAGCCTAATGCTAGTAGTAGATTTTAAGGGTGTTCTCCAATGTAGAAGATTGTAAGACTGTATGACGCTATGATTCAGTGTTCATCTAAGCATCTAGGTATAGGTTTGCTTTGCAAAGAGATTTCACCTGGATTGTTTAATGAAGAGATTACTTCTTTCTTTGAAATGTATCTATCAATCACTGATGGTACAAAACATCCCTGCAATTTCCTACAAAGTAGATGGGAAGATTATAACCTTTGGTGTGAAATCCATCTCATACTGGGGAATATGATCCCTGCCAGTATTCTAACTGGCCAGTCAACTGCATTGTCTGAGCAAAATACTAATTTCTTCAAATGTAAATAAAACCAAATGATCTTCAAAACTAACATGGGTGAAGGCTTCTTAGTGCTTATTCATTTCCCGCTTGCTTTCAGAAACCTGAGTCAGGAAATCTAATTTTTTCATCTCTGTTCACTGAATTATTGTTCGTACAGGAGTCAATGAAGGTGATTTATTGGCTCAGCTCCAGATTCTCAGTTGAGAGTAAACTACTAAGGAATATTTACTAGAGATGAAACTATAGGACTTTTGCTATATTCCTTTTCCCTCTTCGCACTGTAATCATTTGGTATGAGATGCATTGCATGAACATGGTTGATGTCTTCCTTAGCACTCCTTGATGGGAGTCCAAGGAATTGCTCTTCTATGTTGTGAATACCTTTAGATTCATAGGAGAGACTCTGGCATTCAAAAAAATGTCAAGCTTAGTGTAAAGCTAGGAACTATCTAGGGCTATGGTCTACCAGTGCTGACAGGTACATTATGGCTGTGATAAAGTGTTCTGTCCTGAAGTGAATCAGTGCAGATTATGGTCCAGGCTTCCTTTCAAGCTATAAACAAAACATCCAAAATATTCAGATATGTGGGCTGACCTCTACTCACACTTTAAAACTGGTTCATGAAACTGTAAGAAAAATGAGAACATATCAGCAGTTATATTTTACAGGCAGTGTGCTTGCTTGGTGAGCAGCATATATTGTAGATACAGTCTCTAGCCTCACTCTCATAAATGTTTCTGCTTTCAGCACTGGAAGTCCCAGCTGCCCTTGCAAAACAAATATGGGGCACTGGAAGTTGTGGGTGAGGTGAATGAGAAGACAAAAGACACACCATCTGAGGTGTTGCCTGAAGCAAAACAGCCTGCCACCCACATCAGGACTTGTTCCCTCAAAAAAAAAGAGAAGGGTAATTGTTGGTGGTTCCCTCCTGCTGCCTCCCTGGGGCCTGGGTCAGAGAGGTTACCAGAAGGCTGCCTAATCTGATACAGTCCTCTGATTACTATCCCTTGATAGTCATGCAGGTGGAGATCAATGAGGTTGAAACCAGAGGTCTGAAGGCAATTAAAGAGGACTTCAAGGAAAACTGGTTGAGGGGTCAGGGGCACAGGTAATTTTTTCATCAATACTCTTGGTTGCAGGAAGCAATGCTGAAAGGAAATCAGGTGTAATTAACAAGTGGCTCAGAGGCTGGTGCTACCACCAGAATTTTGGGTTTTTCAATCTTGGGGAACTTTCTATGACACCAGGTCCACTAGCAGCAGATGGAGTATATCTGTCCCAGAGGGGGAGAAAAATCCTAGCACATGAGAACTGAAGGATTGAATTTGGGGAGCAGAACTTCAAGCACTACTCAGCTGATAGAAGGAAATGTTTTAGCCCTTGCGGGTCATAAACCCTGGGAACGGTCTGCAGCTGTGTGGAGAAAAAAAAGTATTTAGCTGACTACCAATGGCCATTGTGACTCAGGGAAGTTACATAAGGACCTGAAAATAGGAGCTGGTAAACATTGCAACAGAGTCTTTTGTCATCTGTCTGAACCTAGATAAGAGATGTGTGTTCAATTGTCTTTTGTCTGACACCTGTCTGAGCCTTGTTAAGAGATGTGTGTTCTGTGGTATTTTCTCGGCAGCCAATCATGAGTCTGTAACTGCCACATGGACGTATCTAATAATCAATCACAAGTTGCTTTTGATTATGTTAGCCTATATAAAGAAAAGACTTTGTACAATAAAGTAGACATTTTGCTTGCATCAAGCTATGTCCCATCTCTCAACCACGGTAGAGAACAGCCTATCCCACAAAGGGAAAAGGGTTTTAGAAAGGGAGTTGGCAGGTCTCATTGACAGAGCTTTAAACTAGATTTGAAGGGGGGAGGGGCTGAAAACACTCCCTCCAGACAGGAGCCTGAGGGTGATAAGCTGGAGTCAGGGGTGAAACCAGCAGCCCAGCTGAAGTGCATGTACACTAATGCACGCAGTATGGGTAACACACAAAAGGAGCTGGAAGCCTTGTTACAGCAGGAAAATTATGATGTGGTTGCCATCACAGAAACATGGTGGGACAACTCACATGACTGGAGCACTGTAATTGATGACTACAGGCACTTCAGGAGAGACAGGCAAGGGAGAAGGGGTGGAGGGGTGGCCCTGTACATCAGGGAGGCTCTAGACACCATGGAATTGGGGATTAAGTATGATCAAGTTGAGTGTTGTGGGTGAGAAGTAGAGGGAAGGTCAATGAGGCTGACATCCTGGTTGGAGTCTGTTGTAGACCACCCAAGCAGGATGAAGAGGTTGATGAATTATTTTATAGGCAGCTAGAAGCTGTCTCAAGATCTTGTTCTTATGGGCAATTTTAACCTGCCTGATATCTGCTGGGAACTCAACACAGCAGAGAGCAGGAAGTCTAGAAGGCTCTTAGAGTGTCTGGAGGACAGCTTCTTATCACAGCTGCTGAGTGAACCTACCAGGGGTAAGGCTTTGTTTGAACTTGTTTTTACAAACAGAGAAGGGCTGTTGGGAGATGTGGTGTTTAGAGGCTGTCTGAGGTCCTGTGACCATGAAATAATTGAGTTTTCAATATGTGCTCAAGCTAAGAGGGGCAGCAACAAAATATCCACTCTGGACTTGTGGAGGGTGGATTTCAGATTACTTAAGGAACTAACTTAGAAGGTACTTTAAAAACAAAGGCCTTAAAAATGAAGGGGTCCAGGAGGGCTGGGCCTACCTCAGGAACGAATTCTTGAACACACAGGAACAGTCTGTCCCGATGTGCCAGAAGATGAGCCAATGGGGCAGGTGGCCAGCCTGGATGGGCAATGAGCTTCTAAATGAATTAAGGGGAAAAAAGAGGGTGTATCATCTTTGGAAGGAAGGAGAGGTTACCCATGAAATGTTTTAGGATGTTGCTAGGTCATACAGGAAGGAATTTGGAGAGGAAAGAACCCATTTAGAGCTTAGACTAGCCACTGCTGTGAAGGCCAACAAAAAATCCTTCTACAAAGATCTTAATGACAAGAGAAGGGGCAAGGACAACCTCCACACCTTAGTGGACATGGAGTATAGTAACTAAAGATAAGGAAAAGGCAGACATGCTTAACACCTCTTTGCCTCAATTTTTATTAGCAAGGTAGGCTGTCTTCCAGAGAACTGGCTTCCTGAGCTGGCAGATGGAGTCAGAGAGCAGTATAGCACCACTGTAACCCAGGAGGAAGTAGTTAGAGACCTGCTTAGTCACTTGGATCCACACAAGTCCATGAGACTGTACAGAATCCATCCTAGGCTGCTGAGATTGCTGGCAAATGAGCTGGCCAAGCCACTCTCTATCACTTTTCAACAGTCCTGGCTCATTGGAGAGGTCCCAGATGACTGGATGCTGGCCAATGTGATGCCCATTCACAAGAAGGGCCGGTTGAATGAGCCAGAGAATTACAGACCTGTCAGCCTGACCTCAGTGCCAGGCAAGATTATGGAACAGGTCATATTGAGTACAATCACACAGCACTTACAGGATGGCCAAGGGATCAGGCCCAGCCAGCATGGATTTAGGAAGGGCAGGTCCTGCCTGACCAACCTGACCTCCTTCTATGATCAGGTGACCCACCTGGTGGATGTGGGGCAGGCTGTGGATGTAGTCCACCTGGACTTCAGCAAGGCCTTTGACATCGTCCCCCACATCAAACTCCTGGCCAAGCTGTCAGCCCGTGGCTTGGACAGGAACACTGTGTGCTGGGTTAGGAAATAGCTGGAGGGCAATGCACAGAGTGGTGGTGAATTGTGCCACATCCAGCTGGAGACCAGTCACAAGTGGTGTCCCCTCAAGGATCAATGCTGGGCCCCATGCTCTTTAATATCTTTACTGACGATCTGGACAAGGGCATTGAGTCCATCATCAGTAAATTTACAGATAATACCAAGCTGGGGGCAGGAGTTATCTGTTAGAGGGTAGGAGAGCTCTGCAGAAGGACCTTGACAGGCTAGACAGATGGACAGAGTCCACCAGCATGAGATTCAACACACCAAAGTGTCAGATTTTACACATTGGCCACAACAACCCCATGCAGAGCTACAGGCTGGGGTCAGAGTGGCTGGAGAGCAGCCAGGCAGAAAGGGACCAGGGGGTACTGGTTGGTAGTAGGCTGAACATGAGCCAGCAGTGTGCCCAGGTGCCAAGAAGGCCAATGGCATCCTAGCCTGTGTCAGGAGTAGTGTGGCCAGAAGGAGCATGGAAGTTATTCTGCCTCTGTACTCAGCACTACTTAGGCCACACCTTGAGTACCGTGTCTAGTTCTGGGCCACTCAGTTTAGGAAAGATATTGACTTGCTGGAACATGTCCAGAGAAGGACATCAAGGCTGCTGAGAGGTCTGGAGTACAAGCCCTACGAGGAGAGGCTGAGTGATCTGGGGTTGCTTAGCCTGGGGAAGAGGAGGCTCAGAGGAGACCTTATTGCTCTCTACACCTACCTGAAGGGAGGTTGTAGCCAGGTGGCGGTTGGCCTCTTCTCCCGGGCAACCAGCACCACAACAAGAGGACACAGTCTCAAGCTGTGCCACAGGAGGTTTAGGCTAGATGTTAGGAAGAAGTTCTTCATAGAGAGAGTGATTTGCCTTTGGAATGGGCTGCCCAGGGAGGTGGTGGAACTACCATCACTGGAAGTGTTTAGGAAGAGACTTGATGAGGCACTTGGTGCCATGGCTTAGTTGATTACATGGTGTTGGGTGATAGATTGGACTTGATCTTGAAGGTCTTTTCCAACCTGGTTAATTCTATTCTATTCTATTCTATTCCATTCCATTCCATTCCATTCCATTCTATTCTGAAAAGCTTGCAGAAAACAGACAACTGTGAACTGGGTATGTGGACTTTTTGTCTATATTTGAGATAAGGAATGCAATAACAAATTTTGTCTGAATGCATTGAGTAGACTGCTTCATTTTATTCCTAATTATACATTTAGCAATATTTGCAAACAAGATCAGCAATTACACAGCTAAATGAAGCCAGCTCAGCTGTCTCAGGTTTTGAGATTCATCTGAAGTGTAGTAATAAAGAGGATGCAAGGGACTGTAGTACCACCAAAATAGAAAGACCATCCAAGTTGTTGATTGCTAAAACAAAGTTTTGCATAAATTTTATATTAGCTACACAGATTTTCTGTTACATAGAATTTAATCTTCACAGCTGCACAATTGTTTTTCCTAGAAGTAGAAAGTAAGATTTACAGCTGAGGCAAACACCTCTCAGAATCCAGCAGATGATCCATTAAAGGAGTAGTTGTCAGTCCCACCCCCATCCCCAGAAAAAGAAATATGGAGGCTTTTCCCCAGGTGTAAGCCCTTCTCAGTCAGCTTTACCAGAGCCCAGGTAGTTCTGCTTTGAATTTATGCAGATATGCATTTACTGAAAACTTTCATTGAACTGAAACAGAAAAAAATATTGGCCGCAATGGGACGGAGATTTGGCAAAAATTTTCTTTCAAATAAACATTCAGACTTTTTAGTCCCATTCTGATGAACTTCTTTACTAGTAAACTATTAAAGTTATTTAAAAAAAAAAATAAAAAAGAAAGAGAGAGAGAGAGAAAATCCTCCAGCCACATTTTTACTTTGGACTAATGTTCACCTCTATGAATCACAGCATTCTTAACAGAATAGCATCCTTTGGTTCCAGGCTCTGCAGACATTCCTCAACTCCTCAGAGCCCCTGCCCTAGAGATTTTGTTGTCTGCTGTCTTGCTTACTTGATTGTGGTCAGATATAAAGACTGAGCTTTGACAGACAGCTGTTCTCCTGATAGATATTAATAGTTTTGATCTGTCTTGTTTGCCTTTTAAAATTATTATTACTAGGTGTTATATCTTTGTTTTATTTCATCTAGTTTCATTTATTTATATTATTTTAAAAATTTGTTAAGTGCTTGGAAAATTCTTGTGGTCATGAGAAGGGAAAGGGCATTTAAATTGTTCAGTGAAACACTGGAATTCAGTAGAGGCATATACAGCTTTCAGTGTGTCAGTAAGCAGAACTTGCTGCCAGACGTGAAGACAATATTTGATAGTTTTTGCACTGAGGTCAGTGGCATTGAGGATGTTTTTCTCAGTCTGTGGATAGCTTCAGCTATTAGTGTCCTGTTGTGAGCCCAGAGCCTTGTGTGAGCCTTGATGGTACTTGCCTGGAAAGGTGAAGAAAGGTGGGTAGGATTTTTACTGCAAATCTAAAAATAAGTGGAAGCCGCTGATGACAATAATGGAGAACTAATATGAGGAACAGCATCTTTTGCTTCTTTACATCAAGAATCAAACTTATGTTTTACAGCAGGAGAATTTCTCTGTGAATAGCATGAAAATTTTATTGAAGGAATGAAAAGCTAATTCTGCAGATTAAGTAGGTTAAGTTCTGTACAGCTCCCTGACACCTTGATTTTCACTGTGAATCCTTGCCTCCACCAGAAGAAATCCTATGAAAACAGAAAAATGAGATAAGGGGTAATCCTTCTTGTTTTCTCTGTGCTGTTGCACTTGAACAAAGAATTTTCAGATCTGAACTACTGAAAACATCAGTTTTCCACAAAGTTGAAAGATACACGTGTAACAGTGTAAGAAGGGTATAGAAAAGGGCTTATGTTAGGACGATATCTTATTCCTCACATATCTACTCTTAAAGTCTTTGTGTGCCAGCTGTTGAACTAACCAAGGTACAATGTCCTTATTAAATCCTGTTTGTTTTTTCACCATTATCAAAATAAGTAGAACAAATAAGTTTTGTGGATTTTGTTTGTTTGTTTGCTTTATTATTTCTTTACTGGCTACTAACAATGTTACAGTGTGTTTCCTTCAGGTTCCCAAAAAATGTAAACAGAGCATGTGGTAACATAGGGACCTAGGGGAAAAAAAATATACTGGAATGGACCCTCTCAAGATTATCTCTATAGATTTGACTTTTCATTCTTACTTTTGCCACACTTACAGTCAAATTATAAAACCTCAGCCACAGCAAACACATAATAAAAGGAATGAAGGAGTCCACATTTCATAGTCTTCCTCCTCCTTGCAGCTGTTTTACAGCCTTTTTCCTGACGACCTGACTTTTGGGGGGCGTAGTGGCAAAAGCCCATTTATTTGTGCACGGACAAGGAATATTAGTTACACTCTGTCTCAAGGGAATTGTTTGAGTCACTGCGTGAGCCATAGTGTGCATAGACGAATTCTGAATTGCCCATCATTCTCAAATACTATGAGGATGAGCTATAAAGTGCAGATAAATCAAAAGATAAAAATTCCCCAGACTCTATATTCTGTAGGCCAGTCCTTGCAGTATAACAAAATTCCTCTGTCAAATATATGTGTCTCTAATGTACCACTGAAAATTTAAAGAATTAACATTCTAGTGGAATATGGATATGAGAAGACAGACATGAGCATAGATAACACTCAACAATAAGAGGATTTTTTTTTTTCTTAAATCAAATGATGCAGAGATAATATATGGAGGAGGAGAAGCCTAGGTAATTTTTTTTCAGAAAACATTTATCTTGTGTGCTGAAATGTGTTTATTTACACACACACAAAAATCATCCTTTAATGGGACTCAGAAAAGCCTCTTGGCACACTGAGACTGATCTCTTTTTTATTAATTTTACAGCAAAAGGTCAA
Organism: Dryobates pubescens; assembly: GCF_014839835.1. Classification (NCBI taxonomy): domain Eukaryota; kingdom Metazoa; phylum Chordata; class Aves; order Piciformes; family Picidae; genus Dryobates; species Dryobates pubescens. The sequence continues at coordinate 81,110,401 of NC_071657.1, read as the reverse complement.
AATATATCTATTAAGTATATTTATACAGGAAAGTGCTAGACATGCTTGGTTACATAATGAGATTGACATCCGTGTCTTGTAAGATAATGATCTTGAAACACAGTTCCAGTGTAGCTCTGATCAAGCTAATAAAATTCACTTTTATAGACCCTTTTGTTTCCTCCCAGCTTGTAATCTGAAATGAACTGGGTTATTCTTTCAAGAAAACTGTCCTAATTTTGGATTATTTACTAGAGATTATGGTCTGGGGTTTCTAAATTTTCTTTTGTTCAGCAATATGGGTTGTTTAGACTTGTGCTTTGCTAGAGACAGTTGCAAAATCAGTACTTTTGTTTGTTTGGTTTGGTTTTTTTGTTCTATCTTTGTTTGTTTCTTGCTTTTGCATAGTTTTGAGTATTTTTCTTGGTTTTATTTTGTTTTGGATTTGTTTGTTTGTTTTGGGGTTTGATTTTTACTTTTATGTTTGTTGGTTTTTGTGGTTGTTGTTTTTTTCTCTTTTTTCAAGGGTTTTGTGATTTTTGTAGAGGGTAGGTTTCTGGAACTAAAATAGTTCCAGGCAAGAAAAACAATAAAGCTGAAAGAAATCATAGGTTTTTCTTCAGGTCAAACCAAGAAGAATCCAAAGGAAAGCTTGCACACCTGAAGATTTCCTTTTCCTGTCTAACCTTACTATTTGGCTTGATAGAAGATTACAATTTTATCTATAACTTGGTGTAAACTCAGAGGTATCTAATATGTGATAGGCAAGAAAAATCTCCACCTGAAATGAATCAGAACTGTTACACAACATTGCAGTTTTAAAAGTGATAGCAACCCTCATTTAAATCCTTTGCCATGAATTGTTAGTTTGGGGATTGTGACCATCTCTCATCACCAAGCAGATTTTCTTTCTTTTTCTTTCTTTTTCTTTCTTTCTCTTTCTCTCTTTCTTTCTTCCTTCCTTCCTTCCTTCCTTCCTTCCTTTCTTTCTTTCTTTCTTTCTTTCTTTCTTTCTTTCTTTCTTTCTTTCTTTCTTTCTTTCTTTCTTTCTTTCTTTCTTTCTTTCTTTCTTTCTTTCTTTCTTTCTTTCTTTCTTTCTTTCTTTCTTTCTTTCTTTCTTTCTTTCTTTCTTTCTTTCTTTCTTTCTTTCTTTCTTTCTTTCTTTCTTTCTTTCTTTCTTTCTTTCTTTCTTTCTTTCTTTCTTTCTTTCTTTCTTTCTTTCTTTCTTTCTTTCTTTTTCTTTCTTTCTTCCTTTCTTCCTTTCTTCCTTTCTTCCTTCCTTCCTTCCTTCCTTCCTTTCTTTCCTTTCTCTTTCTTTCTTTCTCCCATTTTGTGCTTATACACTTATCGTTAATGCCACCTCTCTAGCATTGGTCTAAAAACTAAGCTCTGTAAATGCACGTTTATTCTTTCAGATGTTTCTGCCAATAAATTATTCTCTAGTGACTTAAGATCAAGTTTCATTCAGTACTCTTAATGTTATAGGCCACATTTCTTGAACTCAGAAGACTTCTTCACATTGTTTTTCTCTTCTCAGGAAAACTCAAAACAAAATAGTAATTTTCACACCAAAGCAAATAAAAGTCCATAGGAAGGTTTGATACATAACAAGTAGTTTCCAAATAAGCAATCAAATAAAATAGCCCCTTGCAGCATATGATTATGCTCTCCAAGAGGTTGTGATGGTTATTAAAAGACAGATTTTACCCCAAAGATCTCACTTACTATGAAAACAGTACCATATTAGTTACACTGGTTTTGATACTAAAATAAAACATTCCTAAAATGTTTCACTATGCAAAATGTTGATTTTTTTTTACACACCTCACTTTTCTAATAATGTGCCTCATTTCTACTGCAAGAAAGGTGATTGGTGAAACTCCAGAACAATACGCTCATTTATAGCTGCCTGAATCATTAAATCAGTACTAAACTATGAGTGTATTAGAGCTCTTGAACCTTTACCTCTCTGTGATACCCGCACACATAGAATACATAGAATACAATAGCCAGTTTGGGTCGGTAGCCGGTCAGAACCGCTCCTTCGGGACAGCACCGCTCGCTTTGTGAGTTTCTGCTCCGCTTTTTGCCTTGCTTTCGGGGTTTGGCGGGTCGGGAGGACTCCTCGGGAGCAGGGATTGAGGTGGGCTCATGCTCTCGCGAGCGTGCACGGGAGCTAGTGCCTGACGTCAGCCGCGGGAGATTTAAATCCCGGGCGGGCTGTGCGCGCGGCGCCAGTTTGGCTCGGTAGCCGAGAGCCTTTCGGCTGCTTGGGAGGAAAAAAAAAAAAAAAAAAAAATTTTTGGTTTTCACCCACACGTTGCACCATGGTCATTACTCGGACCAAGGGTAGAAAAACAGCATCTACCCAGACAGAGTTGTTTCTCCAGCATGCTGGAGTCCAGGCTGCCAGCTGCAGAGAGTGCTTCAGCCTGGCAGTTGGAATAGAGGAAGAGGGAGAGGGTGAGGACACCTGTGTCAGGTGTGAACAGGTGAACTTTCTCCTCAGCCTGGTGGCTGAGCTGAAGGATGAAGTGGCCGAGCTGAAGGAGGAGGTGTCTAGGCTAAGGTCAATAAGGGAAAGTGAAAGGGAGTTAGACTTGTGGGAGAAGGCTCTGCAGATCTCCCCTGCTGAGGGACGGGCCCCTGAAAATGGAGAGGGATGGACACAAGTCCCTGCCAAGGGTGGCAAGAGAAATCCACCCCGGCCATCTCCTCCTCCTCCGCTGCCCTTGCATAATAAGTATGAGGCCCTGCAGGCTGAGGGCGGTGGGGATGAGAGGGCTGAGGAGCAGCCATCCAGAGGGGAGACCAAGGCCAAGCGGTCCCCGCCAGCTGTAACGACCAGCTCCAGGGAGCAGCCTAAGGCCAAGCCTAAGGCCAAGCGGCCACTACCAGCTATAACGACCAGCTCCACAAAGAAAAGGAGAAGGGTTATAGTTGTTGGGGACTCTCTCCTGGGGGGTACTGAGGGACCCATATGTCGTCCCGACCCATCCCACAGGGTGGTCTGCTCTCTACCTGGGGCGCAGGTAAGGGACATTGCAAGGGGAATCCCCAAGCTCATCAGTCCCTCTGACTATTACCCTCTGCTGGTAATACAGGCTGGGAGTGATGAGATCGACAGGAAGGGCACCAGGGCAATTAAGAAGGAGTTCAGGGCCCTTGGACAATTGATTGATGGGGCAGGCGCACAAGTGGTGTTCTGCTCAGTTCCCTCAGTGGCAGGGGAGTACACTGAGAGGAACGGGAGAACCCACACCATCAACAAGTGGCTCAGGGAATGGTGCCAACGGAGGAACTTTGGTTTCTTTGATCATGGGGCTACTTTTACGGCACCCGACCTGCTGGGTCCTGATGGGGTGCATTTATCTAGAAGGGGCAAGAGAGTCCTAGCACTAGAGTTGGCAGGGCTCATTAGGAGGGCTTTAAACTAGGTCTGAAGGGGGTGGGTGAAGACATCGGTCCCTCTGCAGAGGTAAGAGTAGGGCACAAGGTAGGGTCAATTGAGAGCTCAGGAGCCCAGCTGCAGTGCATGTACACCAATGCACACAGCCTAGGCAATAAGCAAGATGAGCTGGAGGTCCTAATCCACCAGGGCAACTATGATATAGTTGCCATCTCAGAAACATGGTGGGACAACAGGCACGATTGGAGTGCTACACTGGGGGGCTACAGGCTCTTTAGGAGGGGAAAAAAAGCAGAGGGGAATGGACACAGGTTCCTCTCAAAAGACACAAGGTTAAACCTCCTTGCCTTCCCACACCTTCCCCGCTGCTCTTGAAAAACAGGTATGGGGCACTGGAGATCGAGGGTGAGGTGGTCCTGTTACCAGAGGACACACCATCTGGGGTTCTCCCTGAGGCTAAAGAGCCTAAGGGTAAACAACCTAAGGTTAAACGGCCTAAGGCAAAACAGCCTAAGGTTAAACAACCCTCCCCTGGCATCAGGACCTGCTCCCTCAAAAAAAAGAGGAGGGTAATTGTTATTGGTGATTCACTTCTGAAGGGGAATGGAGGGCCCCATTTGTCGGCCAGACCCATCTCATAGGGAACTCTGTTGTCTCCCTGGAGCCCAAATTAATGATGTTACCAGAAGGCTACCCAGGCTGGTACAACCTTCTGACTATTATCCTTTGCTACTTATGCAGATAGGGAATGATGATGTTGTAATCAGAACTCCCAGGGCTATCAAAAATGATTTCAGGGCCCTGGGAGATCTGGTTGAGGGGACAGGTGCTCAAATAATTTTTTCCTCAATACCCTTAGTTGCAGGAGGGAATACCACAAGGAACAGGACAGCAGCCATAATCAACAAGTGGCTTAGAGGCTGGTGCAGACAAAAGAATTTTGGCCTTTTTGATCTTGCTAAAATTTCTACTGCACCAGGCCACCTGGCAACAGATGGAGTACATCTGTCCCAAAGAAGGGGAAAGGTGACAGTATATGAGAATGGTCTGTCCCCCAAAGGTAAAAAGATTCTGGGGAGGGAACTGGCAGCTCTCATCGACAGGGCTTTAAACTAGTTTCGAAGGGGGGAGGGGCTGAAACTAGTCCCCTCAGGCAAGAGTCTGGGGGCAGTAAGCTAGGGTCAGAGGCCAAACCAGCAGCCCAGCTGAGGTGCATGTACACTAATGCACGAAGCATGGGAAACAAACAAGAGGAGCTGGAAGCCTTGTTGCAGCAGGAAAGTTATGACGTAGTTGCCATCACAGAGACGTGGTGGGATAGCTCACATGACTGGAGTGCTGCAATTGATGGCTACAGGCTCTTCAGGAGAGATAGACAAGGAAGAAGGGGTGGAGGGGTGGCCATGTACATCAGGGAGGCACTAGATGCCATTGAGCTAGAGATTAGGGACAATCAGGTTGAATGCTTGTGGGCAAGAATTAGAGGGAAGACCGGTAGGGCAGACATCCTGGTTGGAGTCTGTTATAGACCACCCAACCAGGAGGATGATGTCGACGAAGCATTCTATAGACAGCTTAAGGCTGTCTCAAGATCTCCTGACCTTGTCCTTATGGGCGACTTCAACCTGCCTGACATCTGCTGGGATCTCAACACAGCAGAGAGGAGGCAGTCTAGGAGGTTCTTAGACTGCATGGAGGACAGCTTCTTATCCCAGGTGCTGCGTGAGCCTACCAGGGGCAAGGCTATGCTTGACCTCCTCTTCACCAACAGGGAAGGGCTGGTGGGTGATGTGGTGGTCGGAGGCTGTTTAGGGGCCAGCGACCACGAGATAATTGAATTTTCAGTATTTGGTCAAACTAAGAGGGGCAGCAAGATGACCTCCACCCTGGACTTCCGGAGGGCGGACTTCAGGTTGCTCAAGGAAATAATTCAGAGGGTTCCTTGGGAGAAAGCCCTTAAAAATAAAGGGGTCCAGGAGGGCTGGACCTGCTTCAAGAAAGAGCTGATGAAGGCTCAGGAGCAGGCTGTGCCAGTGTGCCGGAAGAGGAGCCGCCGGGGCAGACGGCCAGCCTGGCTGTGTAATGAACTTTTAATAGAACTAAGGGAAAAAAAGAGGGTGTATAATCTTTGGAAGAAAGGTGAGGCAACCCATGGGATGTTTAAAGAGGTTGCTAGGACATGTAGGAGGAAAATTAGGGAGGCAAAAGCACATTTGGAACTTAAACTGGCCTCTGATGTGAAGGACAACAAAAAGTCCTTCTATAAATATATTAATAGCAAGAGGAAGGGCAGGGACAACCTCCACTCCTTGGTTGACATGGAAGGAAATGTTGTAACACAGGATGAGGAAAAGGCAGAGGTACTTAACACCTTCTTTACCTCAGTTTTTACTAGCGGGAAAGAACGTCTACCAGACAGCTGGCCTGCAGAGTTGGCAGAGGGAGCCAGGGAGCTGCATGGTTTCCCTGTGTTCCATGAGCAAGTGATAGGAGCTCTCCTCAGCAGCTTAGACCCCTACAAGTCCATGGGACCAGATGGGATCCATCCTAGGGTGCTGAGAGAGCTGGCAGATGAGCTGGCCAAGCCACTTGCCATCATTTTTCATCAGTCCTGGCTCACTGGAGAGATCCCAGATGACTGGAAGCTGGCCAAGGTGGTACCCATCCACAAGAAGGGCTGGTTGGATGAGCCAGGGAATTACAGGCCTGTCAGCCTGACCTCAGTGCCAGGAAAGATTATGGAGCAGGTCATCCTGAGTGAAATCACACGACACTTAGAGGATGGCCAAGGGATCAGGCCCAGCCAGCATGGGTTTAGGAAGGGCAGGTCCTGCCTGACCAACCTGATCTCCTTCTATGATCAGGTGACCCGCCTGGTGGATGTGGGGAGGCCTGTGGATATAGTCTACCTGGACCTCAGCAAGGCCTTTGACACCGTTCCCCACAGCAAACTCCTGGCCAAGCTGTCAGCCCATGGCTTGGATGGGAGCACACTGCGATGGGTTAGGAACTGGCTGGAGGGCCGAGCCCAGAGTGTGGTGGTGAATGGTGCCACATCCAGCTGGCAGCCAGTCACCAGTGGTGTGCCCCAGGGATCAGTACTGGGCCCCATGCTCTTTAACATCTTTATTGATGATCTGGATGAGGGCATCGAGTCCATCATCAGTAAATTTGCTGACGACACCAAGCTGGGGGCAGGAGTTGATCTGCTGGAGGGTAGAGAGGCTCTGCAGAGGGACCTCGACAGGCTGGGCAGATGGGCAGAGTCCAACGGCATGAGATTGAACACATCCAAGTGCCGGGTTCTGCACATTGGCCACAGCAACCCCATGCAGAGCTATAGGCTGGGGTCAGAGTGGCTGGAGAGCAGTCAGGCTGAGAGGGACCTGGGGGTGCTGGTCGACGGTAGACTGAACATGAGCCTGCAGTGTGCCCAGGCAGCTAAGAGGGCCAATGGCATCCTGGCCTGCATCAAGAACAGTGTGGCCAGCAGGAGCAGGGAGGTCATTCTGTGCCTGTACCCTGCACTGGTTAGGCCACACCTCGGGTACTGTGTCCAGTTTTGGGCCCCTCAGTTTAGGAAGGATGTTGACTTGCTGGAACGAGTCCAGAGAAGAGCAACAAAGTTGGTGAGGGGTTTGGAACATAAGCCCTACGAGGAGAGGCTGAGGGAGCTGGGGTTGCTTAGCCTGGAGAGGAGGAGACTCAGGGGTGACCTTATTACTCTCTACAACTACCTGAAGGAAGGTTGTAGACAAACGGATGTTGGTCTCTTCTCCCCGGCAAGCAGTACCAGAACAAGAGGACACAGTCTCAGGCTGCACCAGGGGAGGTTCAGGCTGGATGTTAGAAAAAATTTCTATACAGAAAGAGTGATTGCCCATTGGAATGGGCTGCCTGGGGAGGTGGTGGAGTCGCCATCACTGGAGGTTTTTAGGAGAAGACTTGACGGGGTGCTTGGTGCCGTGGGTTAGTTGTTTGGGCAGTGTTGGATTGGTTGATGGGTTGGACGTGATGATCTTGAAGGTCTCTTCCAACCTGGTTTATTCTATGTATTCTATGTATTCTATGTATTCTATGTATTCCCCTTCTCCATCTTCGCCTTATCCATCTAACCTGCCCACACACCCATCTTCCCTTCTTGGGGGTATCTGATAGCTGGAAATGATCTTGTCTTGAAGGTGTGATGGCTGGGTCTTTGGGCCATTGTTGTAGGCCGGCTGCAGTCCAGTGTTATCACGATGCAATCGCAAGGTGATTTGCATCCAGGATTGGTCTTTGCACCTTCTTTCCAGTGGCTCTGCCCAACAACATATTGTCTGGGCAAGCAGCAAGTGATTTTATCTTTGTTGAGTCATACAAGGAATTTAGACTCTTACAACTAGTTACTTGGGAGAAGAGATGAACCCCCACCTTGCCCCAAACACCTTTCAGGTAGCTGTAGAGATCGGTAAGGTCTCCCCTCAACTTCCTCTTCTCTAGACTAAGAGACCACAGCTCCATCAGCCAGTCCTCATAAAACTTATTCTATAGACCCTTCACTAGCTTTGTTGACCTTCTTTTTGCCCTTATGTTTTATTTTTGTTCACTTTTGTATCATCCAGAAGAAATTTTGGTTCTCTGGATTGTTTTCTTTTTTATCACAGTATCATATTCTTTATCATTGCACATTAGATGAGGTAAATGTAGGACACAAATAAAGTGCAATGCACAAGTAACTAGTATTATTTTAGTGATCTATGCTCGAAAAAGTCAATTTTATTTATTTGCAACCTTTCTCCTTTTGTCCTCCCTCAATTACCTTATTGACCAATAAATTAATGCAATTATTTGTAAATGTTATCCCCACGTGAGACCCCACATGTTTTCGTTGTTTCAAACAGTGCTACTGGATGGCAGGTGTGTACACTGCACTCTGCAGCCCTAGGGCTGCCATCCTGCTCAGTGCCTGCTGCAAGAAGAGGAGGAGGAAAAATTACACATGCAGGAGGGACTTCTGGGGAAGCAGGAAAAGGAAGGTGGTCGGAGGAAGTCATGTATTCCCCAGTGCTCTGCTTGGCCCTGCACCTTGGCTGGTAGCCTGGAGACAAGCCACGTGGCATAGCCCTGCCTGGCCACTGCTGCCTGTGTGCCTGAGAGGCCTCTGTGGTAGGCAGCCTGTATCACTGCCTGGCTGCTCCATTCAGCTCTCACCCAGGCTGCCTGCATCCCAGAGAAAATCCACATAGCATGGCTCTGTTCAACCACTTTACTCACTTCCTGGACACAAGTCATGTGCCTACAATCTAGACACCACCACATGGCATATTCCTGCTCTCATGGCTCTGCCAAGAAACTTAGAACTGCTCCTACAACAATGCCATGATTTTGAAGCCAGGGAAATGGTGATATCCCACTGCTTTTCCCTTCTATCTTCCATCTGCTCCAGTTTCAATCTAATAAATGCAGCTCATGAGCCATTTAGCAACATTTCACCTTCATTTACTCCAAGGGAATTATTTGAACCATAGTGTTGGTAAGGGGAGGACTGGGTCATGACACCCTGTATGTTTCATAGAAAGAAAAAAATAACAGACCTTATTTAATTCTGATGTTGGAATTCCACAGAAGGAAAATCTGGCTCAAATGTTCTGGCACAAAGTAATCAAATGGTAATTTTACTTTTGCTTAGTTATTCATTTTACCTTATTTTATTTTTCAAATATATGTTTACACATAATCCCAGCAGATGTAGAAGTCTGGTGATGACTATTAAAATTTAAGTACATTATTCATATATATTGAGTAATTATTATTAATAATAGTTCTAAACATGAATACATAATTTTATCTCCATATGTGAAGCAGAGATGATGAAAGTATATCTGTAATGAAATCATGTGAAAATGCATTAAATAGGCAAAGTATATACTTTGAAGAATTTATCCTAGGAAATAAAAGCAGGCAGGTTTCATAACTGCTAAACACCATAACCCGCTATTGAGTTGCACTATGGAGAGTGGGTTAACAGCTGTTGTCAGATGTTGTTGGTGTAATGGAATTATTTATGGTGTCATCTGTTTAATTCTTGTGGGAAATGTTCACACGGTCTGACAATGAATTGCATGAATACAGATAAAGTATGGTTTATTGACTATTCCAGGTAATTTTGTTTTATGTATGATGAAACAGGCAAATTTAACCTTAAGTGGTTTCACTGAGTTTACCTAGTCAATTTTAGATCAGAACTGAATCATAGTTCTGCTCTCTTCTACCTCCAACCAGACTTCATTGGTATCACTGCCTAGTTTGTTAAGAAGTTCACAGATACTAAAGGCAATAGCAAATTTTTGTTACAAGGAAATCTATCTTTTACAGGTTGATGGAGATCGATGCTAGACTTTCATTCATTACTGAAAAAAAAGCAAAAGTATGACTGGTTGTGTTTTTAATTTTAATTTCTTTGAACTTCTGATACTGTCTCTCTTGGCTAGGACTAGGAGCAGAATTGCAGAAATGCCACCAGAATGACTGTGCTATTGGGGAATAGATGAGGCATGTTGTTTCAGATCTAATTAGAAAAGTTTTGCACAGATTTGCTCTGTAAGGCACGTTACAACATTAAAGTTGAGGGCAGCTGATGCCATCTGCTCCTTTTAATGTCAATTCAATGCAGCCCTTCGGCTCTTGGCAGCTTACCAATATGATCCTCAGACTGGTATTTGGGCAAAGTATGACCACCCTGCTGTACTTTGTGCCCCTGATTTCTCTTCTCCATTTTGTATGCTACCCCTTGTGAAAACCAACTCCCCTTTTTGCTTATGGGGGGTCACCGCTTTCACTGATGTCTCAGTGCATAAGAAGTGGTGGATTTTTTTGTGCTCCTATGTTTGTTCTTAAATGGTTTCAAGAAAAAAAAATAGTTTCTATCAATCAAACAACAGCACTCATCATTAGTCTTCTGGGACACATGCTTCAAACCCTTAGGACGAGGTTTTCAAAGAAGCAGAATATTGTTTCTGATGTGAAGTTGATGGATGTTTCATGTACTGTGTGTGACAATGTCACAAGAATTTCCAAGAGCAGAGGATCCTCCCAAACCTGTCTTAGCTGCTTTATGTGATCCAGGCTTTAAAGAGCATCTACACCTCATTTCTTATTGGGTGACAATACTGAAAAATAGAAAGAGATGCCCAGGAGGAGAAGTTTTTATTAGACAGTAATTGTTTGTCATATTGTATGTCCATCCAGAGAGTAGGAGTCTGGCTTTCCTGTGTCTCAGTAAAGTGTTACATACAGCTATGGAAGAGTGGAAATTAGTAATGAAGTGAAAAAACAATAGTTAATCATTATTATACTCTTGAATTTTTAAGCACTAGCTAACCTTATGAAATATCATGAAAGGTTTTTAGATTGCTTCTTTGTTTAATTAGAAGAGTAATTTCTCTTTAACAAATAAACTTGTACCAAAAGAAAATCAACCAAACAAAATCATACTTACTCAGACCCATAGTTATCAATGTGTTTAACCTTGCAGCTGTCTTAGTAGGTACCAATAGATTAATCTTATTTCACAGAGGGAAATGGAAGACAAAGGGATTTCAGCCAGTTTTTCTAAGGTCAGTTGGGAAAGTATTATGGACCAAGGAAACATATACTTGTGTTACACTGCCAAGCTAATGTCAAGGCTACTGACTAGTGTGTATTGGTCATGGACGTACTATATAAACAAACAAACAAACAAACAAACAGAAAAGTGTTTGATGTGTCATAGCTGTGGTACATTTCAAGGGTAATTGCAGGGTTGATACTTAGAAGGAGTCAAGTGTATTAAAAAACAAGAAATGGAAGGATGAAGACTGGGAGAGAGGGAGAGCGAGAGAAAAAGTGCAATATGTCACCTACCTGTGATGCTTCTTGAAATGTGCTGGCATGTTTTGAGATCTGTATAGCTACATATTGATAGAAATGCACTCCACAGCACTCTGATTGGAGCTGAGGATGAGTTACAGATAGGACAAAGGCAATCTCTTTGTTGTGGGAAAAAATAAGGGGTAACAATCACAAGAGCTAGATCTGTCTGTATGTCTATCTATCTATTTGTCTACATATTTTAAATTAGGGCAGGGTAGATTTAGGTTAGACATCAGGAGGAAGCTCTTTATAAGGGTATCAAAACACTGGAGTGGTTTTCCCAGAGAGGTGGTTGAGGCTGCATCCCTCATTGGGAGAATGGGGTGAAACTTGACAGGTCCCTGAGCAATCTGATCTAGCTAAAGATCTCTCTGCAGTGTTGTTTGACAAGATGATCTTCAAGTGTCTTTCAACCCAATGTATTCTATGATGATTCTGTGATTCGTTCCGTGATTCATTCTGTGTTCATTCTATCCACCTGTACTAGTTTGAGGCCAGGCAGATCCTCTCTTGCCCCTGAGAGGGACAACACACCCCCTGTGTGAGTGACACTCACACAAATGGATTGCAGAAGCTATGGAAAGTTTACATGGAAAAGCAGTAAGTGTTTTACAGAAGCTACAAGCATAGTGACAAAAGAAGCCCAAAGCATAGAGAGTCCCTTACAGCACACCCAAAAGCCTCCCAACACTTCCCTTCTCCCCACCTGAGGGTATACCCAAAACCCCCAGGGCTCTTCCTTCCCCCTCGCCCCCTCCGTTAGGCTAGTCTCAGCTGGCCAGGCCTGAGGCTGCCCCTCCCCCCTTCTACTGGCATTAGGCCTAGCCAGGCCTAAGAGGCCTTGAGATAACTCCCTCATCATTATCTGATAGGGAGCATCTCCCACAGGAGCAACCAGGGGAAAAAGAGAATGAGAAAGACTTTGCAGAGGTATTTATAGGGTGCAGGATATTATGGATATGAAATACAGTTTCTTGTGTCCACCTACTGCCACGCTATCTATCTATCTATCTATCTATCCATCCATCCATCCATCCATCCATCCATCCACCCCCTAACTAATTATCTATTTATCTTTCTATCATTTTAATTCTATCTATTCTATCTGTTTAATTATGTCTTAATTCATCTCACAGACAGTGAGATGGATTAGGAACTGGTTACAAAATAGAGTCCAAAGAGTGGTGATCAATGGTGCCAAGTCCAGCTGGAGAGCTGTAACTGGTGGAATCCCTCAGGGATCAGTGCTGGCACCAGCCATGTTCATCTTCATCAGTGACATTGATGGCAGGACAGAGTGTCTGCTCAGCTTGACTATTACACGTGAAGGCTATGTGGCCATTCAGTGAGAACTGGACGGACTGGAGAGCTGGGCAAAGAGGAACCTCATTGGTTCAACAAGGATAAGTGCAGCATCCTGCACCTGGGAAGGTTGGGATGTGATCTGCCAGAGAGCAGCCTTGTGGAGAAGAACGGAGGAGTCTCGGTGGACAATAAGTTATCCATAAGACAGAAATGTGTCCTTATGGCCAAGAAGGCCAATATCATCCTGGGGCACATTAACAGGAATGTGTCCAGCAGATCAAGGGAGTTTCTAATTAATTTATATTAATATATGAGAGCTGGGTGTCAAGAAGGAAGGCACAGCCTCTTCTCACTTGCTCCTTATGATAGGAAAAGGGTCAACGTATGTAAACTACAGCACAGGAAGCTCCACCTGAGCATTAGGAAGAACTTCTTTGCTGTAAGGAGCACTGGAACAAGCTTCTCAAAGAGGTTGTGGAGTCTCGTTCTCTGGAGACTTTCAAGACCCATCTGGATGTTCCTAAGCAACCTGTGCTAGATTCTATGGTCCTACTCTGGGGCAGGAGGGGGTGTGTTGGACTTGAAGATCTCCAGAGATCCCTTTGAACTTCTAATATCCTGTGAAGCTGTGATATTATCTATTTATTCATTTATTTGAGTGATTGTGTGTGGTTTTTTTGTGGAGGAGGGGCTAGACATGGGGTGTCACTGAGTGAGGTTATCCAGAGAGGTTTCTTGCTCTCCATCCTTGAAAACTCATAGAGTTTCATGCAACTAAAGTGAAAGTTTCCAGTTAAGATATCTCACTGAACTCTCTATTTATAGTTCATGAACATTAATCAACACTTTTGAGTAATTCATTTTTAATACACATGAGAAATCTTTTGTTTTATTTTATACCACATTTAAAGTTTTGTCGATATTCTTTTTTTTTTAATATGTTGCTTTACCAGCAGTAAGAAATTACTTCATTTTAAACCATAAACACTTACTTAATTTCACAGTACTTCAGCTATCTTCAGCTCATGTTTTTCCTTTCTGTGAAAATCCTGACAATGCCTACGGGTTTTTGTTTGTTTTTTTTTTTTCGGCTAAACTGATTTTACATTTGGACTTGGTCCTTGTTAGATTTATAATGAATGTTGCTGTAGGAATGTTTTTTAGTAGTATGAATTTTCAATTCTGATCACATTATCAACAAGACTTAGGGCTTGCTTTACCATTTACTGAAGTGTAAATATGTGTGTTTGTTTCTATGTTGCATAAACTGTCTTTCAAACTTGTTTGGAGAGTGGTAAGGTGCCTAGAAAAATAACAGAAATTCTTGGCTTATATCAGAGGTGTCAGAGCTTACTCTGATCTGCTAGGCTCTCCAAGATGTAGAATAATTCCAAAATCAAGACAGGACCAAAAGAGTCAAGTTGAAGAAATATTGTTCTACCAACCATCAAATTGAAGACTGTAGATGGAGTATCTGGAAATATCATAGATATTCATAGGCTACTATGTAATGAAGAGAGAATAAGATGTACATAAGATTCTGTGAATCACATGAAATTTGCATCTAAGTAAGCAGTGAGTGCTTTATTATAAGAAGGTAGAAAATTACTTAATACAGATGATGCATGGAAAAGGAATGGTTCCAGTAAAACAATGGTGGTGGTAACAATAAACAAACATAAAATGAGTGCTTTTCACATGGTTAGAAATGCAAAACTTGGAGAAAAGTTAAGAAGAAAAAGGTGATTTTTCTGTATAAATATTAGTCTTGGGTTAACACATTGGTGGTAGATTTTTTGATTGCAGTGGGCTTTTAATGAGAGCTTGATTCAAGATACTGCTGTTTAGAAAGATTGCTGGAAAAACAGGCATCAATAGAGATGATACAGTAGGCAAGGAAGATGGGGAATTTAGCTGATTGTTTCAGAAATATAGTACTTTGTGGGGTTACACTTTGTGCTTTGATATATTGTGTTTGTCAGTGGTGCCTGCCACCTCTTCTTGTTTTGCAAATGTATCTGTCTCAATAAGGATGATTAGATAAAGCCCTTGAGGTCCTACATTCCAAAATTACCATTTCTTTCTTTCTGTTCTAGCACAGGAAGCAAGAAGGAGTATCATATCTGCTCACAACCTTCAGTTTCTGTTTGGCAACACTGTTAGTATACACATGGAATGCACTATATTCTATTTCCAAGGCTCAAATCCAAAATGTTGCAAGGTAGTGGCATTTATAGACTCATTAATGTGTCTAGGATACACAGAGTAAGTCAAAGACCTTTGCTTTGAGGAGCTCTCTGAAAAGTATTTGAAGCGCCATTGCATCATTCAATTGCCAGTTCAAGCATTCCCATTTCTGAACACTGAGCATACATCCTCACAACATAATATCAAGAGCTATAGTACGAATAAAACTAAACAATCCAAAGCCTGTAATAAAAAGGGAAATATTTTTATAAAACAATCTTTCAAGATTTCCTATTCCTGACACAGCAGTCAAATATACACCATGCACATCATTATGCTCCTGGTCTTAACTGCTTGTTGCACCATGAAAATATTCAATGACTGTACTGAAAATTAACAAACAAAGAAACAAAAATAATATTTTTTTAAAATAAAATAAAATAAAAAAACCCCCACCAAACACCAAAACCAAGCCCTGATTGGATATAAGTCATCTGGGATGATCGGTGTAGTAAATTTTTAATAAGAACATGAAGCAGTGAGTGATTTACAGCTAATCCCATTGCATGAGCCAGAGCAAGCTAAGAACAAAGGTTTATGGTCCCTTTGGAGATTTGTTTCATCTGCACATCAGCCTACAATTAATGGCCATTTAACTGTTGTTCTCCTGCTGGACATTGGTGGATTGATTCAGTAAATAAAAGTGACAGAGCAGCGTCCCATGGCAGTATAATAGAAACTGGCTGCACCTGTTATTTGTGAATCATTGCTTGCCAGGGCATTGACCTTTTCTACTCTAGCTAAAATTAATAGGAGAAATTATGGGACTGATTACTTAAATTTCATTATAAGAACTTGTATGACAGAATCTTAGCTCCTTGAAATTCACTACAGACCACAGTATTATGTCAGTATTACCAACCCTACTCATTTTGCTAACTAGTCATTGCCTGGTGGTAATGACCAGTTGGCTAGTTAACACTCATCAAAGGAAAAAGCAGTGAGTACTTACTCTTAGGGCTTGTTGGGAGGAAAAGAATACTGTGTAATGAGCAGTATGTAATGTCAAAGTCTTTTTCTCTCTCAGTGAATAAAAGAGGAAGAGAAGAGTGTACAGAAAGAAGGAAAAAAAAACAACAAACAAAACCCACCAAAAAATGGTGTTGCTCTGCCAAACATCTGCACTGCATCCTAATCCAGTTAGCATACAGCTGCCGTCAGAAAACTGAGTATTAACAAATATTTAATGACAGATTTGTCCTCAATTTCATTTGTCAGAGAAGTGAGAGAAGGGGCAGGAATAAAGAGGGGAGAGGAAGGTAGGGCAGAGTGATTTCATTCCTTTATCTGAGCTGCTTTCACTGAAGGTTGTAGAGAATTGAGACACTGTTCTAAATTTTACAGTGGTCTAACATTTTCATTTATTCTATTTTTCCTTTGGGTCTGCAATTGCTCCCTTGAAACAGGCTGGCTACAGGGATGGATTGAGTGTTGGTCAGTAGTACAAAGGAGTGGCATATGCCAATGGGGAATTCAGCAGAATTTGCACAGTATGCACATGACAGTAATCAAGACTATAGGAAATTAATAAAACTATTTTCACAGCTGAATTTGTCAGTAGTGACTGGAGATATTTTCAGAATGTATCTCCATGATTATTCAATGATCTCTTGATGACAACAAAAGGAGAAGGCAGTAACTCTTCTTTTCTCATTCAGATATAAAGAGTGTAAAAGGAAGGAATAATAACAAAGAAAAAACTCTTTAGAAGAGGTGTCCTTAAGTGTGCAAAACATACTTACCCTTGAGAAGTATGGAGTGAATTAGATGGTAGTGGGTGAATTGAAACTAACCCCAAAAACACAGGTATGAGATTATTTTGTAGACCAGTTTTCTGTGTTCACTCCACACAGCTGGAATATTGCATCTATCCTCAAAGTATCTTCTTCAAGTCAAATTATCCTAGAGGGGAAGAGAAAAAAAACAACCCACATACCTGATAGTTTATCCAAAGGAAGTACAGATGTCATGTGAGCTGCTGCCTTGCAGACCTGAGCCGTAGGAGAGCAGCAAAAACAGAAAAGCATGCTTATTAAAGCTTCATTGATTAAGACTAACAAAATGGTGACATTCTCAGTGCCAGCATTTGGCTGACTACTCTCACACTGCTCTCCAAAACCAGGAAAACACAGCTACAGGTAAGCTGATACAGAAAGCCACCTTAAACGGGCACATGTTGGACTAGTGTGAGAAGCACAGCATTAATTCTCAGCCCCCCTGAGCCTCCTGGCAGATAACAGTGAGAGAACTGAATAAGAATATGGCTGGACTTCTTTGCTGCGCAACTCAAACCCTCTGCAGAAAGCCACATGTGTATGCTAACAATAATAAAATTAACATGTTCTGTTCAAAATGGACTTTGAGTAATTTGATTCTGTCTGTCAGCCTCTCTTCTCTAAATCATAGAGTCATAGAATTGTTAGGATTGGAAAGTACCTCAAGGATCATCTAGTTCCAACCCCCCTGCCATGGCCAGGAACACTTCACACTAGATCAGGTTGCCCAGAGTCACATCCAGCCTGGCCTTAAAAACCTCCAGGGATGGGGCTTCTACCACCTCCCTGGGCAACCTGTTCCAGTGTCTCACCACCCTCATGGTGAAAAACTTCTTCCTAACATCCAATCTGAATCCACCCATTTCTGTTATTTTTTCCATTCCTCCTAGTCCTATCATTACCTAACACCCTAAAAAGTCCCTCCCCAGCTTTCTTGTAGGCCCCCTTCAGATACTGGAAGGCCACAATAAGGTTTCATCAGAGCCACCTCTTCTCCAGAATTAATAGCCCCAACTCTCTGTCTGTCTCCATAGGAGAGGAGCTCCAGCCCTCTGATCACCTCTGTGGCCCTTCTCTGGACATGTTCCAGCACATCCAGATCCTTCTTGTAATAGGGGCTCCAGAACTGATGCAGTACTCCATGTGGGGTCTCACCAGAGTTGAGTAGAGGGAGAAAATCACCTCCCTCGACCTGCTGGCTAAACTTCTCTTGATGCAGCCCAGGATGTGATTGGTTTTCTGGGCTGCAAGTGCACATCGAGAGCTCATGTTGAGCTTCTCATCCACCAACACCCCCAAGTCCTTTTCTTCAGGGCTGCACTCAAGCCAGTCTCGCCCCAGCCTATATCAGTGCTTGGGATTGCCCTCACCCAGATGCAGTACCTTGCACCTGGTCTTGTTGAACCTCATGAGGTTGTCATGGGCCCACCTCTCCAGCCTGTCAAGGTCTCTCTGGATGGCCTCCTTTCCCTCCAGCACGTCTGCAACATCACACAACTTGGTGCTGTCTGCAAACTTATTGAGGGTGCACTCATTGCCACTGTCCATGTCACTAATGAAAATGTTAAACAAGACTGGTCCCAGTACTGATCCCTGAGGGACTCCACTTCTCACTGGCCTCCGCTTGGACATGGACCGCATAGCTACTTAGCTATTTCATTAAAGGCACAAGTCTCACACTTTTTGGCAAGTATCATTCCATCTCTGCTTTCTGTGTCACAAAAACTCTGTGCAGAATTTCCAATGCCTCTCAAATATTTATCATAATCTCTACCCATCAAGACAGCAGCTGCTCAGGAGGTATGGTGAAACGTGCAATAAGGGAAAGCATATCTTGGGTGGTTCACCTGATAAGACCACTACTGTCTAGTGTGGGGGAAGAAGGGGACAGGAATGGTGGAAAGACCCCTGAAATATGCAACAGAGCACCTTCTGGCCTGATAAGACCAGGGATGTGTAGTGGTGTCTGGACAGGTGAGAGGCAAAGGAGGAGTTGAGGCCCATTCTGGTGCTGGATGCTCTCCAAGCATACAGGAACATGTATTAAGACTCCCTGGAGGCAAAACCTTGACACATGTATATTAAGAGTGAGAGGCCTGGAGGAAGATGTGATTTAAAAGTGTATAAAAAGTATCCAAGTAATGCCTGCTTAGGGAAGAAAAGAATTCCTGTAGAGAACTCCACTGAAAACACTATATGCTGGAGCCTGCTCTGAGGAATACAGAATACAGAATTAACCAGGTTGGAAAAGACCTTCAAGATCATCAAGTTCAACCTATCATCCAACACCATCTAATCAATTAAACCATGGCACCAAGTGCCTCATCAAGTCTCTTCTTAAACACCTTCAGTGATGGTGACTCCACCACCTCCCTGGACAGCCCATTCCAATGGACAATCACTCTTTCTGTGAAGAATTTCTTCCTAACATCCAGCCTAAACCTCCCCTTGCACAGCTTGAGACTGTGTCCTCTTGTTCTGTCACTGTTTGCCTGGGAGAAGAGACCAACCCCCACCTGGCTACAACCTCCCTTCAGGTAGTTGTAGACACCAATAAGGTCTCCCCTGAGCTTCCTCTTCTCCAGGCTAAGCAAACCCAGCTCTCTCAGTCTATCCTCATGGGGCTTGTGTTCCAAATCCCTCACCAGCTTTGTTGCCCTTCTCTGGACACATTCCAGCAACTCAACATCTTTCCTAAACTGAGGGGCCCAGAACTGGACACAGGACTCAAGGTGTGGCCTTACAAGTGCTGAGTACAGGGGCACATTGACTCCCCTGCTCCTGCTGGCCACACTGTTCCTGATCTAGGCCAGGGTGCCATTGGCCTTCTTGGCCACCTGGCACACTGCTGGCTCTTGTTCAACCTACAATCAACCAGCACCCCCAGGTCCCTTTCTGCCTATCCATTAAGGGAAGACATGATCCTGGCACATTTCCCCCTCCTCTTCCCAGATGCACACCACACCCTTGGACAGCCCAAGCCAAAAAGGACTTGGACTTTGGGATCTCTCTCTCTTTCTCCCCACTCCTCCATCTGAAGACAGTAATAAAATTATTTTCTTGCTCTCCCTCTCCCTTTCTCCATTTTTTCCTGTGGTGGTTTAGGCTGGGTGCTGGCCCATATGCCACTGCACAGACCACACCTGGGAGGTCCCAAAAGGGTCCAGCCCACTGGACACAGAAAACCAGGTATTTCACCCATAATTCTCTGCTCCTCTATAAAACATCCAGGCAGGGTCCTTACTTCCTTTTTTGTCCCCCCGTTGCTGCCTAGGTAAAATGGTGTGAGTTGCCTCCCTTGGGCCTGCCCAAGGCTGGGATGGGGAGGAGTAAAGAGCCCTGCAGCAGGGCAGGGTTGAGTGTACTCCCAGGTGGGGATGGGACGTTCTTGGGTATGTTCTGGGATCTCTCTCTTTTGTCACAGTGCTTGTGGTTCTCTGTAAAACTTTCATTGTTGGGTTTTTTTGTTTTTCCATTTAAATTTTCCACCATTGTTTGCAATCTGTTTGTCTGAGTCTTTCTTTGCCTGTGGTGGGAGAATTCATCTCCCAAACCACAACAGTTCCTTTCTCCTTTTTCTCCCTTCCTCTGTTCCATTTACTTTGTCCTTTAATAAATGGCTTTGCTTTTTATATTTGACCTCATTTGTGCATTAATTTCACACATGGGAATGTTTGAAAAATAACAAGTTTCTCAAATACTGAACCGAGACATGGACACCCTTTTTTGCTGACTTGCTGTGAGAGACTAAATCTTGTCTCTTGATATAAATCAGCAAAGATAAAATCACCTTTGCTACTCTCTCAGTCAACAGCTGTCCATGGAGGGGATGGTGAAAAGACCCTTTGGAATGTCCAACAAAAGATTGCTTTGCCTATTGATAGCATACCTGCAGTTGCATATGCATTAATGTGACTAAGGTGTGGGCCACTTGGAGCTGTGATTAACTGAGTGAGACACTGAGCCTTAGTACCTCAGACAGAGTGAAAAAACATCGACAGCCTGAACACAGTCCTGAGACCCTCTGTCCACCACCCCACTGTGGTGTGTCCTAAATGTTGCCTGCTGTAAGAAGAAAAGAACTCCTGGAGAAGAGAAAAGACACCTTTAGTGAAGACAACACATTTTGGAGGCTGTTCAGAGAAGGACTTGGACTTTGAGATCTCTCTCTCCCTTCCTCCAGTGAAGGACAGCACAAGCTGTCAAGGATGGCATCTCCTCTAAGCCTAAGTGGCAGCACTCTTCCTTGACTTAAATCATAGTATCATAGTATCAGTCAGGGTTGGAAGGGACCACAAGGATCATCTAGTTCCAACCCCCCTGCCATGGGCAGGGACACCCCACACTACATCAGGATGGCCAGAGCCTCATCCAGCCTGGTCTTAAACACCTCCAGGGACGGGGCCTCAACCACCACCCTGGACAACCCATTTCAGGGCTTCACCACTTTCATGGTGAAGAACTTCCTCCTCACGTCCAGCCTGAATCTCCCCACCTCCAGCTTCATTCCATTCCCCCTAGTTCTATCACTACCTGATATCCTGAGAAGTCCCTTCCCATCCCTCCTGTAGGCTCCCTAAATCATCTTGGAGAGGGGGGGAGGGGTAGGGGTGGTACTATAATCCATTTCCTGCTCTTCCTCTCTCTTTCCCTCACTTCTTCTCTCTCTCTCCCTCACTTCCTCTCTCTCTCTCCCTCACTTACTCTCTCTCTCTCCCTCACTTCCTCTCTCTCTCTCTCACTTCCTCTCTCTCTCTCTCACTTCCTCTCTCTCTTTCTCCTTCAATAGATAGCCTTGTTTTTTATATTTGGCCTCATTTGTGCTTTTAATGTCTCAAAATGGGAATGTTAAAAAAAAAAATCAAGTCTCTCTCTCTCTCCCTCTGGACCAAAACTCTGGCTTACTGTCTTTCTGATGCAGTGCAGAAGATGAAGCTCTCATCTCCCTCTTCAAATCAGTTGTGTTGCCATGAACCAAATGTAAATGTGCATATAACCCTTGAAAGAAGACAAGTCTGAGATTCATGAAGAAATAACTAACTACACTACTTGAGCAATAGAAGGTCCTCATAATCAAGAAAATGTCGTCCAAGTGAGACACGGCAATTTATACAGAGACATCATGAGGAAGAATCTTGAGTAAAGAAGAAACTAATTGGTGAAAAAAAAGCACAGAAAGAGAAAAATACTTTACGTCACACAGCAGGAGAATATCAACACCAGAAATAAATCATAGGTTTTCTGGTTTACTTCAGAGTGCATCCAGCAAATTAATATTTCTTAGAAAGGCTTCTCCACTGAGAATTGGAGAAGAGACACTCATGTGAACAGACTGTCAAGTTCTGGACAGTGTCTTAATCTATAGAAAAGGTTAGGATTTAATATATTGAAATTATGCTGGAGGTACAGCAGTTAATAATGATATTCTGACTACTGATTGAGACATTCCTAGGTACCTTTTTTGATTTTCCAACTTCTGTGTTTGTAATTACACATCTACATGAATATAGGACTGTGGTAGGTTGAGAGAGGGCCTAGCTCTCCCTCCCCCACAGAGAAAGAAACCACAGCTAACTCAGTCGGAGAAGCAAGCTATATTTACAAGCATATATGTAATGCAGGTTATATATAACACAGTATATATACAGTATTTACAAAATAGATACAGAAAATATAAAGCAAAGAAAAATAACACAACAAAATTCCCTCCTCGGGGAGGGTTTCCCTCCCTGTAACCCCCTCTCTCCCCCCCTACCTCCTTTTTTTCCCAAAAAGGGGTTAGAGAGAGAGAGAAAGGCAGTTATTAAGGAAAAAAGATGTTATTAGGCTTCAAAAGCACATACATGAATTAGTTTTGCTTATCTCAAGGTCATTCCGAGTAGTTTGCTGAGCAGCAGGCAGGCAGGGAAGCAGAACAGGCTGGAATGGCAGAGCAGGCTGAAACTCCAAAAAATTCCAACTGCCCTAAAACTTAAAGTTACATTCTGCCCATCTACCAATGAAATTCATTTAGAATATCAGAGTGCTTTCATTCTGGTACCAAAACATTCAGCCAGAGTGTTCCCAACACTGTCTGTCTCTTAAAGGCACAGCCTCAAACAGTCACAAGGACACAGTAAATTATTCAAATCCACCCACAAAACACCGGAAAATTGCTCTATATTTTGTGTTCATCAGCTGTTCCTATTAATTCTTAAAAAAAACCTTTTATTCTTCTTGTTAGTCATGGTGCCCCTTGGGTAAGTCAAGGCTGGTTATCTTTAATTAAATTAATCAATGCCAGGGACAAAATCTGTAGGGAATACCAGTAAAACCTCTAGGTTAATTAATCAGACACAGACAAGTAGTTTAGGCTGCAAACTTAGCTGTTGTGCTTTCTTAAAAGACAAACATATGGGGGGATATATTCTCAGTTGCCGTTTTTAAAGGACAGTGGAAAAAATAATAATTCAGCCCTGTAGCTCATACAAAGTCATAGATAGTTTATTTTATTAAAGTCAAGGTACTTTTAATTTTAGCCCTATCCTTTCTCTGCATTGTTCCCCAGTTCCAATTCAGTTTCCTATTATTCTTTTTCTGTGTTGTAAGTAGAAATTTACTACTCGTGAAAACAAGTGGCTAATTACCTTGGAATCAAAAGAGACAAAGTGGACAAAATTGTGTCTTCTTTTGACTCCCTGAAACAATAGGACTTGCACACTTGTGTTGCAGATATCTACCATTTATATCAGCAGACAAAACCAATTAACCATAAGGGATACCTGTTGCAGTTTGAGCTGGGTGCCCCCCTGGTGTGTTCACTTCCTGTGTCCAGAAGTCCAGCCCAGAGGGATGGACACAGGAAATTGTGTATTTCCTACCATAATTCTTTGCACCACTATAAGATCCAGTGCGGGGTCTAGCACTTTCTCTTTTCTTCCTCCTCTGCCAGCCGGTAACTGGGGGAGATGTCTGCTGGCTTTGGGCCTGGCTAGGCCCAAGGCCACAGGGGGATGGGTAGTCTCAGGCCTGGCCAGCTGAGACTAGCTCAGCAGAGGGAGGGGGAAGAAGGAGTCCTGAGGGTCTCGGGTGTACCCTCAGGTGGGAATGGGATGCCTCTGGGTTTGCTTTAGGATCTCTCTTTGTCACTGCGCTTTGGGTTCTCTGTAACATTCACTGCTTTCTATTTAAACTTTCATCACTTTTGCAATCCGTTTGTCTGAGTGTTTTATTCCTGCCCGTGGTGGTGGAGAGAGGGGGCTGCCTCAACCCAGCACAATACCTTTATAACAGAGACACTGGTGGTCTCTCTTGACCATACAAAGACAACATATCCAGTGAAACTGTCATAGCTGTATAGAAAAAAATATCAGATGGGATGCTAGACAGACTTTTAATGGACCAATGACAACTATTGACAGGATTTGTCAGTAGTTCCTTTTTTTGATGGATCATTGCATAATCTTTTGCTGGGCCTTGGTGTTTGAGAAGAATGAAATAGATCTGTGAATCTGACAACACAGTTTAGCACCAAGATACATAAAGACAGTACCCCAGTTTGCTGACAATACAAAACTGTGGGGCGTAACTGATACATCTGAAGGATGTGTGGCAATTCAGTGAGAACTGGACAGACTGGAGAGCTGGGCAAAGAGGAACCTCATGAGGTTCAACAAGGATAAGTGCAGCATCCTGCACCTGGGAAGTTATAATAAACTGCACCAGTACAGGTTGAGAGGTGATCTGCTAGAGAGCAGCCTTGTGGAGAAGGACCTGAGAGTCCTGGAATAAGTTATCCATGAGACAGCAATGTGCCTTTGTGGCCAAGAAGGCCAATGTCATCCTGGGGTGCATTAAGAGCATCCCCAGCAGATCGAGGGAGGTTGTCCTCCCCCTCTACTCTGCCCTAGTGAAGCCCCACCTGAAATACTGCATCCAGTTCTGGGCTCCCCAGTTCCACAGGGACAGGGATCTACTTGAGAGAGTCCAGAAGAGGGCAACAAGGATGATTCAGGGGCTGGAGCACATGCCCTATGAGGAAAGGCTGAGAGACTTGGGACTTTGTAGTCTGGAAAAAAAAGGAGATTGAGAGGGGATGTAATAAATGTTTATAAATATATGAGAGCTGAGTGCCAAGGAGGAAGGGAAAACTTCTTCTCACTTGCACCCTATGGTAGGACAAAGGACAATGGACATAAACTACATCACAGGAAGTTCCACCTGAACATTAGGAAAAACCTCTTTACTGTAAGGGTCAAAGAGCACTGGAACAGTCTTCCAAGAGAGACTGTGGAGTCTCCTTCTCTGGAGACTTTCAAAACCCATCTGGTTGTATTTCTGTGCAACCTGCATTAGATTGTATGGTCCTGCTCTGGCAGTGGGGGTTAGTCTCAGTGATCTCCAGAGGTTCTTTTGAACCCCTAGTGTTCTGTGATCCTGTGATATTTTCCAAGGTTCCTATTTTCTTTACAGTTCATCTCTGCTATAATCTTTTCAGTCCTCTCTCCACATTCTGATACTTTATACTTTGCATATGCCTCTTTCATGCCCTTGATTGCTTTTTGCTCACTCATATTCTTTCAGATTAGCCTTCTTTTACTTCCAGCATATTTATTGACAGTTGGCATGAAGAACCCTTGGATACAAATTAATTTATATTTGAGTCCTTTCAATTTCCATACCAATTCATATGTTTCAGTTAAGGCTCCCTGATGTCAAAAAGCTTAAAGGATAGTTAATACTCTCCATTGTCATTTTCCTGTAGAGTACTGGTTCAAATGGGACTACAGCAAGCTGGTAATAGTTCTGAATCCTTATTCTTCACTAATTTTATATACTGTTGAGTTACACAGACTCCAGTGCCTTAATAAATTTATTAAAACTGGGCAAAGAAAGTAGATTTTTATACTTCCACTGAGTTTGTTAAAATACAATTTTAAAGACAAGCTTGTTTAGATCATGTTATGTATTTCCTCCTAGTAGTTCCCAGAAGCCTATCTGTTCTTATTTTTATTTCATTACCTCAAAGTGTCGGCTAAGGTCAGGGTCCTCTTATGCAAGATGGTGTATGTGTGTAAGGTAAGAGGGAAGATAAGACCCAAAAGAGTTTAGTGTCTGCATAATGCCTGAGAACAGAATGTCTCCCAACAACATTGCCCATACATCTGATGGATTCAGACAAATGTGACAAGTAAATATTGGATGCAAAGCATGAAAAAGAGCTATCTATCTCTTTCTGTCAGGTGGGAAAAGAACAGAACTCTCTTTGCAGCTCCAGTCGGTGTATCTAGGCAAATACACTGATCTTTCACGAATAAACAGGCTATCTGAAATGTTCAAAATCCCTTACACCAATTTACTTCCTGCTATTTCACCCCTTTCTGTCCCCACAGATGCAAAGCCTTGGTGAGTTGTTCACTTTTCCTTGCTATTTATAAAACCAGGGTCAACCAATTAGGCAACAAGTAGGGGAAGGGGAAAAAAAAAAAAAAAAAGAGGTGGCAGAGGTGACCAATTATATGGCATAAACAGTGAATTAGGATTTGTGGACATTAGCAGCTTGCAAGGCTCAAAATTGTTCAAAGTGCTCAATGAGCAAGTGCAAGGACACTAATCCATAATGTTCACATTCAATCCCTTACAGATTCCTCAATGAGGAAGACAGAGATTCACACAGCTTTAGGTATCACAGAGATTTTGGAGACCTCAGCTGTGGAATTCTGTACATAGTTCAGCAAATGCATCCAAGGAGACTGAGCAGTTAATGTTTTTCTCCAATTTTGCTCATGGCAGTCTGTCTGTTTGACAGAGAAAGACATAGTAAAAGGGACCCTGAAAATCTGAAATAGCATGAAACAAACCAGATTGCTGATCTACAATATGGCCAGGAAAAACACTGGTTTGGTGCCATCAGAAATGCTTAAATGTACCTATAACTCTTCAAAAGAAAAATATTATTTTCTTGTGACTTGCTGGTTTGTGTTTTTTTGTTGTTGTTGTTGATGCCTGTGGGGTTTTTTTTCTTTGTTTGGGCTTTTTGCTTGGTTTTGTGTGTTTGTTTTTATTGTCCTGCTTTACTGCAATTTCCATTAAAAAAAGAAATACTGAGGTAATACTTTCAGTTGAGTTTGGTCTTTTCCTGTAATTTTTTACCTGTAGTTTTTATCTTGGAACTGTACAGTTTCTCATAAAAAGGCAGGTTGGCTGAACCATATCAGAAAGACAGGCTCTATGAGGCTGGTTTGGATTTGCAGTGTATTATGCAAAATATATTACTAGCAGGCATTATGGAGGGGATAGTCCAGTAAGAAAGCATGCTTTCAATGGAAGACTGAGGGCATTTGGCACTGCAATTCTGATTCCCATAAGGCTACACAGTACTGTAAGCAGATGCACTTTGCTATTGAGCTGATTCCAACTGAAATATTCACATATAATTTAACATACCAAAGTTAAATAGTTTGATGTGGAAATCTGGAAGCATTGTGTTTTGACTGAAAACATCAAAGCAAAACATTCCAACATCTCTAAGTAGTTTGTAGGGTATTTTTAATCCAATAATTTTCTTGTAAAGAAAAAGGATTATTTTTTTCCCCCCTTCTGAGTTAAAGGTAACATAGAAATATAGGAGTAGAGGGGATCTAATGACATCATCTTATCTGTTGTCTTGCCTAAAGGAGATCAGGTATTCTAATGTCATTGCGGACCAAAGTGTACCCAGTATGTTCTTCAGATCTTCCACAGTCAGATTTCTCAGCCATTCACCACAATACTGGTATTTCACCATCCTCATAATTGCCTTTTTGTACTGGTTAAACTAAATCCTCCTGCTACAGTTTCACTTCTACTACTTATGCTGCTGCTTTCTTTCTGCAGTTGTTTATTCATTGAGTGATGATTAACAGCATGAGTTTCAAACAGCATCTTCCTGTTAGCTACATGTTTAAACTGCACTATAACTATAGGGACTCCATTCAGTTTGCTTAAATACAAGTCCTGTTACCATTCAGGGTCCTATAATGTATCTGCAGCATCTACACTGGACAGGCAGATATATCACAGCTCCTTTGAAGGACTTACTCTCTGAAGACAGAAGCAAAGCCATGATCCCTAGGGTTTTACAAATGTGGCTCTGAAGACTAGTAAAAGACAAGCACTATAGTCTAAAAAATCCTCTAAAATGAAGATGAGTTTGTTGGGAGTGTATGCATTTAGCTTGCATGGAAATATCCATGTGATACTTCAATGTAGGTATTTTCATGTGTAAATTGGATCTGATCTTTAATACTCAGTCCATTTACCACTATTCTGTTTTCCTTTCTTTAGGCTAAGAATCACCGATTCCTTCAATAATTGTGGTAATATTCTTCTAGATTTTGCTTGCTGCTGTATAGAATAGAATAGAATAGAATAGAATAGAATAGAATAGAATAGAATAGAATAGAATAGAATAGAATAGAATAGAACAGAACAGGTTGGAAGAGACCTTCAAGATCATCGCGTCCAACCTGTCATCCAACACCACCTAATCAACTAAACCATGCAACCAAGCACCCCATCAAGTCTCCTCCTGAACACCTCCAGTGATGGTGACTAAACGACCTCCTCAGGCAGCCCATTCCAATGGGCAATCACTCTCTCTGTGTAGAACTTCTTCCTAACCTCCAGCCTAAACCTCCCCTGGAGCAGCTTGAGACTGTGTCCTCTTGTTCTGGTGCTGGTTGCCTGGGAGAAGAGACCAACCTCTGCCTGTCTACAACCTCCCTTCAGGTAGTTGTAGAGAGCAATAAAGTCAACCCCTGACTCTCTTCTCCAGGGTAAGCAACCCCAGTGCCCTCAGCCTCCCCTCATAGGGCTTGTGTTCCAAATCACTCACCAACTTTGTTGCCCTTCTCTGGACACGTTCCAGCAAGTCAACATTCTTCATATACTGAAGGGCCCAGAACTGGACACAGTACTCAAGGTGTGGCCTAACCCATGCAGTGTACAGGGGCAGAATGACCTCCCTGCTCCTGCTGGCCACACTGTTCCTGATAGAGGCCAGGATGTCATTGGCCCTCTTGGCTGCCTGGACACACTGCACGCTCATGTTCAGCCTACCATGGACCAGTACTCTCTCTACCTGGCTGCTCTCCAGCCACTCTGACCCCAGCCTGTAGCACTGCATGGGGTTGCTGTGGCCAATGTACAGAACACATCTTTGCACTGTAAATTCTGTTGTTGTTAGTCTTTGATATTTTGTTGATGTGAGGTTGCAGCTTTAGCAGCTTGCAAAAGAGCAATCAACTCAATATATATATATCACCAACATCCTGATTCAGAAATGTTGGTGACTTGAATTCAACTTCATGTTGTGACATTGTGCAATTGCCATCTATTCTTCCTGATATGTAAATGATTGCCAGCTGTTTTCCATTTTTTACGTTGCTCCTTTCTATAGTCAAACGTAATTCTTCAAAACCAAACAAATAAACAAAAACCCAAACCAAGCCAACATACAAACAAAAATCCCAAAACAAACAAACAAACAAAATCATAAACAAGGGATGAAGTCTGTGTTACTGATCACTGCCTAAATTTTTTTGTCTATCATTGCATTAGTAAGGGCCAGAAATCTGACAACACATGAGCAGATCCTCTTCTCTCCCAGATTTTCTGATTTTAACTCTCAAAATAAGGACACTGACAAGTATTTTTGACACATTTCTACTGATGTTGCATAAATCCAGAAGCATTTATATGCTAATCAAATCAAAATAGGTGTGATTGGTGAGTGGAGAGTGTCAAGATGGTTGTCCTTTTGCCATCAACCCATGATAACAGCACTGACGCTGCATTAAAGTGCTGAATACTGCATAAGCCAAGAAAGGTTATAGGACCTGACAGACTTAGATAATAGTAAACCCTGAGAAATCATACCCTACCTATTACATATTTATTATGCATTAAAAATTGTAAATATAAAAAAAAAAAAAAAAAAAAAGAAGATACGGTGTCGGTAAATTCTTAATGCCTAATGAAATTATTCATGATATAGCAAAAGCAGTCTAACTCAACAAATAAGATGAAGGTTAATGCATGCAGATGAATATAAAAGAGAACTTAGCCCTGATGACTAATATACTGTGTCCTTCCCATGGTTGATACCAGAGTGAAATTAATGCATCCTCATTTTCACAGTTAAGAGCTACCACTAGAGCTGAGGTGTAGAAGACCAGATAGGATAGAGGCACCAAAATCCAGGCACTTTCTTTCCTTACATTTCTGAGAAGCTTTCACAGCTACATAGTTTTGGATCTTAGTTATATACATTTATTAGAAAAATAAACAAAATATAGTATAAAAAATAAACAAAATATGGTAGTTTGGCCCTGGTTGGGGGCCAAATGCCCACCAACCCTTCTTAGATGGACGGGGAGAGGGCAAAATACCACAAAAGCCAGTTATAAGACAGAAGCAATTTAATAATAATAATAAGCACAAGCAAAAGGCCATGCATGGAAAGCAAAAGTGAAGAGAGATGTTATTCTCTACTTCCCATCATCAGACAGCAGTTGGTCCCGGGAAGCAGGGCTCTACACATAATGGTATCTCTGAAGGACAGACACCATGGACAAATACATAGAATACATATAGAATACATAGAATAAACCAGGTTGGAAGAGACCTTCAAGATCATCACGTCCAACCCATCAACCAATCCAACACCGCCCAAACAACTAACCCACGGCACCAAGCACCCCGTCAAGTCTTCTCCTAAAAACCTCCAGTGATGGCGACTCCACCACCTCCCCAGGCAGCCCATTCCAATGGGCAATCACTCTTTCTGTATAGAAATTTTTTCTAACATCCAGCCTGAACCTCCCCTGGTGCAGCCTGAGACTGTGTCCTCTTGTTCTGGTACTGCTTGCCGGGGAGAAGAGACCAACATCCGTTTGTCTACAACCTTCCTTCAGGTAGTTGTAGAGAGTAATAAGGTCACCCCTGAGTCTCCTCCTCTCCAGGCTAAGCAACCCCAGCTCCCTCAGCCTCTCCTCGTAGGGCTTATGTTCCAAACCCCTCACCAACTTTGTTGCTCTTCTCTGGACTCGTTCCAGCAAGTCAACATCCTTCCTAAACTGAGGGGCCCAGAACTGGACACAGTACTCCAGGTGCGGCCTAACCAGTGCAGTGTACAGGGGCAGAATATCCCCACACATCCTTCTTTCACTTTGTTCTTATATCTGAGCTGACGTTGTATGGCATGGAATACCCCTTTGGTCATCTGGCTCAGCTGTGTCCCATCCCAACATCTTGCCCACCCTTCAGTGTAATCTTGGGATGGGGAAATGTTGGAAAAGAGTGTTTGGGTGTTCAGCAGTAGCCAAAACGCTGCTGTGTTATCAACACTCATCTACAGCACTGCAAAACAGAGAATTAGAAAGATGCTTTGGGTAGAATTAACTCCAGCTCAAGCAAATCCAATCCAATAAAATAAATAAATAAACAAATAAATAAATAGGTAAATAAATAAATTAATTTGTATTCATCTTGTCCAATCTACATATTTAATTAATATTTTTCATTAGTTTTCTTTATCTACTTTCTAATCAAAAAGGTCAGTCACATGTTGAAAAAGTCTGTGATATGTGATGAAAGCTGAAAACAGCAGGAAATTCAAGAAAAGGTAAACCAAAGGACCAGTCATAGTAAGCCCATAGGAGATAGAATCATAGTATCATAGAATCATCTGGATTGGAAGGGATCTCCAAAAGTTATCTAGTCTCATGACCCCCTCTACAGTAAGCAGGGGCATCATCAATTAGATCAGGTTGCCCAGAGCCCTGTTGAGACTCAGTTTGAATATCTTCTGGGATGGGGGTCCAACAACCTCCCTGGGCAACCTTTTCCAATGTTCCATTACCCTCATGGTAAAGAGCTTGTTTCTAACATCCAATCTAAATCTGTTCTTCTCCATTTTGAAGCCATTGCCCCTCATCCTACCACTGTAGGCCCCCTTCACAGGTACTGGAATGCTGCTATTAAGTCTCCTGGAGCCTCCTCTTCTCCAGGCTGAACAACCCCACCTCCCTCAGTCTGTCTTTATAGCAGAGGTATTCCAACCCCGTGATCATTTTAATGGGCCTTCTCTGGAACTGCTCCATCAGGCCCATGTCCTTCCTATATTGCAGTCTCACCAGAGCAGAGCAAAGTGGCAGAATCACCTGACTCTGTCTGCTGGCAACACATCTTTTGATGCAGCCCAGGATGTGGTTTGCCTTCTGGGATACAAGTGCACACTGCCTGCTCATGTCCAACCTCTTGTCCATCATCACCACCAAGTCTTTTTCTACAGAGCTGCTTTCTATCACCTCATATTCTAGTCTGTATTGATTGTGAGGATTGATCTGGCCCTGGATCAGAATCCTGCACTTGCTCTTGTTCATGAGGTTCACCTGGACCCATATCTCCAGCTTGTCCTTATGTGCATCCAGGTCCTTATGGATGATGTCACATCCCTCAGGTGTATCAGCAGCACCACTCAGCTTGGTGTCATCTGCAAACTTGCTGGTGCTGCACTTGATCCAGCTGTCTATATCATTGATAAAAGTATTGAACAGCACAGGTCCCAGTACAGACCGCTAAGGGACGCTACTTGTCAGTGTGCTCCATCTGGACTTCAAGCCATTGAGTACTACCATCTGGATGTGACCATCCAGCCAATTCCTTATTCACTGAACAGTCCACCCATCAAATACATGTCTCTCCAATTCAACAAGTAGGATGCTTTGGAGGACTGTGTCAAAGATCTTGCAGAAATCTATATAGATCACATTCATAGGTCATTCCTTATCCACTGATATAGTCACTTTGTCATAGAAAATCACTAGGATAGTCAGCCAGGACCTGCCCCTAGTAAAGCCATGCTGGCTGTTTTGAATGTCATGTCATCTAGGAGAATTGTTTCCATGATCTTCAAAGGCATGGAGATGAGGCTGACAGGTCAGTAGTTGCCAGGGCCCTCCTTTCTGCCCTGTTATAAAATGGGTGTAATGTTTCCTTTCTTCCAGTCCCCAGGGACTTTATCTGACGGCCAGGACTTTTCAACTATAGAATAGAATAGAATAGAATAGAATAGAATAGAATAGAATAGAATAGAATAGAATAGAGGAGGTTGGAAGAGACCTTCGAGATCATTGCATCCAACCTATCATCCAACCCACCTAATCAACTAAACCATGCAACCAAGCACCCTATCAACTCTCCTCCTAAACACCACCAATGATGGTGACTCCACCACCTCCCTGGGCAGCGCATTCCAATGGGCAATCACTCTCTCTCTGTGTAGAACTTCTTCCTAACCTCCAGCCTAAACCTCCCCTGGAGCAGCTTGAGACTGTGTCCTCTTGTTCTGGTGCTGGTTGCCTGGAAGAAGAGACCAACCTCCACTTGTCCACAACCTCCTTGCAGGTTGTAGAGAGAAATAAGGTCTCCCCTGAGTCTCCTCCTCTCCAGGCTAAGCAACCCCAGCTCCCTCAGCCTCTTCTCACAGGGCTTGTGTTCCAAACCCCTCAACAACTTTGTTGCCCTTCTCTGGACATGCTCCAGCAAGTCAACATCCTTCCTAAACTGAGGGGCCCAGAACTGGACACAGGACTCAAGGTGTGGCTTAACCCGTGCAGTGTACAGGGGCAGAATGACCTCCCTGCTCCTACTGGCCACACTGTTCCTGATACAGTCCAGGAAGCCATTGGCCCTCCTGGCTGCTTGGGCACACTGCAGGCTCATGTTCAGACTACCATCATCCAGTACCCCCAGGTCCCTCTCTGCCTGGCTGCTCTCCAGCCACTCTGACCCCAGCCTGTAGCTCTACATGGGGTTGTTGTGGCCAATGTGCAGCACCCGGCACTTGGATGTGTTAAATCTCATGCCGTTGGATTCTGCCCATCTGTTCAGCCTATTGAGGTCCCTCTGCAAAGCCTCTCTATCCTTCAGCAGATCAATTCCTGCCCCCAGCTTGGTGTCATCAGCAAATTTACTGATGATGGACTCAATGCCTTCATCCAGATCATCAATAAAGATGTTAAAGAACATGAGGCCCAGCACTGACTGCTGGGGCACACTACTAGTGCCTGGCCTCCAGCTGGATGTGACACCATTCACCACCACTCTCTGGGCTCGGCCCTCCAGCCAGTTCCCAACACAACACAGTGTGCTCCTGGCCAAGCCATGGGCTGATAGCTTGGCCAGGAGTTTGCTGTGGGGGACAGTGTCAAAGGCCTTGCTGAGGTCCAGGTAGACTACATCCACAGCCTTCTCCACACGCACCAGGTGGGTCACGTGATCATAGAAGGAGATCACAGTATCACAGTATAACTAAGGTTGGAAGAGACCCCAAGGATCATCAAGTCCAACCTGTTCCAACAGACCTCACGACTAGACCATGGCACCAAGTGCCATGTCCAGTCTCCCCATGAACACCTCCAGGGACAGTGACTCCACCACCTCCCTGGGCAGTCCATTCCAATGACGAATGACTCGCACAGTGAAGAACTTTCTACTCACCTCGAGTCTAAACCGCCCCTGGTGCAGCTTGAGACTGTGTCCCCTTGTTCTGGTGCTGGTTGCCTGGGAGAAGAGACCAACCCCCTCCTGTCTACAACCACCTTTCAGGTAGTTGTAGAGGGCAATGAGGTCACCTCTGATCCTTCTCTTCTCCAGGCTAAACAATCCCAGCTCCCTCAGCCTCTCCTCATAGGGCTTATGCTCAAGGCCTCTCACCAGCCTTGTTGCCCTTCTCTGGACATGCTCAAGTGTCTCAATGTCCTTCTTAAACTGAGGGGCCCAGAACTGGACACAGGACTCAAGGTACAGCCTAACCAATGCAGAGTATAGGGACACAATGACCTCCCTGCTCCTGCTGGCCACACTATTCCTAATACAGGCCAGGATGCCATTGGCCCTCTTGGCCACCTGGGCACACTGATGGCTCATGTTTAAGCGGGTGTCAGTCAACACCCCCAGGTCCCTCTCTGTTTGGCAGCTCTCCAGCCACTATGACCCCAACCTGTAGCTCTGCATGGGGTTGCCGTGGCCAAAGTGCAGCACCCGGCACTTGGACTTGTTAAATGCCATGCCATTAGACTCTGCCCATCTGTCCAGTTTGTTGAGGTCTGTTGAGGAATGGCTTGAATCGCAGGGGCATAGTTCTATGGAACAGCTGCTTGAACAAAGTGTGTAGGCCGTACTCCATCTTAATGTTTGCTGCTCACAGTGAGCAGGTACACTTATATTAGGGGATTACCACGGCCTTGAAGCCTGGAGGATGTGCTGGCAGCTGCAAGTGTGGATGGGGCATGGAGGGTCATCGTGACCTTGGAGTTGTGCTTGCAGCTGCGAGTATAGATAAAGGATAAGTAAAACAAGGAGCTAATTAGAGAGGAATTTGCATGTAGATTCTAACTGTAGGTAGGCTGGATATTATGATGTAACCCTGGACTAATAGCCAATGGAATAATTACACTTGTGCATATTTAGCTGAAATACTATATAAGCTGTGCTTTCTAACAATAAAGTGAAGCTTGCTTATCAATCATATTGATTGCTGCGAGTCTTTCCCTCACCCTCCTCGCCGATGGATTTCTCTTCCCGACATCTGGCGCCCGAACACAGGGACATGAAGGATTTATAAGAATAGAAGAGTATCCGACGGCTGCTTCAGCAAGTTCGCGATCTACGGCTGCTGAAGGAAGGAGGCACAGGTGGGGCCGGAGTGCGTCGATTGGGTATTCCCAGGTGTGTGCAGCAATCGACGGGCAAAAGTGCAAACCTGACGCTGGCATAAGGGGTTCGTACCGTGCCTGGGCAAGGATTCACCAGGAAGAATTCTGCTCGCCATCCAGGTAAGGGCTGCCGGCTCAGGTTTAAGGCTGCACTTAAGGAAATCCCCGGCCGGGGTATGGAGAGTGAAGTAGCCCTAAATTTATTTAAAAGTTTCCTTGAGAAATGAAAAGTAGAGGATGTGGATTTAAAGAAGCATCCTGAACGTTTAGTATAGTTGGGTAAAGAGCATAATCTTTTTAAATCATCAGGAGATGTTTTTAATATTGATGTGTGGAAAGATCTAGGTACTATCTTGTGGGACAAGGTTATTGATGATGATAAAGTTGCCCGTAAACTCATGAAACCGTGGAGGGCTATTAAAAATTGCATAGAGCAATATCAAACAGAAAAGCAGGTAGCGGCAGTCGCAACGGCTGCCCTAGATGGAGAACAGGGAAAGTTAGGATTGCATGAATTTGGCCATGACTGTATACCTAGCCCACCATCTGGGAGCACTATTTTGGTTTCTAATCCTGTCAAAATCAACAAGGAGCCCCTCTCAGACTCTATTAAAATAAGTACAACATCGACTGCTCCTCCCTTAGATATTGATCCACAGTGTCAGCCTGCTTATTCTCCCCACTCTCTTGTTACTTCTTCCCCTCAGCCTGTCTCTTCCCCTCAGTCCGTTTCTCCCCCTCAGCCTGTTTCCCCCCCCCCCCCCCGCAGCCTGCTTCTCTTTCTCAGCCCCTTAAAGGTGCCGGGAAAGAACTCTTTTCTAATGCAGTTCTAATGCAGATGAGGAGGAATTGATGAATGAGGCTGTACGGTATCACAGGGAGGAGGCATTTGTGGCATGTAATTCCTCTGTAAAGGATTTGAAACTTAACAATTTTTTACATGAACAGTCACAAGAGAATATGGAGAATAACATTAAACCAACGCAAACTGCCCCTTCTAAATCAAACCAGAACACTCCCTCTATAGTAAAGATTGATTGGCTATCTATCCGAAAGGAAGCCCTGCTTAACAAGGACTTTGAGCTTTGCGATTCTTTGGAAGGGCTTCAGGCATTTCCAGTTTCTTTTACTCAAGACGGGGGTGAGGTCGTAGCTACATACATCCCTGTAGACTGGAAAATTTTGTCTCAACTCAGAGCTACAGTAAATGAGTGTGGATTGCATGGTGAACCCACTAAACAAATGTTAAATTACATATGGAGTTCAGGAATACTGTTACCTGAAGATAGCAAATCTGTTATGCGTATGATAACAATGCAATCTAGCCTCATGCTGTGGCAGGCGTATTGGCATCAATTGTGTGATAGATTTGTTGTAAATAATCCAAATTATGGTGTTACTGTAGAACAGCTGATGGGCTCAGGAAACTTTTCAACAGTAGAAATGCAAGCTCAGCTGGGTCCGGAAGGGTTAAGAGTAGGAATGCAGCTCGCTAGAGAAGCCCTTAACAGGGTGAAAGTAACTCCTCCAGTACCTTCGTATGTGTCTGTTAAACAAGGGAAAGACGAGCCTTTTGCAAAATTTGTAGACAGGG
This sequence comes from Dryobates pubescens, assembly GCF_014839835.1. Lineage (NCBI taxonomy): Eukaryota > Metazoa > Chordata > Aves > Piciformes > Picidae > Dryobates > Dryobates pubescens. The sequence continues at coordinate 81,073,459 of NC_071657.1, read as the reverse complement.
TAACCGAGGCCATAAATCAGGCAAATGTTCAGGACTGGACGAAAGGGGCCCTGCTTCATCAGTGTGTGATAGAAAACAGTAACGGTCCAACTAAGAATATAATTTCTACTATGCCTGCTGATGCTTCTATAGAAGAAATGTTAGAGTGTATGATCCGTATTCCCGTAGGACCACAGGCTATGATAGTAGAGGCTTTAAAAGAGGTAGGGAAAGATATAGTGCAGGCTCAGACCCAAGCCTTTGCAGCCCTTACACCATTGCTACCGGGAAACCAGGAGAATCACCAACCGAAAACACCTAAATGCTTCAGATGTGGCAGAATGGGACATTATCACCACAATTGCCAAGTTAAAGCCGTGTGGTGCAAGAACTGTCACACAAGTAATCATACAAGTGAAGTATGCAGATACTCGGGAAACGTCAAGCGGAGCGCAAAGGGCTGCGGCGCGAGGACCCCAACTGCAGCCCCTGTGTGGCAATCACCCGGCAACTGCAACCAGCCTCCAACCTCAAGCCAGCCACCCCAGGGAGCCTCGGGCTGGACCTGGCAGCAGCAATAGAAACGGTGTTAATAGACTCAAAGCCAGTCAAAATCGCTACGGGAATAATGGGACCTGTAAAATACAAAGGACAGCCGTGTGGAGCTTTGTTATTGGGACGCTCTTCAGCTGGTTTAAAAGGACTATTTGTTTTACCTGGAGTTATTGATGCAGATTTTACTGGAGAGATTTGTGTAGTTGCTATGACATTTTTTCCACCACTGGTTATTCCTGAAGGCAGTCGCATTGCGCAATTAGTGCCATCATTACAGCTTACAGAGGCAGCCGTGGCAATTTCTCAAAACATCAGAGGCGATGCAGGTTTTGGATCAACAGGAGGAATGGCACTATTGTCTATGTCCATGGTCAACGACCAAAACCTACCATTATTTTGGACAATGGACATGAACGACATCAGTTAAATGCATTATTAGACACAGGAGCTGATATTACCATCATTGACCGCTCAGTCTGGCCTGACAACTGGCCACTTACTCCTATGTTGTCAAGGGTGGAAGGTGTGGGCGGCACAGCATCAGTCAGCAAAAGTCGAAACAGAATTCGAGTAATTATTGATGGCCGCGTCTGTGTATCTTTTTTGACCATAATGCAATTACCTCCTAAGGTGGAAGCATTGATTGGCCGAGACATTCTTACTCAAATTGGAGCACGACTTGTAACTGATGCTTGTTTTTAACAGCGGTCACTACTTGGGCTTTCCCGATCCAGTTAACCTGGCTGACTGATGAACCAATATGGATCGAGCAGTGGCCGCTAAAGAGAGAAAGACTGGAAGCGGCTCACCAATTAGTTTTTGAACAACTGCAACAAGGACACATTAAACCATCTGTTAGCCCATGGAATACTCCCATATTTGTTATTAAGAAAAAATCTGGAAAATATCGTTTGCTCCATGATCTTAGAAAAGTGAATAATCAAATGGAAGCCATGGGAGCTTTGCAACCTGGTATGCCAAATCCTGCAATGTTGCCAGCCGGATGGAACCTGCTTATCATAGACTTAAAGGACTGCTTTTTTATCATCCCTATTCATCCTACCAAGCGATTTGCCTTTACATTGCCAGCTCTAAATAGGGAAGCACCTGCTGCACGCTATGAGTGGGTCGTGCTTCCCCAGGTGATGAAGAACAGTCCCACCCTGTGTCAGTTGTTTGTTGATGCAGCCCTGCAACCAGTACGACAAGCCTGGCCAGACACATTAATCTATCACTATATGGACGACATCCTCATTGCACAAGAACAACCATTTACGCAACAACAAGAATTGTTTTTAACAGAGCAACTGGTAAAAAATTCCCTTGTAACAGCAACAGAAAAAATACAGCGCTCTGCACCTTGGAAATATTTAGGATGGACAATATCGGATTCTGTTATACAGCCACAGAAAATTGCTATTCAGAAAGAACTCCGTATCCTGCATGATGTTCAAAAGTTTATGGGTGATATTCAGTGGCTTTGTCCTGTGATTGGCACTAGGAATTCACAACTAGAAATTTTAAGACCCCTTTTGAAAGGCACTGACCCTGCTACACCAGTTATACTGACACAACAACAACAGAAAGCAATCAGTGACATTGCAGAGTCTATTTTAAAACAATCAGTATCACAGCAAATTTTTGATTTACCTATAGATTTGACAATTTTGGGTGATGGTCTGTTTCTGTTTGGTGCACTTACACAATCTGAAAACAAAAAAGGGGACAAAGTATGGGTTTTGGAATGGATATTTGGGCCTTTGCAACCTCAAAATTCAATTCAGACAAAAATGGAATCATTATCCCTGTTAATTCAGAAGGGTCGCAAACGAGTGTTACAAGTGACAGGACAGGAGCCGAATACAATCTTTGTACCTATTAAACAGGAAGATTTGAATTGGTTTTTACAACATTCTGTAGAGTTACAAAAAAGCCTTCTAGGATTAAGTGTACAAGTTACTTTGCCATCAGTACCCTCTTTGTTAAAATGGGTTGCTAATCAGGAATGGATATCTGTACCAAAGCGAAGTGAGGATCTGTTGATAGATCCCCTTACTGTTTTTACAGATGCAGGGAAAAAATCTAGGAGAGCAGCAGTCACCTGGCAAGAAGATGGGCAGTGGCAGCATGTTCTCCTGGAAGCTGTTCCAGGAGACTCGCTACAAACACTGGAACTTGCTGCCATAGTTTATGCCTTTAAACGATGGTTACAGATTCCCCTTAATGTGGTTTCTGATTCCTTGTATGCAGTAGGGGTAGCACAGAGAATAGAGGAAGCCTTGTTAAAAGACACCAACAACCGCAGACTAGGTGAATTATTTTTACAATTACAGTTGGCTATTCAGCAGCGAGAAGCTCCCTATGCAGTATTACATGTTAGAAGTCATCAAGGTGCTGTGGGTCTGGGAGAAGGTAATGCTAGAGCTGATAAATTGATATCTTTGACAGTACCAATGGATGCCTTTACTAAAGCTCACAATGCACATGCTACCTTTCATCAGAATGCTAGAGGTTTGCATCGCTCCTTTGGTATCACAATGGATGAAGCGCGGGGACTTGTGAGAGCCTGCCCACAATGCAGTCACCATGCAGGTCTGGGTCTCGGCCTTGGGGTAAATCCCTGGGGTCTCAGCCCAAATGAAGTATGGCGAATGTATGTCACTCATGTAGCACGGTTTGGGAGGCTCAAGTACGTCCATGTCACCATTGATACCTTTAGTCATTTCATATGGGCCTCAGCACAACCTGGTGAAAAGGCAATTCATGTGATAAGGCATCTGACACTATGTTTTGCTGTAATGGGAGTCCCTAAACAGATTAAGACAGACAATGGTCCGGCATATGCTGGACACAGAGTTAATAGGTTTCTGCAGCAATGGAGTGTACGGTACCTCACTGGCATTCCACATTCGCCTACAGGGCAAGCTATTGTAGAAAGAGCAAATCAGACATTAAAAAGTTATCTGGAGAAGTTTGACAATGTACAAGATCCACAAGAAAAGCTAGGGAGAGTTCTTTTTGTTCTTAACCATTTGTGTATTTTCGGAGAACAGAAGAACCCTCCTGCCCATGTTCATGGCTCTTTAGTTCAGCAACAACCCTGTCCACAAATGTCAGTTATGTATAGGCATCCTACAACTGTACTTTGGATGGGCCCTGCTCCTGTTCAGTATTTAGGTCGAGGTCATATGTGTGTGTCTACTCCAACAGGCCCTTTGTGGATTCCCAGCAAATGGACTCGACCGGCACCTCCCACTACTCAAGTTACACAGGATAATGAGAATTCTCTTGCTTTTGATGATGCCCCTCATGACTCTGACAATCACATCGATAAACCCAAGGACTAATATGTGGGTCTCGTGGGCTCACCAGACGGGTAATCTGGATTTCTGTTTAAGCCTGCAGTCTGCTACAGAACCCTTTAAGACATGTTTGGTGGGTATTCCTGATTTTGGCTACCAAATGTTTTGGAACTATAGTGTGTATGGTGAATGTTCAAAAGATACTACCACCTCGGATTGTGCTGCAGGACTTATTAGGGGACTGAATGTTACCTTACAATGGGACCCACAAGAACTGCAACTGTTGGGCTCAGCGTGAATTGGCAATGCATCTCATAACTGGACTCGTACGTGTTTTGTCTTTGGAGATGGGTATCAAGAGCAACGAGGTTCTTATCATTTGCCTAACAACTTGGGCCTTACTTCTGGTTGGACTATAGTTAATCCTTTCCTTGAAGAGGACTATCAGGTTTTTGGTACTTATTGTGAATGGAATGATAGGGACATGAACAATGGGTCACTGTTTGGTGCTTATGGAGCGCCAGGGTCTGGTCAGACTCCTCAAAAACAGAAAAGGGGAGATCTGTCTCTTTTATGGAACAATGCAACAGCCAAGGCTCTGCCTCCTGGAATCTTTTTGATTTGTGGTGACAGAGCATGGCAGGGAATACCAAAAAATGCCTATGGAGGTCAGTGTTATCTGGGCAAGCTTACCCTATTTGCCCCTCAATATCGAGATTGGTTAAACATCACTGCAATACTGCAACATCGACAAAAACGGTCTCTGCAGTATCTAGATGATAGTTGTAATGATAACGTAGCTTTGTGGTCAGTTACAGCAAACACTTTTGCTTCTTTGCTTCTTCCTAGTCTTGCTGCTAAGCAAGCTTTAAGGCAAATTGAAAAACTGGCTTGCTGGTCAGTTAAACAAGCTAATGTAACCACTGAAATTTTAGATAAATTGCTTGTAGATCAAAATAGTTTACGACACGCATATTTACAGAATAGAGCTGCTGTTGATTTTTTGCTTTTAGCTCACGGTCATGGCTGTGAAGATTTAGAAGGCATGTGTTGTTTTAATTTGTCTGATCATAGTCAGTCAATTCATAAAAAGATTGCTTGGTTAGAAAATCATACTAATTTGGTTGTTAAAGATGTTAATCCTTTTGATCAATGGCTTCAATCTTGGTTTGGTAATTTGTCTCCTTGGTTGTTGGGCCTACTTAAAGAAGGTTTACGCTGGATTGGTATTGTCTTGTTGGTTTTGATTCTTTTGCGCATTGCATATGGATGTGTTATGAGAAGTGTAAATGAGGTAACATCTCGAGCTTTTCTTGTTCAGAAGAAAAAGGGGGGAATTGTTGAGGAATGGCTTGAATTGCAGGGGCATAGTTCTATGGAACAGCTGCTTGAACAAAGTGTGTAGGCCGTACTCCATCTTAATGTTTGCTGCTCACAGTGAGCAGGTACGCTGATATTAGGGGATTACCACGGCCTTGAAGCCTGGAGGATGTGCTGGCAGCTGCAAGTGTGGATGGGACATGGAGGGTCATCATGACCTTGGAGCTGTGCTTGCAGCTGCGAGTATAGATAAAGGATAAGTAAAACAAGGAGCTAATTAGAGAGGAATTTGCACGTAGATTCTAACTGTAGGTAGGCTGGATATTATGATGTAACCCTGGACTAATAGCCAATGGAATAATTACTCTTGTGCATATTTAGCTGAAATACTATATAAGCTGTGCTTTCTAACAATAAAGTGAAGCTTGCTTATCAATCATATTGATTGCTGCGAGTCTTTCCCTCACCCTCCTCGCCGATGGATTTCTCTTCCCGACAGAGGTCCCTCTGCAGAGCCTTTCTACCCTCTAACTGACCAACATCTGTTCCTAACTTGGTGTCATCTGTAAACTTGCTGATGACTGACTCAATCCCCTCATCCATATCATCAATGAAGATGTTAAAGAGGATGGGGCCCATCACTGATCCCTAGGGGACACCACTGGTGACTGGCCACCAGCTGGATGTGACACCATTCACCACCACTCTCTGGGCTTGGCCCTCCAGCCAGTTCCTAACCCAGCACAGAATGTTGCTGTCCAATCCACGAGCTGACAGATCATGTTGGTCAGGCAGGACCTGCCCTGCTTGCTGGGACTGATCCCTTGGCCATCCCGTAAATGCTGTGTGATTGCACTCAAGATGACCTGTTCCATAATCTTGCCTGGAACTGAGGTCAGGCTGACAGGCCTATAATTGCCTGGCCTATCCAACTGGCCCTTCTTGTGGATGGGCACCATGTTGGCCAGCTTCCAATCTTCTGGGACCTTTCCAGTGAGCCAGGACTGCTGAAAAATGATGGAGAGAGGCTTAACCAGATCATCTGCCAGCTCTCTCAGCACCCTAGGATGGATTCCGTCTGGTCCCATGAACTTGTGGGGATCCAAGTAGCTGAGGAGATCTATATGAAAGGTGGTTGTGGCCAGGAAGGGGTTGGTCTCTTCTCCCAGGCAACCAGCACCAGAACAAGGGGACACAGTCTGAAGCTGCACCAGGGGAAGTTTAAGCGCGAGGTGAGGAGGAAGTTCTTCACTGAGAGAGTCATTTGTCATTGGAATGGGCTGCCCAGGGAGCTGGTGGAGTCACCATCCCTGGAAGTGTTCCAGAGGAGATTGGAAGTGGCACTTGGTACCATGGTCTAGTCATGAGGTCTGTGGTGACAGGTTGGACTCGATGGTCTTTGAGGTCTCTTCCAACCTTCGTGATACTGTGATACTGTAATTACCTCCTCCTGGAACAGAGGGAAACTATGCTGCTCCCTGGTTCCCTCTGCCAGCTCTGCAGGCCAGCTGTCTGGAAGACATTCTGTCCTGCTAGTAAAAATTTGAGGCAAAGAAGTTGTTAAGTACCTCTGCCTTTTCCTCATCTTTAGTTACTGCATTCCCCTCCACGTCCACCAAGGAGTGGAGGTTGTCCTTGCCCCTCCTCTTGCTATTAGTACATTTATAGAAGGATTTTTTGTGGTCCTTCACAGCAGAGGCCAGTCTATGCTCTAAATGAGCTTTTGCCTCCCTAATTTTCTTCCTACATGTAAGAGTCTAAACTCCTGGTGTGACTCAACAAAGATAAAATCACTTGCTGCTTGCCCAGACAGTACCAATCCTGGATGCAAATCACCTTGCGATTGCTTCGTGATAACACTGGACTGCAGCTGGCCTATAACAATGACCCAAGGATCCAGCCATCACGCCTTCAAGACAGCTATCAGATACCCCCAGGAAGGGAGGGTGATGAGTCAATGGACTCTCCACCTGTTTCCTGATGTGTGATAAGTGGGTAGGCAGGGAGATGGAGAGGAAGGAGGCGGAGGCCCCCCCCCACTCCATCCAGACCACTGTCCAAACTCACATGAATACACTGAAAGACTTCCTGGGGAATGATACCTGGATACTTATGATTTCCTGGCTCCTGAATTCCTGAGGGACAATGCTCGGACACATACCTAAGGACTAAAAACTGTATAAAAGACTTGACCACTACTGGCTCAGGGGAAAGAAAACCACAGAGGAAGAAAACCGCAATGGAGGGAAGAAAAACGCAGAGAGAAAAACGCTGAAGGAGGACCATGCCGCTGAGAAGGAAGGAAGCAGACTGAACCCTCTCTCCATGTCCTCTACTCATGGAGCTGACCCATGCTGCCCAGAGGGACCTCATCTGTTCTCCGGCCAAAGCCTCAGCACCCTTTCTCTACAGACCCAGGCTGCCCAGAGGGATCACATCGCATCTCCAGCCAAAGCCTCAGCACAAACCCAGCACCTCATGCAGCACCTCTCCTCCACAGACTCAAACTGTCTTGGGGTGGGTGAGGGGTGTGGTAATATGATTCCTTTCCTCTTCTCTCTCTCTCTTCTCTCTTTCCCTCTCTATCTTCTCCCTCTCCCCTTCTTATTTCCATTTTCTCTATGTAATAAATAGTCTAGCTGTTGATATTTTGGCCTCGTTTGTGCCGATTAATTTCACAGCACGGGAATATTCAAAAGAACTAGTCTCCTTCCCTCTCCGGACCGAGACATTTAATTGGCGTAGTCGGCAGGATTCCCGTGCAGTGAAAGTATCACAGCAAAACTCCTGTATTTCTGAGAACCCCGAGATGTGTGTGTGTGTCTGAGACGTACTCTGAGTACGAAGTGAGTGCGGAGTCCAGATTCGCGTTTTCACTCTCCCGCGAGGGAAGTGGCCGGAGAAGGACGAAGCGAAATTTTCAGAGAGACTGTGTGGGAGTTCTCAAAAGCTTTCTATGTGTGTGCTTTCTCAAGGAAGATTATCTGGGGTACAAATTTTGAATTTATAGTGTGACCTCCTTGAGAATCCTCTGTACCCTGCTTTAAATGTGTGTGCTTTCCCGGGGAAGATTAACTGGGGTACAAACGTTGATTTTATAGTGTGGCCTCCTCGAGGATTCTCAGTACCCTGTTTTGGGAAACCCAGTTTTGGTGATATTTGTAAAGTGTGTGTTCTTTCGGGGATAGTGTGGCTTTCCCGAGAAGGCCGGTATTGAAGCAAAAGTTGAGTAACTTCTGCTGGTGTGTCTTCTCTCCGAGAAACAGAGATTCTTCCTTAAGAATCACAGGTTTCTTGTCCCGGTGTAACAGAAAATTTGAGGTACAAAAGCCGAGAAGCTTTTGCAAGTGTGGGTTCTCTCAGGGAAATTGTGTTACCTCCTTGAGAAGCCCAGGTTGGTTGGTTGTTTTTTCTTGTGTGTGACCTCTCCTGAAAAATCTATTGTGCATTTTTCCTGGAGAAGATTAGTTTGGAGTAAGCTTTTAAAGGTGTACGTTTTCCAGGGAGGATTTTGTTGGTACAAACAGTGTTTTTGATCTGACTCCCTGTGAAACTTAGTGCCCTGTTAAGAAATGCTTTGTGAAACAAAAGAGATGGCCCGGAGTGAGAGGCTTTTTAACCTTTTAGAAGCTCACGGTGCCCGCCCATCTGTACAGGTACTTGACTGGGCCCGTGAAAATTGGCATAATTTCCAGAGTGTGGCTGATAGAATTGTGGCCCTGCAGAAAGATGCAAGAGCAAAAGCCGGAAAAGGCAAAGGTTTTATTTGTGCGGTTTTAGGCGCCTGTTTAGCTGCTTCAGTGAAGGAGAAAGAGGAATGGCATGAGCGAGACAATACAACTATTTCCTCTTTGCAGGACTTAGTTTCGTCACTACAAAGCCATGTTGCCACTTTGAAAGACGTAGTGGCAGACCTTAAAATTCGATTGGAAAAGGAGAGGAGGCAAAATTCGTATTTGGACTCAAAACAGGGTGTGAATTACCTGGAGTCTGCCCCTGTGTACCCTCGGGCAGAATTGGCAACAGCTAAGGAAGCTGCTGTGCATGTGAGACCTCTCATTAAAACTGAAGTTTTATATGAGGATGGGGAAACTACCCCCACTGTCACAACTAAAGATGCACCTTTCTCCTACACTGTGCTGGCCAAAATTCGTAAAGAATTTGCACGCTCTGCTGTGGAATCTGAGGTGGAATATGTGTGGCGAGTTTCACAAACTGGAGGTGATCAGATTATGTTAACAGAAGCTGAAGCCATGGGCTATTGGGGTGATAATGTTTTTCTAACCACGAAAAACAGGAGTGGACCCTGGAGCCTTACCCAGCGAGCTGCCTATTGGGCAGGGGGGTTTGATCCAAAGGAGAGAGGAGAACCTGTAGTTCTGCAGGGAGGGATGAATCAGATAATGGAGAATGTGCAAAAGGCTGCATGCCTGCAAATGATCTATGAAAGAGAACTAAAACATCATTTTGAATCCCCCCTTTCTCTTCTGGTGGATGCAAACAGAATGACTCCTTTGATCAGGGGTCTCCCTGACTCGCTTAAAATAAGAGGTATCGAGCTCCAAAAAGAAATAGCTAATACCCCACTTTCTTCCAGGACATGGGAAGATTTGGGAAGGGAGTTATTAGATTATGCCAGGCAGTATGATATTCCTGAGGAAAGTAAAAAACCTCAAACTAGAGGCTTGAGACATGTGAAAATGATTCACCCACCAAGCCCCCAGGGCCAGTCGCGCCGTATTCCTAGTAGGCACCTGGCTAGGGGCAGGGAACACTTGAATACCCGGCAATATTGGTGGGGGGTGGGTCAGAAGAAAGGTATCCCAAAAGAAGTGGTTGATGGGGTACCCACGAGGCAATTAGAAATCATTGTGAAATGCTGGCCTGAGCCTAAAAAGAGGGCTGAGGCCACTGCTCCTCTCTTTGTGAAACCATTTGGTGAGGGGAGGGGTATGCCCCCCAGGGCAACTAAGGGCTTCACTTCTCAGTGGTGAGTCGGGGGTGAAGCATGAGTCAGAAGATCACCAAAAAAATTGTACTTGGTTCGGGGAAAAGCTTTTGTTCGTGTTTAACTTGGCTTTGAGAGAACCTGAAACAATCAACGATACTTACAGGCCCATTCAAAGTAAATAAGCGAACTCTTTCAGGGACATCACCTGAGAGGGTGTCTGTATGGGAACCTCTGTATGGGAACCTGAAAATACCAGTTTTGTATGTTTTAAGGTTGTGTTTCTTATTTAAGTTCTAATGCTAAATATTACCTGTTATTTAAATTATAATGCTGAAGACTACCTGATGTATTGTCAGAAGGACTTGTCTTGTTACAATATAGAAGACCTCTCAAGTTTTGCATCGCAGAAGACATCTCTTCAAGGACTGTACTTTCCATAGCCCCGCAGACATTCAGATCTGGAAGGAAGCTCTCACTTCAATTCCAAACTGAAGGACTGACGGGGTGGGGGGGGTATGGGTTTGTTCTCTTGGCTTCCAGGAGGAACAAGGATGCTTTCACCTTGTGTAATTACCTGTTTTGTCCTATTTTGCTAGTATTGTTAATCTTTCACCTTGTGTAGTGTCCAATATGCAATTTGTGTCTAATGATGGTGTACAACAGATTTGTGCCATTAGCCAACCAAAACTTATGTCTATTGAAAAAATTGTTTAAAACTTCTTTCCTTTCCTTTCTTTTCTTTCTTTCTTTCTTGCTTTTATCTTTGATTGACGGGGTGGTGTAAGAGTCTAAACTCCTGGTGTGACTCAACAAAGATAAAATCACTTGCTGCTTGCCCAGACAGTACCAATCCTGGATGCAAATCACCTTGCGATTGCTTCGTGATAACACTGGACTGCAGCTGGCCTATAACAATGACCCAAGGACCCAGCCATCACGCCTTCAAGACAGCTATCAGATACCCCCAGGAAGGGAGGGTGATGAGTCAATGGACTCTCCACCTGTTTCCTGATGTGTGATAAGTGGGTAGGCAGGGAGATGGAGAGGAAGGAGGCGGAGGCCCCCCCCCACTCCATCCAGACCACTGTCCAAACTCACATGAATACACTGAAAGACTTCCTGGGGAATGATACCTGGATACTTATGATTTCCTGGCTCCTGAATTCCTGAGGGACAATGCTCGGACACATACCTAAGGACTAAAAACTGTATAAAAGACTTGACCACTACTGGCTCAGGGGAAAGAAAACCACAGAGGAAGAAAACCGCAATGGAGGGAAGAAAAACGCAGAGAGAAAAACGCTGAAGGAGGACCATGCCGCTGAGAAGGAAGGAAGCAGACTGAACCCTCTCTCCATGTCCTCTACTCATGGAGCTGACCCATGCTGCCCAGAGGGACCTCATCTGTTCTCCGGCCAAAGCCTCAGCACCCTTTCTCTACAGACCCAGGCTGCCCAGAGGGATCACATCGCATCTCCAGCCAAAGCCTCAGCACAAACCCAGCACCTCATGCAGCACCTCTCCTCCACAGACTCAAACTGTCTTGGGGTGGGTGAGGGGTGTGGTAATATGATTCCTTTCCTCTTCTCTCTCTCTCTTCTCTCTTTCCCTCTCTATCTTCTCCCTCTCCCCTTCTTATTTCCATTTTCTCTATGTAATAAATAGTCTAGCTGTTGATATTTTGGCCTCGTTTGTGCCGATTAATTTCACAGCACGGGAATATTCAAAAGAACTAGTCTCCTTCCCTCTCCGGACCGAGACACTACAAAACCTAGCAACATCCTTAAACATTCTATGGGTTGCCTCCCCTTTCTTCCAAAGATGATACACCCTCTTTTTTCCCCTTTCTTCTTTTAGAAGTTCCTTGCCCATCCAGGCTGGCCGTCTGTCCCGGCAGCTCATCTTCCGGCACATTGGCACAGCCTATCGCTGCACCTTCAAGAGCTCTCCTGGACCCCTTTGTTTTTAAGGGCTGTTTCCCAAGGAACATTCTGAGTTAGTTCCTTGAGTAACCTGAAGTCTGCCCTCTGGAAGTCCAGAGTGGAAGTTTTCTTGCTGCCCCTCTTAGATTGACTGTGTACTGAAAATTCAACTATTTCACGGTTGCAGGATCCTTAAACTCCCTCCAACTACCACATCACCCACCAGCCCTTCCCTATTGGTGAAGAGGAGGTCAAGCATAGCCTTACATGAACGGCCTGTCACCCAAAGGTAAAAAGATTCTGGAAAGGGAATTGGCAGGTCTCATTGACAGGGCTTTAAACTAGTTTCAAAGGGGGAAGGGGCTCAAACTAGCCCCCTCAGGCAGGAGTCTGGGGGTGATAAGCTAGAGACAGAGGTGATACCAGCAGCCCAGCTGCAGTGCATATATACTAACACACGAAGCATCAGTAACAAATAAGAGGAGCTGGAAGCATTGTTGCAGCGGGAAAGTTGTGATGTAGTTGCCATCACAGAGATGTGGTGGGACAAATCACATGACTGGAGCACTGCAATTGATGGCTACAGGCTCTTCAGGAGAGACAGGCAAGGAAGAAGGGGTGGAGGGGTGGCCCTGTACATAAGGGGGGCACTATATACCATGGAGATGGAGATTAGGGACGATCAGGTTGAGTGCTTGTGTGTAGAAATTAGAGGGAAGATCAGCAGGGCAGACATCCTGCTTGGAGTCTTTTACAGACCACCCAACCAGGATGAAGATGTTGATGAAGCATTCTATAGGCAGCTTAAGGCTGTCTCAAGTTCACGTTACCTTGTTCTCATGGGAGACTTCAACCTGCCTGATATCTGCTGGGATCTCAACACAGCAGAGAGGAGGCAGTCTAAGAGATTGTTAGAGTGCATGGAAGATAGCTTCTTATCCCAGGTGCTGCGTGAGCCTACCAGGGGTAAGGATCTGCTTGACCTCCTCTTCACCAATAGGGAAGGGCTTGTGTGGTGGTTGGAGGGTGTTTAGGGGCCAGTGACTACGAGATAATTGAATTGTCAATATTCGATCAAGCTAAGAGGGGTAGCAAGAAGACCTCCACTCTGGACGTCCGGAGGGTGGACTTCAGGTTGCTCAAGGAACTAACTCAGAGGGTTTCTTGCGATAAAGAACTCAAAAATAAAGGGGTCCAGGAGAGCTGGACCTGCTTCAAGGAAGAACTCTTGAAGGCGCAGGAACAGGCTGTGCCAATGTGTCGGAAGATGAGCCGCCGGGGCAGATGGCCAGCCTGGATGGCTAATGAACTTTTAATAGAGCTAAGGGGAAAAAAGAGGGTGTATCATCTTTGGAAGAAAGGGGAGGCAACCCACAGAATGTTTAAGGATGTTGCTAGATCATGTAGGAAAAAAATCAGGGAGGCAAAAGCACATTTGGAGCTTAAACTGGCCTCTGCTGTGAAGGACAACAAAAAGTCCTTCTATGAATATATTAATAGCAAGAGGAAGGGTAAGGACAACCTCCACTCCGTGGTTGACAAGGAGGGAAACGTTGTAACAAAGGATGAAGAAAAGGCAGAGGTACTTAACACCTTTTGCCTCCATTTTTACTAGCAGAACAGAATGTCTTCGAGACAGCTTGCCTGCAGAGCTGGCAGAAGGAGCCAGGGAACTGCATAGCTTCCTTCTGTTCCAGGAGGAGAGGATAGTTAGAGCTCTCCCCAGCCGCTTGGATCCACACAAGTCCATGAGGCCAGATGGGATTCATCCTAGAGCTGGCAGATGAGCTGGCCAAGCCACTCTCCATCATTTTTGAGCAGTGCTGGCTCACTGGAGAGGTCCCAGATGACTGGAAGCTGGCCAATGTGGTGCCCATCCACAAGAAGGGCCGGTTGGATGAGTCAGGGGGTCGATCATCAGTAAATTTGCTGATGACACCAAGCTGGGGGCAGGAGTTGATCTGCTGGAGGGTAGAGAGTCTTTGCAGAGAGACCTCGACAGGTTGAACAGAAGGGCAGAGTCCAACGGCGTGAGATTTAACACATCCAAGTGTTGGGTTCTGCACATTGGCCACAGCAACCCCATGCAGTGCTACAGGCTGGGGTCAGAGTGGCTGGAGAGCAGCAGGACCTGGGGATACTGGTTGATGGTAGGCTGAACATGAGCCTGCAGTGTGCCCAGGCAGCCAAGAGGGCCAATGGCATCCTGGCCTGCATCATGAACAGTGTGGCCAGCAGGAGCAGGGAGGTCATTCTGCCCCTGTACACTGCACTGGTTAGGCCGCACCTTGAGTACTGTGTCCAGTTCTGGGCCCCTCAGTATATGAATATGTTGACTTGCTGGAATGTGTCCAGAGAAGGGCAACAAAGTTGTTGAGGGGTTTGGAACACAAGCCCTATGAGGAGAGGCTGAGGGAGCTGGGATTGCTTAGCCTGGAGAAGAGGAGACTCAGGGTTGACTTTATTGCTCTCTACAACTACCTGAAGGGAGGTTGTAGACAGGTGGAGGTTGGTCTCTTCTCCCAGGCAGCCAGTACCAGAACAAGAGGACACAGTCTCAGACTACACCAGGGAAGGTCTAGGCTGGATATCATGAGGAATTTCTATACAGAGAGAGTCATTGCCCATTGGAATGGGCTGCCTGGGGAGGTGGTGGAGTCACCATTGTTGGAGGTGTTCAGGAGAAGACTTGATGGGGTGCTGGGTGCTATGGTTTAGTTGTTTAGGTGGGTTGGATTGGTTGATGGGTTGGATGCGATGATCTTGAAGGTCTCTTCCAACCTGGTTTATTCTATTCTATTCTATTCTAATTCTATTCTATTCTATTCTATTCTATTCTATTCTATTCTATTCTATTCTATTCTATTCTATTCTATTCTATTCTATTCTATTCTATTCTATTCTATTCTATTCTATTCTATTCTTAGCCCTGGTAGGCTCGTGCAGCACCTGGGATAAGAAGCTGTCTCCCATACACTCTAAGAACCTCCTAGACTGCCTCCTTTCTGTTGTGTTGAGATCCCAGCAGATGTCAGGCAGGTTGAAGTTGCCCATGGGAACAAGGTCTGGTGATCTTGAGACAGCCTTTAGCTGCCTATAGATTGATTCATTAACATATTCATCCTGGTTGGGTGGTCTATAACAGACTCCAACCACGATGTCTGCCCTACTGGTCTTCTCTCTAATTTTCATCCACAATTACTCAACCCAGTCATCCCTAATCTCTATCTCAATGGCATCTAATACCTCCCTGATGTACAGGGCCACCCCTCCACCCCTTCTTCCTTGCCTGTCTCTTCTGAAGAGCCTGTAGCCATCAATTGCAGTGCTCCAGTCATGTGAGTCATTCCACCATGTCTCTGTGATGGCAACTACATCATAACTTCCCCATGCCGCAAGGCTTCCAGCTCCTCTTGTTTGTTGCCCATACTTTGTGCATTAGTGTACATGCACTGCAGCTGAGCTGCTGTTTTCACCCCTGGCTCTAGCTTATCACCCCTAGACTCCTGCCTGGGGGACTGATTTCAGCCCCCTTCCCCCTACAAATTTAGTTTAAAACCCTATCAATGAGACCTGCCAATTCCCTTCCTAGAATCTTTTTACCTTTGAGGGATACGTCATTCTCGTATATTTTGATCATTCCCCTCCTCTGGAACAGAGGTACTCCATCTGTTGCCAGCTGACCTGGTGGACTAGACAGTTCTCCAAGATCAGAAACCCCAAAATTCTTCTGGTTGTACCAGCCTCTGAGTCACTTGATGATAATAGCTGCCAACCTGTTCCTTCTGGTATTCCCTCGGGCAACTAAGGGTATTGAAGAGAAAATCATTTGTGCCCCTGACCTCTCAACCAGTTCTCCCAGGGCCTTGAAGTCGTTTTTCATAGGTCTGGGAGTTCTGGTTGCAACATCATCATTCCCTAACTGCATGACTATTAAGGGATAGTAATCAGAGGGCTGCACACGACTAGGCAGCCCTCTGGTAACATCCCTAACCTGAACTCCTGGGAGGCAGCACACATCCTTTTGTGAAGGATCTGGCCGACATATGGGCACCTCTGTTCCCTCAGAAGGGAATCACCAATAACAATTACCTTCCTCCATTTTTTGAGGGAACAAGTCCTCATGCCGGGGGAAGGCTGTTTAACCTTAGGGAAAACCTCAGATGGTGTGTCCTGCGGCATTACAATCATCTCACCCTCAACCTCCAGTGCCCCATACTTGTTTTCCAAGGGCAGGGGGGAAGGTGAGGGAAGTCAAGGAGGTTTTACTTTGTGTCTTTTGAGAGCAACCTGTGTCCATTCCCCACTGTTTTTTGGATAACCAGCTTCTGCTGGGGAAGCCTGCAGAGCCTGGTTACTCAAGTTCACCTCCCTTCTACATTCCCTTACAGCTCTAAGTCTATCAATCTCATCCTTCAGTTCAGCCACCAGGTTAAGCAGATAGTGAATCTGCTCACACCTAATGCAGGAACTGTCCCCAGTACCCTGCATCTCAAGTGCCAGGCTGCATCACTTTCTTCAGCCAGATACCTGGACAGCTACCTGCTTATGTTCCACCCCAGTCTGGGTTGACACTGATTTTTTTGAAGGAATTATAACTACGAGTGACAACCGTCCCTATCCCTGGCCACATGGCCTACTGGACAAAAAATTAGAAAAAGTGGGGCACCACATGCAGCTTGCTGCAGCAGAGTGAGAGCACAGCAGCTTCCCACTGAAATTCAAGCCCCTGCAAGACCCAGCTGGGATTTTCAATTTGCCGCTGGTGACGTAACGATCATGAGCAGCAGGCATGTGAGAAGATGGCTATGCTGATCCTCACTGAGTGCCATGGGATCGCTGGGGTCCTGGTGCTCCTGTAGCCTGAAAAGGAAAGTAGTAAGGTGCTCTCTGAGCCTGCTGGTCTCCATGTGTTCCTGAGAGAGCTTCCTGCTGAAATATCATGGAAGAGTGGCTTGGCAACTACATCAGCTAATTTCTTCCGGACTCTGGGATGCATTTCATCAGGTCCCATGGACTTGCATATCTTCAGGTTCCTAAGATGATCACACACCCTGTCTTCACTTACAGTGGTAGGGACTTTGTGTCCTTGGTCTCCATCTTGTGGGCCATCAACAGGAGAACCATGAGGAGAGGAGCTGCTAGTGAAGACTGAGGAAAAATGTTGTTGAGAATCTCAGCCTTCTCCCTGTCCATTGTTACTAGTTGCCCACTGTTGCTCATCAAGGGGATATGCTTTCTTTAACCTTCCTTTTCTGGATAATATAGCTATAGAAGCCTTTCTTGTTTTTCATTACATCCCTTGCCATGTTCAGTTCCAGCTATGCCTTGGCCTTCCTGACCTCATCCCTACACAAGTGGGCATGTCCCTATATTCTTCTCAGGATTTTCTGTCCCTTCTTTCATTTCCTGTGTAGCCCCAGCTTGCACTTTAGTTTGGCCTGCAGGTCACAACTCAGCCATAGCAGTCTCTTGCCTTCCCTGCCCAATTTCATACATGTAGGGATGGAGATCTCCTGTGCTCTTAAAGATCTGCCAGTTCTGTTCCACACCCTTATCCCTGTGGGCCATTTCTTACAGGGTCCTATTTGCTAATTCCTTGAAGAGCTGGAACTTTCCCTTCCTAAACTTTAGGGTCCTAACTATGCTTCTCATGGGCTTCATACCCCTTAAGACAGTGAACTGCACTAGCATGTGATCACTGCAGCCCAGGCTGCCACCAACTTTGACATCTGTGATGACTTCACTTGCATTTGTGACCAGCAAGTCCAATAACACATCCCATTGTGTAGGGCTGTTAATTTCTTGTTTTAAGAAGTTGTCATCTAGACATTCTAGGAGCCTCCTGGACTGCCTGCAGCTAGCCATGCAACTTTTGAAAAAGTTGCCCATGGAGGGGGTGGTGAAAAGACCCTCTGGAACATCCAACAAAACATAATATTGTTGTGAACAACCCATCTGATAGGCCAGCTCTGCCTAGTGGTAGCACACCTGGCTGTCACATATGCATTAATGTGATTAAGGTGTAGACCAGGAGAAGCTCCAATTAACTGGATAAAAGACACTAAGCCTTAGTAACTCAGACAGACAGAATAAGACTGAGAGAGAAAAGTCATCACCAGGACATTCAGCCTGGAACCAGTTCAGCAGCCCTCTCTCCACCAATACCACCAGCAAAGCCATGCCCTAAGTTTCACCTGTTGTAAGAAGAAAAGAACTGGAGAAAAGACATCTTACTAAAGACACCACATGTTGGAGGCTGCTCAGAGAAAGACTTGAACTTTGGGATCTCTCCCACCTCTCCTCTATTAGAGGACAGCACAGCCAAAAAGCCAAAGTGGCAGGCCCCTTCCTTATACCTAAATCGTCTTGTGGGAAGGGGTGTGTGTGTAGTAATACAATTCTTGTCCTGCTGTCTGTGTTTCTCCATTTTTTGTTCTCTCTCCCTCCCTCCCTTCTTCTGTTCCATCCACTTTATTCTGTTAATAAATAGCCTCACTTTTGATATTTGGCCTCATTTGTGCCTTTAACTTTACAACATAGGAATGGTCAAAAAAGAAACAAGTCTCTCTGCCCCTCTGGACCAAAATACAAAGCTCCCTTAGTTGTCCCAGTCCGTGACACCTACCCATAACCTTTTGACCTGCTGGTGTCTTTCTTTAGCAACAACTATTCACGTTCTATCCACTTCTTTACACAGAGGGCAACACTTACATTCTTCTTCCTTTCCTGTCCCTTATGAACAGCTTGTAGTCATTAATAACCACACTCCAGTCATAGGATTCATGCCACAAAGTTTCTGTAATTGTTACTATGTTGTAGCTTTCCTGTAGCAGGTCTTCTGTTGTCAAGGATTTCTGCTGTCCATACCTGCAGTGATCATAGATTACATCATGGCTACAATTTCATTTTCCCCTCATTTGTAGCTACAAATTTGCTGGCTGTAGAGAGAAGATGAGTCGGGGGCCATTTGTGTTTATTAGAGACTTCCCAGC
Organism: Dryobates pubescens; assembly: GCF_014839835.1. Classification (NCBI taxonomy): domain Eukaryota; kingdom Metazoa; phylum Chordata; class Aves; order Piciformes; family Picidae; genus Dryobates; species Dryobates pubescens. The sequence goes on along the minus strand of NC_071657.1, from coordinate 81,054,435 downwards.
CCTTTTGTCAGTTTATAAATGCCAGTGTGTGTCCTGGCCTGATAGTAAATGCCATATTTACCTACTGTCCTTTCCTAAATGATTTCATCTGTTTGTTTAGGCATTTTACACATTCCCATTTCCTGAGTTCAGGGTAGCACTTCTCAGGAGTGTGTTGCAGTTTGAGCTGGGTGCCCCCCTGGTGTGTTCACTTCCTGTGTCCAGAAGTCCAGCCCAGAGGGATGGACACAGGAAATTGTGTGTATTTCCTACCATAATTCTTTGCACCACTATAAGATCCAGTGCGGGGTCTAGCAAGTTCTCTTTTCTTCCTCCTCCGCCAGCCGGTAACTGGGGGAGATGTCTGCTGGCTTTGGGCCTGGCTAGGCCCAAGGCCACAGGGGGATGGGCAGTCTCAGGCCTGGCCAGCTGAGACTAGCCCAGCAGAGGGAGGGGGAAGAAGGAGCCCTGAGGGTCTCGGGTGTACCCTCAGGTAGGAATGGGATGCCTCTGGGTTTGCTTTGGGATCTTTCTTTGTCACTGCGCTTTGGGTTCTCTGTAACATTCACTGCTTTCTATTTAAACTTTCATCACTTTTGCAATCCGTTTGTCTGAGTGTTTTATTCCTGCCGGTGGTGGGGAGAGAGGGGGCTGCCTCAACCCAGCACATTCTACATCTAACGGAGCCTCCCGATGTGCTGCAATGCTTCAAAAAGGCTGTTCAGTTCTACCTCTTCACAACTCTGTTTCCTAAATGCCATCATTTGCAACCAGAATCTTGGACTATAACGAGAGAGGATTGATCTACAAACTCCCCTGTCTCTTGAGACAGGCTGTCTGGATTCAAAGACATTGCTCACCAGCACTCTTGTCTACAGGGAAACCTTCCTCCCCAGCCAGGTCCATAGCCCCAGCTGTTGTGGGCTCTGAACTTCTATTTTACAAGGCCAAAAACAGTCCCTTTGCACTTCAGAAACACCTCATTCTCAAGCAACTTAGCCCCGAAGATGTCTCCAGTAGGCAGTTATTGCCCAGAACTGCTGCTGGGTTGTTCTTTGTTTTTTTTTTGTCTGTGGTTTGTTTGCTTGTTTGTTTGTTTGTTTGTTTTTTCTCCTTCACCAGTTTATAAAAAAAGGCAAAAGGCAGCATTCAGTAGCTGTGATACTTTGGTCCAGAACCTAGAGGTACATAGGAGGTAAGAAGATGATTCAGAGCATTTTAAGCATCAGGTCACGAAGGAACATTGATGGTCACCTTTACATTGTGCAATGGTTATAGAAAGATGAAGCCCCAGAGAGTTACTTGTGACCTGTGGGTTTTTTTCACACATATATCAGGGTTGTAAATGTGTGTGTGTGCAACTTCACAGTGTGCAAGCCAGGTCCTGGCTCTCTGTTATGCAAACTTAGTCTTGTAACATAAATAAAAGGATTATCTTTGATTTTGTTTCCTAAAATCTTCCTCAATAGCATGCTATTGAAGAAAGAGAAAGCAGATTTTCTAATATATCTGGAAAACTAAGAAATTTGATCTGTGGCATATCGATGAGGGATTGAATGCTACATGTGAGAAAAACTCACAGGGGATTTTTTTCTTTTTGTAATGATTGCAAATGCTTTAACTTGTGTTCTCTTTTGATCCCATCTAACCAAATCAAAGGGAGAGTCATAAATCAGCTAACTGTCCCAAACACAGAGGATTACAGTGTAAAATGGGACAGGAACAACAAAAAGACAGCAGAATTAAGTTTTGGGGTTTTTTTTTGGTTGGGGGCTGGGTTGTTGGTGTTTGGGGTTTTGTTGTTGTTTTGTTTGTTTTGCTTGCTTGGTGGGTTTTTTTTGTGTGTGTGTTTTCCCTCTGTTTTTGTTGGAATACCCACTGTTAACATACCTCTGACTCAACAAGAATCTTCCCACCCATCCTTCAAGTATTCCTCATCACCAGGCATGTGATACTGGAACAGAAGTCCACCTCAATGCCCCTGTGCCTTGAGCAATACGTTGGGACTTCTCTCAGAAGTCTGAAATAAGACTTCTCTCAGATCTGAAATAAGAGCCTCCACTAAATCCTCAGGATGCCTGCCTACCCTTGGATCCTGTGACTACTATCTTTGTAACTTGTGTATGATGAGAAATTGCACTGGGCTCAAATGCTCAAAATGCATTGTGTCCTTGATCAGATTGAGAAAACAAACAAATGAACAGACAAACAGACAAACAAATGAACAAACCAACCCCAGTCCTATTTATTATATCTGTTCTCTCAAAACACAAATTTAGTGTTATTTAATGTTGTAAATATTTTCCTTGTAAATAATAATTTTATCCTAATTTCTGGAAGCTATCTAATGGGAGTTGTGTATAAATCAGAGCATATATCATACTTCCTACTGTTCGCGGATCTTTCTCAGTAATTGATACATCTTTGCCTTCCCTCCCTCCCTGCCTTTCCTTCTTTTCTTCCATCCTCCCTCGCCATTGCCTTCAGTTGGAGAAGATAGTGCTGACACTCTGAAGAATAGTCTCAGTAGTGGAATGTCATTAAAACAAACAAACAAACAATAATACTGATTGAAGGAATGAGAAAAATAGGCAATGATTAGGAACTAAAAACAGTGACATAAGGTGTATAATAATGAAATATGGGGAAAAATAAAAAAATGATGCCTTGCTGACAGATTATTGTCATTCAGCTGTCCAGGGCTTTGTAACAACCTTCCAGTAGGGATGCAGTCTTGAGCATCTGGACAACAAATGGTGCAGAACCTCCAGGCTGTGCTGCTGCAAGGAGTGAGCAGGAGGCCCACAGAGGGAAGAAAGGACCCCTTCTCTGACTCCAGCCTCCACCATCACATACTTTCTGTGATTCCTTCAGAGTACTGTGGCGGTTAGGACACCTAACCTTCTCAGTAAAAAATTGAGCTACATTAAATCAGCTTAAAAAATATGCTATTTTAGCATTCAGAGGTGATTTTGGACTTGTTTTCACCAGGGTAGATGAAGATTGCTTGTAAACCTCAAAGGAAGAAATGGAAGCTTGGATGAATGTGTGTGCAGGAAGGTTGTATCTCATCTTTTTGTTGTTTATCCTGCCATCATGTAACTTAAAATACAGTTCTTTCTTGGCTGAGAAAGTGGAGCAGGATTGGGGTACTATAGTAAACACAAGTGGGAAAAAAAAAGAATTAAAAAGAGAAACAAACCAAAACCCAAACCAGACAAAACCCAGAACAACAACACCTGTCAGGTCCAGTGTATTTTCATTTGCAAAAGAGAATTTGCAGTAAATCAGTGCAGCTACCCTAGGTAAAAAGGGTGAGATGATACTTTGACTTAATATTTCAGAAGTGAGTTACTACTGAGCTAGGCAAAAATTGAGATTTTCTATTATGTAATGTGCACAGAATTTTATTTGTTTATGTTTTTTAGCATGCATCTTTGATGTGAATTTTCTTAGATGGAAAATGAGGCTCTCTGAATATTTTATTATAAAAGCCACTGGATGAAAGCGCTCACCTTAGAATAATAAACAGTTCAGGAGTTTAGAAAACAACACTAGAGAAGTGCAAGCATTATAGAGAGATGAATATGAATATTCTGGTTTAATGTCTAAGTCATTACGTTATTATAATGTCTAGAGAGATTTCTTGCTTCTCACAAAAAAATCCAGAGTCATCTTAATATGAAATATTTTCAAAATTCTCTCTGGCTGTGAATTTAGTCTTGGATTCAAGACACCTTCCATATAAATGTAATTAAAAGTGGTGGTTTTTTTTCCTGTGGGTATGTGTATATTGTGTCTATATATGTGTGTTCACACAAGTTTTTTGTTGTTTTGTTGTTTTTTTTCCCATGAAAGGGTTTTCATGTTTGGAGGAAAGTTTTCAATAAGTTTGGAGGTTACCCTACTTACAAGGAATACTAGTGTAACTCTCCCATTAAAATGTTGTTATTTTTTCTGTAGGCATACTAATTCTATTTCTATTCTAATCTAGAACGAAAAAATAAACTTGTGTTTCATTTTCTAGATCTTGGTACACTTCACAAAGAAGGTTTATATCTTCATAGTAAAAAACCACATGAAGTAAAGAAGGAAAATGCAGAAATACCACACTGCATCTTGAAACTTTTACCATTCTGGTAACTTTTATAGGCACAAATATTTACATCTGTAATAAAGACAAATGATGATTTAACTGTGCTATTATAATAAAGGGGTGTTACAGTTTGAAAGGGAAACTTTCGTTTAGTTCCTGATTGCAAAGCCTGAAAATAAATTACCATTGTATGTAAAAGGAAAATAATGATAAATTCTACATAATTCTTTGGATTGCTAATGGGAATATAGAGCAGAGGCATAAAAAGTTCTTTCTCTCTTTTCTTCTCCTGTCACTTCTGCTTGCAACTTTTCTCTCTGTCTCTTCTGTTGCCTTGAAATGTGTATCTCTTTTCATTACTGTGTGAGGCAATGGGAACAAGGGAGGGATGTGGGGGAAGAGGTGAATGGGTCCCCTGTAGTAATCCAAGGGATCTGAGGAGTTTCTGTGGTGTTTATTCTATTTATATTGTACATATATTGCATATTTTGTACATATTCATTGCATTTCATATTTCTAGAGTTTAGTTTGCTTGTAAATATAGTTTCATTTGCTTCCATACCCAGCTGGGCTGGGCTGGCAATTTTATTTTGGGGGTAATTCTCTCAAATTAGTTGGGGGGTAATTTCAACTCACCACAAGGGGCAAAAAACAAAATAAAAAAAAAAAATGTCTAAACCTCTGTATATTTCTGAAGAGAATTTACTGAAGCTTTCAGGCCTCCAGTGTAACTTTCTGTTCAGGTCAGATTCTCTGGAAAAGGAGGTTGCACTGTCTTCATGGCCTGGGACCTGCAAAATTGCAGGGGTTGTTTTCAATCAAAAGATATTGGGAGGACTGATGGAATTGATAAGTGAATTTTATGGGTTTTGTTCAAGAGAAGGAGTATAAGATTAGACTGTAATTGTCTAATTACAGCCTTACAAACCTATAAATACTTCCATTGAATTAATAATACTGATGGGCCAATTGCTGATGGTCTTACCTCTACTAGTTTTATGTTCTTAACTGAATAATGTGAGCAGATCCAGGGTCAATAGCTTAACATTATGACAGTAATCACTAAAGTATATGAATGTTTGTCATGAGTTCTAAAATTATTGCATCATGTAATTATTAGTTGTCTTGATCTTAACAGCTGTGGGAAAATGTTTAATTACATTACATTACATTTTACTTATTTAAATAGAGTCTTTGTTTGCTCCAAAGCACCAGGGAGGTTTGAGAGAAAAGCATAAATTAGTACTATCTGACAGGCCAGAAGTGTGGTCTGATCTATTCAGTAGTACATCCATCTAAAGTGAACAAAAAAAAAAAATAGTTAGAAATATGACACAATCCAGTATTATAGGTAGAAAATATTGTAAGGCTCATTATTAAATCTATTAGATGATAGATTGCTTTGGAAGCAGCCATATGAAATGATGGATGGGTTGATTAATTTATCTATTCATCCATCAGTCTTTGACAGTTGACAGTATCTAAGTCTTAGATTTCTAGTGGGTATGAGGTAATACTTTTCTGATAGTGCAATTGCTGTTAGTTAGGTCTTTTTCTTGGAAGCAGAATTTTCAGCTACAGGGAGACTACCTAAATCCTGTCATTGGTAAGGTTTGGACAAAGAAGTCCCTTTGGAAATCTGAACAAAAGTGGATAGCCTGATAATTTGCTGAACAACAATTATTTTGTTTTTCTTTTCTCCTGGACTCTTTCAAAGATTAACTTTTTGATTTAAAGAAAATGAGAAGTAATAATGCCAGCAGGGTCTTAGCTATCAGTCAGAAGACTTGATCTTCCTGCATATCTACCAAACTGTTGTGCGAAATCAATTGACAATTTTAATAGTGTATAATAACAATTGCGTTCTTCCCTCTTATGTTTCACACAGTTTAGAATAATTGAGTTTTTATACACAGCTATTTTACAGCATGGGATTCTCACTGTAATCAGAAGATTTGTTTATGATTAATTTAGTCACAAAATAAACTTCAAGAAAAGTAAGTTCAAGATACTGTGAACATAAAAACATAGACATTATATACATTTACCTGTATTCAATTTTTTTCAAAGACTGAAATCTGCAATCAGATAGCCTTTATAAGTCTATCATCTCTAATGATCATTACAATCTGTGTTGTGCTGTTCCTGATAATTATACATTTTGTCTTTAAAAATGACATCTAATAAAAACTCATGAAAACTTTATAAAAGCTATTTGCAACTGCCTTCTCAGAATTTGTCTAAGTACTGGGTATTGTTCTTACTTTAGGAAATTTGGCTTGACTAGGCTGATCACATACATAAAAAGAAAATATTTTTCAAAATCTTTTTTGTAATTTAATTCTACTTTTGCAAATATTTCTTGGTTCCTCACTTGTGTACCTATTTATTTATTTATTAATTAAAGGAGTAAGTCCATGTGTAAAAATCCAGGTATTCAAGCCTACTTTGAAAATGCACAAAAATAGTAAGAGAAAGAATAGGTACTATACCCAAGTTCTCAGGCAATACCCAATTCTCAGTTGGTCTTATGATCCATTTCAGAATCAGAAATCTTATTTTCACTTTTCTCTAATACAATTCAGTTCTTCATTGATTTATTGTGCTTCTGTGCTGTGAATCTTATTAGCTGTGTGTGCATGTTTCTTTTACCAATACAACAATGCCAGAAGTTCATCCTCATCACAGTCAGACATGGTGTGAGCTTAATGGATAAAAATAACATGAAAATTGGATTGAAAGAAACTGGAACTCAACATATGAGATGTTGTAAAAATAGAGATCAAAACTCAAATGTAAAATGTAGTCATAAGCATTTTAACAGCATTTCTATCCATTTTAGTTTTATTTGAGTGCTTCTTGTTTTGTTTTGTTGGTTTTGTGTGTTTGGGTTTTTTCCCCCAAAACCTTTGGCAACTTTAGTTAAAGAGGTATCATGGATCCATTCCTTCCTTTATTTATGTCCCAGATTAACTTGGAATTTATGTGTATTGGCAAAACTATTACATTTTACATGATCTATGACATAATTGTGATTTAGTTGCTCTAATGAAACAGTCCAAAGTCACAAAAAGCAGCAGGGTGACAAGGAGAGACTAACTAAATCTATACAAAACTTAGATATGTAAGGAGCTTTCATGCATTCATTAATTCCTCTCTGACTTAATTTCAGCACAGATACAGCTGTGAAAGTTAAGAAAGAAACTTTTTTTTTTTTTTTTACAATGATGCTTCAAAGAGTAACACTTTTGCAAATAAACCCTGTGTTTCTTCTGTTACGCATTCCTAAATGATTTGCACACTACATGATAAAGAGCAGCACTTAAAAAACAAAGTTCTGATTTTCCATATTACTTGCAAAAAGGAAATTAGAACATATTAGTTTCTTGGAAGAAAGCAGTCTACATTAGACTAATTCTAAGTGAGGGCTAGAATCTGAGCCTTTTCCTTGCAGTTTAGTATCTGTCTTTCTCACATTGTTATAAATATTACACTTACAAATGAGCAACAGAGATCTTAATTTTAAAAAAAAAGCAATTTATTTATGTACAAACTATGCCACAAATTATTTACAGTTAACATTTACAGGTACCAGTTAGTTGGAAGAACTATCTCAACAGAATGTGTATGTATATGGGCACTTTGAAGAGTTTAAATGAATTGGAGAGTTTGGATGGGGTCGGAGTGGCTGGAGAGCTGCCAAACAGAAAGGGCCCAAGGGGTACTGATGGACAGTAGGCTGAACATGAGCCAAATTCTGCCCAGGTGGCCAAGAAGGCCAAGGGCATATTGGCCTGCATCAGAAATAGTGTGGCCACCAGGAGCAGAGAAGTCATTCTACCCCTGTACTCAGCACTGGTTAGGTGACTCCTTGAGTACTGTGTGCAGTTCTGGGCCACTCAGTTTAAGAAGGCCATTGAGACACTTGAACATGTCCAGAGAAGGGCAACCAGGCTGGTGAGAGGGCTTGAGCACAAGCCCTTTGCGGAAAGGCTGAGGGAGCTGGAATTGTTTAGCCTGGAGAAGAGAAGGATCAGGGGCAACCTCATTGGCCTCTACAACTACCTGAAAGGTGGTTGTAGCCAGAAAGGGGTTGGTCTCTTCTCCCAGGCAACCAGCACCAGAAGAAGGGGACACAGTCTCAAGCTGCGTCAGGGCAGGTTTAGACTCAAAGTGAGGAGAAAGTTCTTCACTGTGTGAGTCGTTCGTCATTGGAATGTGCTCCCAGGGAGTTGGTGGAGTCACCGTCCCTGGAGGTGTTCAAGGGGAGATTGGACGTGGCATTTGGTGCTATGGTCTAGTCATGAGGTCTGTGGAGACAGGTTGGACTCGATGATCCTTGGGGTCTCTTCCAACCTTAGTTATACTATATGTGATACTGTGATTCTTATCCAGCATTACTAACTAGCTCGATATGGATGTACTTTTATCAGCTCAGTCTAACTGGTTGCAAGGTGTAAATCTCTACTATTGTTAAGAAAGGGGACTTAAAATCACTGTACATTAGAGGTTGGAAGGGACCTCCAGAGATTTAACATTCACCTTGGACTTCTGGAGGACAAAATTCATCCTGTTTAAGAAACTTATTTGTAAAGTTCCCGGGGAATCAAGCCTCATGAACCGAGGGTTCCAAGATGGTTGGACCTACTTCAAACAGGAGCTCTGGAAGGCACAGGAACTGGCAGTTCCCATGTGCCAAAAGATGAGCCATCGGGGAAGGCGACCAGCCTGGATGAGCAAGCAGCTCCTGGAGCATTTAAGGGGAAAAAAGAGGCTGTATCACCTTTGGAAGGAGTGGAAAGCTTCTCAAGGTGTGTTCAAGGAAGTTGTGAGATTATGTAGGAAAAAAATTAGAGAGGCAAAGGCCCAGTTGGAACTGAAGCTGGCCACCTCTGTCAAAGACAATAAAAAGCACTTTTACAACTATATCAACACTAAAAAGAAGGGCAAGAAGAACCTCCACTCCTTACTGGACCTGGAGGGGAACACAGTGACTGAAGATGAGGAAAAGGCTGAGGTCCTGAATACTTTCTTTGCCTCAATGTTTAGCAGCAAGGCAGGAGTTCAGGACGAGTAGGATCCTGAGCTGGGTGGTGGCGTCAGGGAGCAGTATATTGCCCCAGAAATCCATGAGGAATTAGTTCGGGACCTGCTGAGCCACTTGGACGCTCACAAGTCCATGGGACCAGATGGGATCCATCCTAGGGTTCTAAGAGAGCTGGCAGATGAGCTGGCCAAGCCACTCTCCATCATTTTCCTCCAGTACTGGCTCACTGGAGACATCCCAGATGACTGGAAACTGGCCAATGTGGTCCCCATCCACAAGAAGGGTTGGATGGAGGAACCCGGAAAATACAGGCCAGTCAGCCTGACCTCAGTGCCAGGGAAAGGGATGGAGAAGATTATCCTGGCGGCAATAACTGCGCACCTGAAGGATGGCCAAGGGCTCAGGTCCAGCCAACATGGATTTAGGAAGGGCAGGTCCTGCCTCTCCAACCTGATCTCCTTCTATGATCAGGTGACCCGTCTGGTGGATGTGGGGAGGCCTTTGGATGTGGTCTACCTGGACTTCAGCAAGGCCTTTGACACCGTCCCCCACAGCAAAATGCTGGCTAAGCTGTCAGCTCGTGGCTTGGACCGCAGCACTCTGTGCTGGGTTAGGAACTGGCTGGAGGGCTGCACCCAGATAGTGGTGGTGAATGGTGCCACATCCAGCCGGTGGCCAGTCACCAGTGGTGTCCCACAGGGATCACTACTGGGTCCCATCCTCTTTAACATCTTAATTGATGATATGGATGAGGGGATTGAGTCAGTCAACAGCAAGTTTGCAGATGACACCAAGTTAGGAGCAGATATTGGTCAGTTAGAGGGTTGAAGGGCTCTGCAGAGGACCTTGACCAACTGGACAGATGGGTGGAGTCCAACATGATGGCATTCAACAAGTCCAAGTGCTGGGTGCTGCACTTAGGCCACGGCAACCCCATGCAGAGATACAGGCTGGGGTCAGAGTGGCTGGAGAGCTGCCAAACAGAGAGGGACCTGGGGGTGCTGATTGACACCCACCTAAACATGAGCCAGAGCGTGCCCTGGTGGCCAAGAAGGCAAATAGCATCCTGGCCTGCTTTAGGAATAGTGTGGGCAGCAGGATCAGGGAAGTCATTCTGCCCCTGTACTCTGCATTGGTTAGGCTGCACCTTGAGTATTGTGACCAGTTCTGGGACCCTCAGTTTAAGAAGCACATTGAGACACTGGAATGTGTCCAGAGAAGGGCAACAAGGCTGGTGAGCGGCCTTGAGCACAAGCCCTATGAGGAGAGGCTGAGGGAGCTGAGATTGTTTAGCCTGGAGAAGGGGAGGCTCAGGGGTGACCTCATTGCTCTCTACAACTACCTGAAAGGTGGTTGTAGACAGGAAGGGGTTGGTCCCTTCTCTCTAGCAACCAAGGGGACACACTTTCAAGCTACATCTGGGGAAGTTTAGACTCGAGGTGAGGAGAAAGTTCTTCATGGAGGGAGTCATTCGTCATTGGAATGAGCTGCCTAGGGAACAGGTGGAGTCACCATCCCTGATGGTGTTCAAGAGGAGACTGGATGTGGCACTTGGTGCCATGGTCTAGTCATGAGGTCTGAGGAGACAGGTTGGACTCAATGATCTTTGAGGTCTCTTCCAACTTTAGTGATACTGTGGTACTGTGATACCTAACAGATTCTTTTCTCTAACAACAGGAACACTCTCACCTTCTACCCTTTGTAACAGATTTGAGTGTGCATGTCCAGCTCAATTCACTGAACCTATTTACCAGCCAGATTGCTTGTATTAAATATTTTTCCCAGTTTTCCAAACATCCACTCCCAGTGACTTTGAGAGTGTTCTTCAGCAAACTTGTAGTGTTCAATCTTCCCTACAGCTGGTGAATAGTAGGGAATGTGGAATATCCACTCGATACCATGCTCATTGACCCAGTTCTTTACAAGGTTGTTTTTGAAATTAGTTCTGTTAGCTGACTCAGTCCTCTCTGGAGTTCTGTTTCTCCACAGGAATTGTCTCTACAGACCAAGAATGGTGTTGAGTGCAGTTGCATGTGGAACTGCATAAGTTTCCAGCCATCCAGTGTCTGCCTCTACCATAGTAAGCACAGCAGAACAAGAATGTGGGAGAATGATATAGTCAATCTGCCAAACTTCACCATACTTGTACTTGGACTATCTGTCACCATACCACAAGGGCTTAATTTGCTTTGCCTGCTTAATAGCAGGAGTGGCTCAGTTGGTAGCACATAAGACCCTTAATGGGAAGATTGTGAGTTCAAGCCTGCAGTGGGCAGTAGTGACAGGTTGGACTCGATGATCTTTGAGGTCTCTTCCAACCTTAGTGATACTGAAATGTCAGATGTCATGGTCATGGATGACTTGTGTGATAGCATCCATGGAAATGTCTATGGATCTGTCATGAGCCCATTGGTAGGTTGCATCTCTGGCTTGATGTCCTGATGAATCATGAGCCCACCGAGCTAAGAATACCTCACCTTGGTGTTTCCAGTCAAGATCATAATCAGAGTCCATGTCTAGTTGAGAAACTCTTGCAGCTAGATCTGCCTGATGGTTGTGTTGTTGTGCCTCAGTAGCTTTCCTCTTAGGAATGTGAGCATCTATGTGTCTCACCTTCACTGGAATTCTCTCGACTCAATCAGTAATGTCCTGCCACAGGTCAGCTGCCCAAATAGGCTTTATTTTTCCTTTTCTCTACCAACCATTCTTTTTCCAGTCCTTTAGCCAAGCCCACAGAGCACTGGGTACCATCCATGAGTTGGTGTAGAGATAAAGCTCTGGCCATCTCTCACGTTCAGCTATGTCAAGAGCTAGCTGAACAGCTTTTATGTCTGCAAATTGACTGGATTCTCCTTCTCCATCCTTTGCTTCTGCAATGTGATGTGTTGGACTCCGCATGACAGACTTCCACCTGAGGTTGTTTCCAACAAGACGACAGGAACCATCTGTGAACAAAGCATACTTCTTTTCATCATCAGAAAGGTCGTTGTAAGGAGAGGCCTCCTCAGCATGAGTTACTCACTCCTCTGGAGGTTTAGTACAGCTAGTGCCTTCAGGCCAACTTGTGATCACCTCCAGCAGACCAGGTCTTTCAAGATTTCCCATTCGAGCTCTCTGTTTTACCAGAGCCATCCACTTGGACCATGTGGCATCTGTGGCATGATGTGGTGTAGAACCCTTGCCTTTGAACATCCAATTCAAAACTGGCAATCTGGGAGCTAAAAGAAGTTGTGACTCAGTTCCAACTACTTCAGATGCAGCTTTTACTCCTTCATAGGCAGCTAGAATCTCTTTCTCTGTTGGAGTATAATTAGCCTCTGAACTTCTGTATCCTTGACTCCAGAAACCAAGAGGTCATCCACGTGTCTCACCTGAAGCCTTTTGCCACAAGCACCAGGTTGGACCAATGTCACCTGCAGCCGTGTACAAAATGTTCTTAATGTCTGGACCATCCTGGACAGGTCCCAGACCCACTGCTTGAACTACTTCTTGTTTTATCTGGTCAAAGGCTGCTTGTTGTTCAGGTCCCCAGTGGAAACTGTTCCTCTTTTGAGTCACATCATACAGAGATTTCACAATCTGACTGTATCCAGGAATGTGTAGTCTCCAAAATCCCACTATTCCCAAGAAACACAGTTTCTTTCTTGTTCATGGGATTTGCCATGGTAGAGACTCTGTTTACCACATCCACTGGAATGCATCGGCAAGCATCCTGCCACCGCACTCCTAGACACTGGATCTCTCTGGCAGCTCCTTTCACCTTGAGCCACTTAATGGCGAAACCTTCCTTCCAAAGAATGTCAATGATTTTGTTACCTTTCTCAAAGACTTCATCAATTTTACCCCAGACGATGATATCATCGATGAACTGGATGTGTTCTGGAGCACCACCTTTCTCCAGAGCATCCTGGATCATTGCATGACAGATGCTTGAGCTCAGGATCCAGCCCATTGGCAAGCTGTTCAAAGTGTACTGGATTCCTCTCCAGGTGAAAGTGAACTGAGGCCTGCATTCCTCTGCTATGGGAATAGAAAAGAAAGCAATAGCAATGTATCACAGTATCACAGTATCACAAAGGTTGGAAGAGACCTCGAGGATCATTGAGTCCAACCTGTCACCACAGATCTCATGACTAGACCATGGCATCAAGTGCCACATCCAATCCCCTCTTGAACACCACCAGGGATGGTGACTCCACCAGCTCCCTGGGCAGCCCATTCCAATGACGAATGACTCGCTCGGTGAAGAACTTTCTCCTCACCTCGAGCTTAAACTTCCCCTGGTGCAGCTTGAGACTGTGTCCCCTTGTTCTGGTGCTGGTTGCCTGAGAGAAGAGACCAACCTCTTCCTGTCTACAACCACCCTTCAGGTAGTTGTAGAGAGCAATGAAGTCACCCCTGAGCCTCCTCTTCTCCAGGTTAAACAATCCCAGCTCCCTCAGCCTCTCCTCATAGGGTTTGTCTATGATAGCATACCATTTGGCCTCTTTGGTTTCCAGCTCATACTGGAGTTCCATTATGTCTGGAACTGCTGCGCTCAGAGGTGGAGTTACTTCATTGAAGGCACAGAAGCCAACTGCCAGATGCCAGTCTCCATTCTGCTTTTGCACAGGCCACACTGGACTGTTGAAAGGTGAATGAGTTTTGCTGATGACTTTCTGACTTTTCAACTAATGAATCAGATTTTGAATGGGAATCAAAGAGTCATGTTTGGTTCTGTATTGTCTGTGATGCACAGCCTGAGAAGTAACCAGCAACTTTATGTCTTCTATCTCATGTTGTCCCACAACTGCAGATTCATCACTCTAATAGACAGCTTCAATATTTGTCCATCAGTTTCTACAGATGCTATTCCAAAAGCCAATTTGTAACCCTTAGGGTCTTTAAAACACCCTTCTCTCAGAAAATCAATTCCCAAAATACAAGGTGCATCAGGTCCTGTCACAACAGTATGTTTCTTCCACTGTTTACCAGTTAAACTTATATCAAATTCTATCTTAGTTAACTCTTGAGATCCACCAGTGACTCCCAGAATAGTTGTAGGCTCTGATCCCTGGTAATTTGATGGTGTTATGGTGCACTGAGCTCCTATGTCAACCAAGGCCCTGGAGTGCCAGGCCACTGGATGTACACATCCCAATAAATTCTGTAATCTCCATTATCCCTTTCCTCCCTCTGGTGGGATGCAGGGCACCACTAATTATGGGGAATATGTCCACATGTGCAATTAGCACAGTGTCCAGTGTTAGAATTGGAATCACTGTTGGAGCTACTAAAGTTGTTGTGGGAAGTTGAGGAAGTAACAGCTACCCTTCTGGTATTGCTACCTCAGGTTCTGCCACTCTTCAGTTCCCTTAGTCTCCTGAAAAGATCAGAAGTTGGTTGACCATCCCATCTGTTCATGTTCTCACCAAACTGATCACACAGAGTTATCCAAATAATCCTACATGATTGCCTCTGTTGTCTGTTTTGGTTTGACCTGTTTTGGAATGACCTCCTTGGAGAATGTCTGTTCCTAACAGCTGAAACTTGTATCCACCTGGAGGAAGAATTGGAATTACCTCCTTATGTCAGTTTGGATATGGAATTTTTGAATTCCTCCTTCAGCTCTTTCATGCAATTCTTTATCTCACCAGAGTTTCAATGGCTGAAACCAAAGAAACACATGTGAGACTATCCTCCAGTTGTCTCATTTGGTCAGTGAAATGGCCAACCGTAGGAGGAATTCCACCATAATTTATTGCCACAATTCTGCTTGCTAAAATAGTAGCATAATTAGGAGGAGCAAGTTTGATGAGCTTTTTAACAAGACCTGTTCCCACAGGAATTTCATCAGGATTCAGAGTACCATGATCACCATACATCACTTTTCTCACAGCAAATTCTCTCAAATGCTTAATTCACTCATCCATGGTGTTCCAGGGTTTAGGATTCCATGGAAGGTTATGTCGGGATGGGTATCCATAAGGGCTGCAAATAAAAGGCATGTCCACAGAGAAACTTTACCAAGACACCTGCCATGTCCATCTGTTCCACTGTCTTTGGAGAGAGTGCCTAGTTGAGATGCTGACTTGTCTCCCACTATTAGAGCTGGTGCACCTGTATTGAAACACCTGCCAAGACAAGTTAGAATTGGTTCATTCTCTGCTGTGATGTAATCCTTCCTCACATGCCTTATTTCTTGCCTGGGGGCACTGGTGGTCTGAATGTCATCCTCTTCCTCATCTGTGTCATCTTCATGAAGTGGCTGTCCCCATGCTTCTGCTGCTACTCTCTTAAGGATTTCTTTAAACTCAGAAGCACCTCCATTATCTGCTGTCTTACCAGAACCTGTATTCTGTCCTGCACCTCCAGTATTCATTGATGGTCTCAATAACTCATCTATATCTTTAAGACAAACCTTCTCTTCCTCCTCAGCAGGGTCTTTTTTTAACAGAAGTTCCCTCACCAGCACAGGAATCTTGCTGCTCTCCCCCATCAGCTGCTGCATCAGCCTTGCACCTGCCTCTTCTATCTAAAGCTGCTACTTGCTTAATTGGAGCTGTGTTTAAACTTACAGCAGGCTTAGCAGAAGCTGACAGGTTTTGAGACAAAACAGTTGCTGCAGAGGACACCTCCAGTCCTGCCGTTGAAGAAGAAAATGATTTTGCCTCTCTAATGGCTGCCGAGGACATTGTGACTGCCATCTTAGGAGCTGCAGCTGCTTCTGGCTGATTGCCAGAATTACCAATAGCCCTGTTCAGAGATGCCTTACCAATAGCCTGTTTAGCCCTACCTGTTTCCCTTATCTCCTCATCACTATAAATCTCTGGATTTGAGTTAGAACTGCTGCTTCTACATCTAGGTCTGCATTTAAAAATGAAGCAGGTCTTGGATACTCGTTTCTCCCGGTACAGTGCAATTAATAACTACACGACTACTATCACCAACAGCAGATTCACACACAGCAAATAAATTACTTTTGGATCCCAGCCATCCCTCAGAATGACTCTTTCACCTGCCAGGATTTTGAACTCATGCATTTCAATAGGTAATGTTGTGGCAGTCTGAATTTTATACTTAAACCACAGGTACAACTTGCACATCAGATATCTCCCTAACTCATCACACAAAAATCTGACAGCATACTTGTACACAACAATATTTAGATCAGAAAAGATCAGATGTCAAAGATTCCAAAAGAACTTCATTTTTGCTCCCCTGATCTAGCAGAATTAAATCAAACAAATCTTGCCCCATGTCTGGAAGCCAATTATTTTGTATAATGTGGTGGTTTAACCCACACACATCAAACAAAAGCTCAGCTGAAGCCAGTCAGAGAAGCAAATGAAGTTGTATTTTACAAGCAATAATGGAATGCAATGAATATGTACAAAAATATACAGTATTTACAATATTATACAGGTATTTACAAAAAGTAAACAGCACAGAAATCCTCCTTGGGCAGGAGGATTCCACCTTGCCTGTCCCCCAACCTCTCTCTCCCTTTTCCCTCTAGTTAATTAGAAGAAAAGAGGAAAAGGAGAAAATGTTAGAGGGATTTTCAGTTCTCTCACAAGCATTGTTAGTAAGTCAGTAATGCTTATCTCAAGGCCATCAGATAACTCCTTTGTGAAGCAGACATGCCAGCAGAGAGTCGAAGAGAACGGAATGAGAAAAGAATGTAAGATTGTAAAATTACAATCCATTCATCTGACCAATGAAATTCATTTAGAATTACCGCTCTTGTTTTCCTTTTTATACCCAAATGTTCAGCTAGAGAATTGGCACCTCTTTCTTGAAAGCATAGCCTGAAATTATCACAGCAGTAAACAGGGCAAGCATGAGTAAATTGTGTGAACTTTGTTTACCACAGAGGTGGAAAACATGACCAGGCAGGTTGTTTACCTGGACTTGCTGATGTCATGTCCCTTTCTTAATTTGGCACCAAAATCCCCCCCACTGCAGAAGGGAAGGTGAAGTTGGACTTTGAGCAAAACATGTAGGGACATGTCCTGGCTATATTTGGGACATACTTTGGGACATAAGCATCATTCACCACACACTTTCAGAACATAAGTCACAAAGCACCCTTTTGCACATGTTCTATTCCTTGCTTATTTTGGGATTTAGAGATGGCTTTTGAGTCAAGTGACTTAGAGAGAAGTTCTGATGCTGTCTGCATTTTGAGGCTGCTCCTGAGAAGTAACACAGCTATCCTACTTGAAAACTTACTATGTTTACCAAATCCCTGGCTGTGGAAAGAAGTTTTCTGGCTTCACTTGTTATGGCTGACCTCACTAGGGAACATCTTCCAGGCCCTACCCACAAGGATGTGCTTGGACGCTTGTGCAATAGTCATTCTCTCCTTAAAAAATTGTTCCTGGAGCAACCCTTTCCCTCCATTTCTCAAGGTCCAAGATATGCACTTTATTGTCTTTTACCATATGATAGTTCTGCCAAGCAGTTTGTAAGAAGGGTTCATTTCACTTACTTTAAATGAGACTTCAAAATACTGGTTTAGCTTTCCAGCCTTGTGTCAGAAATCTTATCTCACCTCTCATCAATTTATGCAGTTTCCTGCTTCCCACTTTTGAAAAATGGCTTGTAACACCTACCAACCTTGAAAGGGTTTTGCCCACATAAGGCATTAGAAATTGCAAAATGGTAGATGAGCAGAACCACAGAAGCATCAAAACCAAGCTTAACTCAAAGATGCTTGATTGGAAAGCATCTAGAAATGCAAGGTCTTGCTGTATAACTCTTTCTTCCTTTGATGCATTCAATGTTGGCCTCTACCACAAGCAATTGGTGCAACACAGCAATGGGAAGCACTGGTATTATTACACCAGTTCTTAATCATTTTAATGTTCTGATACAGATTTTTCCAACAGTATAGATTCTTAATCTAATTTTTGGAAGAGGATGTCAGGCTGCCTTTTCCATTAGCTCACACAGTTTATTTAGTTTTCCTAGGGTGTTTGGAAGCTTGATGGGGTTTAATTGAAAATGTCAGAAGGGAACATTTTAATTTGACTGCATTTGATATTGTGACTAATTCATTCAGCAATTCATTGTAATTCAAAACACTCTTCAAATTCCACAACTGGCATTGCTATTATTTTAAAAGGTGAGATCTTTCATTGTTAATCAACACAGAGTACTTAGAGTAATTTGTACTGTGTGGTTTGGGGTTTTTGTTTGTTTTTGTCTTCTGTTTGATTGGTTGGTTGGTTGGCTTTTTTGTTTGTTTGTATAAAAGTGTTACACCTTTACAAGGGCAAACACCAAATGTGTATTTTATGGTCCCTCATTCAATCTTCACATTCCAAAAGATCACAAAATTTCTTAGTTCTTTGAACTGGTTTAATTTTTAATTGTTGGTCCAGAAAGAGATGCTAGGGATGAAAATTATTGCTTTTTGCTAGAGCATTAACACAGGATATGAGAGGATGAAGGTGAAATGTGTGTTTCCAGCTCTTATTTAACCAGCTGTATAAAGATGAAAGAGCTGCAATACAGATTTCATATTTCCCATACATTTAGACCATGATCCTGAAATACAGATTCATGCTCCAAGTATACTTCTCAAAAAGGTTTCCTATCTTCTCCAGTTGTGTGCAGTAAAAAGCACAATAAGTCTGCCCAAAAGCTTAGAGGTATCTGCCCCACAGAACTTGGTCCAGGAGATCTAAACTGAAAATACGTATTTAGACAAATCTGTGACAAGATTTTGTTCCAGTTCAAGTTTTTTCATACTTTAAATTTTGGTTAATTGCTTCCAGACTATTGGTTTGGAAGTGTCACAACTCCATTCCTTGTAGTAACAATCAGCTTTATTGCCGTCCCTCCTGTGGTGCAGCAATCAGCTTCTTTTCAGATACATCTGGTAAAGATGTAACATAGAATCAAGTCAGGGATCTTTTTCCTACCCTTATGATTTTCAGGAAAATTTCTTGAGAATTCTGAAGAGGATTGTATATGAATTGCCAAAATGAATAGTTTGGTATTTCCAGATATAGATGATTTTATGCCTACTTATTTGTGGACAGCATGAACCATGTAAAACATTTTATTAGAAAAAAATTTATAATCACAGAATCACAGAATGTTAGTGGCTGGAAGGGACCTCTAGAGATCATCAAGTCCAACCACCCTGCCAAAGCAGGATCACTTAGGACAGGACACACAGGAATCTATCCAGGTGGGTTTTAACAGTCTTCACAGAGGGAGACTCCACAACCTTTGTGGGCAGCCCATTCCAGTACTACATCACCCTAACCATAAAGAAGTGTCTGTTTGTGTTCAGATGGATCCTGCTGTGTTCTAGCTTGTACCCATTTTAACTTGTCCTGTCATTAGGCACCACCATAAAGAGATCATCAACTTCATCTTGACACCCAGCCCTCAGGTATTTGTAGACATAGATATGATCACCTCTCAGCGTTCTCTTCTCAAGACTAAACAGCCCCAGTTATCTCAGTCTTTCTTCACAAGAAAGATGTTCCAGTACCAAAATCATCCGCACAGCTCTCCATTGGATTGTCTTCAATAGATCTCACCATGTCAGAGTAGAGGGGGAAGAGAGCTTCCCTAGACCTGCTGGACACACTTTTCTTAATGCACCCCAGGATCATTTGGCCATTTAGCCACAAGGGCACATTTCTGTCCTGTGGATAACTTGCTGTCTACTAAGATTCCAAGGGATCTGCTTTCTATCAAGAGGACACCTGGTCTGTACTGGTGGCAGGAAATGGAAAGGAGAATAAGCAAATATGAAGTTCCTTGAAAGCTGAGGTATTTCAGAGTCTCAGTTGTTTGTTGATTCAATTCTGTTTTAATAGTGAGCTGAAAAGTATATTAATAAGAAGTCACTCTCATTTAGCAAGATTTGCAACACATTTACATGAACTAGCCAGTTCTAAATAAGAAAAAAAAAGCCACACCAAAAAAAAAGCAACCACTAAAAAATCAATTAAAAAAGGAGAGACTCCAGTCTCCACATGTGGGATCATGGTCAACCTTCTTCTGCCCCCTATGGGGAATAATACCTATTTCCTTGATACTGCTGTAACTCAAGTTGTATTTCCTTATTCTCTACAACAATGAACTGTTGGGGGCTATTACATCTTTTGTAACATATGTTTGACCAGTGTTAGATTTTTAACAAGGCCAGTAAGTATAACTGACAAAGAATGGGAATCCCTTTCTCAATCCCCACCAAAGACACGCACATTTTTATAGATACTGTCAAAAAGTAGTTTTTCCCCTCATGATCCATGTCCAAGTATTCCATCTGTTTCAAAGCAGCTATGCCTGAAACAAAGGTCCCAAAACATCTAGATGGCATTTGTCTCTGCAACTTTATCAGTAAGGACAAGTAAGCACCCCACCAAGTCTCTTCCTGAACACCTACAGTGATGGTGACTCTGCCACCTCCCTGGGTGGGCCATTCCAATGGCCAATCACTCTTTCTATAAAGAACTTCTTCCTGACATCTAGCCTCAGCCTCTCCTGGTGCAGCTTGAGACTGTGTCCTCTTGTTCTGGTGCTGGTTGCCTGGGAGAAGAGACCAACCACCCCCCACCTGGCTACAGCCTCCCTTCAGGTAGTTGTAGACAGCAATGAGGTCTGCCCTGAGCCTCCTCTTCTCAAGGCTGGGCAACCCCAGCTCCCTCAGCCTCTCCTCATAGGGCTTGTGCTCCAAACCCCTCACCAGCTTTGTTGCCTTTCCCCACTATTCCCAGTGGAGATACCTTCCTTTTGGTGCCTGCTCCTTCAGGGGTGCTCAGGCTACAGCCTTTCTGAAGCTCATCTATGAACATTTCATAAAAATACCAGGGGACATATGAAAGTAGACAGATATGGGTAACAGAAAGTGAAGGAAAGATTGATAAGATATGAAAAAGACAATAAGGATTTTGAGAGAAGCTTCTGACAGGAGATACAGACTGTGAAAGGAGAACAAAGCAAGCTAAACAGCACTGCAGAGACAAAATAAAACCATAAAAAAAGTGGTAAAGCATGAGAAAAACAAGGGAGTGATCCAGCAGGAAACTTTTGACTTGAGACAGGTGTCATGCTTTGTTACAAGAAGGTAGAAATGAGAATGCAAAATACCAAAGTGATGAGAACACATCCTGAGCAAGGTTGGTTCAATGTTATCCAGCCACTGCATTATTTCACTGCTTGATCTGTCATAATGCATAGTAAATGATTTCTAATAAATGCATTTTTGGCAGAATTTGTTTAGGTCTAAAAATGTACAGAAAGATAAATGGATGAATATATGAGAAAAAGCGAAGGTGACAGTGTGAGACCATACTAGGGCAGGCTCCTTTCTGCTGTTTTAATTGCTTAAAGCAGTAACTTCTGTAAAATACTTTTTTTCTTTATTCAGCTTTCTAATTGTGGTCATTTGAGGCTGTGCCTTTAAGAACAAACACTGCTGGAACACACTGGCTAATGTTTTCGGTACTAGAAATAAAACATTCTGATATTCTAAACGAATTTCATTGGTTGATAAACAAAAACGCAGCTTTAGATTGTAAAGCAGCTGGAAATTTTTTTTCCTCAGTTCAGTTCGGTTTGGGAGTTGGGGGAGTTGGAGTTTCAGCCTGTTCTCCCTGCCTGCTTCTTCTGTGAACTGCTGGAGTTGGCCTTCAGATAAGCAAACATTAATCCTGCATGGGCTTTTTTTTGAAGCTTACTAACAACTCTTTTCCTTAGTAACTTGCCTTTCTCTCTCTCTAACCCCTTTTTGGGGAAAAAGGGAGGTAGGGGGGGAGAGAGGGGGTTCCAAGGAGGGGATCCCTCCCTCGGGGAGGGATTTTTGTTGTGTTATTTCTCTTTGCTGTGTATTTCTGTGTATATATTGTAAATACCTGTATATATTGTGTTATATATAACCTGCTTTCCATATGTGCTTGTAAATATATAGCTTTTGCTCTTCGACTGAGTTAGCTGTGGTTTCTTACTCTGTGGAGGAGGGAGAGCTAAGCCCTCTCTCAACCTACCACACTAATTAATGCCTTGTATCATGTGATACTTCACTGATCTCTGCTTCAGGAAGTGTAGCCAGACTTGTACATGGCCTTGAAGTATCTGTAAGGCAAATGTCCTCTTTGCAAGAGTTGTGTGTTGGAACTTGATTTCATTGAAGCTTGAACCCCTATGCTGTAAGAACAGGCTGAGAGTTGGGGTTGTTCAGCCTGGAGAAGCTAAGGCTCCACAGAGACCTTTTTATGGCCTTCCAGTTCTTAAAGGGGCCAATCAGAAAGATGGGGACAGACTTTTCGGAGGGCCTGTTGTGACAAGAAAAGAGGTGATGGTTTAAAACTAAAAGAGGGAAATTCAGACCAGAGAAAAGGAAGAAATGCTTGACACTGAGGGTCGTGAGACCTTGGCCCAGGTTGCCCAGAGAAGTGGTAGATGGTTCATCCCCGAAACCATTCCAGATGAGGCTGATCAGGCTCTGAGCAACCTGCTTGGGTTGATGATGTTTCTGCTGATCCCCAGCGGGGGTGGATTAGATCAGCCTTTATAAAAGAGGCATGGTCTCTGTGTTAAGATGTTCCCCATGGATCTATGACCCTCACTGGTGTTACATTCATTCTCAGGTAATTCAAAACGAAAGTCCTAAAAGAAATTTCCTAGACAAAGTCAATGTTCATAATTATTTTTGAGTAATTATTTCTGGGTTGGTTGGTTTGTTTGTTTTTCAAAGCTGGCATGTTAAGGAGATATTAAACACTTGCATACAACAGCAAATACCAGTTCTGAGTTTGTCTCCTCTGTCAGAGACAATTACCTTGGGAAGAAAGGTGAAATTTCTTTTGTGTGTTTTCATATTGCAGCTCCTCATTATTCCAGGCTCTCCACGTGTGTGAATGATATGAGACCTCTTTGTCTGAATGCAGTTCAGAGTTTTAGAACAGGCAGCTAGAAGCATTTGATGATGTCACTGTGATGAGAGGGTAATTTTATTGCTAAGCTCTTGGTAATTTTACATTTTCTGTCTTCTACACCTGCAGTCTACAAGAGGGAGAAAAGGAGGGTGTGGGGGTGTGGAAATTAAAAATAAGTAAAAAGAAAACAGAGTTTCGTGTTATCTAGAAGGTGAAGGGAAACTTCAAATTAGGCCATCATGTAGTGCAGCAGCAGCAACCAGACCATGATAAAACTGAGTGGTCTTATCTATAAATCACAATAAAGCTCGACACAACTCACCTCTGTCTTCAGAGCCTTCAGAGTGGGTAGATTTTCTTATTAGAAACAAACCCAAAATGTGTTTATCAGAAACATCTGGCATCTGGGAGAAGTCAGCATGTATCATCAGAGGACTTTTCTGCCCAAAGCCAAGCAAACCATTTATCTCTGGTTCTTGCCTTATAATAACAGAAGCACAATGAAAGTAGGGTTTTGTGTAGAGATGGACACCCAGCAGAACCAGCTCCCATCCCTCATGGCTTTCTAGGATACCGTTCCCAAAGAATCCTGCCCAAGTGACTAAGGGGAATGTGGTGGTTTGAAAGGAAAGGCTCTGCTTTCCCTCCCCCACTGAGAAAGAGACCACGGTTAAACCCAGTCGGAGAAATGAGATTATATTTTACAAGGAAACAGATTATATGTAACACAACAAATACAGGGATTTTACAATATATACAGGGATTTTACAATATATACAGGAATATACAGCAAATGAACTCAACCAGAAACCAGATGCCCCCACAGAGGGGGCTTCCCCCTGTGTCCCCTTCACCCCCCTACCTCCCTTCTCCCCCAAAAGAGGTAGAAAAGAGATGTGGATGGTTAACAGGGCAGGAAAGGAAGAAAGGCCTTGCACAGGGAGTTAGTATCTTATCTTAGTTGGCCAGAATCCCAGAAGCAGATCCAGCTGAGAGGGACAGCGAAGGAAGGAAGACTGAGAGAAAGTTCCCAGCTCCCCTGGGTCCAATCTCAACTCCCACAATCCTACCAATGAAATTCATTTAGAATACCAAAATATTTTTATAAACATTTAGCCAGTGTGCCCCTTTCTTAAAGGCACAGCGTCAAACAGCCACAGTCCACCCCTTCTAAACAATTTCATTGGTCGTTCGCACTGTCCATCCAATCGGAAACAATATTTACAGTTCGTGAGTAAAGTTCATAGTCCGTTCCGGCTATACTCAGATGTAGATGATTCAGAAGTCCAAAAACGTCAGGAAATAGGAAAATGGAAACCAGCTGGTCTCTCCACAGACGAAGTGAAGAAAAAGCAAACAGGAACACAGGGACTCTCAGTTGACTCAGGGTTCTCAGGGTTTGTGCACTGTAGATTCCTCAGGGATTCTTCCTTTGGGCGCGTTGTAATTGTACAACAGTCTGAAATTAAACTCTTTCAGCTAAAGTTAAATTCCTTTGTGGAATACACTGAATTTGACCATTCTCCTGCATTACCCAATAAGTGTGACCCGGACCTTCTGCTGAAACCACCCCTCGGACAGGTTTAGCCTCTCCTGAGGGTGAAAATACCCAAACAGTTTTACCTAACAGGTTCTTTTCTCTAACAACAGGAACTCTATCACCTTCTACTCTCCGTAGCAGATCTGAATGTGCCGGTCCAGCTCGGTTCACTGAACCTCTACTATTCACCAGCCAGGTTGCTTGTGCTAAATGTTTCTCCCAGTTTTTCAAAGATCCACCTCCCATGGCTTTGAGAGTGGTCTTCAACAAACCGTTGTAGCGTTCAATCTTCCCTGCAGCTGGTGCATAGTAAGGAATATGGAATATCCACTCAATACCGTGCTCTTTTGCCCAGCTCTTTACAAGGTTGTTCTTGAAATGAGTTCCGTTGTCTGACTCAATCCTCTCTGGAGTTCCGTGTCTCCACAGGATCTGTCTCTCCAGACCGAGAATGGTGTTGGGTGCAGTTGCATGTGGAACTGCATAAGTTTCCAGCCATCCGGTGTTTGCCTCTACCATAGTTAGCACGTATTGCTTACCAGAACGAGAACGTGGTAGAGTGATGTAGTCAATCTGCCAAGCTTCACCATACCTGTACTTGGACCATCTGTCACCATACCACAAGGGCTTAATTCGCTTTGCCTGCTTAATAGCAGCACAAATGTCACAGTCATGGATGACTTGTGTAATGGCATCCATGGAAATGTCTATGGATCTGTCACGAGCCCACTGGTATGTTGCATCTCTGCCTTGATGTCCTGATGAATCGTGAGCCCACCGAGCTAAGAATATCTCACCTCGGTGTTTCCAGTCGAGATCAAGTTCAGAGTCCTTGTCTACTTGAGAAACTCTTGCAGCTAAATCTGCCTGATGGTTGTGCTGCTGTTCCTCAGTAGCTTTGCTCTTAGGAATGTGAGCATCAATGTGTCTCACCTTCACTGGAATTCTCTCAACTTGATCAGCAATGTCTTGCCACAGGTCAGCTGCCCAGATGGGTTTTCCTTTCCTCTGCCAGCCATTCTTCTTCCAGTTCTTTAGCCAACCCCATAGAGCACTGGGTACCATCCATGAGTTGGTGTAGAGATAAAGCTTTGGCCATCTCTCACGTTCAGCCACGTCGAGAGCTAGCTGGACAGCTTTTACCTCTGCAAACTGACTGGACTCTCCTTCTCCATCCTTCGCTTCTGCAACTCGGCGTGTTGGACTCCACACTGCAGACTTCCACCTTCGCTTGTTCCTGATGAGACGACAGGAACCGTCTGTGAACAAAGCATATTTCTTCTCATCATCTGAAAGGTCATTGTAAGGAGGAGCTTCCTCAGCACGAGTTACTCTCTCCTCTGGAGGTTTAGCACAGTTGGCATCTTCAGGCCAACTTGAGATCACCTCCACCAGACCAGGTCTTTCAAGATTTCCCATTCGAGCTCTCTGTGTTATCAGAGCCATCCACTTGGACCAGGTGGAATCTGTAGCATGATGTGGTGTGGAACCCTTGCCTTTGAACATCCAATTCAAAACTGGCAATCTGGGAGCTAAGAGAAGTTGTGATTCAGTTCCAATCACTTCTGAAGCTGCTTTCACTCCTTCATAGGCAGCTAGAATTTCTTTCTCTGTTGGAGTGTAATTAGCCTCTGAACCTCTGTAACCTCGACTACAGAAACCAAGAGGTCGTCCACGTGTCTCACCTGGAGCTTTTTGCCACAAGCACCAGGTTGGACCATTGTCACCTGCAGCCGTGTACAAAATGTTCTTAATGTCTGGACCATCTCAGACAGGTCCCAGACCCACTGCTTGTACCACTTCTTGCTTTATCTGGTCAAAGGCTGCTTGTTGTTCAGGTCCCCAGTGGAAACTGTTCCTCTTTCGAGTCACATCATACAGAGGTTTCACAATCTGACTGTATCCAGGGATGTGTAGTCTCCAAAATCCCACTATCCCCAAGAAACGTAGAGTTTCTTGCTTGTTCATAGGATTTGCCATGGTAGAGACTCTATTTACCACATCCACTGGAATGTGTCGGCGTCCATCCTGCCACTGCACTCCCAGAAACTGGATCTCTGTGGTAGGACCTTTCACTTTGTCTCTCTTGATGGCAAAACCTGCATCCAGAAGAATGTCCATGATTTTGTTACCTTTCTCGAAGACTTCCTCAGCAGTTTTACCCCAGACGATGATATCATTGATGAACTGGATGTGTTCTGGAGCACCACCTTCCTCCAGAGCATCGTGGATTACTGCATGACAGATGCTGGAGCTGTGGATCCAGCCCATCGGCAGTCTGTTGAAAGTGTACTGGATTCCTCTCCAGGTGAAAGCAAACTGAGGCCTGCATTCCTCTGCTATGGGAATAGAGAAGAATGCATTAGCAATGTCTATGGTAGCATACCATTTGGCCTCTTTGGATTCCAGCTCATACTGGAGTTCCATCATGTCTGGTACTGCTGCACTCATAGGTGGTGTTACTTCATTCAGGGCTTGGTAGTCCACTGTCAGACGCCAGTCTCCGGCTTTCGCACAGGCCACACTGGACTGTTGAAAGGTGAATGAGTTTTGCTGATGACTTTCTGACTCTCCAACTGACGAATCAGATTCTGAATGGGCAACAAAGAGTCACGGTTGGTTCTGTATTGTCTGTGATGCACAATCTGAGAAGCAACCGGCAATTTAATGTCCTGAATCTTGTGTTGTCCCACAACTGCAGATTCATCAGAGAGTTCAGGTCTAGCAGACAGCTTCAGCTTTTGTCCATCAATTTCTACAGAAGCTACTCCGAAAGCCCATTTGTAACCTTTAGGGTCCTTGAAACGCCCTTCTCTCAGAAAATCAATTCCCAAAATACAAGGTGCATCAGGTCCGGTCACAACTGTATGCTTCTTCCACTGTTTACCAGTTAAACTTATATTAACCTCTACCTTACTTAACTCTTGAGATCCACCAGTGACTCCCAGAATAGTTATAGACTCTGATCCCTGATAATTTGATGGCAATATGGTGCACTGAGCTCCTGTGTCAACCAAGGCCCTGTACTTCCGAAAGTGTGAAGTGCCAGACCACTGGATGTACACATCCCAATAGATTCTGTTATCTCCATTATCCCTCTCCTACCCCTGGCGGGAGGCAGGGCACCCCTAATTATGGGGGACATTTCCACAGGTGCAACGAGCACACTGTGCAGTGTTAGAACTGGAGTCACTGTTGGAGCTGTCATCGTTGTCCTGGGGAACTGTGGAAGTAACAGCTACCCTTCTGGTATTGCTACCCTGGGTTCTGCCACTTTGCAGTTCCCTCAGTCTCCTGAAAAGATTAGAAGTTGGTTGACCATCCCACCTGTTCATGTTCTCACCAAACTGATCACGCAGAGTTATCCAAATGGTCCTGCGTGATTGCCTTGGTGGTCTGTTTTGGTTTGGTCTGTTTTGGAATGACCTCCTTGGAGGATGTCTATTCCTCACAGCTGAAACCTGCACCCACCTGGAGGAAGAATTGGAATTATCTCTTTGTGCCAATTGGCATATGGAATCTTTCAGCTCTTTCATGCAATTCTCAATTTTTCCAGACAGCGTTTCAATGGCTGAAACCAAAGAAACACATGTCATGCTATCATCCAATTGTCTTAGTTGATCAGTGAATTGGCCAACCGTAGGAGGATCTCCACCATAATTTCTTGCCACAATTCTACTTGCCAGAATGTTTGCATAATTGGAAGGAGCAAGTTTGATAAGCTTTTTATCAAGACCAGCTGCCACAGGAATGTCATCAGGATTCAGAGTATCACGGTCACCATAGAGTATCTCTCTAATGGCAAACTCTCTCAGACGCTTAATTCCCTCATCTATGGTAGTCCAGGGCTTAGGATTCCATGGAAGATCATCTCGGGAAGGGTATCTCAGGGAAACCGCCATCAAAAGGCGTATCCACAGATTAACCTTACCGAGAATCTTGGCTAGATGTCTATCTATTCTATTATCCTTTGAGAGAGTTCCTAGCTGAGCTGCTGACTTGTCTCCAACTATTAGGGCTGGAGCACCTGTATCATAACACCTAGCAAGCCAAGATAGGATGGGTTCCTTATCTGCTCTGAGGTAATCTTTGCGGACATTGCGAATCTCCTCCCTCGGTGATGAGCATTCGGTGATGTCATCTTGCTCTCCATCTATCACTTCTTCCTGAACCTTTTGTCCCCATAATCCTGCTGTCACTCTCCTAAGGACCTCTTTAAGCTGAAAAGCACCACTGCCAGCTGCTGTCTTAGCTGCATCTCCATCCTGTGATGATCTCAATAACTCAGCTATATCTCTAAGACAAATCTTCTCTTCATCTCCAGCAGGCCCTTTCCTAGCAGAGGTTCCCTCACCAGGATCAGTCTGTCTAGTAGAGGTTCCCTTACCGGGATCGGTCTCCTGCTCTTCTCCTCCATTAGCTCCACTAGCTCCTGGATCAGCTTCGGCCTTTCCACCTCTGGTCTTTAAGACTGCTACTTGTTTAACTGGAGCTGTGTTTGAATTTACAGCCATCATGATAGAAGCTGACAGGTCCTGATCTAAACCAGCCACCGTGGGGGCCCCTTCCGGTCCTGTCATGGCGGACGGAAATGACCTTGCCTCACTACCGGTCGCCATCTTGGGAATGGGAGCCGCCCCTGGCTGCTTGCCAAAGTCATAGAGTGGAGCATTTAAGGCTGCTTTGCCAATAGGTTTTGCTATTTTTCTAACTGACGCAGCCCCTTCCTCATCACTCGAGGACTCTGGGGCAGATTTAGAGGAACGCCTACGCTTCCTAGATTTTGCTTAATCACAAAACATGGTCGAGAAACCTTTTTCTCTCTATGTAGAGCCCACAGCAGATAGACATTAATTATCAGCAACAGCAGGATTACACCCGTCAAATAAATCACCTTAAGATCCCAGCCAGCACTTAAAGTTACTCTTTGACCTCCTGAAGCGTTAAACTCCCTTATCTCGATCGGCAAAGTGGAAGACGTTCTATTGCCATAATTAGTGAGCCGAAAAAAACCCAAACAGTGTTTATACAACAGCTGGATCCTATTCATAAACCACAAATAGATTTTACGCATTAAATATTTACCTATCTGGTCTAACATCAACCCGATGCAGTACCGGTAGACCAACATGCCACAGACCAAGAAGAATAAACGTTCTAAAACCCAGGGCACCTTCATTTCGTTTCTCCGGCTGAGACAAGCAATAAATCAACTTAATTACTTAATTACCCGGCCCCACGTTGGTGAGGCAATAAAAAAAATGAGTGTGGTGGTTTGAAAGGAAAGGCTCTGCTTTCCCTCCCCCACTGAGAAAGAGACCACGGTTAAACCCAGTCGGAGAAATGAGATTATATTTTACAAGGAAACAGATTATATGTAACACAACAAATACAGGGATTTTACAATATATACAGGAATATACAGCAAATGAACTCAACCAGAAACCAGATGCCCCCACAGAGGGGGCTTCCCCCTGTGCCCCCTTCACCCCCCTACCTCCCTTCTCCCCCAAAAGAGGTAGAAAAGAGATGTGGATGGTTAACAGGGCAGGAAAGGAAGAAAGGCCTTGCACAGGGAGTTAGTATCTTATCTTAGTTGGCCAGAATCCCAGAAGCAGATCCAGCTGAGAGGGACAGCGAAGGAAGGAAGACTGAGAGAAAGTTCCCAGCTCCCCTGGGTCCAATCTCAACTCCCACAATCCTACCAATGAAATTCATTTAGAATACCAAAATATTTTTATAAACATTTAGCCAGTGTGCCCCTTTCTTAAAGGCACAGTGTCAAACGGCCACAGGGAAGCAGAGGCTCCATGGCAGAGCTGTTCCCATGTATGGAGGGTCTGAGACTCTTTTTGTGTGCCCTCTGCAGTGGCTTTCTAGGAGAGAAAGGCTTTCTGTGAAGTAATGTAGAATCATAGACTGGGTTGGCTTGGAAAAGACCTGAAGGATTATCTAGTTATAGCTCCTCTGCTATGGGGAGGTACATCCCCTACTAGACCATGTTGCTCATGGTCTCATCCAACCTGCCTTGCAAAGCTTCCAGTCTTGGACCTTCCACCACATCTCTGGGCAATCTATTCCAGTGCCTCACCACCCTTATGGGGAAGAATCTTCCCCTAATGTCTAATCTAATTTGAGCTGCTTCTGTTTGAAGCCATTATTCCTTGTTCTCTCACTCCATGTCTTTGTGAAAAGTCCAATAATTTCCATCAACACAGCCAGATGTTAGCAAAAACAACCCTGGGGTAATACAAGGAAACACAGCTGTGCTGAGAGTGGTTATATTGCCAGAAAGCTTTCACAAATTTGTTTTCTAGCAATGAAGGAGAACTTCTTGCTCTCTACAACTCTCTGATAGGAGGGTGCACTGAGATGGGGTTCGGTCTCTTCTCCCTAGCAACAAATGACAGGATGAGAGGAAATGGCCACAAGTTACACCAGGGGAGGTTTAGGTTGAAGATTAGGAGAAATTTCTTTGCTGCAAGAGTGGTCAGGCATTGCAGCAGGCTGTGCCAGGGAGGTGGTGGAGTCACCATCCCTTGAGGTCTTCAGGAAACATGTGAACATGGCACTTTGAGGCATGCTTTATTGGCCATGGTGATGTTAGGTCAATGATTTGACTTGAACTTAGAGGGCTTTTCCAGCCCAATGTTGTGATTCTGTGATTCACATCAATCTGACTTAGAAAAATCTGCTCAACTCTTCATCTCTGAGAACAATCTAATTTATCAACAGAATGCCCACTGTGCATCTTAGGATGCCTGTGCTCCATGCTCTTTTCCTGTACATTCAGTTGTTACTCACTTCCTGGATCTAGCCCTGGAAGTGGTAAGGAGCCTATGCCCCTCACTTGCTCATCTAATGATGTGATCTGTTCTTGCTTCTTGACTGAGATCTGGAAGAGGATTGAGGGCAACATTGACCGTAGAAAGAGAGATCTGATTATTGTAGAGGAAGAGGTGGGTAACTTTGCGGTGACATTAAAAGCTACAGAGCAAGCTAGCCCATAGCATGAGGGGGTTTTGCTGTGAGAAGAGGGCTTTTTGGTGACAGCAACAGTAGACAGGTCAAGCTGACAATAGCAGGATTGTATCTTATGGGAGGTTGTAGCCAGGAGGGGGTTGGTCTCTTCTCCCAGGCAATCAGCACCAGAACAAGAGGACACAGTCTCAAGCTGCACCAGGGGAAGTTTAGGCTCGAGGTGAGGAGAAAGTTCTTCACAGAGAGAGTCGTTAGCCATTGGAATGGGCTGCCCAGGGAGGTGCTGGAGTCACTGTCCCTGGAGGAGTTCAAGAGGGGACTGGACATGGCACTTGGTGCCATGGTCTAGTCATGAAGTCTGTGGTGACAGGTTGGACTTGATGATCTTTGAGGTCTCTTCCAACCTTGGTGATACTGTGATACTGTGAAGTATGTCTAAATCTGCAGCATGATTTCCCTAAAACTTTGAAGAGGAAGGGTCAAGATGTAAGAAACAAAGGAGTGGTTAGATAACTATTTTCAAGGGGTGGCAAAAGAGGTGGGGGCAGGGATATTTTGATCTACTCAACCAATTGCAATATTTCAAAATAAGTGCCTATTGGTTCACATTTTCAGCAAATTTAAAGAGAAATCCAGACTTTAGGAAAATATTTTATTCAACTCATCACAGAACACTTATGGAAGTGATAGAAAGGAAGCTTTAATTAAATAATATGAGATTTTTCAAAGCAGGTCTAGAATTAATATGGTCTATAAATGATGTCTTAGTTTTTTTAAAAAAATCAAAAGTTATGTTAACTCTACACAAATATATAGAATGTTTCTTTTGGCCATAATCTATTAATCAGCAATTGAAATAAAAATAAGCAATGTAACTAGATAAAATCCATACAATCATTGTTGCAAATTGAAATATATTATTCAATTTTGAAATAGAAACTGTTTTTTTGCTGATATATGTATATGTGATGGTTTGAAGATTTTTCTGGAGTACAAAAGCCTAAGAGAAACAGATTAAGATTATCCTCCCTCTCTCCTTTTTTCCCAGCAGGACAAAAGCAAACTAAGAAGGAGAAAGGAAAGGTAAGATCACAAGAAGAAATGGTCTGGAATCAGTTTGGAAGTAAAAAAGGTAATTTTTAACAAAACATATATAACATTTGAGTAACAGGGAAGGTTACAAATGTATAAGGAAAAGAGTAAATAGAAAAATATATAAAACCAGGCCCAGCTGGCATTGGATTCCCTTGATACAAATAGATTCAGTTCTTTAGAAAACGTGGATGCAGTATGGAGGAAGGCCTTGCCATGCAGTAAATGCAGGAAGCAGGAAGAACAAAGACTTGTTGAGCAGGCGAAGCGGGGCAAAAAGAGAAAGAACTAAAAAAAATTCTCTCCTCAAATAGGCTTGCTGGACTGGAAGGGGGAGTGGAAAAGACCTTTGACCCAGGGGACCCCTCCTCCTGGGAGGGGGAAAACCAAGTTTTGTCCTCTGCCCACCTGGATCAGGTTTTTTTTGTCCATCTGGGGGCTGGGTTCTTTTCAGCTCCTCGTCAAGGATGAGTGTAACCTGAGACAATATATGTGTTAAGATGTAAAAATATGAAACTGGCTTGTATAGAGTCATTCCAATGTGACACAAACTTTCTAGGTAACTTTTGACATAGATACATTCTAACATTCCTAATATTCAAATATAGATAGTAAAATGATCACTAAAATTCTAAGAATGAAAAAATAACGTATATATACAACTTTGAAAACAGTGTTACTATTATGGGGAGTTTTAGCATACAAATCAATTAATATACTTTTAAAAGAAATTTCTAAAAGATAAAAATTCAATTTAGACTAATTGTTATACAGAAGTTCTGAATTTGGTTTTTTTTTAAATTTAATTTCTTTTTTTTTTTCATTAAAATCTGAGGGCAGAAGTTAAAATATTTCCTCATTCCTTTATGCTCACTATCTTACATAGCCCAGAATGAGCAAGTCTGAGACTATCAATATCTCAGAAATCTGAAATGTTTCACTTTAGCTTTGCTTGAGATAATCTTATATTTCTTCAGGTTGTGCTATCTGAAGGGAATTCAAAGCTCAGTTTGTTACCATCCCTTTATCATGATTAAATCGAGATGTCTGTGGCAATTAAATCACAAATTCCCACAGCTAGTATGCAGAACAGGATACCATAGGTTACTCTTGGTCCAACCCAAAAACTCATGTTTCATGAGTTTCAGGACTTTCCATTTCCTTGAACACAGACAGAGATTGCACTCCAGCAGTTTACTGAGGAGCCAATCAGTCTTGTAACAGTAAATTGGGGTGGAAAAATAATGCAAGGAAGAAAGGGAACCATTCTGTGGTTTATAGGCTGCTACTCAAACAGCTCTTCTTAACATTTTCCATTTAACGAATGGGGAAAAAAAATAATAATCAAATTCTTCCTTATGGGAGAAAAAGTATCTCAGCTCTCATTTCACAATAATTGAATTCTTCTGTATCCCCAAGGAATTGGCACTTTCATTTACACTGTTAAGAATCTGAAGGCCAATTTGTCCAACTGGTATTATGACTAAGACAATCATCGTCACATCACCTTTCACTTTCACTTGCAGGATATTTAGTGCTAGATAGAGAACAAAAGTGCCCATCACTAAGGCTGTGTCACTATTGCATTGCCAGCCATGTTCAGTGTGGAAGCCTGGCTCAATGTGCATGTGTAAATAATATTACTAATAGGATATTTCTCATTCACTGTCAGAATTAATGTTATGCTATGAAACAAATAAAACCCTCAGTGTGATTGTTTCAGCCACTGTGGTGAAGGCACCATATGCCCAGAATTATGCCTCAAATACTGTAAACTTGTCCCAACATGTTTCACCAAGCGCCCCCTTCCTTCCACTCTCATTTCTGGAGTGGGCATTCAGCCCAGAGCTGAGGAGGACAAAAGCTCAAGGTGACAGTCAGATGGCAAAAATAATCCCACATGCCTTCTAAGGGGGAAACAACATGCATGCACTCATCACATGGGATGCTCATGCTACCACCAAGTGAGGGAATAATTCTAGCTTCACACTTCATGTAGGCTAAAACTGGTTGTTGACAACTCTCCCTTTGCCCCTTTTCCTAAGTCCTATTGTCTATGCTACTGAGCTCCAGGCCTAAGCTCCACAGCTATTGCTTCTATCAAGCTCCACTTGCAAGCATACTAGTGGCCTCTGCAGTACAGAGGGAAGCCAGCACCCGGGAAGGGCTGTCAAACCTCAGTTTACCCAGAAATCTGCAAAGGAGAGTCCATCACTGAAGCTACAGCCAGCCAGTGCCATATTGACAGTCCTACCAGATCAGAAGAGAGCCCACTGTTTCTTAAAGAGGACTGGGCCCCTGAGGATAAGCCTTCAGCCCAGATGAGAAGTACTAGCCTGAATCCTGACAGTCCAAACATCTGCCACAGCCTTAAAGTAACAGACTGATGAGCCACAAACTTGTGTGTACCAGCTTGTAGAACAGGAACAGTGCCCAGCCACACCCTGTGTGACCCTGCCATTCATGGGAGAAGGGAGCTGCTTCGTTGCTCCGCAGCTCTGTTTGTGCCAGAGAAATTCAGAGCATTGTCCGTGCCTATGATTCAGAGTTGGGATTACCTGAGAAGGTCCTGACAGATCCGTTGAGCCAAGCAAGGGGAAGTTGACACTCTGAGCAACTGTGCCCCTTGCCTAGGGTGGCTTGCACCAGTCCTGAAGCCCGTCAGCACACAAGGGTCAACCCTGGCCCGGCCTGTGCAGGATAGGATATGTCCAAGCCCACCTACAGGGAATCAACATCCTGGGAACTGCACTGGTCCTGCACACCCCAAGCCCCAGTAAGGGACCAGCCCCTGGCAGCTGCAGATGCAGCCATACTGCAGGACCACCCAAGCCCTGGTAAGGGAACCTGAAAAACAGCAGGGTCTATGTTACTTTCCGCCCCCAGCAGCCATGGGAGGAAGAAGGCTGCCCCCTCCACTGCCTTTTGGAGGGAAGCCTCACTGTGGGCCTGCCAGCAGCTCAGCTCTAGCCTTAGCCCCAGGACACCCTCCCCTGAATGGACCAGCCCAAGATCCAGCCCTGGGCAGGCAGCACATTGCCATAGCCCAGCAACTAGCTTCACTACAAACAAAAGACACAGTGTATCTTTTCACATGTGCAGCACATATTAACATTCAGTTCAAAGCCTCCCATGCCCAGCCACATGACAGTTCCTAGCTTTAGCCTCTGAAACATTGTAACCTTTCCTGTATATTGTTAAAGCAGCCCTGAGTGTCTTGTCGAGTCACCACTTGTCCAAGTGGCAGAATTGCACCTTTGTTCCTTTAATCAAAATCAATTATGCAATACTCTGATTGGGTCCAAAGTGTACATACAAGACCAGTTATTGGATATATCTCGCAACTGTGCACTAGAATCTGTATATAAAATAGTGCTTATTCAGTTATTTATAATTTTACTAATTAATAAACATAATTTTTCCTATTTCATTATTAATAGATTAATAACCTCTTCATCACAGCCACCCTTCATTGTTACTAGGAAGGTGTGCATTCGTGCATGTGTGTCGGAGGTTGAGAGAGAGGAGATGGCAGCAGAGAACATAATCAGAACACAGGGACACATGAAAGTTTGGGGTTATTAGAAAAAAACAAACCAAACCAAACAAAAAAAAAATCCGTCCTCTCCTGTATGTCTTTCATGATTGGCTTCAGCATCAGACAGAGCAGCAACGCATTTATCTCAATCCCCACATCTATAGCCATTGCCAGCATTCTCTCTGCATCCTTTGATAATTCGTCATCTACTGTCCCTGGGAAATCTGATCCCTAATTTTAGGCAAACCTTAGTTCCCTTCACTTGTAAATACAAACTTCAGCCTAACAAAAAAAAAATGCTTTATAGCTCAAGTATCTCTAATTCATGGCTAGTATTATGAAGATGATGATGATTTTTATCTCTGCTCAGATAATACACTAGTGTTTGGGGAGAAAACAGAATATTTTAGCTGAGATCCTCTATGATTTTTGACACTGTGGCTTCTTCTGTCTTTCACTCAGCTTCAGAATCTTGGGGAGAACTAAACCCAGTTCAGGCTTTGATTTTTTTGACTGGTTTCCCCAGTGGATGAAGCAGCCTTATAAAAAGGCCACAAGCCTTTTTTAGATGATAACAAGCTGTACATTTTCTACCTCATTCATGTTTTCTTTTTGTTGTTGTTGTGGTTTTCCTTTTTTTAGGAGGGGTTGATTGATTTCAGGATGATCATAAATAATAACCTAATGACATATTTATACTCTAAAAGGTACACACAGTCATAACGTTTATGAAGATGCTCTACTAGGTGATTTCTCTAGCTACCAATAAAATTGTAATCTTGCATGAACATCTGTTTCCCCATTCTACCAAAAATACCCAGGTTTAACTTGAAATAGCATAAATATCTCAAGCTATGACCAGTAAAAGGTGGTTTGGGTTTTTTTTTTTTGTTCATTGGTTTGTTGATTTTTATTTTTTTCTTTTCCAAAATCTGTTACAATATTTCATTTTTGGTTATTAAATTATCTGTGGTAGGGTAATCTTGCATTATTATTTTTTTTTAATATGTATTAAAATGAGAAATGTTGTTTGCTTCAAGCATCTCAATGAACAACATTTCAGTATGGCTACAACTTTTTGTCTTGCTACCACAAAAATCAATGAATTCATTTCCTGTGAAAAGTTTAAATTTCAATGAATCACCTTTTGCTGATGTTTTGTAGAAATTTTCTCACTCTGCTTAGTTTATTGTAGTGGCTTAGTTCCAGATGAATGCTTCTAGCAGTCAGGATGGCAGAAGAGAATATAATCTGCAGGGCTATTGACTATTTGTTGAAGGCCAAAGAGAAGTTAACAATAAAACCTGCTACAATGTACATTTAAGCTAGTTGAGACTTATCACATGTCTCAAGTGGCTGGAGAATTCAATATAGCTCACCTGGTAAATCTGCTTGATACTCTATTTTGAAAGTGCTACATGCATCTGAAGCTGAATGATCCATCCTATTTTATGCAAATTGCTTAGCCTTGTCACCCATAAAAACCCATGGGAAAGGAAGTTGTTTCAGCCTCATTGCTCTAGATGTGCATGTGCCCCTGGACAGTCTGGTTCAACTCACATTAGATTCAGCTAAATGACTGCTTTGTTTTAACATTTGATAATAGATGCAGAATCAAAATCTAGCTGCTCAGTACAGTTTGCAAAAGTTTTTTGTGCTTTGCTTTTTGTCTTTCATCATAGCTATCTGGCAATGTAAGATTTAATACATAAATATATAACTTTTAAAAAGCTACCAAATTAAAACCCAAACATAACTACTCTGAGGATGGTAAGACCAATAGACATTATTCAGACATCTAAACTGAACTTTTAGAATAGCAGAATAAGGATATTTTAGGTTTTCTTTAAAAGCAAACAAACAAAACCCCTCAAAACAAACTAACCAAAACCAGCCCAAACCAGCAGCACACACATGCATACACAAAAGGAAAAAAAATAAATAAAGGAAACGAGCAATCCAGTAAAACAAAAGAAACTCTAAAGTGCTAAAAGTGGATTGGCCATCCTATAACCATGCATTATTTTATTGTTAGGATATTGACTAAGATGCTGCACTATGATAAGAAGGTCCTTAGGGACACTGGACTTGGGAGGGGGCAGTGTCTTTTAAACAGAGAAGATGGCATGTGGATTGCTGGAATGGTATCCTTTTCTCTGGCTTATTGCAATATGAATATTCCACGCCTAGGACCAATCCATTGTATTGCCAAGAAGAAAGGGGTTAACAAATGTTTCTTTTTCTCAACCGGAGTGGGGAGTGATATCATACCTGGGTATGCAACAGCTGATCCCAAAAGATCATGTAAAAGAAGCATGTAAATAGGGGAGTGGTGGATTTCTCTCTTCACTTGTGAAGCTGGGAGTGGTGAAGAGATTTCCTTGCTGTGTTACTATTTTGTATATAAGATGCAACTTAAGTGTTAGCTTTTTACCATCCCCCCTGATAGTACCTGATCCTGCTCAGAAATGTAGTAAACTTGTTATCTTATCTCTCTGTGTAGGCTGGTCTCTGTACACCAGGTAAAGAACCTGGTTTTGGGACAACAATATCAGATTTGTGTAAACATTCATTTAATACTGACATAGCATAGTCACTTAATCCTACCCATGAAAACCTATTTTAGGAGAATGAACATACCTCCTCACAAAAGCAATGAAGAAGAAAAAAAACAGAAAGGGGAAAGTCAGTTGTAGTTATTATTTGTCATTGCAGCTGCCTAATCCACCAAGGATCTCTTCTACCAACCTAATTTTAAACTTTTTTTTTTTTTTTCTGGAAACGTTTCAAGAAAGGATAAAGGAAATAAAAGGTGGAAAAGAAAAAGAGTACAATTACATGATTCAATCAAAATTACTAGAATAGCAAAAAATAGAAATGAAGACTTTACAGTATCCCATTTTAACTTGCAAGGCAGGCAATTGAACTAATCTGAGTCATTGTGGATGTCCTTTGTGAAGGAAGTACATTTGATAGATAAAATCACTTGCTTGTTTTCTTTCACCATTCACATCTGAGAAAATTTCTGCTGCCCATGATTCACCATATTTTTAGCTGCCCATCATTTACCTTTGAAAGAAACTGGAATGAAAGTCTGTCTCCTATTATCAGCAGCCAAAGTGGCAACTGGGCTTCCTGGAGGAGGTGAGCACAAAGTCACTTGCAGACACGTAAATTAAATAATTCAGAGCAATAATGTAGAGAAATGGTTTGTGGGATTGCTTGCAGAGGCCTCCAGAGGTGTACAGAGGCAGGGAGAATCTGTAGGTAACAGACCCACAATAATGGAGGCTACTCAACCTTGTTTTGAGTATTAACATTTATTGGTATAAACATTTTCTCTTTCTTATTTTCTTTTAATTTATTTTTTTCTAATTTATTTTTTTCATGTGATATGAACTGCTTTTTCTTAACCTCCTGACAACCACTTAACTTCACTGACAATGAAGTATTAGGATCTCTCTTAATTTCTATGGTGAAGTACTTTCTTACTACTATGTAAAAATTATCTTCAAGTGAGAGACAAATTATCAAGTGCATTAAAAAAAAACCAACAACAAACATGTTCCTTATGTAAGGAATAAGCTTTCTAGCACGAAGACCATCTCAGACTTTCACAGTGACTTTTCTTAAAGAATATAGAAGTGACATATGCAGTAGTTTTGAGACCAATCTTTGTTTTATAGATTTTTCTGATGGACTTTATAGAATACTGAGGCAGTTTAGGCTGGGTGCCTCCTGTTGCTGCCACAAAAGATACACCTCCGGTGTCCTGAGTGTCCAGCCCAGTGGGAGAACACAGGAAATAGCATATTTCGTACTCACAATATCCTGCACCATACAAATCTATCTGCAAAGTCATTAACTTCCTCTTTCTTCCTTCTCTGCTCTGTGGGAGATGCTCCCTATCTGGTAACAGTGGGGGAGTATCTCAAGGACTCTTAGGCCTCTCTAGGCCTAATGGCAGAAGAAGAAGGGGGAGGGGCAGTCTCAGGCCTGGCTAGCCTGAAGACTAGCCTGGGGGGGGGGGGGAGGTCAGTGGAGAGAAAGAGCCCCGGGGGTTCAGATTATAATTTCAGGTGGGTAGAAGGGAAGTGTTGGGAGGCTTTTCAGTATGCTGTAGGGGACTCTGTGTGCTTTGGAATTCTTTTGTCACTATGCTTTGTAGCTTTCTGCAAGACACTAATTATTTTTCCATTTAAACTTTCCATCACTTCTGCAATCCATTTGTGTGAGGGGACAAGAGAAGATCTTCCTGGCCTCAAACCAGGACAAATACATAAACCCATATGGTGTCTTTGAATAAATAGAATTGTTTACAAAGTAACAAAAAGAATATCAGGACTGACTAATGACTTTGAGGTTTTGGTGAAATAATTGTACTTTATTTCATTCATGACTTGAATTTGAATGCAAGGTAACAGAATTGAGTAACCAAAATAATAATTTTTGAAACAAATGTATGGAGGATACTTATGACTTAACCTAGCATTTAGAGTATACAGCTACTGAAACTGATATTGTCAGTCTGAAAAAGCTAAGAGAATCAGTCAAAAATCATGAAAATAGAATATCTGAAAGGAACTGCACCTCCATCCTTTTTTTATTTTTTTATTGGAGGGGGGGAAACTATCACTTTTTTGTTTTAATTATTACTGTAATTTTTACTTATCACTTGAATAAATTAAATGCATACTCTGAGCTTAAACCATAAACATAGTTCATCAAATGATAGAAACTAGAAACCTAAACAACATTTGAGGATTTTATGTTTAATCTCTTAAAATACAAACACACACACAGACACACACACAAAAAAACAACCAACCCACAAAAACACCCAAACCAACCAACCAAGAGAAAAAAACTACCACACAGGAGTAGAAGAGATTTTCATGTATCCTTATGTAGTGATTTGAGCCTTAACTGGAGTTTAAGAGCTCAGATGGTAGCAAGAAACTGAGAAAATCCTCCCACCACTCCTGAAAAGACTGGAGGTAAATCTACCAAAAAATAATCTGGATTGAGTTTGGAAATAGGAGAAGTAAATTTTTTAACAAAGTGTATATATATATATATCAATAACAGGTATGATTTACAAGGGTAAGGAATAAGGATGAATAGGAAAATATACAAAACCAAATTTGGGTGGCCTTACATTTCCCTTGATACATGTAGATTTCAGTTCTTTAGAGAGGCATGGATGCAGCAGGGAGAAGATCAGGTCTGACCACATGGCAGAACCAGGAGGCCAGCAGCAGCTGTGGGTCGTTTTGAATAGGCAAGGCAGGAGGAAAGAAAAAAAATGGCTGCCATGCTCTTTATAGTCTTGCTGGACAAGAAAGGGGAGAGGAACAGACCAACTTAGACCTGGAGGACCCCTCCTCCTGGGAGGGAGAAGCCAAGTCCACCTGGATCAGGTTTCTTTTGTTCACTGGGGGAAGCAAGGCTCTCTTAACCCTCCCCCCCCCAGGATGAGTGTAACCCAGCACACCATGTGGCACTAGAATCTGTTGTTTTTAATGTGCCTTTGATTTTTTCTGTAATACTACTGTCTCCCTTGGAGAAGCCTCAGTTTCTCAGTCCTTTTGGATCTGCTAAGTACTGCTTTAATGTAAATAATAGTAAATAGATTTACATTTCTCTTCCTATCAAATTAATCTAATTCAGACTCTTCCATCACACTTATCCCTGCAGACCAGCCAAGCTGTTCAGTCATTTTCAAAATTCTTGAAAGAGAATCCCAATTTAACATAGAAGAAAAACAGCCTGACTGCCATTAATGTCAATGAAAGGTAGGGCTGCAATGAAAGGTAGGGCTGCATACACCAAAACTGTGGTTTAATATGCCCAGAAGTCATACAATTTATTTAAAAAATGTTTTGTTTGGTTGGGTTTTTAAAAAAAAACCAGACAGAAAGTGCTAAAAGTACACTCCTCTTCTATTTAACAACTTGAATATTCTTTGTAATCATGTAAAAGGAGTGGACATATATATTCCTGAGCAGAAGAAATTCAGATTTGTATTTTAATGGCCTTAAAGTTCCATTTTAATTACTGGAAAATAATGTGACGGAGATTGGTAATAGGCAAAACTTTGAGACCTTTTGTTCTTTAGTACAGTGAGGGAAACCTCATTAGACAGGATTTTCTTAGTTAGCAGGGCTTCAGGGTTAATGAGCTGTGAGTGATAATATATAGCAGTAATCCCTCATGGCTGTAACAAGTTGTATTTTATAAACTCCATAATCTCAGTAGTGAAAGAGTTGTGGGGTATGGAAAAAAGAGGAAACTAATTTGCAAGGCTCAGGGAGATTCCAGAGATTTTGCTTCCAGTCTGAAAAACAAAACAAAACAAATCACAGATAGCACAAAGGCAAAATAATGGAATATTATTTATA
Source organism: Dryobates pubescens (assembly GCF_014839835.1). Classification (NCBI taxonomy): domain Eukaryota; kingdom Metazoa; phylum Chordata; class Aves; order Piciformes; family Picidae; genus Dryobates; species Dryobates pubescens. The sequence goes on along the minus strand of NC_071657.1, from coordinate 81,011,875 downwards.
TAGTTACTTAAGTGTTTTTCCCATAATCACATATATGAGCATTTACTAAACTCCCTTTCTAGGTAGAGAAGAACTATTTTTGGAGAAAGGGAAAACCCAAGAAATTATATTTCATGAACCATCAATTAAAATTAGTAATCTTTAAGGTAATTTTGAGACACTAAAAACCAATTGTGTCCTCATTGTAAAAAAGGCACAACAGAGAGTAGGCATGCAGAAGTTACTGCAAACTGAGCTGATTGGAGTCTGCTTCTCGGGGATGGAGCCCAGCACCCAGTTAGCATATAGCAGCAGCAAGGAACATCGTTTGGGATATAGAAGCATTGTTATCCTGCTAAATCACCTCAATACAACACACAAGGGATACCTTAAGCCCGCAAGAAACAAATCTGTGATTTCCATATCTACCTTGAAGATTGTTCCTTTGGAGGGTAGTGTCAATGAATTTTCCTCTATGGGGATAAATTTCTTTTAGAATACTCTTCTCTCTAAAAGTATTACAGCTGTTTGTCTGAAGAAATGATAAAGCTCAGTACTTCCAGAGGAAGTTACAACCTAGCTTTCTTCTTATCAGTTATATTTTGTGAACCATTTTATCAGCTTTCTTCAGTTGTGAGCCCAGGCCCAGGACTGTTGTGGGTCTTGAGACAGAACTTACTTCAGTTTGGCTGTAGTTTCCCAAGAGTAAAAATTTAGATAAATTGGAAGAATAATTCACTCAATGAAAAATATAAGAAGTTTGGTTTTGCTTTTGTTTCCCCTGAGAGTATTTAGATTTTAAACCAAAGTTATATTACACAAATGCTTAAATTTTGCGACAGAGACTCTTCAGAAAACTTTTCAATTCAGTATAACATGTGACACATGAATTATTTCAGGTATCAGTCTTTAATGTTTATAAGATATAATTGTATGTTGATTTTAGCTGTCCAGTTAAATGCTGCAAATACTAATCCTTGCAGTGTCCATGTTAGTGTTACAACAAATATTCATCTTCAATGGGTGTAAGTCAATGACTATTAATGGTATACTTTTCTTTTTTTCCCTTGAAAACTGTTTTTCAACAGAAAATTAGGGGTCTTTTGTTATTTACATATTAAAGGATTATGTTTTCTGGAGAAAACAATTGTGACAGAAATGTTATTCAAGTAAGATATTAAGAGGATGTAAAAAACAGTATTTCAATTCTGATAATTCACTGTGACTTATAGGGGAATTGCTCATCAGATGCTCTGTCTTCCCTGGAGAGGCAAATTCTTCAGCTATTTCAGTTTTCTGTCAATGCATTATTAATTTAAAAAAAAAAATTAATTAATTTTTTTTTTTAAAAATTAATGCAATCAAACAAACAAACAAACCAAACAAACAAACCTGTAAAAGTTGCAAACAAATCCACCAACAAACAAACAAACAAAACCTTCATAGGATGTTTCTAAAGAAGTATCTAAAATACCTTTCTAATGGAGAGAATCCAATGGAGAACCACAAGGATGATGAGGGGACTTGAACATCTCCCCTATGAAGAGAAACTGAGATCCTGGGGTTATTTAGTCTTGAGAAGACTGAGAGGGGATCTAATCAATGTGTATAAATACCTGAGGAGTGGGTGTCAAGTGGAGGGGCCCGATCTGTTTTTGGTGGTGCACACCAATAATACAAGAAATAATGGGTTCAAGCTTGAACACAGAAGATTTCACCTCAATATAAGGAGAAAGTTATGGAGCACTGGAGCAGGCTGCCTAAAGAGGTTGTGAAGTCTCTTTCACTGGAGATTTTCCAAACCGACCTAAATGCATTCCTGTGTGGACTACCGTAAGTGATCCTGCTTTGGCAGGGGGTTTAGACTCAATGATTGCTTGAGTTCCCTTCCAACCCCTAATGTACTGTGGTACTGTGATTCTAATGAAAGTTATCTAAAGACAACTTGAAATAATCTATTTGGTTGACCATTGATTTACAAGAGTCATCTTACTCTTCCTTTCAGCGCTGTTTCAGAACTTATGAAAGCTTTAAAGCCACAATTTTTCATGTAAGTATGTTAATTCTTCTATCTCTATGGGAAAAAGGATCAAGTATTTTTATTGTATCCTCATGCTTAATTTGAAAATATTTATTTTCCTGTTTAGAAGATGAAAAGGAGACAACTGTTTTGCTTGGTGTAGTTTTAAGGAAAACAAAACATTTCATCTAAAGAAAAATGCAAATAGCAATGCAGTAACATTAAGTAGAATTTTTGGTATTGTGGTTGATCCCCAGCTGGTAACTAACCACCACATAGCCACTTGCTCACTGCCCTCACTCAGCAGATTAGGAAAGAAAATGAAAAAAAAACCTGCCACTGTTTTTTTGAGATAAGAGCCTAGAACATGAAATAGGTTTTTATGATTTGAAAGGTGACAAAACACTAGAACAGGCTACCCAGAGAGGCTGTGGATTCTCCTTTTCTGGAAAAGTTCCTGTGTGATATACTCTAGGTAATCCTGCTCTGGCAGGGGAGTTGGACTATATGATGAATAAAGGTCCCTTCTAGTCCCTGATATTCTGTGATTCTTTGTGAAATGTTTTAAGATTTCAAGACTTTAAGTTATATATGATAAATAATTTTGCAAGTGGAAGCAATAACATTTCCATATTAACAAGCAATTAACTTCCTTAAATTCTCTTCATCTTATAAATGAGGACTTGTCTCTTGTTGGCTTTTATAAACTCTAGGTAAAGACTGTCTCAGGAAAGATTACTCTTACAATTTCCGATTCAAGTAAACAATATAAGCAAGAGCTTCTGAATTGATAGGAGGATATGCTTTAAGTTAAAGCCATGAGGAAATGTGATCCTGAATAGGGATGTTTCCCCAAGGTAGGGCTATGGGCTAGGCACCCAGTTTACAATATAATGGAAAGAGTGATATTCAAGTTACACAGAGGAAGAGTATAAGGAAGAACAGGCTGGAAAATACAAAGCATACAGGGCCAAAGGGGTACCATTGCTTGGAACAAAAGACTGAAATATCTTGGAAGAAAACTCTTGACATAAATTTGGAAATACAGTGTAATATTACCAGTCATATTGTCAGTAGCAAGATTGTCAGAGACAAAAAAAAAATGAGAGAGAAAATAACCAACTGATAATATTTTAAAGGGTAAGCAATCCTTACTAGCAGCTGCAGTAAGACATTAAATAATAGAGCACAGTAATGTTAACAGCTCTCTTGGTAAGAGTGGTAAATGAAATAAACCTTAGCATTTGGTGTATCATTAATCTGTGGTGAATAATGGCACTGGTAGTGTATGGAGATTAAAAAGGGCATTGTAAACATTTGTGGCTGTATAATATACAAATTAAAAATTTGTGAACGCTTGCAGCTGCATAATCTACAAATTAAAAAGTGTAATAGCATATCATTAATTACTGGCTGATCAATTTACCCATAATTGCTGGCATGTAGATGAACAATTACAGGTCTGAAATGTTATTTGAGAAAGAGACATTGACCTTGGAACCACAAGAAATGACAATGTGTTATAAAGTAATACAAGTTTGTGTCAAAATCCTGTATCAGTCTTTGTGATTACAGACTAGTTCACTCAGCAATCCCAATCATACTATTTTCTGTATGTCATTGTACCTATTATATGTTTGAATTACAAAACTATTTGACTAAAGAGTATTTAATGCAATCACATGGATTCATGTATGTACATGGCCAATTTGGTGGTCATCTACAATGGGTTTATATTTGGGGGATAAGGGAACGGCAGCTGATGTCATCTACCTGGACTAGTGCAAAGCATTTAACACTGTCCCACACAATATTGTCTCTGAATTGGAGAGAGACAGATTTATCATATGAACCACTCAGTGGATAAGGAACAGTTGCACTAAAAAGGTTGCAGTCAATGGCCTCATGTCCAAGTAGAGACCAGTGACAAGCAGTGTTCCTCAGGGTTCAGTACTTGGACAAGTGATGTTTAGCATTTCTGTAAATGACATAGTGTGATTGAGTGCTTTTTCAGCACTCAACAGCATCAATCTCCGTGGTGTGGTTGACATGTTGGAAGGATGAATACTATTGACAAGCTTGAGAGATGGGACTATGTGAACCTCAGTAGGTGCAACATTGACAAGTTCAAGGTCATGCACCTAGGTTGAGGTGATCCCAAAGACAAATACAGGCTGGGTGATGAGTGCATTGAAAGCAACTCTGCAGAGAAGTACTTGCATGCAACAGCAGACCACAGAGCAAACTGTTTCCTGGGTTCAATCAAAAGAAGTGTGGCCAGCAGATTAAGGGCAATGATTCTTCCACTCTACTCTGTTCGAGTGAGACCTCAGTTGTTATACTGTCTGCAGCCCTGAGGTGCCCAACATAAGAAGGACATGGACTTGATGGACCTGTTGAAAAGGGTCCAGAGGAGAGTCATGAAGATGATCAGAAGAGTGAAACACCTCTCCTATGAAGAGAGACTCAGAGATGTGAGATTGTTCAGTGTGGATAAGAAAAGGTTCCTGGGAGATCTTGCAGCAGCTTTCCAATACTTGAAGAAGGAGTGCAAGAAAGCTGGTGATATACTTTTTACAAGGTCATGTAGTGGCACGGCAAGGGCTTTAAACTGAAAAATAGTAGATTTAGATTTGAGGTAATAAAGAAATTTTTTACAGTGAGGATAGTGAATCAATGACATAGGTTGCCCAGAGAAACTGTACATGGCCCATCCCTGGAAATGTTCAAGGACAGGATGAATAGGTCTTTGACATGTCTTGGTGGAACTATATGATTTTTAAGGTCTCTTCCAACTCAAAGAATTTTATGATTCTATGAGCTTGGTAGATGTGTAAGCAGGACCACAGCTTTTACAAGAAGGGTTGATACCACAGCCAACTAGTAAGGCTGCTGAATATTTCCCCATTACTTCAGCCCACTTCTATTTGTGCAAGGTCTTAGTCTGTTTGGTTCAGAGTAAAGGTAGAAGGATAGCCTGATCTCAGTGCCAGACAAGATTATGGAACAGGTCATCTTGAGTGCAATCCCACAGCACTTAGAGGATGGCCAAGGGATCAGGCCCAGCCAGCATGGATTTAGGAAGGGCAGGTCCTGCCTGACCAACATGATCTCCTTCTATGATCAGGTGACGTGCCTGGTGGATGTGGGGAGGCCTGTGGATGTAGTCTACCTGGACTTCAGCAAGGCCTTTGACATCGACCCCCACAGTAAACTCCTGGCCAAGCTGTCAGCCCATGGCTTGGATGGGAGCACACTGCAATGGGTTAGGAACTGGCTGGAGGGCCGAGCCCAGAGAGTGGTGGTGAATGGTGCCACATCCAGCTGAAGGCCAGTCACTAGTGGTGTGCCCCAAGGATCAGTGCTGGGCCCTGTGCTCTTTAACATCTTTATTGATGATCTGGATGAGGGCATTGAGTTCATCATCAGTAAATTTGCTGATGACACCAAGCTGGGGGCAGGAGTTGATCTGCTGGAGGGTAGAGAGGCTTTGCAGAGACCTCAACAGGCTGGACAGATGGGCAGAATCCAACGGCATGAGATTTAACACAACCAAGTGCTTTCATGTGAGTTGTGGACTTGTCTCTCACAACACTTGTATATCCTGTTAAGAGAATGAAGGGAAAATAAAACAGTAAGATCAGATATGGCTCTTGACTTATCCTATGCAATTATTGTGACAGATGGTTTATAACATTGTAAGGAATGTGTTTTTCTGAAATTTAACTGTTGTTACAATGGCACTGATGTCTACTGAACTGTGTTTATATTTGTAATGTTGTGGAATTATTACCCTGTTTTATACACAGGTAGCTTTTAGGTGGATTGAAAATTTATATAAATTCTCTTATTTTACAATCTGGGGTTGAAGGGGAGAAGAAAGAGGAATGAACAGTGTTATTGAGGTATTTTATAACCCTTAAGGAAACATATAAATAATTATTTAAGTTCCAATGTTGGCCATGAAATATATGTGGAACCAAACCCAAAATAAAACCATTAACTGTGATTATTCAGGTTCAGCAGGAATATGACATTGTCTTAGCTGTGACACCTTGAAGGGGGAGGTGTCAGAGGAAGTTGGGAAAGACTTCAGAGCTGCAGAGAGAGCATTACACCATGTTTCACCTATTGCTCAACCAGAGGGGTACAACAGCAGGATTTATCCAAAGAACAAGTCACCAGAAACAATATTGTAATTATCTGTCTCTGATCGATACAATGGCTAGCCAGGACAAATGTTTAATCTATCAAAACCTGAAGGGATAATTTTTACAGAAGAGTTTTGAGGGTAAAATGACGGTCAGGCCAAGACACCTGCCTCTATGAATTCCCCAGTGTTGACTGTAGGAAAGGATGTGTAGAAATTACACTGAGACATAGTAGGTCACCATTTGCTGTTCAGCACCCACAAAAAAATCTAAATGTAGACCAAGTTTTCAAGTTTCTAAATAGGATGCTGGTGTAAGGCAACAAATACCAACACTGTATCTTATTCTTAACCACATATTACATAATTTAAACATATATTTTTTTAAATCTGATTTGAACCTTAGGGATATTAGCCCTCAAATTAGTGGCATCCAAAGACAAAGATGAATTTTCCAAATATTTGTAACACCTGACTCCCACAGATAAATAACATTAAAAAAACACAAACAAACAAAACTATGGCCCTCAGACTGTATAAGCTTATACAATATTTTTTCCTGCTTTCCCCTGTGAAGCATGGGTTAGAATTCACAGCTGGCACATTAGGAAAAAGAAATACAGTAAAATGAATAAAATATACTCTCATTCACAATTTCCTAGAGGCTCCTTGGTTGTTAATTGAAACTTTTGTCTACTTTATTGAACAATAAAAGTGACAGAAATTACTCTCAGGTGTCCTTCAGTATTAAAAAGAGGATAAAAGGTTCCTAGCAAAGGTGACAGAAATTAATGTGGTGAGCCCAGCTATCAAACATTTTGATATGTGAATTGCTTGATATTTCTATAATGCCTTCTTATGATTGGAAATGTTATCACTTCTATTGAATCAATACAAAATGTGAAAGCTCCATGGAACCCCAATTACAAAATAAAGCTAGAAGGTTAACATCTGGGAACAGCAGAGATAGAAACAATTTCTATTGTCATACCTTTCTGACAAGTAAATGTCAGAAACATAACACCTTCCACCAGGCTGAGTACAGAGCACATGTAAAAGAGTGATTGCAAGGCAGTCTCAAGTCAAATCACCTGTCATCTCAGCTTTGACATGGAATTACTTTTGTTTTATGCATCTATTAACCTTGAACTACCAGCATTTGTTTTAATGTTCTGGTCTAAAGTGACCTAAATGTACTTTTTTAATGCACTTACTGCTGTGGCTAAAATAGGGAAAGAATAGAGGAGGGTGGGGAAAGCCTGTTAAGACGTGTGTGAAAAGTGTGTCCAGAAGGTCTAGGGAGGGTCTTCCACCCCTCCACTCTGCCCTGGTGAGACCACACTGGAATACTGCATCCAATTTTGGGCTCCCCAGTTCAAGACAGACAGAGATCTGCTGGAGAAAATCCAATAGAGAGCCATAAGGATGATGAGGGGACTTTAGCATCTTCCCTGCGAAGACAGACTGAGATCCCTGGGGTTCTTTGGTCTTGAGAAGACTGAGAGGGGATCTGATCAATGTGTATAAATATCTGAGGAGTGGGTGTCAAGTGTGTGTGTGTGTGTGTGTGTGTGTGAGAGAGAGAGAGAGAGAGAGAGAGAGAGAGCAAGCTCTTTTTGGTGGTAGACACTAATAAGACAAAAAACAATGGGTTCAAGCTTGAACATAGAAAATTTCACCTCAACATGAGGAGAAACTTCTTTACAGTGAGGGTGACGGAGCGCTGAAACAGGCTGCCCAAAGTGGTTGTGTTGTCTCCTTCTCTAGAGACTTTCAAAATCTGCCTGGATGTATTCTTGTGTGGACTACCCTAAGTGACCCTGCTTTGGCAGAGGGATTGGACTCAATGATCGCTTGAGGTCCCTTTCAACCTCTAATATACTGTGATACTGTGAAGTTTGTAGTGGTTTCTGTAGCATGCCTGAGTGGAGCAGCCCATTTCCCTGTTCCCATCTCAGGGTAGAAATCTCAGGAAATCATCTGGCTGAAAAAGTTGGAAGAACTGAGGGGTGTCAATAGCATCTCAAACAATGCTCTGGCCTACAGTGTGATGTTGTGCCTTTCACTTTCTCACACTACAGCCTGAGGAAAGAAAGAGTGAATACTAGGGGAAAGAGTGAAGACTGGAGAGAGAAAGAGTGAAAGACTGTTGCAAGGCAGCAAGACTTTTCAGCACTGCCAGATGTGATGATGTCTGTGACATCATATCACTATGACAAACTTTTTGCCAGAAAAGCAGCGTGTCGGATCTGAGTTCTAGTTGGGTAACAGTATAAAGATGTAGGTGGCGCTTTTCAACCAACACAGACCACAGCAGCAAAATGAGAATATGAGTCTTTTGAAAGTTGTGCTGCAAAAGCTTTTTAGAGAGATTATCCCAAATTTTCAGCAGCATAAAACAAATCTGAATACAAAATTTAAAAATATTGAAATTGCCAATACCAAATATTTTCATGCAGAGAAGAGAAATCCTTTTCATTTAAGATTTGCACTGTCTTCAAGTGTAATTTCCCTGCAATGCAGAGAAAGAAGAGTATACTTGAACCATTAACTGAGTAAATTATGACCAGGTTTCTGAGACAATGAGAACCATTTATTTCTTAAGGAAACATGTCATTTTGAGCAAACACTTAGAAGTTAACTGCTTATAAAAATATTTTCTATTGAAAGGTGTAGCATTTTGGTCCTAAACATTACCTGTGCATATTGCACATTCTAGGCATGTTTAGGTTATCCATAGTGCCCCTATTTGTGTGGTTTGTCAGCACCTTATACACTTTCAAACCTTGCTGAAAGGCAGTTAGTCATACAGAAATCTGAATTCCAGAGGTCTGGCTTTTCAATCGTATAAATAACAATAAGATGCCACTAGTAGAGAGTGAGGTGTGGGACTATATATATAATTTGAAATTCTCATCTAGTCAGAAAGGACCAAATCCTTGTATAAATTAAACACATGGAGAAGAGTGTAAGGAACCTTCCTAAAGCATGAGAGCAGTGCTTAATGTTCACTTCAAATAGCCATTCTCTGGAGTCAGATTAAACAATTGGAGATTAATATATCTTTGATTATTTTTATTTAAATTAACACCTTCATGTCCATCTAAGAAAATTTTACATCCAATACCAGAGACTAAGATGATTTCTCATGAAAAAATCATTGCATATAATTTTGGGAGACCTGCAATCTCTCATTTGTGTGACTTTGTGGGGTTAAAACTATATTTGGTAGTGTAATGGGTTGGGGCAGATCCCCTCCCCACCACAGGCAGAAATAACGACTCAGACAAACGGATTGCAAAAGCGATGAAAGTTTAAATAGAAAGCAGTGAATGTTACAGAAAACCCAAAGCGCAGTGACAAAGAAAGATCCCATCCCCACCTGAGGGTGCATGCAAAACCCCCAGGGCTCCTTCTTCCCCCTCCCTCTGCTGGACTAGTCTCAGCTGGCCAGGCCTGAGACTGCCCATCCCCCTGTGGCCTTGGGCCCAATCAGGCCCATGGCCGGGAGATCTCTCCCCCAGTTACCAAGTCTCGGAGAGGGAAGGAAAGAGGAAGTGCCAGACTCCGCACTGGATCTTATAGTGGTGCAAAGAATTATGGTAGGAAATACACAATTTCCTGTGTCCATCCCTCTGGGCTGGACTTCTGGACACAGGAAGTGAATGCACCAGAGGGGCACCCAACTCAAACTACAACATGCCACCCCTGTATTTCATACCATAATCCTTGCACCCAAACACATCATCAGATCAGAAAACTTCTGATGACATGTCCGGCGGAGTCCATATCTTCATCTGGGTGTCCACTCAAACAGTCTCTCATTCAGGCTCAAGCATCAGTCCATTCCAGTTGTTCTTCCTCATGTGATGGAACCTCCCAGCGACGCAGTCCTTCTCCTGCAGTGTGAATTCCTTGTGGACTCCTTGGGACATCCTGGTCACCTGGAAATACCTCACAACTTCTCAGCCAAGCCTTTACTCTCCTATTCAGCGGCAAATTCTCCACCCCTGGGGCAGGCCAGTCGGAACAATCCGGCTCCACGACTGCCTTTTTCAATCCATCCAGGGTGCCGCAGCCAACCGCTTTCACGCGGACCAAAGCTACACGGATGCATGTCAGAGGCACTCCGCACCCCCTGGCTGGGCGCTCGCGTACCGAGGCAGGACAGCATCCGGCTGCACAACCTCCACCCCCGGAAGAGGGAGGAGCTGCGCCACAGCCCACTGAAGAAGCAGGGAGGCGGAGCCAGGTGCTCGGCGCCATTTTCGGAACACGTCCGAAAACACCAGGGAAAGATTTACAGCTGCCGCCGCCGCCTGAACACAGCCCGGCTCGGGCGGTGCCGCTGCCGCCGCTTGAACGCGGCCCGGCCCGGCCCCCGCCGTCTCTGTCGCCGCGATGCAGAGTCCGAGTCACCTCCAGCAGTCGCTTGCCCGCTCGCCGCGGGTGTCCGCTCCCCGCAGCGGCCGCGGGCCGACCACGCTCTGCTTGCCGCTGCCCCTCCTCCGCTCCCTGCCGCTCCGCAGAGAACGAGGAGAAGGCAGGTCTCGCCTTCTTAGACTACTCGAGCATTCTTAAGCCACCCTGGGCAGAAAGTCACAGAAAGAGCCACCCCTCGCTGTTCCCAAGCAACAGGAGGGACTTCCATGCCATCAGCCACGCACCAGCTATCCTTCTGCAGTCCACAGGAGTTCACACAGTCACCCCGGTAACACAAAACCTGAGCCCCAACTTTCCAAACCCAAACCGACGCCCAGAACTAAATTTAAACTCTCCATCTTTTGCAATCCGAGCTGCAGTTGGCCCCACGTTGGTGCACCAAAATGTAATGGGTTGGGGCAGATCCCCTCCCCACCACAGGCAGAAATAACGACTCAGACAAACGGATTGCAAAAGTGATGAAAGTTTAAATGGAAAGCAGTGAATGTTACAGAAAACCCAAAGCGCAGTGACAAAGAAAGATCCCATCCCCACCTGAGGGTGCATGCAAAACCCCCAGGGCTCCTTCTTCCCCCTCCCTCTGCTGGGCTAGTCTCAGCTGGCCAGGCCTGAGACTGCCCATCCCCCTGTGGCCTTGGGCCCAATCAGGCCCATGGCCGGGAGATCTCTCCCCCAGTTACCAAGTCTCGGAGAGGGAAGGAAAGAGGAAGTGCCAGACTCCGCACTGGATCTTATAGCGGTGCAAAGAATTATGGTAGGAAATACACAATTTCCTGTGTCCATCCCTCTGGGCTGGACTTCTGGACACAGGAAGTGAATGCACCAGGGGGGCACCCAACTCAAACTACAACAGGTAGAACTTCATCTTTCTTGTCTTTGTCCCCTCTAAGAAGAAAAAAAAGAAAAAAGAAAAAAAAGTTTGGAGAACATTCTCCTAGTCAGTAAGGGACACGAATGAACATGAATGTATATCTAAGACATAATTCAGATTCTTAATTATCTAATAATATATTAGGCAAATAATATTACTGGCTTATTTTCATTATTTCAGGGTTATCTTACTTTGTCTTCTGAAGAGACAGTCAGAAAGAATGTACATTCTTGTATTTAAGGTACACGTCTTCTGGAGTATCTTATGACAGTGGCATACATGGAGTGGAACACTCAATTATTAGGGGACAACATATCCACTATTATTCACCACACTTACGAATCCAGCATACTGATACATTGATCTCTCTCCACTTTCACTGAGCTATTCTGGCATACACACAATGTGAAAGAATGAAGAATAAGGCCATTAATATAGTCAGAGCTGTAATTGCATTTTTTATTCATACAATGCTCCAAAATGTGAAATTAACAGATTGTTATGTGGGTGTACATTAATAAGCACAATGGAGGTTCATAATAGAGCTTTGAGGTGCTAATGCAGTATGAATTAATGAATTATTAATTGCCATTAATTAAAAAATACAGGAAAATACTACCCAATAATGATGGACAAAGAGAAGGTTCAGCAGTCTCTCTGTCACACAGAATCACAGAATCAGAGAATGTTAGGGATTGGAAGGGACCTCAAAAGATCATCTAGTCAAATCCCCCTGACAGAGCACCATCACCTATACCAGATCACACAGGAATGCACCCAAGAGGGTACTGAATATCTCCAGAGAAGGAGGGTCCACAACACCCCTGGGCAGACTGTTCCGGTGTTTAATCACCCTCACAATGAAAAAAAAATTTCCTCAATTTTACATGGAACTTCCTATGCCTCAGCTACCACCACTGCCCCTTGTCTTGTCACTGGGCATCACCAAGAAGAGCCTGACTCCATCTTCTTGGCAGTCATCCTTTACATATTTATAAACACAAATGAGGTCACCCCTTAGTCTCATCTTCTCCAAGCAAAAGAGACTCAGCCCCTTCAGTCTCTCCCCATGAGGATGATGTTCCACTCCCTTAATTATTTTCATGGCTCTGTGATGGACTCTTTCAAGCAGCTCCCTGCCCTTCTTGAACTGAGGGGCCTAGAACTGGACACAATATTCTAGATGCAGCCAGGGCAGAGTAGAGGGGGAAGAGAACCTCTCTCAACCTACTAACCACACCCCTTCTAATACACCCCAGAATGGCATTGGCCTTCTTAGACACAAGAGCACCTTGCTGGCTCATGGTCAACCTTCCATCCACTAGGACCCCCAGGTCCTTTTCCCCTTCACTGATCTTTAACAGATCAGTCACCAACCTATACTGATATATGGGGTTGTTCTTTCCCAGGTGCAAGACTCTACACTTCCCCTTGCCGAATTTAATTTCTCCTGGCCCAGCTCTCTAGCCTGTCCAAATCCCTCTGAATTGCAGCACAACCCTCTGGTGTGCCACTTCACCCAGTTTGGTGTCATCATCAAACTTGCTGACAGGGCACTCAGTGCCCTCATCCAGTTAGTTGATGAATATATTAAACAGAACTACTCCCAATACTGACCCCTGAGGGACTCCACTTCAGATACAGGCCTCCAAATAGACTCCATCCCATTGACCACAAGTCTCTGACTTCTTCCCTTCAACCAGCTCACAATCTACCTCACTACCCAACCATCCAGACCATACTTCCCCAGTTTAGCTGCAAGGATGTTGTGGGAGACAGTGTTAAATGTTTTACTGAAATCAAGATAAACCACATCCACTGCTCTGCCATTATGTATCCAACTGGTTATATCATTATATAATGCTATCAGGTTGGAAAGACATGACTTCCCCTTGTTTAAATCATGTTGACTGCTCCTAATGACCCTCTTGTTCTTGATGTGCTTAAGTATAGCACTGAGGATAACTTGCTCCATCACATTTCCAAGGATGGAGGTGAGGCTGGTTGATCTGTATTTACGTGGGTCCTCCTTCTTACCATCTTTAGAATAGAATAGAATAGAATAGCATAGAATAGAATAGAATAGAATTAACCATGTCAAAAAAGACCTTCAAGGTCATCAAGTCCAACCTATCACCCAACAAATAAACCATGGCACCGAGTGCGTCATCCAGTGTCTTCTTAAACACTTCTGGTAATGATGACTCCACCACCTCCATTCCAATGGCAAATCACTCTTTATGTGAATAACTTCTTCCTAACATCCAGCCTAAAACTCCCCTGGTGCAGATTGAGACTGTGTCCACTTGTTCTGGTGCTGCTGCCTGGGAGAACAGACCATTCCCCACCTGGCTACAACCTCACTCCAGGTAGAGGTAGAGAGCAATAAAGACTCCCCTGAGCCTCCTCTTCTCCAGGCTAAGCAACCCCAGCTCCCTCAGCCTCTTCACACAGGGCTTGTGCTCCAAACCTCTCACCAGCTTTGTTGCCCTTTTCTTCAAGTCAACATCTTTCCTAAACCGAGGGGCCCAGAACTGGACACAGGACTCAAGGTGTGGCCTAACCAGTGGTGAGTACAGGGGCACAATGACTTCCCTATTCCTGCTGGCCACACTGTTCCTGATACAGGCCAGGATGCCACTAGCCTTCTTGGCCACCTGGGCACACTGCTGGCTCATGTTCAGCCTACTATCAGCCAGTACCCCAGGTCCCTCTCTGCCTGGCTGCTGTCCAGCCACTCTGACCCCAGCCTGTAGCACTGCATGGGGTTGTTGTTGCCAATGTGTAGACCGGCACTTAGATGTGTTAAATTTCATGCCATTGGACTCCTCCCATCTGTCCAGGGTCCCTCTGCAGATATCTCCTACCCTCTAACAGATCAACACCTGCCCCAGCTTGGTGTTGCAAATTTACTGATGATGGACTCAATACCCTCATCATAGTATCATAGTATCAGTCAGGGTTGGAAGGGACCACAAGGATCCAGATCATCAGTAAAGATACTGAACAGGATGGGGCCTAACACTGATCCCTGGGGGACACCACTAGTGACTGGCCTCCAGCTGGATGTGGCACCATTCACCATCACTCTCTGGGCTCGGCCCTCCAGCCAGTTCCTAACCCAGCACAGAGTGCTCCCATCCAAGCCATGGGCTGACAGCTTGGCAAGGAGTTTACTGTGGGGGTGGTGTCAAAGGCCTTGCTGAAGTCCAGGCAGACTACATCCACAGACTTCTCCACATCCACCAGGCAGGTCACCTGATCATAGAAGGAGGTCAGGTTGGTCAGGCAGGACCTGCCCTTCCTAAATCCATGCTGGCTGGCCCTGATCCCTTGGACATCCTGGAAGTGCTGTGTGATTGCACTCAAGATCACCTGTTCCATAATCTTGTCTGGCACTGAGGTCAGGCAGAAAGGTCTGTAATTCCCTGGCTTATCCAACTGGCCCTGGATGGGCATCATGTTGGCCAGCTTCCAGTCTTCTGGGACCTTTCCAGTGAGCCAGGACTGCTGAAAAATGACGGAGAGCAGCTCGGCCAGCTCATCTGCCAGCTCTCTCAGCACCCTAGGATGGGTCCCATCCAGTGCCATGGTCTTGTGGGGATCCAAGCAGCTAAGAAGGTCTCTATACTGCTCCCTGCCTCCATCTGCCAGTGGAGGAGGCCAGTTGTCTGGAAGACAGCCTTTCCTGATATTAAAATTTGAGGCAAAGGACGTTTTAAGTAACTCTGCCTTTTCCTCATCTTTAGTTACTATATTTTCCTCCATGTCCACTAAGGAGTGGAGGTTGTCCTTGCCCCTCCTCTTGCTATTAATATATTTGTAGAAGGATTTTTTGTTGCCCTTCACAGCAGTGGCCAGTCTAAGCTCTAAATGGGCTTTTGCCTCTCTAATTTACTTCCTGTATGACCTAGCAACATCCTTAAACATTTCATGGGTTACCTCACCTTTCTTCCAAAAGTCATACACCCTTGTTTTTTCCCTTCTCAGAAGTTCATTGCCCGCCCAGGCTAGCTGTCCACCCCAGTGGCTCATCTTCCGTCACACTGGCACAGCCTGTTCCTGCACCTTCAAGATTTCTTTCTTGAAGCAGGTTCAGCTCTCCTGGACCCCTTTCTTTTTAAAGGGCTTTTTCCCAAGGTACCTTCTGAGTTAGTTCCTTAAGTAATCTGAAGTCCACCCTCCAGTAGTCTAGAGTGGAGGTTTTGTTGCTGCCCCTCTTAGCTTGACTGCATATTGAAAACTCAATATTTCATGGTCACTGGACTGCAGACAGCCTCCAACCACCACATCTCCCACTAGTCCTTCTTTTTTTTGTATAAAGAAGGTCAAGCAAAGCCTTACCCCTGTTAGGCTCACTCAGCAGCTGTGTAAGAAGCTATCCTCTATACACTCTAAGAGCCTTCTAGACTGCCTCCTCTCTGCTGTGTTGAATTCCCAGCAGATATCAGGCAGGTTAAAATCACCCATAGCAACAAGGTCTGATAATCTTGAGACAGCCTCTAGCTGCCTATAAAATAATTTATCAACCTCTTCATCCTGGTTGGGTGGTCTATAACAGACTCCAACCAGGATGTCTGCCCTGCTGGTCTTTCCTCCAATTTTCACCCACAGGCACTCAACTTGATCATCCTTGATCTCTAGTTCCGTGGCATCTAGAGCCTCCCTGATGTACAGGGCCACCCCTCCACCCCTTCTCCCTCACCTGTCTCTCCTGAAGAGCCTGTAGCCATCAATTACAGTTCTTCAGTCACGTGTGTCATCCCACCATGTTTCTGTGATGGCAACTACATCATAACTTTCCTGCTGCAACAAGGCTTCCAGCTCCTCTTGCTTGCTACTCTTCCTTTGTGCATTAGTGTACATTCACTTCAGCTGGGCTGCTGGTTTCACCTCTGACTCCACCTTACCACCCTCAGACTCCTGTCTGGGGGGGACTGATTTCAGCCTCTTCTCCCTTCAAATCTAATTTTAAGCCCTTTCTATGAGACCTGCCAACCCCTTTCCTTCGAATTTTGAAGATTGAAGTGATGTTTGCCTTCCTCCATTCCCCAGGCACCTCTACTGTCCACCATGACTTACCAAAGATGGTGGAGAGTGGTCTGGCAATGACCTCCACTAGCTCCCTGAGCACCTGCTGGTGCATGCCATCAGGACCCATGTTTTTTTTGCATGTCCAGGTCACTTAACTTCTTAACTGTTCCCTAACCCTGTCATCATCAACCAAGGAAAACTCTTTCTCTGTCTCGTCTTCCTCTGGGACCTCATGGCTCTGGGGCTCCTGATGACAGTCTCCAGCAGTATAGATGGAGGGGGAAAAAGGCATTCAGTAACTCTGCATTCTTTGTATCCTCTGTCACATCTCACTTGTGGTTAATATTTAGGCTTTCGTTGGTTCTGAGGGAATAAAATTTTGGGGGGGCAGAACATAGAGGTGATATGTGGAAAAGCAAACCCTTCAGAAGAGAATGAGTTATTGGAATGGGACAGGACTAGAAAAAAATGTAGGAAAACAAAGCCAGTGTGAAAACTCCAACAGATAAAAATCTCATATGATCTATGTAAATAATACAATTAAGTGTTAAATTGATGGTGATACTAAACTTGGGACATAATTATCCTGACAAAGGATAATTACCCTAACTTCAATAGGAAGTCTGTATGTATAGCTGATGGGGAAAACAGATCTTAAAACCACCAAACTGTGACTTTATTTGATGTCTTTCTAAGAAAAACAATTTTTTAAAAAAAAGTTAAAGCAGGTGAAGTCCTTTGCCTGGTGAAAATTGAAATCCTAGAGACAATCAGTTCCTTTGTCCACCTTTGCACTCTCCTGCTCCCTCAGAATGTTGCAAATGCCCAAATTTGATTCAGTTGTGCTGGCGGTTTCACAAAAATTGTGGTTTTGCAACAGTTTGCACCAGTTTTGTTGATGTGCAGATTCAGTCTGAGAGGTGCAGAGAAATATAAATATGAGATAAAAACTATGAGATAATAACCTAAAATAACTTAAGAGGGTCTTGTAAGAAAACATGAACAATAATTCCATGATAGAAAAGATACAAACATTATAACAACTTTAAGGGCTATTAAGCCAGTTGCTATGTGAATCTGTAGTACGAATTGTACCAGCATGTGGAATGTGTTGAT
Source organism: Dryobates pubescens (assembly GCF_014839835.1). Taxonomy (NCBI): domain Eukaryota; kingdom Metazoa; phylum Chordata; class Aves; order Piciformes; family Picidae; genus Dryobates; species Dryobates pubescens. Next base: position 80,994,262 of record NC_071657.1, on the reverse strand, counting down.
GATAAAGGGATTCATAAAAGTTGTTACACTGATTTTATGTTGATGGATGTTAGAATATAAGGTGAATCATTAACTACAGGAAGACAAGACTAATGTTCAAGTGTTGTGATATATGTGCAATTGGAAGCAATTTCTTCTTTAGAACAAGGAGATTGTGGGCATAAGTGAAACAAACTTTGAATAATAGACAGGTGAAATGGAACCTGTTGGGTGTTTAAAGCCTGGGAACAGAGGGGAAATAAACTTGCCTGAAAAACAAATATTATTACTAGAAATAAATAATTTGCATTTATATAGACATTTCTATTCAAAAAACCCCAAAGCAAGTTACCCACTTTCTAAAGGACTGATAATGCTGTATAGATAGAAATGCATATACAACACCTTTTTCTAGGGTACATATGCCTTTCTTGCAGAAATGTTTTCAGTCACATACAGCACTCCAACAAGACCAATACAAGAATTATTTACCTCTTAAGAGGGGACAATTGAAGAAGCCAGAGAATCATGAACTTTGACTTGATTCTGATGAAACCAAAAGCACAACTTTGCTAAAGAGAGTCAAGTAAGTAGTCTCAAGAGAGTCCTAGCACTAGACTTGGCAGGGCTCATTAAGAGGACTTTAAACTAGGTCTGAAGGTGGTGGGTGAGGAAATCAGTCCCTCTGTAGAGGAAAGAGTGGGGGACAAATTAGGGTCAATTGAAAAGTTGAGAGCCCAGCTGAAGTGCATGTGCACCAGTGCACGCAGCATGGGCAATAAACAAGAGGAGGTGGAAGTCCTGGTCCACCAGGGCGACTATGATATAGTCGCCATCTCAGAAACATGGTGGGATACCATGCACAATTGGAGTGCTACACTGGGGGGTTACAGGGTCTTTAGGAGAGACAGGAGAGGGAGAAGAGGAGGAGGGGTGGCTCTGTATATTAGGGAGTTGCTCTCTGCCACAGAACTTGAGGTGGAAGATGAAGGGATTGAGAGCTCTATAAGCAATTGGAAGCTGTCTAAAGATCATCAGATCTTGTCTTTGTGGGTGACTTCAGCCTGCCAGATATCTGCTGGGAACTTAATTCAGCAGAGAGGAGGCAGTCCAGAAGATTCCTGGAGTGAATGGAGGACAGCTTCATGATGCAGCTGTTAAGTGAGCCTACCAGGCGTCAGGCTCTGCTTGACCTGCTGTTCTGCAATAGAGAAGGGCTGGTGGGAGATACATAGAATACATAGAATACATAGAATAAACCAGGTTGGAAGAGACCTTCAAGATGATTGCATCCAACCCATCAACCAATCCAACACCACCCAAACAACTAACCCACGGCACCAAGCACCCCATCAAGTCTTCTCCTGAAAACCTCCAGTGATGGCAACTCCACCACCTCCCCAGGCAGCCCATTCCAATGGGCAATGACTCTCTCTGTATAGAATTTTTTCCTAACATCTAGCCTGAACCTCCCCTGGCGCAGCCTGAGACTGTGTCCTCTTGTCCTGGTACTGGCCACCTCAGAGAATAGACCAACATCCGTCTGTCTACAACCTCCCTTCAGGTAGTTGTAGAGAGTAATAAGGTCACCCCTGAGTCTCCTCTTCTCCAGGCTAAGCAACCCCAGCTCCCTCAGCCTCTCCTCATAGGGCTTATGTTCCAAACCCCTCACCAACTTTGTTGCTCTTCTCTGGACTCATTCCAGCAAGTCAACATCCTTCTTAAACTGAGGGGCCCAGAACTGGACACAGTACTCGAGGTGCGGCCTAACCAGTGCAGTGTACAGGGGCAGAATGACCTCCCTGCTCCTGCTGGCCACAGTGTTCCTGATGCAGGCCAGGACGCCATTGGCCCTCTTAGCTGCCTGGGCACACTGCAGGCTCATGTTCAGCCGACCATCAACCAGCTCCACCAGGTCCCTCTCAGCCTGACTGCTCTCCAGCCACTCTGACCCCAGCCTGTAGCTCTGCATGGGGTTGTTGTGGCCAATGTGCAGAACCCGGCACTTGGATGTGTTAATTCTCATGCCGTTGGACTCTGCCCATCTGCCCAGCCTGTCGAGGTCCCTCTGCAGAGCCTCTCTACCATCCAGCAGATTAACTTCTGCTCCCAGCTTGGTGTCGTCAGCAAATTTACTGATGATGGACTCAATGTCCTCATCCAGATCATCAATAAAGATGTTAAAGAGCATGGGGCCCAGTACTGATCCCTGGGGCACACCACTAGTGACTGGCTGCCAGCTGGATGTGGCACCATTCACCACCACTCTCTGGGCTCGGCCCTCCAGCCAATTCCTAACCCATCGCAGTGTGATCCCATCCAAGCCATGGGCTGACAGCTTGGTCAGGAGTTTGCTGTGGGGGACGGTGTCAAAGGCCTTGCTGAGGTCCAGGTAGACTACATCCACAGCCTGCCCCACATCCACCAGGTGGGTCACCTGATCATAGAAGGAGGTCATGTTGGTCAGGCAGGACCTGCCCTTCCTAAACCCATGCTGGCTGGGCCTGATCCCTTGACCATCCTGTAAGTGCTGTGTGATTGCACTCAAGATGCCCTGTTCCATAATCTTTCCTGCCACTGAGGTCAGGCTTTGTGACCGTTTGAGGCTGTGCCTTTAAGGAAGGGGCACTCTGACTAAATGTTTGTAAATATTCTGTACTCTAAACGAATTTCATTGGTGAATTATGGGGGGAGTGAGAACTTAAGACCCAGAGAGGCTGGGACTTTCGTAGCAGTTTCCTTTCCTTCGCTCTCCCTTCCAGCTGGACTGCTTCTGGGCTTCTGGCCAAATAACAGATAAGCATTAATAAGCTACTAAACCCCTGTATCTAGGCCTTGTTGGCTCTTGCTAACATCCTCCAGCTCTTTCTACTCCTCCTTGGGGAATAAGGGAGGTAGGGGGGTGAAGGGGGCACAGGGGGAAGCCCCCTCTGTCGGGGGTCTGGTTTCTGTTTTGTTTCTTTGCTGTATATTTCTGTATATATTTTAAAATTCTGTATATTTGTGTACATAAGTTCCCTGCGTACCAAAACTGCTCTTGTAAATACAGCATTCCTTTCGCTTTTCACCTGCTGGGCCAGTCGTGGTTTTTTTCCCCTTACTTCTTCTGAGTGGGGGAGGGAAAGCTGGGTCTTTCCTTTCAACCCACCACAGGCTGACAGGCCTATAATTCCCTGGCTCATCCAACCGACCCTTCTTGTGGATGGGCACAATGTTGGCCAGCTTCCAGTCTTCTGGGACCTCTCCAGTGAGCCAGGACTGCTGGAAAATGATGGATAGTGGCTTGGCCAACACATCTGCCAGGTCTCTCAGCACCTTTGGATGAATCCCATCTGGTCCCATGGACTTGTGGGGATCCAAGCTGCTGAGGAGAGTTCCAATCACCTGCTCATGGGACATAGAAAAACTGTGCAGCTCCCTGGCTCCTTCTGCCAGCTCTGCAGGCCAGATGTCTGGAAGATGTTCTGTCCTTCTAGGAAAAATTGAGGCAAAAACGTAAGTACCTCTGCCTTTTCCTCATACAACATTTCCCTGCCTGGATGAGGAAGGAGCTCAAGGGCACAGTGTCACACAGTAGACACAGTGTCACACAAAAAGAAACTCTACAAGGAGTGGAAGAGAGGACAGCTGAAATGGGGGGCACATAAGAAAGATGCCTGAGCAGGAAGAAACCTCAATAGAAAAGCTAAAGCTCAGTTAGCATAGTAAAAAATTCTATAGGTATATTAATGGTTTAAAAAAAAAACAAAAAACACTAGGGAAGGTGTGGGCCCCCTCAGAAAGGAAACAGTTGAGCTGGTGATGAATGACATGGAGAAGGCTGAGGTTTTCAATGAATTCTTCACCTCAGTCTTCACTAGCAAGGGCTCCAGCCACACTCGCAGAATAACAGAAGATAATGTCAGGAACTGGAAGAAGGAACTGCCCATTGTGAGTGAAGATCGGGTGCATGACCATCTAAAGAACCTGAAAGTGTTCAGGTCCATGGGACCAGATGGGATACACCCATGGCTGCTGAGGGAACTGCTGGATGAGGTTGCTAAACTGCTCTCCATCATATTCCAAACATCATGGCAGTCCAGGGAGGTCCCCACTGACTGCAAAAGGGGAAACATAACTCCCATTTTCAGAAAGGGAGAGAGGGATGACCCAGGGAATACATAGAATACATAGAATACATAGAATAAACCAGGTTGGAAGAGATCTTCAAGATCATCGCGTCCAACCCATAAACCAATCCAACACCGCCCAAGCAACTAACCCACAGCACCAAGCACCCCGTCAAGTCTTCTCCTAAAAACCTCCAGTGATGGCGACTCCACCACCTCCCCAGGCAGCCCATTCCAATGGGCAATCACTCTTTCTGTATAGAACTTTTTTCTAACATCCAGCCTGAACCTCCCCTGGTGCAGCCTGAGACTGTGTCCTCTTGTTCTGGTACTGCTTGCCTGGGAGAAGAGACCAACATCCGTCTGTCTACAACCTCCCTTCAGGTAGTTGTAGAGAGTAATAAGGTCACCCCTGAGTCTCCTCTTCTCCAGGCTAAGCAACCACAGCTCCCTCAGCCTCTCCTCATAGGGCTTATGTTCCAAACCCCTCACCAACCTTGTTGCTCTTCTCTGGACTCGTTCCAGCAAGTCAACATCCTTCCTAAACTGAGGGGCCCAGAACTGGACACAGTACTCGAGGTGCTGCCTAACCAGTGCAGTGTACAGGGGCAGAATGACCTCCCTGCTCCTGCTGGCCACACTGTTCCTGATGCAGGCCAGGATGCCATTGGCCCTCTTAGCTGCCTGGGCACACTGCAGGCTCATGTTCAGTCTACCGTCGACTAGCACCCCCAGGTCCCTCTCAGCCTGACTGCTCTCCAGCCACTCTAACCCCAGCCTGTAGCTCTGCATGGGGTTGCTGTGGCCAATGTGCAGAATCCAGCGCTTGGATGTGTTAATTCTCATGCCGTTGGACTCTGCCCATCTGCCCAGCCTGTCAAGGTCCCTCTGCAGAGCCTCTCTACCCTCCAGCAGATCAACTCCTGCCCCCAGCTTGGTGTCGTCAGCAAATTTACTGATGATGGACTCAATGCCCTCGTCCAGATCATCAATAAAGATGTTAAAGAGCATGGGGCCCAGTACTGATCCCTGGGGCACATCACTGGTGACTGGCTGCCAGCTGGATGTGGCACCATTCACCACCACTCTCTGGGCTCGGCCCTCCAGCCAATTCCTAACCCATCGCAGTGTGCTCCCATCCAAGCCATGGGCTGACAGCTTGGCCAGGAGTTTGCTATGGGGAACGGTGTCAAAGGCCTTGCTGAGGTCCAGGTAGACTACATCCACAGGCCTCCCCACATCCACCAGGCGGGTCACCTGATCATAGAAGGAGATCAGGTTGGTCAGGCAGGACCTGCCCTTCCTAAACCCATGCTGGCTGGGCCTGATCCCTTGGCCATCCTCTAAGTGTTGTGTGATTGCACTCAGGATGACCTGTTCCATAATCTTGCCTGGCACTGAGGTCAGGCTGACAGGCCTGTAATTCCCTGGCTCATCCAACCGGCCCTTCTTGTGGATGGGTACCACGTTGGCCAGCTTCCAGTCATCTGGGAACTATAGGACCAGTCAGTCTCACCTCTGTGCCTGGTTTTGCTGGGTTACACCCATCCTAGGGGGAGGGCTGCAAGAGCCCTCCTTCTCCCGGGGGAAAAAAGAAACCTGATCCAGGTGAACAGAGAAGGACTTGGTTTCCCCCTCCCAGGAAGAGGGGTCCCCCAGGTCAAAGGTTGTCTATTCCATTCCCTCTTCCTGTCCAGCAAGCCTATAAAAAGAAAGACACTGCAGCCATTTTCTCTCTTTGCTTCTGCCTCGCCTGCTCAAGAAGACCAACAGCAACAGCCAGCCTCCTGATTCTTCCATGTGATCAGGCCTGGTCTTTCCCTACTGCATCCACATTTCTCTAAAGGACTGAAATCCACATACACTGAGTGAAACATAAGGCCATCCAAGCTTGGTTTTGTATATTTTCCTATTTATCCTTATTCCTCACCCTTATAAACCCTCCCTGTTACTGCTATATATATTTTGTTAAAAAATGTACTTCTCCTACTTCCAAACCAACTCCAGATAATCTTTTGGTAAATTTACCTCTTTCTCTTTTCCCCTACCCCTTTTTTGATTTCTTTCCCTTTTCCCTTATCTGGAAAAACAGAGAGGGTGGGCAGGGGAAGAATTCTTGGTTTGCTAATATCTGAGCTCTTAAACTCCAGTTAAGGATTTTAAGATCATGGAGCAGATCCTCCTGAAGGCACTGCTGGGGCAATAGAAAAATGTAGAGGTGGTTGGGTACAATCAGCAAGGCTTCACCAAGGGCAAATCCTGCCTGACAAACCTGGTGGCCTTCTATGATAAGGTCACAACATTAATAGATGAAAGCTGAGCAACTGACATCTTTTACCTGGACCTGAGCAAAGCCTTTGACACTGTTCTGCACAACATCCTGGTCTCCTAGCTAGTGCAGAATGGGTTTGCTGTATGGATCATTCAGTGGATAACAAACTGGCTTGGTGGCTGCACCCAAAGGATGGCTGTCAATGGGTCCATGTCCAAGTGGAGGCAAGTACTGGGACCAATCTTGTTTAACATCTTCACTGGTGACATGGACAGTGGTATTGGGTGTACCCTCAGCAAGTTTGCTGATGACACCAAGCTGTGTGATGCAGCAGACATGTTGGAGGGAAAGAAGGCCATCCAGAGGGACCATGACAGGCTGGAGAGGTGGGCCCATGACAACCTCATGAGGTTCAACAAGACCAGGTGCAAGGTACTGCATCTGGGTGAGGGCAATCCCAAGCACTGATATAGGCTGGGCAGAGACTGGCTTGAGAGCAGCCCTGAAGAGAAGGACTTGGGGATGCTGGTGGATGAGAAGCTCAACATGCGCTCTCAATGTGCACTTGCAGCTCAGAAAGCCAATCAGATCCTGGGCTGCATGAAGAGAAGCATAGCCAGCAGGTCAAGGGAGGTGATTCTCCTCCTCTACTCTGCTCTGGTGAGACCCCATATGGAGTACTGCATCCAGTTCTGGAGCACCTATTACAGGAAGGATCTGGATGTGCTGGAACGTGTCCAGAGAAAGGCCACAAGGATGATTAGAGGGCTGGAACACCTCTCCTATGAGGACAGACTGAGGGAGTTGGGGCTGTTCTGTCTGGAGAAGAGAAGACTCTGAGATGACCTTATTGTGGTTTTCCAGTATCTGAAGGGGGCCTACAAGAAAGCTGGGGAGGAACTTTTTAGGGGGTTAGGTAATGATAGGACTAGGGTGAATGGAAAAACAATAGAAATGGGTAGATTCAGATGGGGTGTTAGGAAGGAGTTCTTCCCCATGAGGGTGGTGAGACACTGGAACAGGTTGCCCAGGAAGGTGGTGGAAGTCCCATCCCTGGATTTTTTTAAGGCCAGGCTGGATGTGGCTCTGGGCAACCTTATGTAGTGTGAGGTGCACCTGCCCATGGCAGGGGGATTTGAACTAGATGATCCTTGAGGACCCTTCTAACCCTAACATTTACAGTATCACAGTATCACAGTATAACTAAGGTTGGAAAAGACCCCAAGGATCATCGAGTCCAACCTATCACCACAGACCTCATGACTAGACCATGGCACCAAGTGACACGTCCAATCTCCTCCTGAACACCTCCAGGGACGGTGACTCCACCACCTCCCTGGGCAGCACATTCCAATGACGAATGACTCGCTCAGTGAAGAACTTTCTCGTCACTTCGAGTCTAAACCTCCCCTGGCACAGCTTTAGACTGTGTCCCCTTGTTCTGGTGCTGGTTGCCTGGGAGAAGAGACCAACCCCTTCCTGGCTACAACCACCTTTCAGGTAGTTGTAGAGGGCAATGAGGTCACCCCTGATCCTTCTCTTCTCCAGGCTAAAAAATCCCAGCTCCCTCAGCCTCTCCTCATAGGGCTTATGCTCAAGGCCTCTCACCAGCCTTGTTGCCCTTCTCTGGACACGTTCAAGTGTCTTGATGTCCTTCTTAAACTGAGGAGCCCAGAACTGGACATAGTACTCCAGGTGCGGCCTAACCAATGCAGAGTACAGGGGCACAATGACCTCCCTGCTCCTGCTGGCCACACTATTCCTAATGCAGGCCAGGATGCCTGATCAGTTCCGTGATTCTAAGTTACTGCATCGTTACAAGATGTAGTGAAAATACAGCAGTCATATTTAGAAGAGAGGCATCAGGCAACTCTGCTTGAGGATGCTCTTAATGAGAAAATTCTGGAGGAGGCAAATGTAATGATGAAGGAACAGGGAATAAAACCCCAATTCATTTACCCACAGAAGGAGTTAAAGGAAAGATGAGACAAATTTAGTGTATCTGTGTCTTTAAGGCTGTTGATAAAATCTAAGTACTCGTATGAGGGAGATGCCAATGATGTGCCCCAAATAACTACAAAGGAAGTTCCCTTTAAGGCCAAAGAATTAGCAAAACTGAAAAAAGGACTTCAGCTGAATGCCCCGGGAATCAGAAACAGAGTTTGTCTAGAGGCTTTCCTTGTCTGAGGAGATCAAATTCTGTTTCTTCTGAAAAAAGTAGCCAAGGGATACTAGGGCCCAGGTGTTTTCTTAACTACAGGGAAACCCTGAACACCTTGGTCTTTTACAGAAAGAGCAGACTATTGGGCAGGAGATTTAAATCCTCTTGAAAGAGGAGACCCAATAGCCATTACTGGAAGTATGGATCAGTTGGTGGAAAACATTCGAAAGACTGTGTGCCTTCAAATGATGTATGAAAGAAAGTTGAACCCACATCAGGGATCTCCAATGATGCTCCCGGCTGACCCAGAGAGAATGACTCCTCTAATCAGAGGTTTGCCTGATACTCTGAAATCTATGGCTGTTCAACTACAAGGGCAAATAAGATCCACTCCACCAGGAGAAAGATTTGCAGCTGCCCTAGAAGGCACTGTCACCTCAGGACAAACCAGGTCAGAGAGGAAGGTGTGGACTTGGTGGGGGGGAGGTCACACAGGAGCTCATTAATTATGGGCACAAATATGGACCAATCCCAGGTACTAGAACAGAGTCCAAGAGGATCAGATGGGCTGAATGGAAACCTATGACACAAGCTGCTGCTTTTAGTGGAAAGCTTCTGGGCATTAACGGGTTAAGTCAGCAACACAGACTTAGTGCAGGCAAAAGAGAGATGTCTTGTGGTTTGAAGGCTTGCAGAAAGGGGCTCCTAAAAATATACACGATACCCTGACTGAAATACTGAGATTAATATTGAAAGCTTGTCTACCTTCTGGGTTAACAAAAAGGGAACTAACTGTCACAACTTCCCCTGCAGAAGAGTGTAACCCAATGCAAAAGGTGACCAGAAACCCCTTAGTAGGTAGGCTGTGGGGGCAAAGGGTGGATGAATGTTAGAAGGCTTAGCAAGAATAGCTGTAGAGACTTAATGATCACATATGCAATAGGACTCAGTTTTTTCCCTGTCACCTTTCTAGTTGACACTGGAGCACAGATCTCAGCTATAATATGGGGTGATGCAGAGTGGTGCGGGGTAACCCCTTCCTGCTAGAAGGTTTTTGTAACTGATACTTTTGATTATGTGCAACCACAGATGACAGCTGCAGTAAAATGTCACTTGCTTGGAGAGGACAAGATCACAGGGTCTATGAAGGTTCTAGGATTGTTTCTCATAAACCTGATGGGATTAGATTTGTTGAAGGTAAAGTCATGGACAGAAGATGAAGGGAAAACCTAGACTTTTGGTACTGAGAGGCTTGGCCTGAGACTGTTGGAAACAGCCCCTCCTCTACCCCCATCTACACTTGTAAGTGTAACACCTATCCTTTACCTCTGGGGGCTAGGGAAGGGATTGGCCTAGTAATTAAGGAGAGAGGTATTGTGGTCTCCACTCACTCACCATACAATTTGTCAGTGTTGCCTGTACATAAACAAACAGGTAAATGGAAACAAACTATTGATGGTTGTCAGCTTAATGCTAATACTGGGACAGCCGCTGTTCAAAATACAGTGGTGCTGATTGCCACCATCCAGGAACAACCTCACAAAATTTTAGCAAATATAGATCTAAAAGGTATGTTTTTTAAGGTGCCAAAACAACAAGCAGATAACTCATGAGGCTCTGGAACCAATTCATCCTGCTGATACAATCCAAACAGACTGGGGTTTTGCTATTTCAGGCCTATCCATACATATGTGGTTGGAGTGGAAGTGGTATCTGGTCTAGCCCAAGCAGAGGCTTCTTCAAAGGAAACTGGTAACTACACTGTGAAGGTTTTGAAAATGTGGTTTAGTTCTCTTCCCTCACAGTAGCGATTCTGAGTTGTAATGCTGAAGATTTGTACTTTAAGGAAAGCCAGGTTATTTTCACACAGTTCATCATGACAATACTAAATGGGAATGCTACAGATCTTGTAAATGCTATTGGCTGGCTGAGGCTAGTTTAGCTACAGGCAGAAGGAGATTTTCAGTCAACTGATGAGTAGCAATAGATTTTTAGACCTGATGGTGGTGTAGCAATATCCTAAACAGTAAGGATTTGAACTGAGTGGAATAAGCACTTCTCATGAGCACTGGACATTAGACTGGATATTAGGAAAAAAATTTCACAGAGTGGTCAGGCATTAGAAAGGGCTGCCTAGGGAGGCGGTTGACTCCCCAACCCTGGATCATCTGGATGTGGCACTTGGTGATATGGTTTAGGGGTGAACCTTGTAGAGTAAGGTTATTGGTTGGACTTGGTGATCCTGAGGGTCTTTTCCAACCTGAATGTTTCTGTGATTCCATGATTCTGTAACCAGCTTGAATTAATATGAGTAAATACTTTACATATTGTCATGTGTTCTGTACTAAAATGTATGGAGCTACTTTAAATTCCAAATCTTTGTGAAATCTAAATAGAGAATAAATAAAAAGCTGTAGTGATTTAGTTAAGTCTCTGACCTAGAAGTTGAAATATTCTTGAAATATTATATGCATTGTGTGTCACTGTTTAGTGTGGGTGGTTTTATTCAAATCTAAGATCCAAATGATATGCTTGTACTTAATCCAGCATACAAAACTGACTTCTGTTACAACACAAATCAAGAAAATGAGAGGAAAATAGCCCAAATAAATCATTAATTTGATGTAATACAGCACAGGAAAAAAGCTTGAAAGGTAAGTAATTAAAAAAAGAAGAATAATCTGAAGTGATTCAGTGACTGATTTTTTCCTTCCATATAGATAAGACTCTTAATGCTGGTGCATAGTTCTACCAGTTATTTGAAATGAAAATTATCCAAGAACATGGAAACATTTATGATAGATTAAAGTGGGGGCTTAGTAGATGGGCTGGTCAGATAGTTAAGTATTTTGCCTCTGCTTTTCTAGGTCCCACTCACAATCAGTCAGTATAGGCTGCAGATCCAGCTACTGGTTTTTTTTCTGGAACCTAAGTTTTCATTTTTACTTTTTTGTCCAAACCAATATTTTTAAACTGTTATGAATAAAAGATAAACAATTTTTAATTTCTCAGATTTCTTTCCTTTCTCCTTCCCCAAAAGTGTCCAGGAACAAAAAAGAGATAAAAGATGCCACAGAAACATTGATATCTGATTAGTGCCTCTGGGATTTTTTGCACACCACTGAGTTACACTGACAGCTTCACCCTTTTTTACACACACCTAATTTTGTCCCCCATTAGTTATTTTGACAATGAAATAAAGGCTGTTTCACTGTGCTTTGCTTTGTGCTGTTTAGACCTTGGTGACTGGGATAAACCTTTTATACAGTGACATTAGTTAATGTTCAAAATCCAGTCTCTCCCATAGCATTCACTTATCATTGGAATATATGTCAGTTAAACTGCATGAATCGATCCTTCTGTCAGAGCTACCAGTGGGGCACAAAGACACCCCAGGTCACACTATCCATGGCTCCACAAAACACCAGGCTGCTAAGAGCACAAGTCATTACGTGACCTGAAAAAGTAATGAATCCTGGATTCCCATAAATATTCCTCTTATGGACTGCTGACTTTGGCCTAGAGGAGTATTCAGTTTCTAGTGAAAAATTCTTCATTTGTCTTTTTGTAGAGCTGCCTAATTTTGTGAAACTTGCAGTGAACTTGTTATCTTCTGAACAGTTCTCTTCTGCATTTCTTTTAATTTTCTCTAAATCATGTATATTAAAAAAAAAAAGGCAAAAAACCAAAACCAAACAGGAAAAAAAACCCAAAACCCCAAACCACCAAACAAACAAAACATAAAACCAAACAAAAAAAAATTAAGCAAAATCAACCAAACAAAAAACCACCCCACATCAAATTATTGAATAAAAAATAGTCAGATCAATGGAATTGTTGATTATCTGGATTTTCACTAATATCTGAAATGGTTCCATGTTATTTAAAGCTGTGGGGTTTTTTTTTTTGGGTTTTGTTTGTTTGTTTGTTTGGTGTTTTTTGTTTGTTTGTGTTTGTTTTGTTTGTTTTGTTGTGTTTTGTTTTGTTTTGTTTTGTTTTGTTTTGTTTTGTTTTGTTTTGTTTTAGCTAGCTCTGGGTAATAGTCACATTTCAGAGATGAGGAACCAAAGTATTAAATGTTCAGAGGTTCTACAGGGTCACCCTGGAAGGACATATGAATCTTACTATTCCTGTACCTTAAGTGCAGGAATGCCATTGATTGAGTACTACAGAGGAAATCATCGTGAGAAACAGACAATTTCTCTTGCAGCTCTGCTACCTTTCATTTCTTTCAACAGCCTATGTTTTCTGCCTGAGCACAGGAATGGTTCAAAGGAGACTCCTACTGTGATAAATTAATCTAATTTTCCAATATTATTGCTCCTGCCTATAGCAATTGCAATTCACTGTTTAAAAGAAAACTAGTAATTCTATGACAGCTGAGTACTGCATTCCTGGAAGTTGAGTGTTCTTGCTGCTCAGTCATCCAGCCATTCTTTCAAATGTGGTTTTGTTTTTGGTTTTTTTGTTGGTGGGGTTTTTGTGGTTGGGTTTTTGTTTTGTTTTAGTTGGTTTTGTTTGTTTGTTTGTTTAATATATTCTGCAAGGATAAACATTAATAACCCTTTGCTTTCTGTCCTTCCTTGTATGAGCACTTATCATGATGGTCTTAAATGGTTAAAGGGGTTGTGTATGAATTCTATAAGATGTAATGGAACTCAGAGACCCATACAGCTTAGAATGCGAATGTCCCGGGAACCTTAGTTGGAACTCATCTGCCCAAAATCTGCTATAAACATAAATTAAAATCTGTGACAGATCAGTGTATTGGACACCAAAGAAAAATCCTTACTCTTGTTTACCAGTGGACAAATTGCTCCACTCCCCCGCAAAAACCACAAAAGTCCCACACATACAAACCAACAACCTAGAACATATAATACATAGAATACATAGAATAAACCAGGTTGGAAGAGACCTTCAACACCATCGCGTCCAACCCATCAACCAATCCAACACCACCCAAACAACTAACCCACGGCACCAAGCACCCCATCAAGTCTTCTCCTGAAAACCTCCAGTGATGGCGACTCCACCACCTCCCCAGGCAGCCCATTCCAATGGGCAATCACTCTCTCTGTATAGAACTTTTTCCTAACATCTAGCCTGAACCTCCCCTGGTGCAGCCTGAGACTGTGTCCTCTTGTCTTGGTCCTGGCAGCCTGGGAGAAGAGACTAACATCCGTCTGTCTACAACCTCCCTTCAAGTAGTTGTAGAGAGTAATAAGGTCACCCCTGAGTCTCCTCTTCTCCAGGCTAAGCAACCCCAGCTCCCTCATCCTCTCCTCATAGGGATTATGTTCCAAACCCCTCACCAACTTTGTTGCTCTTCTCTGGACTCGTTCCAGCAAGTCAACATCCTTCCTAAACTGAGGGGCCCAGAACCGGACACAGTACTCGAGGTGCGGCCTAACCAGTGCAGTGTACAGGGGCAGAATGACCTCCCTGCTCCTGCTGGCCACACTGTTCCTGATGCAGGCCAGGATGCCATAAGCTATTTGCAGGCCTTTAGTGAAATGAGATATGACTCAAGTTATGATGAGAAAAATATAAACATTCTGTATCTATAATCAGCTTAAACTCTTTTGGGGAAGCTTCAACATGAATAATTTTCCTTCACTGATATCTAAAATGACATACTGAGAATTCTGGTGGGGTTTTTTTGTTTTGTTTTTGTTTGTTTGTTTGTTTGTTTTTCAGGGGGAGGGCAGTGAATGCTAATGAATGCTTTTTACATAAAGCTAAATGCAGGATCTCATTGACCCATTCAGGTCAAGCAAACACATATGGGACACAGGACCATGAAGGAGGATTGTGACAATTAGGTACTCATTTCATATTCTCCTATCTGGTTCAAAGGTTAGTTCCATGAAGGCTGTGATGGTGCTTACACAACTCTTGGAATCCCTTTAAAGGTAACTTCAAACCTACTACTACTCACAAAGAGAAAAATAGTACTAGATAGAAAGAAAGTAATTTTGTGTGCTGAAATTTTGTGGGATATAGTATATTTATATCCTTCTAGAAAAATCCTGTCAATTCAAAAGCTGTCTGTATGCACTCACACCTTTATTGCTTCTTTGGTATTTTATCTCTAACTGCAAGTTCTCACTATTTGTCACACAGTACATTGAAGTTACTGGTTGGTTTTTTGTTTTTAAAAACTGCTTAGGTTTTCATCAGAGTATTTATTGCATTCTCAATTCCTACTCAAGCACTATGTAGGTATTTCCTTTATAGTTATTTATTTGATTTTCTAAGTAGGAATACTACTTATTGTCACTCTCACAGTGCTATTAATTGCAAGCAGAGGCAGGAGGGCTGGAGACAGAATACCTTCCAGACACTAGTATGTCAAAAGATGCATGGGGCTGCCCCAGGAGCTGCAGGCAGGAATGAGAAGGGGAGAGGCAAACACTGGAGATGAGATAAAGAGGGGTTAAAGCTATTCTTCATCTCTGAATCTGTGCCAAACACAATTTAAAAACTATCTTACAGGTGTACTCTTTGAAAGACTCATGTAAATTATTTTATGAATATGATTGACATTTGGCCTTGAACTATCCCTCTTAACTTTAAGGCACTGCAGCAGCATAGAATCTCTTAAAGTCAGAAGAGAACTATTGAGTTTCAAAGTGAACCTAGTAAGCATTCTCTTAATTTTTCTTTTTTATTTTTTTTCATTTGAAGTCAATAGTTAAATTCTTACCACAGAAACCATAATATTAGTAATTACACAGATTAAAACAAACAGAGCGCCAGGGCCAAACCTGATTAATTCAACATGAAATCGTGCTCTTCAATGTATTTATATTGTTAAATGAAAGCAAACCAAAAATCAACATTAAGATAACAAACCATTTTTTAAACTACAAAATCACACTCCTGATGTGATTTTCTTATTAAAATCTCCCCAAGCTGCAAAATCCATAGAAATTGTCACTTTCCTAGTAGAGATAATGGTTTGGAAGGATCCATTTTTCCTGAAGAAAAAATTAACTGGAAATTTCCAACCTGTTCTAAATCCTGCTCTAAGTCCAAACTCCAATAAGGGATTAACTTGTGACAAGGTGGTCAACTCATTGTGTATCTTTCCTGTTGTCTTCTTTCTGTGCTGTAAACCAGGTGTTTCAGAAAACAGGAGTTGCTCCGAGGAGATGTCAGAGAATAGGACTGGATCCAATGTGCTCTCCAGTACTGCAAATGCTCTGACAGATGGAAAACACAACACAAAAAAAAAAGCCTGTTGTCCACTAACATACAGACCATCTCCCCATGACTAAGGACACGGTGGTAGAGAGCATTTCCTGTATAATTGATTTATAGGAGCTCTAGTATCAAACCCCAGACTCCTCAGGTCTGGACTTGACACTTTTGGACATTTCAGTTATTTAAAAGGAATCAGCATGACAAATAAATTATTACTATGGTCTGTCTTGGAGACCTATCTTAACAGGAATGAATAATTCCCTTTTACAAAAAAATAAAAGAGATGTATGGTAGTTTACTTAGATATATCCCAAAGGGGATTAATTTCTACACTTGACCAACCTAATAAATCTTTAGATTTCATGAACTATATTGACTTAATGCTCATTGATTAAAGTGGGAGATTAGACAACCTTCACTTCAGCAGTAGCTGCTTCCTTATAAAAATCTAAATTTAAATCTTAATATGTGGCGTGAATTTTAGAAAGCATTTTTAGACGCTGAAATCCTGCAAGATAAAAGTCTCACTCTTCCTAAAATCATTAACAGCACACTAAGTTAAGTTTTTTTCCTATCATGTTGATATTCTGTTGTCTCTAAATGAAGAAGTAACAAATCAAAACAAAAAAGTTCTTTATCTGAATGCAGTTTTTTTGCCAAACAAGACTTTTTGAAGATCTCTTTGTACTTCAGTGGTAAATTAATCTCAGAAGAAAAAGACTTAAGGGCTGACTTGAAACCCATGGCTAGGTCAATCTGGGAGACAAGACTTTGTCATTAATCTGCTTCTGTTCTTTGCTTAGAGTACACACGATTGTTTTCAACGCTGACAAAACTGTGGCACTCATAGACACTAAAATTATCCATGAGCATTCAAAAGTAGCCTAATAAAATGTTACAGTCACCAAGAGCATCACCATGAGATTAAGAGTGATCTTTTGTGGCCTCCAGGATGTACATTTGCTTATATTTAGTGACCAGGTTTCATCTTGAATTATACCACCACAACTCAAGTTGTGTTTAGAGTTTATTTTCACTTATGCAATCATGTCAGTGCATTTTTCAGGGTGTTGCACATTGTAAATCTACATTTTGCTTATGGAGCTGTAAGCACCATCCATCATATCTCAGAAAAATCTTCTTTATGCTAGGATTTTCATCACTGAAATGCCATGCAGACAGCACACCCACCTGGACTCATGAGAAAACTGCAAGGCATTGAATACATGTATGTGGAGGTGAAGCTGTGAACCCTATTGTTTTTATGACCATGTGCAGAGGAAGCCTTACTTGACATATGTGTAATACGATATTTATAATGCTGCTACTGAATATGATTGAAATAGGAGGAGTCTTGGAAGAAATAAATAAAGACAGGTAGTTTATACTGTAGCTGGCCCTGCGTGAGTGTTTGAGAAAAGAACGAAATTGTTCAGGGATCAGTCAAAGCCAAGGAGTCTGTTTTGGGTACCACTAACCAGCATGGGTTTCTTCAAAGCCTCTTGCCTTGTGCTTTTGGAAAGGACCTCAAGGGAACCATTCATTACATTTGAACACTTCTGTGAAAGGCAAGAATGGATCTGAAGAAAGCTGAAAGTGGAGCTGTGATCTCATTTCTCCTAATGTGGAAACACAATCATGCTGTCTGTCCTGTATGGAAAAGGGTATCAGTGGTAAAGAGTATTACCCATTCTCCCTTCTGGCAGTCTCAGTCATGCAACTCTCCTTGGGAATGCCCCAAAGTATGTGATATATTGTTCATAAAACATCTGCCATTTTCAGCTAAAGGAAATGACGCAGAAAAATATCATTATATACCTTGAAATGGAGAGATGCCCCTTCATCATTGTGGTTAACATCACAATATTTACTGCAGCACAGACAAAATGTCCTCTTCATCAGGAAATGTCACTCTGCTTAGCATGGATTTCCTCATTTCTATGAAATGTAGGGTTTTGCTTCAGTTTTTACATATCCACAGACATCTCCTGCGGACAGCACTGGGAGATGCACAGCCGTCTATGATAGTAAACGTATCTGAAGTCTGAGAAACAAACCCTTGATTAATAGTGATTATTGCTGTTTGAAATTAACAAATCTGACATCAAGAAGTGATTTCTTCCTTCCAGATTATGATAAAGAGATCTGACTGTAGAGCATCATCCACTGTAAACAGACAGCCTTCTGTACTACAGATAGTAATATGTGGGGTGGCATACTAGAGGAAAAACTCCTTGCCTACTTACCATAAGCAGTATTTATCATTCACAAAATATACTTCTGCTGTTGGAGATGTGTATATTTACCTTGTTGCAACCAACAGAAAAGTGGATGGAATATATGTTTGCATGAAGATATAGAAATAAGTTAGCAATATCACATTATTGGGGCACAAATTTAAACTGTCAGAAATATCTTTATGTATGAAAGGACATAGAGAAAGAAACAAACCTAGAAAGAAAGCTGCCCCCCTCTTTGTGCAAGTAGCTTGAGAAATGCCTGAGCTATTTTTCTCTTGGTAAGCAGGAAAAACTGACATAGCTTATTTGTCCCATCAAGCAAGCACAGCCATAATGAGACATTTTAATAGAGCCAATTTCTCCACATTTTCCACTGCAACCTCTGAATGATGCTCCTCACTCTGATGCCAAAGCCCTATAGTCCCTTTCTTTGGGCAGTAGCAGCAACAGTAAATGCAGCATAGACCATATTTGGATTGGATTATTTTGTTGGAAATGAGGTTACTCCTAGATTTAGCCTTAGTATAGCCTTGGGAAGTATGAGCTCTGACTCCTGCTCAGATTTGTTCTGCATACCACTACACACTACCCATGGCATCTACTATCTGCAGTGGTTTGTTTTGTGATAATACTGTATCTATATTCAGGCATCAGGCCACCCAAAGCTCTGGAGACTGCCACACAGTGTCTGACTGATGTTGGCTGGCCTTGTTTGAGGTACTCTGATAATTGTTGCATTGGTAGGAAAGGAAAAGATATCTAGCTAGCTAGTAAGTCTCCCTTTTTACAACATCCAATATTTTTTATCAGTGTCATTTGAAAGGATATCACTTTGTGAGATTGATCCAAGGCTGGCATGAAGAATATGCACTCAAATCTGGTTTAGAAAGATTTATAATAACTTCAGGCTATTTTTAAGTCACAGTTGATCTTTATAGAAGCAGTGATGAGATTCATTTGTTTTCAAACTGGCAGAAAGTCTCTCTTACCTTTTGTAATCTGGTATTGAACAATTTGGCTTTGGGTCAAGGTGGTTTAGTGAACTGTTTAGGGTTCAAACTTCATGCTGCCATTTGCAGATGTTCAATAGTTAGTCTGTTTTACGAAAAGGAGTTCATTAATATTTACAGTAAAAAAGCCTTCATAACACTGATGTGCAAGTGTCTTCTGTAAATCTTTATATAGAGGCATAAGATCTGATTTGCTACTTTCTTACACTACTAGTTTGATGTGAAATTCTTCCAGAGTTTTTTGTTGTTGGGGGCTTAGTTTTGTGGTGGGTTTTTTTCCTTCTTTTTTTACCCTGGAAAATCTAAAGATGGAATCAGCCTACTGACTGAAATTTTCTTTTTCTAAAGTTTGTGCACGTGCATTATGGACTGTAATGCACATAAACTCATCTTGATTTTCTGTAGATGCAAATGATCGAGCTGAAGTCCTTACAAATTTAATAAAACTATATATCTTTAAAAAAAACTTTAAAGATTCAGAGATTATTTTAACCCTTCTATAGGAAAAAAAATATCAGAATAATGCATTTCATGGAATCTACTTTGTCATGACCAATTATGATTACATTTTTTAGTGACATTGTTTGGTTTTCTTCAGCCTGGACCACCTGCACAGACTTAGGAATAAGTCTATCATCATTACCTTAGAACATCCAAATATATTGAAAATCATTTTAAGCAGGAAAAGACACTATTAGTCTTTTCATTCATATCATGTAGCAAACAAACAAATAAGCAACAACAAAAAAAAATAGAAAGGCTTCAGGTTTAGCGAGAGAAAATACAGCCTAAAAACATAAAATTTCTGAGTGAGAAAGTGAGGGTAAATAAGAAGTTGGATGATTTGACCAGAGAAGTTACAGATGCTCAAGTAGTAGATGTTTTCTGTGAACAATTGAGTCAAGAAACTGTCAGGAATGGTTTAGATATAGCTGATCTAGCCTTGGGACAGGAAAATGGTGTAGTGAGCTCTCATGATATTTTTTTTTGTCCAAAGCATCTGTGAATGTATAGCTTGTGTCAACTAGTTGTGCAAAAGCCAATAGAATTTAATAAACAGGAAATAAATCAAACTCTATTGACAATTTGACCCTGGTTTTCTTTTTAAGGTGGGGAAAGAACAACCAAATACAAATCCTGCACATTTCTACTTTAAGGTATTTTTCAGTGCCATAATCTAGGAAAACAGCTTTTATAATGTGATAAAACATACTTTTCTCTAAGCATACCATATCTATTTCTGCAAGCTGCATTTATCAGTCTTTTATGAAGCTTTTTTTCCTTTTTGTTAATGAGTGTGTTGCTCACTTGTACAACAGTTTAGTGAGTAAATAAGATCCAACGGAATGAGTGACTAAGTTGGATATAGAATTTTAAGACGTGGCTGTGAAAAAGGAAACCCTTTTAAAGAATGTAAATTTCCAACGATGTTTGACTAGAGGTAAGAAAAAGATCTTCACCTTGCTTATTTGAGAAAATTACCCTTTTTCTCCATAGTGTCTCCCGGAAATGTGATGTGTTAGGCAGTGATTTCTATGACCTTAAAACAGCCTTTACTGTCTTGGAACTGCAGGCTACTCAGCACATCTTGACTACTGACTTGCTCTTTAGACACTCCAATGATACTACATATGCCCATTCAGCTACTTCTTGCTGAGTTTCTCATCTTTCCTTTCTTCCTTCTTTTTTTTTTTTTCCTTTTTTTTTTTCCTTTTTTTTTTTTTGGCTGACTGCAAACTCTATAGCTTCCCTACCAGGACTTTGAAATGACTAATTCCTCCAACATATTTCAACACATCCTTAACTACTAATTGAAGTCTGTGCACAAGGCGGTGAATGGTACGCACCGATGGGAACCTCTCTTGCAATAATGTGCCAAATCCTCTCTTTATCTCATTCATTGCTGACGTCTCGTCTGTTGCAAGTCTAATCTATTTTTGTAGCTTTAAAAGATACACCCTTTGTTAACTTTCTGTATGCCAAAAAAACAACTTTGGAAAATTAAGCATTACCTTTGCAGCAGTGAAACTTGATTGCTTCCAGAAGACTCAGGGAAAAAAATTTTACTTCCAGTCTCTGCATGGCAATAAGGTATGATGGCTGATTTATCAAAGATCGTGTTCTCATCAAGCAGGAGAGCGAGAGAGAAAGTTCACGTAGCACAGAATGAGCTGCTAATTTCTTTTCCATTTCACTGACAATATGGTATTGGAGCAGCTGTGATTAGAACAATGGATGTTCCCAAACTGTGCTCCATTTAACTCATACAACTCTGCAAGGTCACACAGTGGGAGAAGGAATTAAAGAACTTTTTTGCCTATTCCCTTTTATCTTTTTTCTTTCTTTTTCCTTTTTTTATTTATTTGGGTTTTGGGGAGGTTTTGGGTTGTTTGATTTTTTTTATTATTTTTTTTTCCTTTTCTTGAAGGGGAAAGAAGGGGAAAGTAGGGTTAATGGAAAACACAACCTGGTGGATTTATCTTGAAAAAACTTTTGGACATTCTGTTTTCAACCCATTCAGGAAAATTTGGAAATAATCATTAGCAAACTTGTATTAATTGAACTGATGAAACTGTAAACCACTCTGAAGCCCCCTAAAGGCAATGCATGCTGTGCCATGGTTGTATATGTGCTTATGTATTCACTTTTCTAAAATTTGCATCAGGCTTCCAGTCTAACAGCTGCTAATTAAAGAAGAATGACTTAGTTATGAGGATACACTTCTAGGATTTGTGAGACTCCAGCTCAATTTCTTCTTTTCTGTCATCTTCTGAAAAATCTTTGCCTTTGCCTCAGTTTCTCAGCTCCTTAATGGAGTAATGAAACTTCCCTTCTCCACATTTTGTGGGATTTAAAATATTCCATGGTATTTGGAGAATTAATAATGCTAGATAATTATTTGTGATAAAGTCCTTTACAGAGACATTCATCTGCTATCCCTAACCCAGCAGACAGATAATAAATATTGTGTCTCCTTGACTTTTCTCCCTTCACTGCAGTTCACTGTCAGGACTTGATTCTTTCCCTTTAATCCTGGCTTTGCATCAGTATTGTCTTGGATTGAATGACACCTCTTGTAGTCAGGTGAAGTAATAAAAGAAAGATTTTTGTATCCTGTCAGGGCTCAGTTCTTTGGAGTTTGTTTTGCTCTTACAGTTGCATTAATCCATGAAAGATGATGAAAGTATTCCAAATTATTTATCATGCACTGTTTATATCTGCACATAAACTACATCTCCCAAAAACTCTTCTTAGTAATTAGCAATGGATAATGGAGCTTCTGCAATCATTATGCTTTACTATCATCGAGACAGCAGGAATGTCATACTCCTTTGGGATATGCATTTCATTTTCATCAGCTTTGATGGACTCCTCAGCTTTCCTGACCTGCACTACATAAGCTTGGATCTCTCTTAGCATTGGTAGAATACACAGAATACATAGAATACATAGAATAAACCAGGTTGGAAGAGACCTTCAACATCATCGCGTCCAACCCATCAACCAATCCAACACCACCTAATCAACTAAACCATGGCACCAAGCACCCCATCAAGTCTTCTCCTGAAAACCTCCAATGACAGCGACTCCACCACCTCCCCAGGCAGCCCATTCCAATAGGCAATCACTCTCTCTGTATAGAACTTCTTCCTAACATCTAGCCTGAACCTCCCCTGGTGCAGCCTGAGACTGTGTCCTCTTGTTCTGGTACTGGCTGCCTGGGAGAAGAGACCAACATCCACCTGTCTACAACCTCCCTTCAGGTAGTTGTAGAGAGTAATAAGGTCACCCCTGAGTCTCCTCTTCTCCAGGCTAAGCAACCCCAGCTCCCTCAGCCTCTCCTCGTAGGGCTTGTGTTCCAAACCCCTCACCAACTTTGTTGCTCTTCTCTGGACTCGTTCCAGCAAGTCAACATCCTTCCTAAACTGAGGGGCCCGGAACTGGACACAGTACTAGGCAACAGTAGGGCAACAGTTTGGTTCTAGAGTTGCAGAGATAGCCATTTATCTGTTATTAAACAGAACCGTTATTATATGAACACTATTTGTACTACTTAAAAGAAGCTGCTGAGACAACATCACATGGATTTAGGAAGGACACGTCTTGCCTCACCAACCTGATCTTCTATGATCAGGTGACCCGCCTGGTGGATGTGGGAAAGGCTGTTGATGAAGTCTACCTCGGCTTCAGCAAGGCCTTTGACACTGTTCCCCACAGCAAACTCCTGGCTAAGCTGACAGCCCGTGGCTTGGACAGCAGTACTCTGTGCTGGGTTAGGAACTGACTGGAGGGCCGTGCCCAGAGAGTGGCCAGAGAAGGGCAACAAAGCTGGTGAGAGGCCTTGAGCACAAGTCCTACAAGGAGAGGCTGAGGGAGCTGGGATTGTTTAGCCTGGAGAAGAGTAGGCTCAGGGGAGACCTTATTGATGTCTACAACTACCGGAAGGGTGGTTATAGCCAGGAGGGCGTTGGCCTCTTCTCCCAGGAAACCAGCACGAGAACAAGAGGACACAGTCTCAAGGTGAGCCAGGGAAAGTTTAGGCTTGAGGTGAGGAGAAAGTTCTTCACAGAGAGAGTTGCTAGCCATTGGAATGGGCTGCCCAGGGAGGTGGTGGAGTCACCACCCCGGAGGTGTTCAAGAGGGGATTGGATGTGGCATTTGGTGCCATGGTTTAGTAGTCATGAGGTCTTGGGTGACAGGTTGGACTTGATCTTTGAGGTTGCTTCCAACCTTATTGATTCTATGATTCTATGATTCTGCAACATATTTAAAGCCAGGCACAAGCACATATATATAAATGACAGTTCTGAATGGGTGAGTAAGGCTTGTTGATGTTGACTACTTTTTTATTTTTAAATTTTTTTTAAATACTTGGACAGAATTACCCTATTTTCTGAAATATACAGGGCTTTTCTTCAACTTGCAGATGTCCATTTTGTACTGTTCCCTAAACAGTCCATAGACCAGTGGCTAAGTAGCAAACACTACCTTCAGAAAAATAGTAGTTAAGCCTGTTCTCATTGGTCTTAATTGTCTATCAAGTCCTGTGGGTTTGTTAATCTAGTCCCTCTGCTGGGATTAGAAGACCATATATTTCTGGAACCCATATAATATGCAAGTGTCCTCTTTCATGTACATTATATTCTCCTTTACTCATTTTCATTATAGCTTTTATTCTTGGCCATCTCTGGTGCATAGATTTGGCAGTTGAAATCTCAATAATATAGTTTTTCCTAATGATAGTCAGTGGAAGGAAGAAATACTGCTCCCAGTGTATGATGATGTTGATTCCATGAGCTCGTCTTGTGGAAGAAAAAGTAGCTTCTTCCTGTTCCAGTATTCTGCATGGTTAGTTAAAGACAGACCCAGTTTACTTCCTTATGATCAGAATGAATGCATAGTTCTTCTTTTCCAAAATCAATCAAGTTCTATAGCTTTTTGATTTTACATGTAGATCTTATTCAGTATAGACTTATGAAACAGCAGAATCTTTCTTTACTCTCTTCATGCAGGTATTCATATCTCCCAGAAAGACTAATGATTTCCCAGGAAGACTAATGAAAGTTTCTTCATAGCACTTATCTGTGGAATTACATAAATCAGCAAAACCTGAAAAAGTGATTTTCATAGTTTTATACTTGGTTTTCTTGCAAATTTCCCTGTACCTCCTGTATGGAGAAAATAGCACTGGTTGCAAGTGACACTGGAATGTGACTGTTTTCTTGCTAATCACTGTCCTTTGACTGTATTGAGATGCCATTTGTATTTTGCACTGGGTGTGGTTTTGTTATTGTAATAACACTCATCAGTTTTAGCAGTAAAGACACACTTGTGTTTTTATCTAAATTCTACAGTTGGCAAGTGTAGCCCAATTTCCCACATAAGTTGGAGCCCATGAGTTCTGCACTGGCTTTTAGAATTCCTAATTTGAAGCAAATCCTAAAGTTTCCTGTGTCAGAAAATTTTGTGTTTAAAACAAAAACCCCACCTTTAAAAATTAAAAGGTTGTCAATAGTCTCAATATACTGAACTATTATCTGGTCCCATTATATCCAGCTTGAGTTTCTAAGTCAGTCAGTGAGGTATTATTATTAAAAAAAACCCAACCAAACAAAAAACCCACACATACAAGTATAACAAAACAACAAATAAACAAACAAACAAAAAGCTTAAAACAAAGCCAACAACCAAACCAAAATAGAACAATCTTCTCTTTATTCTGGTTTTGTTGCCAACATTTCAAATGGCTCTGAGCAGACCATGTCCTTGATAAGGGGAAAAAAACAACAACAAAAACCCAAACCAACCAAGCAAAAAAGGACAAAAGACTAAAATTGTAAAAGGAACAAATCAAGGGCAAATTGAGAATTCTGATTTTAATGAAGCAAGCAACCTTTTACAAAGACAAACTTACCCTCAGTCTTTCAAGTATGCATTTAATGCCTTCTCTAATATAATAAGTTTTATATTGAGTTTAAACACTCAAGGGTCTCTTCTGCTGTCAGACAGTATGTTACTCAGTTTTCACACTGTTTACAAGTCCTGGGTAAGCTACATGGCTCTTCCATGTATGTCCTTAAGCAAACATGTAATTTGGGAACAGTCTAGTTGTGCAAGTGTTTCTTAGTTTATTTTCACATATACATATACTTTGTGTTTATTCTTTCCTGGGCTTAGGAAACCAAGTAATTATGAAAAAATGTCCTTTCTTGTAAACACTATTTTAATAGCAAATGCTTTAATAAAGAGAAAATGATGTGTTGTACTTGAACCTTGACTATGTCAAGAAGAGTTTGAGGTTCTTTGGCAGCACAGACACTAGAGTTTCCCTTCATACAGATGAATGTGTTTTTTGGTGTTGAGTATCCCATTCATGATTGAAATAAAAGGCACACATCAAAAATATGTTTAGGGAATGATAGAGTACAATTCCCCTCTTCTCCTCCTGAGGGGAACAGAAGGCCCCATATGTCGGCCAGACCCTACACACAGGGAAGTCTGTTGCCTCCCAGGAGATATGGTCAAGGATGTTACCAGAAGGATGCCCAGTTTGGTGCAGCCCTCTGACTACTACCCATTACTAGTTATGCAGTTAGGGAATGATGATGTTGCAACCAGAACTTCCAGGGCTATCAAGAATGACTTCAGGGCCCTGGGGAATCTCATTGAGGGGTCAGGTGCTCAAATAATTTTCTCATCTATACCCTTAGTTGCAGGAGGGAATACCATAAGGAACAGGACAGCAGCCATAGTCAACAAGTGGCTTAGAGGCTGGTGCAGACAAAAGAATTTTGGGTTTTTCGATATTGAAAAACTGTCTAATGCACCAGGTCAGCTGGCAACAGATGAAACACATCTGTCCCAGAGGAGGGGAAAGATCAAAGTGTATGAAAATGGCCTATCCCTCAAAGGGAAAACGATTCTAGGAAGGCAATTGGCAGGTCTCATAGATAGGGCTTTAAACTAGATTCGAAGGGGGAAGGGGCTGAAACTAGTCCCTCCAGGCAGGAGTCTGGGGGTGATAAGCTTGAGCCAGAGGTGAAACCAGCAGCCCGGCTGAAGTGCATGTACACTAATGCACGAAGCTTGGGTAACAAACAAGAGGAGCTGGAAGCTTTGCTGCAGCAGGAAAGTTATGATGTAGTTGCCATCACAGAGACGTGGTGGGATAGCTCACATGACTGGAGCGCTGCAATTGATGGCTACAGGCTTTTCAGAAAAGACAGGCAGGGAAGAAGGAGTGGAGGGGTGGCCCTGTACATCAGGGAGGCACTAGATGCCATTGAGATGGAGATTAGGGATCATCAGGTTGAGTGCCTATGGGTGAGAATTAGAGGGAAGGCTAAAAGGGCTGACATCCTGGTTGGAGTCTGTTATAGACCACCCAACCAGGAAGAAAAAGTTGATGAAGCATTTTTTAGGCAACTTAAGGCTGTCTCAAGATCGCCTGGAGTCTGTTATAGACCACCCAACCAGGAGGATGATGTCGACGAAGCATTCTATAGACAGCTTAAGGCTGTCTCAAGGTCTCCTGACCTTGTCCTTATGGGCGACTTCAACCTGCCTTGCATCTGCTGGGATCTCAACACAGCAGAGAGGAGGCAGTCTAGGAGGTTCTTAGAATGCATGGAGGACAGCTTCTTATCCCAGGTGCTGCGTGAGCCTACCAGGGGCAAGGCCATGCTTGACCTCCTCTTCACCAACAGGGAAGGGCTGGTGGGTGATGTGGTGGTCGGAGGGTGTTTAGGGGCCAGCGACCATGAAATAATTGAATTTTCGGTATTTGGTCAAACTAAGAGGGGCAGCAAGATGACCTCCACCCTGGACTTCCGGAGGGCGGATTTCAGGTTGCTCAAGGAAATAATTCAGAGGGTTCCTTGGGAGAAAGCCCTTAAAAATAAAGGGGCCCAGGAGGGCTGGACCTGCTTCAAGAAAGAACTGATGAAGGCTCAGGAGCAGGCTTTGCCAGTGTGCCGGAAGAGGAGCCGCCGGGGCAGACGGCCAGCCTGGCTGTGTAATGAACTTTTAACAGAACTAAGGGAAAAAAAGAGGGTGTATAATCTTTAGAAGAAAGGTGAGGCAACCCATGGAATGTTTAAAGAGGTTGCTAGGGCATGTAGGAGGAAAATTAGGGAGGCAAAAGCACATTTGGAACTTAAACTGGCCTCTGATGTGAAGGACAACAAAAAGTCCTTCTATAAATATATTAATAGCAAGAGGAAGGGCAGGGACAACCTCCACTCCTTGGTTGACATGGAGGAAAATGTTGTAACACAGGATGAGGAAAAGGCAGAGGTACTTAACACCTTCTTTACCTCAATTTTTACTAGCTGGAAAGAACGTCTACCAGACAGCTGGCCTGCAGAGCTGGCAGAAGGAGCCAGGGAGCTGCATGGTTTCCCTGTGTTCCATGAGCAAGTGATCGGAGCTCTCCTCAGCTGCTTGGACCCCCACAAGTCCATGGGACCAGATGGGATCCATCCTAGGGTGCTGAGAGAGCTGGCAGATGAGCTGGCCAAGCCACTCTCCATTATTTTTCATCAGTCCTGACTCACTGGAGAGATCCCAGATGACTGGAAGCTGGCCAACGTGGTACCCATCCACAAGAAGGGCTGGTTGGATGAGCCAGGGAATTACAGGCCTGTCAGCCTGACCTCAGTGCCAGGAAAGATTATGGAGCAGGTCATCCTGAGTGCAATCACACAACACCTAGAGGATGGCCAAGGGATCAGGCCCAGCCAGCATGGGTTTAGGAAGGGCAGGTCCTGCCTGACCAACCTGATCTCCTTCTATGATCAGGTGACCTGCCTGGTGGATGTGGGGAGGCCTGTGGATGTAGTCTACCTGGACCTCAGCAAGGCCTTTGACACCGTTCCCCATAGCAAACTCCTGGCCAAGCTGTCAGCCCATGGCTTGGATGGGAGCACACTGCGATGGGTTAGGAACTGGCTGGAGGGCCGAGCCCAGAGAGTGGTAGTGAATGGTGCCACATCCAGCTGGCAGCCAGTCACCAGTGGTGTGCCCCAGGGATCAGTGCTGGGCCCCATGCTCTTTAACATCTTTATTGATGATCTGGATGAGGGCATCGAGTCCATCATCAGTAAATTTGCTGACGACACCAAGCTGGGGGCAGGAGTTGATCTGCTGGCGGGTAGAGAGGCTCTGCAGAGGGACCTCGACAGGCTGGACAGATGGGCAGAGTCCAACGGCATGAGATTTAACACATCCAAGTGCCGGGTTCTGCACATTGGCCACAACAACCCCATGCAGAGCTACAGGCTGGGGTCAGAGTGGCTGGAGAGCAGTCAGGCTGAGAGAGACCTGGGGGTGCTGGTTGACGGTAGACTGAACATGAGCCTGCAGTGCACCCAGGCAGCCAGGAGGGCCAATGGCATCCTGGCCTGCATCAGGAACAGTGTGGCCAGCAGGAGCAGGGAGGTCATTCTGCCCCTGTACCCTGCACTGGTTAGGCCACACCTCAAGTACTGTGTCCAGTTCTGGGCCCCTCAGTTTAGGAAGGATGTTGACTTGCTGAAGCATGTCCAGAAAAGGGCAACAAGGTTGGTGAGGGGCTTGGAGCACAAGCCCTATGAGGAGAGATTGAGGGAGCTGGGGTTGCTTAGTCTGGAGAAGAGGAGACTGAGGGGTGACCTTATTGCTTTCTACAACTACCTGAAGGGGGGTTGTAGTGATGCGGAGGTTGGTCTCTTCTCCCAGGCAACCAGTACCAGAACAAGAGGACACAGTCTCAGGCTGTGTGAGGGGAGGTTTAGGCTGGAGGTTAGGAGGAAGTTTTACACAGAGAGAGTGATTGCCCACTGGAATGGGCTGCCTGAGGAGGTGGTGGGGTCGCTGTCGCTGGGGGTGTTCAGGGCGAGGCTTGACAGGATACTTGGTTGTATGGTTTAGTTGATTGGGTAGTGTTGGATGATAGGTTGGACATGATGATCTCAAAGGTCCCTTCCAACCTGGTTAATTCTATTCTATTCTATTCTCTCTTCCTCTACACGCTTTCAACTTTTCTAAAGATATATATAAGTAGAATGTATATGAAAAACAGAAAATTGGAGAAAGAAAGGGAAGAAGATGATGCATAACAAAATTTAGAAAGAAATGACTAAATGTCCAAGATGAAGAAAAAATGTCCAAGAGAAATCTGTTTCAGTATATAGCAACATTTGTGGCTTGATCAAGGTGTAAGAAGAAAGGGGAAGATTTTTTCCTATAATATTGTGTTTAGATGATACACTGTACATAGAATATATGTTCTAGTAAAAGGAACACTGGACAATATTTGAGTAGGAGGTGAAAAAGTACCTCTATCCACAGAGATGAAATCCAAACTAATCCCCACAGACAGGAGATATTCTGAATCACTAGATTTGTCCTTCCCTCTAGAACAGAAATCATTCCTTTCCAGTCATGAAGGCAGCCAATTTATTTTTTTATATATATAAGCCAAAAGTTATGTCACAGAGAAGTCAAAGTATTTATCAAAAAAAGCAAAACAAGTTGATAACAAAAAGACTGGATTACCAGAACCATGATTCATAGCGCCTTAACCCATGCCATCTCAATTTTGTCATAAATCTAGTGCTTCAAGCCATGTAAAACTCCCAACTCTCTTACATGTCAGTTCAGTCATACTCACTTCAACATTTTCAAGCCTAAGGAAATCTACAGTCCAAATGAAAAGTGCTTCTTCCAAAGAGCTCCCATTGACTGCATCTCTCAGAAAAAACTTCTATCAGCCAAGCTTAGTGCTGAGTCTTAAGGTTACTGAAGATGCTGCTAATTTTAATTTCAGATCTTCAGTCTGAACAGGTTATTCAAGGTTATGAAACTCCATTACATAAGCAGAAAGAAGAAATTACAGTGTTGCTCCTTCATGACATTTATTTAGGATTCTCAAGAACATTACACTTTTTTCTGTATCAGGCCACAGATGAAAAATGCCTGTTGTGGGCCTGATGTGAAACTAAATTCTTATGCATTTGTTTGGCTGAAAAATGCTAATTATTTTATAGGGCTAGTTTTCTACAAACTGGGCTCAGAATTATTCTGTTTTTCACAAATCCTTACATACTACTTTAGCCATATTATTAGAGTTTGGGATATCCTGTGA
This sequence comes from Dryobates pubescens, assembly GCF_014839835.1. Classification (NCBI taxonomy): domain Eukaryota; kingdom Metazoa; phylum Chordata; class Aves; order Piciformes; family Picidae; genus Dryobates; species Dryobates pubescens. The sequence goes on along the minus strand of NC_071657.1, from coordinate 80,963,656 downwards.
TATTTGTGGTATGCATAACATTTGGAGGCAGAATAGGAATTTGAATTGATTTGTGACATCCTCTTCTATGGAAAATATATAGAAAAGAAAAACCTAACCAAAACCAAAAAAGAGCACACATGCATCTCAGTTCTGAAGTATGTTTACTTCAGTGTGCATAGATAGGAAAATACTTTATCTGTATACTTATAGCTATATATTTGCATCTTTGTACATAGGGAGAAGCATTCACATGCTTTTCTGTTGTTGTTTTTGGGTTTGGGTTTTTTTTGTTTGTCTGTGTTTATTTTGGTGTTAATTACTTTATCATTTTGTTTTGAATTCTTGGCAGCCAGTGACTGAAAATGGTTTTGCATTTAAAAGCCAAAGAAAAGTTTAAATGACCTTAGAGGGCTAAATTTTGTACTTGTAAGACCTCTTGTATGATCTGTAGAATTGCTGTTGACAGATAGAGCCTGATTGACTGAAAATCAATGTGATCAGATGTTATTATGGATTATAGTGGCCTCAGCTAATTACACAAGATTGCCTTTCTAGATCCAGAAGGTTTCAAAGCAAACTCCAGGCAGATGTATGCAGGATTAATCTGCAGACTTGACAGTTTTTCCTAATTATCTTTTATAATAGCAGAAGCTGGATCAGCTCCGAACTACTAGAACAAATAAGTTCTCTGTTACTGTCCAACACACACAGCCAATATTTGCCTTCAAGCATTTGTTTTAGTGGTTACAAACACATTTCTGCATTTTGCTCAGATATTCCATATTTCTTGAAGTCAAAATCTGCCTCCCCTGGTCTTTTGCTCACTCTAGAAATCAATGCCTGAACAAGCTGGGGAACTTTTTCTTATCTATTTATGTATTTTTATTAGATTAAAAAGAAGGAGAAAAACAAACAAAACAAAACCACCAAACAAACAAAACCCCCCAAAAACCCAAAACAGCAACAAATCCACAAACAACAAAAAAGTAATAATAAAAGGAAGGACCTGAATACATGTTTCTAGTAGATGATAAAATAAGGCTGCGGAGCTTCATTATATAATTTATACAACAGGATTAACCTAAAACCATATTTTCACTCAAACAAATAAGGTATATAAATATGAACTGATTAATTTCCAGAATGAATGACGTTCCCTGCCTGACCTCAGAGTTTACTTTCAAAATTATTATTTCTGTTTTGTTTTAACTATCAAAAATCTTCCCTGTTGTTTACAGAGAAATTCTGTTTGTGAGTATGTCTAGGTTTACAAAAGGTGTATTCTGTCAGCACTAACATTTTACTTAATTTGGAGTAAGGATGTTGATCCTTATTTGAAGTAAGATGAATCCATTCTTTCCAAAGTTGTTCACAAAATTTCAGAAAAGGGCTTTGATTGCATTATTGTTATTTGCATGTTTGGGGAATTTCTCTATCATGCTCAAGGCATAAGGCCTTGCTTTGAAACTCTTTTTCCTCAACTGTGGAAATGCTTTCTTGGGAGACATTACCTTAAAACCTTAATTCTCTTCTCCATTAGAAAGAACCCTTGATGGAAAAAGACTAGCTTTACTAGTTTTAATTTCTCCAGCTCAAGAACAGGGATGAGATCAATGATCTCCATTTGATAGGCACTGGATCTCAGCATGAAAATCAGCAAGCAAACAAACAGAAAACTAAACCAACCAAACTAACCAACCAACAACAACAAAAAACCCACACCAAACCCAAAACAATTAATTAATGAATTAATTAATAATTATTAAGTTCTTTGAAATACTGAGTCAAAGGATCAGGATGACATATTTAGATCTCTCAGAGTCATCTTCCCAGTGTAGAAGAGCATCCTGAAACATTCAGTGTACTAGCCACTCCTGTGTGGTAACTCATCATGTGCACAACAACTTCGTTGTAAAATTATCCCAGACTCATACTAAACATATCCCAGACTTTATACTAAACATTTTTTTTTCCCTTAAATTTCATTAAACTAATTTTGGTTGTTTTGGGTTTTGTTTCAATTTGATTTTATTTTTTGTTTGGTTGGTTGGTTGGTTTGGTTTGGTTTTGTTAAATTAATCCCTTGTTGATGTTTACACCCACTCAGGTCTTCAATCATAATTCTGTTAATTTTTATGAGGATCTACTAACCACTATGGATTATTTTAATATTTATGAAAGTTTTTTTCCACTTCCTCTGCAAGAAGGAAAAGATAATGATTAAAAAGCCTAACAGATGCATCACAGATGAAAGAAAACGGTCAGTTTGCTTCAGAATCATCAGTATGGCTAGAATGTGTGGTAAATCCAGGTCCACAGTTAAAACTAAACAGCTGCCTTTGCATTAGCTGGGCCTTCATGTTACCTTTAAGCAGGCAGACAGTAATGAATTCCTGTTGCTTTCTTTCATGGGTCTAAACACAGCTTTTTCATGTGTGCAATGAATACGGTGAGAATGACTCTCCACACAGTGCCTGCCACACCCTTTTACAATGTCTCACTGTTGGCGTCGCATGGCATGACACATTTTAGCATCAGGCACTGCCCAAATACACCTCGGTGGAATAATCTGGGCACAGAACACCTCTGCTTTGGCTGCAAGTCATTACCCAACTCTCGTCTAGTCTAACAGTGAAGACCCAGCATTTGAAGGTTCAGCAGATTCAGTCCTTAGGGATGGCCAAACAGGCTGGGAGGAAATGTTAATTTGAAACAACCATGCCATTGCAGAAGTTGGTGCAAATGTTCAAAAAGACACCAGGAAAAGAGATAATTTTGTGTGGTGCTTCCTCTTGATCCTTCTGATTAACAGCACACCTAACACAGACTGTGTGGTCATGGAGATGGAACAGAACTAGGTCTGTGATGGATGTCTGAATTTCTTGCCAGAGCAAGAATTGGCTCTATCAGAAGGGAGTAGAATCACACCATCAACTGTTCTGCGTCAGACACTGCAAGCGAGGAAGTCGGTCCAACTGCATATTGCAGCATCAGCAGATCACACTTTCCTTGTCACATCTCTCTTCCATTTTGGATCTTCAGTGATTTATTCACCTTTGACTCCTATGATCCTACTTAAAATTCATGTTTTGCTTTTGCTCCCTCCCTGACCAGGTATGATGGGTGGGGCAGGAATTGTGCATGGGCAGATGTAAACTGGGGTACCTGGAACAACTTTATTGGAATTTAGAGCAGCTAGGAACCTGGTCTTCTATACTTTATTCCTGATTTATCATTTTTACAACATTTCACTGTGAGAGTTTATGGCAATTTATGTCATTACACAAATTATACAAATTGCCATTAACTGATGTAATGTACTATAAAGAATTGGAAGCATGAAGAAAAAAATTATTTGAATTTTTCTTCTGCATGTTTGCATTGCTTTATAGCTTAATTTATCAATTCAGTTAATTGAAATTTATATCATTAGAAGAAAAGGCACTGAGCTGCTTTCTTTCATTTTCTTTTTGTCTGTTTTTTACATTTTTTTTCATTTATTTTTTTTTCTATTGGACAGTAATTGCTGAACCTTTTCTCTGTCACAGCAGATAAGGTGAAAATGACAACCATCATTTCTATCTCTTTCCCCAGAGACTAAACATGTCACCTCTGTGTTAAATTTGCCTCCACACATCTTTGCTTTAGGCTTGTGAGTTAATCCCAAACAGAACCTTTAATTCTGAAAATATAACACATTTTTTGAAGAAGGATAAGCAGTCTATTTTAGTTACTCAATCTCCCCCTATTTTCTAGAGACCATTCATTCTCCAAACACAAATTATGGTCTGTCACTGAACAGTTCTTCCCAAAGCTACCCCTCCAGTTATTAATAGCAAAATTACAAGACCATGTAAATTCTTCATCACGGAGGAATCCCAGTTGTTACCCAGGTTATTTTTTTCTAATATATTCTACAAATCCACAAAACAAATGGCTATCCTTCTCATAAGAGTTGCTAGATTATATACATAGATTATATATATATATTGGAAGAGGCAATTTGCACTCATCTGTAGACAATGTCTGAACAAAATCAAACAAACAAACAAAAAAACCAACACAAAAAGTGCTAACAATGGCAATGCAAAAGACAGTCACAGGATATCGGCTTTTGCTTTCCCATTGCACAGGGTTTTCATTTGGAGGGTTTCAGGAAGAGTAAATTGGAAAAGAGTTTAGTTTTCCTCTTTCTTATATGACCTGATATCATACTGAGTCCATGAACCTGACAATGAAGAAAAATAAGAAATAAACAAATTAAACAAACAAATATTCATAACTGAACTTAGGAGGTTCTCTGTGGCTTCAAGAACAGCTTGAAATTGCCTTGGTGTTAATAGACTTATTTGGGTTTATTATTTACAAAGAAGACAGAACATAGCTTGAGATGAAGTAGATCACCTGAACTTTGAAAGTTTTGCAAATCTGCCTATACTCTGAGCTGTGCGTAAGTGACAGACTGATTCATAGGTAAGACAGGAAATTCTTCCTTGTGCCTCACTGCAGTGGATTTAGCCATATACACTTTTAATGTGTCTGGTCCAGATGCATTACCTCTGTAAGTCACTTTGGATTGTTTGCTTCAAAGACTGCCTTTCATGCTCATTAGGTACTGACAATGCGCAAAGGCCAAAAGGTTGTTTCCACCTTTGCACAACTTAATCTATCTGTGCATTAGCTGAGTAGTGGAAGTTTCTTCTCTAATGATGAAATTGGCCAAGATTATTTCCTGATGCTGTGCTGTTTTCTTTCCTGTGGCCCAGTTGTTGCATGATCTTATATAACAATTTCTCTAGGGTACATCTTTTCCCTCCTTGAGGATCATCCACTCACTGGGCTACTGAGTAGGATTCATTCTTGCTCCTGATTCTACATACCATCTTGCATCTGGCTTTCAGAAGCAGGAGAATTGATTGTAGTTCTCAATTTCAGATGAATACTCTGACATGTAATCCAAGAAGAAACTGCCTCTCCGCTGCATAATTTTAGACAGAAATAAATGTGGTTGAAGTTCTTGGGGGATGAATTCAGTTTTTTCAACACATATTGGACTTTCTGAATCCTTGAAGACAGGAAAAGCTTTTAGGTGAAAGACTACCTAGTTGTAATGTGCCATACATCTAGAGACAAAGACTGCAGGATGTTCAATTCATCTATGTCTGTGGTCCATCTGTGGAGTAAGTGCAAACCAAACATTCAAGTACCCAAATACGATTTTTTTGGTTAAAAGTTACAAGCTTAAAGACACCTACACTGAAAGTAATTTCAAGCAATTTTAAATGTCCAGAAGCTGCTATCTATTTTAGTAGATTATTTGTATAGATTATAAATTCAGTGAAAAGCTACAGGGAATGATTTATATATTTTACATTACTGGTTTTTTTGCTGGATTAAGTACATCATCTTTAGATACACATAAAATTATGGGTAATGTTTTACATTCTAAATACACACAAGCTAAAGTAAGATTTTAAGTATTACCTGGTAAAATCATATTCCAAAATGTGCCTACAACAAAACTGACATGCCGATTTGGTTTAGAGGTCTACTTCTTATACTCATGTCCAGATCATAGCAACATTACAGGAGCCAGAAACAAAAATGCAATTTGAGGAACTTTTAATTTTTAAAAGTAAATAAATATCCCTCAAAAAATCCCCTCTAATACCTTAATGATTATTACTCTAGGGTCTGTACCATCTAATAAGCTGCTATAACTCTACTGAAATTAGTGAATTAGCTGCAGGGTGGTTGTCCTCAAACATCTGAGAAATTATTTGGGGAGAAAAATGAGAAGAAGAATAAAGTGCTAATTGAATTTGACATTTGGAATCAAGCATATATAATTTTTTCTTTGATCTTGCTTTTTTCATTATTTTATTTTTATTTCTGCTCAGCTGACTACTACGAACAGCCAAACTACTATGTATACTTTATCAAAAGAGTAAAAATTATGGAACAGTGTTCAAAAAGACAAAGTTGGAGCAAATATTTAACTGCAAATCCAATATTTTTTCCTCAAAGGACAGATAAGCATGATATAATTGATTTTATAACTTATTTTATTTCACTGTATTTAAGTGCACACTCAAAATTCATCAAGTGAAAGTTTATCTCATATGCACCATGATCAAATTAAAAACTCAACCAAGGGAAAAACAGCTACTCCAACTTCCAGGTAGAGAGGACAAAATTAAGGTAAAAAATAAGGCAAAAAAAATTGTACATTTCAATAAATGTCTTAACAAATATAAAATTGTCCTATAAAATAAGTTAAATGCTTTTTTTTTTTTCATTAGAGAAGATACCACCAAAATATTTTGAATAAACTGTGTATTCTTAACATCATTTTCCATTAGAAGTTTTTATTTCCTCAGTGTTTCTTAATAAGCTTGTTTACTAGAGTTTCAATTTCTACAGAGTTAATTTTCACAGAAGAGAGAAATAATGTCACCCTGTAAAAAGATTATAGTAACTCATATTGGAATGTGGGCAAGTAGTCATTAAGATGAGGACCAATGAAGTTGGGAATAATTAAATGAAAACTGAAATTTCACATTAACAAATGTTGTTTCCAAATAATAGATTAGTGAATATCTGTCCCACCTTTGTTGTTGTTGTTGTTCTTGTTGTTGTTGTTACTCCAAAATAATCTGTCTTTGAAAATGTGCTTGTAAAATGTAATCTATTGTAGAAGAAAAAATCCAGAATACCCCTTGAATAAAAAGGAAACAATGAAGGATTAAAATTAGAACAGAGCAGAATATGTAATAGAGAAAATACAGCTCATTATTCCTATAGTCATGTTTCTATGTTTTGGAGATTTCCCTGAGGGACTAATGAGCCCTGGGATCAGCTAGCTGAGTTTTTGCAGCAACTTGCAGCAGTTCAAATTGAACGTGTAATTTCAAGTTTAGCAGCTGCTCTTCTCTTTCCGAATTAACAGAGCTGTTTGGGAAGTTATAATCTCAAATGAAGGGGGTAAAATAGGAGATATGGGTGGAACAGGAGAATGAAAACACAAACAATTAATACTACCTTTAAATCTTCTTTGAAAATTGTAAGCTGTTAGTCTTGAAGATTGTGACCGTTTGAGGCTGTGCCTTTAAGAAACAGTGTTGGGACACTGGCTGAATGTTTTCGGTACCAGAAAAAAACCACTGATATTCTAAACGAATTTCATTGGTGGAGGGGCAGAATGCAACTTTTAAGTTGCAGAGCAGTTGGAATTTTTCTCAGTTTGGGTTTCAGCCTGTTCTGCCTGCCTGCTTCTCAGCGAACTAGCTGGAGCTGATCTTGAAATAAGCAAACTAATCCTGCATGGGCTTTTGAAGCTTAATAACATCTCCTTTCCTTACTAACTGCCTTTCTTTCTCTCTCTAAACCCTTTTTTGGGAAAAAAGGGAGGTAGGGGGGAGAGAGAGGGGGTTACAGGGAGGGAAACCCTCCCTGATGAGGGATTTTTGTTCTGTTATTTCTCTTTGCTGTATATTTCTGTATATATATTGTAAATACCTGTATATATTTGTGTTATATATAATCTGCTTCCTATATATGCTTGTAAATATAGTCTGCTTCTCCGACTGAGTTTAAGCCGTGGTTTCTTACTCTGTGGGGGAGGGAGAGCTAGGCCCTCTCTCAACCTACCACAAAGAGCAAGGCAAGGAATTGTATCTGCTTTCCTGACAGTAATGAATATTTTTGCCTTGATATGGAAAGACTCCATAGATTCAGCCCTTGGATTTTTCACTAGTATTTCCAAGGAATGTTCTTTTTCTAGTGATCTTGGAAATAGTGAAGACAATTGAACTAAGGCATTTCAGGACACCTTATGGAGAGCAACAATAATTTTTTTTTCAGTATTACTGTTCTTAGTGACTAGTTATGAATTTGAAGATTGTGCCCTGAAGGTGAAAATCACATTTGTTCAGTATAAATTTCTTGACTGCAACCAATAAAACAGCATATGTTATAAAAATATGATTCTCGGTTCTCATTCTAAGCATAAGAATTTATTATGCATTTAAGAAAGTGCTCATATTCAATCTGGCCCACAACAGACCAAACCAGAGCATTTTCATGAATGAGAACTTTCCATAGGTTTATAGTCCTCAGCCTGTTTTCTCCAGAAGTGAGCACAGGATGGGTAACCTGTTGTTGAAATAAAATCTTTGAACAGCCTGGAAAACAGAGTAGTTTTCATAACATCAGTGTATCAATTCAGCCAGCCTGGCTACTTTACCTTCATCCTGACAGTTATATATAGTAGCCCAAAACCAAAGTAAATGTTCAAGGTACAGAATTATCTTTATGAACCATCAACCAATCATTCAATACTTTTAAGTACATGGGATTTTTAAAAATTTTTTTTAAAGTAATATTTACCTTCTGCTACTTCTAAAGGTGTTCCTGCAGGTGAAAGATTGAATATCATTGCCAGGCCTAAGAATTCTTGGGTTTAGCATTTTGCTTCTCTTAATCTGCCATTTGTCTTTTATAAGCAAACTTTCACTTGGAGATATTCAAGGTGAGGTTTGACAAGGCCCTGGGCAGCCTGGTCTAGTTGGGGATGTGGCTGCTGACTGATAGAAGGTTGGACTAGATGACCTTTGGAAGTCCCTTCTGGCCCTGACCATTGTTTGATTCTATGATTCTGTGACTCTATGATTCTATGATTCTATGATATGTACAACACTAGGCACTGCTAGCAATACTCTGACATTTTTCAGCTTCACCCTGCTTGAGATTAATCCATCCCTCAGATTAAATACTCAGAGCCTCATTTGGATTTACATGGAATTCATAATGATTCACTTGACATCATCACCTTTTTACCCTCAAATTAGAAAACAGAACCTGAAAGTCAAGTCTTAATAATATTCCTCGCTGTCACCTATTGTGAGTAAAACACTTCCTAAAGCAGCTTTATCAGAAAGGTAGTGATTCTCTGGTTTTCTTGTAACGCAGGAGTGGTTCTGATTCTGGACCCTACCAACATGACAGCATTATAAGGAGATGTTCTTGAAGCAGGCTGAGCTCTGAATCTTGTGATATGGTTAGAAAAATAAAGTTATCAGTGCCCCCAGTCACAAGAAGGACAGATTCCTCCTTCATACACTTACCAGAGAGGTCTCAGTTCACTTCTCAATTAATAAAAAATATTTGTTGCTGAAAACATTATTATATTTCTCCCTCTTCTCATCCATCACTCTTTTCAAATAGAAATGCTGAAGAAGCATAAAGAGGTCCTGTGCATGACATAGTAGGGCCCTGCACTTGGTAAACAGTGTTCAACTGGAACAAAAGTAACATTAAACCAATTTTTCAAATGGTCTGTCTGGATTTATGTGAATATGACAATACAAATTAGTGGGTGCGGCTCACTCTATGATGTGGCTGACAGAGCAGGCACTGAGCAAATACTTGAAGCAGAAATTTTGTATGGACAGTTAGTTTTCCCTATGGTTTGTTATCTGGGACAGAAACAACTCATTCTCTGTGTGTTTACATGAAATAAACATGTGAACAAGCCATCCCTATGCTTATAACATTACACAAAGCAAGTGAACTGTAAAGAAATGTACACAGAAGTGGAAAAAAAGATATACATGTGATCTTATTTGGAATGCAACAATGTCAGGGAAAATCAAGGTGAGTTTGAGCTATAGCAAGACCTCAGCTCAAGTTTCTTGCAGTTTGCCACACAGCCTTACCATTATCTTAACACATTTAATTATTAACAGCTCCATGGTGATGAATCAAAAGTGCTGCATTTGACTGGTACAGGATGGCAAATGTTTCAAAAGTCATTATCCTAAACACAAAAAGATTTTGAATAATGTTTCAAAATGTCAAGGCACGCATCACATCAGCAACTATTAAATATGTCTTCTGAGGAGGAAGTTAATTTAAATCACTTTTGATATTTAATGCCACTCATGGCAGCAGCTGAGAATTAACCTCTGCATTTCTCTCCCCCAGACCTTAGTAGCCTCAGTATAATGTTCTAGGGCTGTAGGACATTTTCAATAAGTCTTATTAAAAAGAGATCAAGGGCAGATTTAGGAAGCGTGAAGGATGAAAAGCTCCTCAAATCTTCAAAATCAATCCATGAAAAACAAGTAAATGGGGATATTTTCTACTCAAATCTATCCTCAAAATGGGACTATTATAATTCTTCTTTCATTGAAGAAGTTTGTCATTCTCACTGAGTGAATTTCACTGAGACAGTATCAAGCTCCTGGGCACAATAGTGCCTCCTTCCCTTGGGAGAGATAAAGCTGTGTTTGGCAATTTTTGTAATAATTCATCCACTTGCTAGATGGACAGGAATTAAGAGAATGTGTGATGAGTACATAATAAACCTGTAGACATATGTATGTGTTGTTGTTAAAAGAACAAAGCATTTGAATTTTTATAACAATATCCAACATGTCTGAGAAGATGTTAGTTGATCATGAGATGGAAAAAAAAAAAAAGCTGTAAAGCTATGAATTATGCAATTTCTTTCCATCCTTAAACATGCTGGCTGTTACTCATTGCTCATTAAAATGAATGGAAGTTTTGTAGTCTTGGAAACGAGATTAGTCCACACAATGATATGAAAGGGTTTACTTGTCTGGACACTGCTGAGGGTTTGCCTTATCTTGGGAAATTATCACTTTCATAAACCTGGTGCCAAATATTGAATCAGAAAATATGAATCTCTGGGATTTCTAGGGATATAAAAATAATTAATTTCATCATTACCATTATGGTTGAAATGTCTTCTCATCCTAACCTGCTACAGGTGTGTGAAAGAAGAAAAAAAAAATATAAGCAGGAAGATATTCTCCACTTTTGAGAAAATTTTCTGTCTCTAAATTTTGAGGCCAAACCATTTGCTGAACGCTGACATAATTAATGAAGCATGAAGTTCCATAAACATAGTGAGCTTCATTGTGACCCAAATGCCAGAACTATATTCAGAAATTGTAAGTCCTTCTGCATGAGTAAAATCTAAATGGAAATCTTTGGTTCCTAGTTAAATATTAGTTCATCCTTAGTCTGCTTGAGTTTGTAGAGTGGCCTGAAGCTATCCTCTGGAGCAAATCACCTCTGATAGGCACCAAAAGAGAAAAATAAAAAAAGGTAAAAAAGAAAAAAAGAAAGCTTATTTAGGCTGGCTGGTCCAGCAGGCATGCAGAAGCACTGTTAGGCTTTTCATGTACAAGAAGGTAGAAATACTTGATAAGGACCTGTATATTGGAGGGGAATGTGGTGAAGAAACATAGTGAGATGACTGTCTCTGTAATGATCTCATCTGTTATATTGTTTTTCCTACAGCAGTGTGAAGCATATGTTTCTTATGTATTTGGTAATGAATATCAAGTTCTGTTTTTAAAGACAACATTCTTTGAGAAACGTTGTCACTCAAAAAAAACCCAGCTACCAGTAATCAAAACCGGGAAAATGTCAGATATACTCTCTTGTTAACAGCCCTAAACTCCCTGTTATGAACAATGTCAGAATATGTAAAATAAATCTGAAGCTGCTTATTGTTAGTCACTGCTCTCAGTGTATCAAACTTAATGAGCTGTGTGTAAGACCACATCCTCAATCCCAATCAAGCTGCAGGACTTGTATTTTATTGGCTGTATTTTGAGAATGGCACCAATATGCTTTTGTCACCCTGAGACAGCACCAGCCCAAATAAGGGAGGGACACCATCACATGTGACAGAAAAATGAAAGACACAAAGTTGTGTGGACATTCTGAGATGTTTTGAAGCATGCCAGTATTGGTATTTCAGGGTCTAAAGGTTTGTGAATGACAAATAGTGCAGACTTATACCTGTGGACCTCCAAGACTATCCTGTCATAAACATGGGTAGAATATATTTTTGGGTCTCCAGACTGGATTTTCTATATAGATGAGCATTGTTTTTTTCTGTTCTGATGACTTTCAGTTTAGATGAAGGAAACACTGAAATCAGAATGAAAGTGAGAGAACAGCATGCACCTTCAGTAATGCACTGCACTCAATGTTGCCTCACAAAATTAGGTGTGTTAAGTGTAGAAACTAGGGAATACAGAGAAAAAGACAGAAGTGACGGTTACATGATTACCAGAATAAGTTTTCAATTATCTATTAACAGGTCTTTACCCCATCTGACAGGACATAAAAAGGGAAGGAGATCTCATGCCAGGAAAGCATGCAATAAAAAAGTCTTTAAGGATTTTCTAAAAATGTTGATGTAAGTGAGATAAAAATTGTTGAAATGTGCAGTACAAAGCTATGAAGATTTTAATCTGTGGGAATTCACCAGTGTCCCTGCAATTTATTTATCTCTGAAGTGTCTCTCAAAAATATAAAAATATTGCTTACACATGTGTGGTGGGTTGGAAGGCAAATCCTCCCTTGCCTCTCACCAAGACAGAAAAACAAAACTCAGACAAATAGCTTGCAGAAGTAATGGAAAGTTTAAATGGAAAAATAGTGAGTGTTTTACAGAGAAACTGCAAGCATACTGAAAAAGGAGATCCCAAAGCATACCCAGAAGACTCCCAGCACTCCCCTCTCCCCACCTGAGGGTACACTCAAAACCCCAGGGCTCTTTCTTCCCCCCCTCCACTGTTAGGCTAATCTCAGCTGGCCAGATATGAGATTGCCCTTCTCCCTTCTCCTCTTGGCATTAGGCCTAGCCGGGCCCAAGAGGCCTTGAGATAACTCCCTTTCCATTACCAGATAGGCAGCATCTCCCACTGGAGCAGCGAAGGCAAAAAGAGGAAGTGTGAGACTTTGCTGGTAGATTCATAGGGAGCAGGACATTATGGGAATGAAATATGCTGCTTCCTGTGTCCACCCACTGGGCTGGACACCTGGGACACCAAAGGTGTATCTTGTGTGGTAGCAGCAGAAGGCACCCAGCCTAAACTACCATAATATGTTTAGAAGCTTGCAAGGACTACTTAATTTATTTAGCCAGGTCACAGGAAGAGTAAATGCCTGGAGAAGAGGAGGCTCAGAGGAGACCTTATTGCTGTCCACAACTCCCTGAAGGGAGGTTGTAGACAGGTGGGGATTGGTCTCTTCTCCCAGGCAACCAGCATCAGAACAAGAGGACACAGTCTCAAGCTGAGCCAGAGAAAGTTTTGGCTTGAGGTGAGGAGAAAGTTATTCACAGAAAGAGTAATTGCCCATTGGAATGGGCTGCCCAGAGAGGTGGTGGAGTCACCGTCCCTGGAGGTGTTGAACAAAGGATTGGATGTGGCACTTGAAGCCATGGTTTAGTTGTCATGAGGTGTTAGGTAATGGGTTGGATGTTATGATCTCTGAGGTCTTTTCCAACCTCCTTGATTCTATGATTCAATGAATTAAAAAAAAAAAAAAAAAAAAGGCAAAACCCAAAACAAACAGAACAAACCAAGAGACCCTAATTCTGTCCCAAACATTCCTAAATCAACCATACTATAATATCGAACAGTAAATAACCCTACACCATAACCATTTAGTTAATTTACATTCTCTGTGAAACTCAATCAACTTTCCATCTTTCCTTTTTGAACCTTTTCTTTTTCCCATTAGTCTGTTAATAATTGTTGCTTTCCTGGCATTCTTGTTCTGTTGAGTTATTATACATTCCTCAGCATTGTGAAAAATGAAAAATGCAAAAAAATCACATGTTTTTCAGCTGACTTAACATTGTACAAAATGCTGAAATTATTAATTGAACATCTTGATTATAAATTAGGTGGAAATAATGTTGAAGAAGCAGCCTCTAGTCATATAAGTTTATTATTAGGGCTACACACTGAATGATTTGAATTCCATTCTAGTAGTGGTAAATATTGTTATGGAAGAATATGAGCTCATGGATTTTGGCTGAATGTCAGCTGAATCAAGCAGGATATTTCATCCATAATTTAAAATTTCATGTCCTAAAACAATGTCTGTATTATCTCCTGCTTCCACTCCTGCAAGAATAATGTGGTTATGATCTTACATAAGATAAGGAAATTATTTGGGCTACTACAGAATACTACAGAATAACTAATTGCCAATAATACTGTTGTCATCTATCCCTGCGTGAAGGAGCACCTTCGTGCGCTAAGTGTAATAGATTTGTGACACAAAGTTGGCAATGCATTTGTATGATGACCAGAATGTGATGTTAGATGAACTTATGTAGTTTGCTTGTGTACCAGACTCATTAAGTGGAAAGCATTAATCACACTTCATGGGTGGATTTTTCAGTCCCCCAATATATTTAACATTGCCAAAAGTCACTTACTTGGATACTGATTGCAATGGGCATCAGAGGTAACTGTGGTATTTAGCTGTACAACCTGAGATTCTGGCTTTCAAGAAAGATGTGAGAGGAGGTCTGCTCAAACCATAAAGGGCAGCAGATCAGCCTCATCATTCCAGGAAATGTGAGGTTTGAAGCAAGCTGCTGTCCTCACTATCTCCATTCCTGGACCATCACACCTTGGTGTAACAGGCATGTGATACTTGTCATGGTGCTATAGTCATTTAATATCCACTTCATGGTTTGGTTATGTTGTCCCAAAATTCTGCAATATCCTCTACTAGATTAAGAGAAGTCTGCAAAATGTGCTGTGTCAGCTTCTCTCCATTTTTTCCCCTTTTTTTTTTTTTTTAATTTTGTGTGTGTGTGTGTGTGTTTGTGTGTCTGCTTTTCCTAATGCACAGTTGTGTCTATTAGATTTCCTCTATTGATCAGATTTTCTTCTGGACTTGTAAGCTTTTCAGTTGCTTAGTTTACATCTATTTAATCTTTTCTCAGTGTTTGATCAATTGACAGACTTAAGATAGGAAAGAATGTTCAAAGTGTTATGAATATACTGGTGATTCTGTGATTTGTGTTAAAGGTAGAGAATTCAGAGTGCACTGGGACTGGGGGTCAGAAGCTTGCAGGAGCCTGTTTTGAGGACAAAGGGGGAGCTGCATATTTTACAGACATAAACAGAGGCAGTGTGTTTGGCTAATTTGAGACACCAAGGCTGAGGAGGAGAACTGAGAATTTGTTTCCTTTAGATAAGAAGCCTGGACAACTGAGCATGTGTGCAAGTGGATGCTTTGACCCCTACCACATAGAATGTAGGGAGAAGGGATTTGATCACCTATTCTGAAGACTTATTATCATATGCCTGCCTTCTGTTTAGCATAAGTTTGTTTATGTAGATGATGTAACTGTATAAGATGAAGAAAGCTATTGCAAAGCTGCTGTGGGGTGAAGTTTTGTACCCCCGCATGCCCAACCAGTTGCTTTGCTTACTTTTATTGCCTTTTATTGCCTTTTATTACCTTTTTAAGATCTTTTAGTGCCAATAAAACTGTTACCAAAAACTTTTACCAGGAGTCATCTATAACAAAAGTATTTCATTATGTTTGCTTTATTACTAGTCAAATTTAGGGAACAAATTACTTGAGTAAGCTTATAGATAAAAACTTGTCTTAGAAACCCTAAATATGTAAGCAGCTAGAAAATTGAAAATACTTCAAATATGCACTAAGAAGTAGGAGCTTTTGGCATCGAGTTACCTAGAGTGATTCAGCATGGTTGTCTGATCCTAAGCAAAATTACTTCTTTGGCAATATTCAAAAACCCAGTGCTGAAGTGTGGAGGAATGAGTTTCCTGCCACAAAAGGAAAATATGGAAGAATTATTAATCAAATAAAAGTTCAAGATCAGATTTGATGTGGCCCTGAACAGCCTGATCTAGTTGGAAGTGTTTCCTACTCACTGCAGGGTTTTGGACAAGATGACCTTTCAGGATCCCTTCCAACCCAAATACAATCTGTGAATCTGTGTGAATCTGTGTTTGTCAGGTGGATACACCATCCATGTGAGGTCAGTTTGAAAGTTTTGAGGCTATTCATCCTGGAGAAGACAAGGCTCTGGGGACACCCTGTGTAGTCTTCCAGGGCCTACAGGAAAAGTTAAGAGGGTCTTTCTATCAGTGAGTGTAGTGATATGAAGAGGAGTAACCATTTCACATTGAAAAAGGGTAATTTAGATTAGATACAAAGAAGAAATTCTTTACTCTGAGGGTGGAAGGCATTGGAACAGGTTGCCCAGAGAGGTGGATTCCCCATTCCTGTAAGTGGTCGAGGCCAAAATAAACAGGGCAATGAGAAACTCAATCTAGTAGAAGGTATCCCTGCCCAAGGCATGGGAGTTGGAACTAAATGATCTTTAATGTAGGGACATTTCAGCCCAAGCTATTCTCTAATTCTATAACTCTTGCTGACAACAGCAATTCTACAAATTAATATAATGGATTTTTAACTTGATTATGGTGTAAGAAAATGGCAACATAACTTTGCCCTGAATTTGCATATTACTAAGAGTGAGCTACTGACCTTGATTTCTGGATACTAAACATCTTCTAGTGGAATGGAAGAAGATTGTTTTAAGTGTGACAAACTTTGGTAAGGTGTTTTCATACTTAGAATCTTAGAATTATAATATCATTTAAGATGGATAAGATCATCAAGTCCATCTGTAAACCTAACTTTGCCATGCCCACCCATAAACCATGTCCCTGAGTAACACATCTTTTAAATACCTTGAGGACTGGTGACTCTACCACTTGCTGGGCAGCTTGCTCCAGGTCTTGACAGCCCTCTTGGAGAAGAATTGTTTCCTAATACCCAGTCTAAATCTTCGCTGGTGCAACTTGAGGTTGTTTCCCTTTTTCTTATTGTTTTCTTCTTGGGGAACAGACTGATCCCCATCTTGCTACAACCTCATTTTAGGTAGCTGTAGAGAATAATAAGATCTTCCCTGAGGAGAGACCTTTCCCTGGCAAAATTCAAAAGCCACAGCCAGGGCCTCAGCTATGTGGTGTCAAAACCATTCAGTTAGTTATGCATTTAAACAACAGCAAAAGCATCAGGGTTAAATACTGTATCAGATAAAAAGCAAAAACCAATTATGGTATTCACTCCTCTAAATTTTGCCTAACTAAATGTATGGCACACAGTTTAAATGAGCACCAAGATTCTTCCTATTGTCAGTAGAGAAATTATATCACTTCCAGATGAATAAAATTATTGAGTTATAAGCTAATCAACAAAAAATTATCTGAGATTGGAGGAGGAGATCAATCACCCTTCTCCAGTGATGTTTTTCTTCATTGACTGTAGAGAAAGTCTGGAATCTTAGCCAAAATTTGATGCCTAAATTTTAGACAGATAAAATTAAGTGAGATGAGTCCTACACTAAATATCTGCAACTCCATCACTTTTCTTCATGGTTGAATTCATTGTTGTTAATGGTTCATTTCACTTTCAGCTCTTATACGCTAATAAATTGCTATTGCTCTCTGTTTCTCTGTATTTCATGGGAATATATATACTCAGTAAATAAAACATTGCCCAAATTGCAGGAAAACAGTTTTCTGAATTCAAAAAAGGGAAAAAAAAAAAAAAAAAAAAAAAAGAAAAAGAAAGAGAGAGGTACGTGGCATTTTTCCTCATAACTTGTTTAAAGAGTGGTAATTTGCTAAGCTCCTTTACTCCTTATTCGCAGATATAAACCAGAATTTACAAGGATTTGCTTTTCAAAGATTATTTCTGTCCTGAAATACCTGTCTGATTCCTGTAAAAAGTGTCCTAGAGTAAATCAACATACAGTTTAGATATTTGATTCATGGAAATGAAGTGTTTTCTGTAAATCAGCCAATGATCCTCAAAGAAAGGTGTCCTGATCCTTTAAGGAAATTGAAATTCTGCTCAGAAACTGACTTCAGGTGGAACAACCTGGTTGAAATATCATCTCCCTTTTTTGAGCAAGCCTTTAATTTTTAAATGAAAGTATGAGCACTGGGCTAGAATATGAAAGGCCTCTCAGTTCTTTGCCAAAGCCCCATGACACTACACATGAACATTTTTTTTTTTTTTAATTTATCAATGATTTAATTGACAGCTGTGGAGAAGAAATAAATAACTGGATCTACTCCACACTATTCTGATGTAAAACATCCTCTTGCTAGTAGTTGAACTCAGGTTGTGTAGTTCATGATAAGGCTCAACTTCATTATGTTATGTGTTGCAAGTAGACATAAGCAGTGAAGAGGATTGCAAAGTAATTACAAATAGGAATAAATATATGTAAACATTTCTTTATCTATTTATTTATTTTGTAAATTTTCCTTCTACTGAAATTTTGAGAATTCCCTCTTCCATTGGAATCCAAATGTTTTGGGTTTTTTTGTTTGTTTGTTGTTGTTCATATTTTTTGTAAGACTTCAAGCTAGGCAAATTATATCCACAGCAGAGGACTATCAATGAAAAGCAGAGAGGTGAACAACTCAATCACAGAAAAAGTCAGATCAGGAATGCAACCTTGTGCATTTTCCATTCCACCAGCCTGAGGGTCTTTACATCCCAACTGGGATGAACAACAGAAGAAGCTCTGTTTTGTGAGAACATACATCTCACCAGATGGCTTCCCTTTAAGTATTTAAGATGCATGTTATCAAGTGTCCCCTAAGCAAATGCACCCAGAAAAAAAAAAAAAAAAAAATCAAATATAACGGTCAGAAAACCACAAACCACTACTTATTTCAGGTATATCAGCTTCCTTTGCCCTGCTTTTGAAAACACCAGGTGGTAATGTACAGCCATGTTTCCATACAGGGACTTTCAACACTGATCTGTAGAAGTATATCATGGGATGTAGTTTGCTTCAAAGCATTTGTCCTTCAGTGGCTTCTTAGGATGAATTTCTGGGAAGCATGGGACTGTCTTTCTGACTGACAGTGAAAGGCATTACTGTCATATGTATGGTTCATGTGACCAAGACTTCAGCTCCAGCACTAAAATCCTTATGCATTTCTAGCAGGCAACACTGTGTAAGCAAAAAGGGACATTTTTCTTTAGAAAAGGGAAGACCAAACTCTATTATAATTTTCCCTTTAGTGGAAGATATAAGTCACCTAATCAAATAATTAGCAGAACCACAGATTTCAGTATTTTTTTGCAGTGGATTGTAAAATTTACTATAATAAATGTGAAGCGGGGGGGGAAGTAATAAAACCCCCCAAATCTCAAGGAAAACAAATAACAAACAGACAAACCCTAAACCAACCAACCAAAATCCCCTACAACCCAAGTTTGCTCCTGAAGCTTTTCCAAACAATAAATTTGTTTATCAATCTCCAGTATCAGATGTACCTGTTCCCAGTGGACTCACTTAGTATGAGGAATTATTGCTGAACAGATAGCTCATTTAATCTATTATGGGTCAGAATTTGTATCAAGTTGCTTAATTAGAGTTCCCTCTCTCCTCTCTTTCTCTTTTTTTTTTTTTTTTACTATTTTTTTTTCCCAAAGGGCTTAATGAGGAGCTTCATCATTCCTGCCAGATGAGTCAGGTGTATTCAAGAATATGAGTGCAATATAAGTAAATAAGCAACATGATATATCTTCATTACAACTTCTATTCAGAAGTGGGGTCAAAAGCTTTATTAGTTCCATAATATTTCAAGGAATTGTTTAAAACATTTGTGCATGGGGATAACATCACACTGTCTTTTTTTTTTTTTTTTTTTTTTAAGCTAAAGCCTCCTAAAGTTTGAATTATATGTTAAAAGAAATTTAGTCATGTGGGCTCTCTATAAAACTTTCAGATGGCTTTATATGAAATAAATCACATTTTGGGAGTCTCTTTCACCAAGAACTACTGCCACATAACATTTTAATTGAATTTATTTGGTATTAAATGGGAAAGGGAAATTGTAATAACATTTCAGTTGTTCCCAACAGTAATCTCATTTGTTATATGGAAAATGCTGCTTTATGAAAGTACTTGAAGAAATAATAGCAATATGGCACAGATGAAAAGTCATCAAGTTGTAAAAAAATTACTCTTCCAATTTAATAAAAAATAACATTAATCCTGGACAGCTATCTGGCATATCACCTACACGATAGAAGTCTGAAAAAAAAAAAAATCACTGAAGAGGATCTAAGAGTATGGAAAGTGTCAAATAGTTTTGATCATACCTCTGATAAGGCCTGGATTTGTGGTTCTGTGTGGGGTGAACTTCTGCTGAGTAAGACCAGTATCACATTGAGCAGTCCATATTGAACAGTAAAATTTGCAGACCAAATTAGATTTCAAGGGTCTGAAAAGCTGAGTCACTAAGACTTCATGTTTCTAATATGACAAACAACTTCAGGTGAACTTGTTGGAGATTTTCCCTGCTACAGAGTTCAGAATTTCTATGCTTCTCTACAGAGCATGTAAATACAAACTCCAAAAGACATGAATCCATACAGGTCCATTAAATTTGGTTCTACTCTGTTGTATGGTCACCAAGAATCTGCTTCCAGGGAGTTTTTGGCAACTACAAATATAGAAGTCATGGGATAAGCTCATGCTTTTAATGAAGGCAATGTAAATTTTATTATTAATTTCAAAACTGATAGCATTATCATCACAAAGTATTTTGTTTGTTTGTTGTAAATTCACTAAAAAAAAAAAATAACACAAATATTTAGATGAGCAAACTTTTCAGGATCATTCAATAAACTGCCAAAATTAATATATCATATATTCTATCAGAATATGGACAATATATGTTTAACATTAAAAAATAAAAAGGTTGCACCATCTACATTGTTCACTGTATGTAAAACGATCAGATACTTTCTGTGAAAGAAAAATAACTCACAAATTCACATCACTATTTTACTCTTTCTCCTGGAAAGCATTAAGATGAAAGGCAGCTAAGAAAGAAAAAGGAAACCATGTGGGTGAAAAATCTACAGCCTCTTACAGACAGATTGTCTTTACAAGAGTTTCTTTCTTCATCTGGAAAATATTAAGCTAAACCCCTGAACTTATTGAAACAGAATCAAGAGATTATGAATACCAATCTCCAAGGAATCAACAAGCATACATGGGATTTCTGTTTGAACAATGATCTAATCTGTGCTTTTATTATCTACTAATGGTAAATTCCAGGCTGTGCTGAAGTCACAGATAAAACAATATGATTTTCTTCCACTTTAATTATAGTTCTCTTTCAAAATACATATGATCATTCAAAAAATATACATGATTATTCCAGAGTTCTGAAGCTGATAGAGTCTCATTCATATTCTGTAAATTATTCTAGCCTATAGTAGTAGAAATAAGACATTTCTTTCATTTACTTATACTAATTCTACAATAAAAGACAAGTAAAAACCAGAATATTCTTTATTTGGAAGATAATCATGATACTCTTCTCAGGTAATGAAGCACTTTATTTCTTGAAGAATACCACTGAACTCTCTACAAATCAGCATAATGAGAAAAAGCATGATTTTTTTTTTCTTTCTACTGTTTATTTTCCCTACATAGACTACCAAAATTTATAGTGGAATACTATGACCCTAAGATCTATACAAAGATCTTTTATAATTGAGGTGAACTGACAGACTCCAAGACATCCCATTCCGAGTGATATAAAAATATTAGATGCTTCCAATATACCACAAAAATAATTTGAAAAATCTCTGAAATAGAGAGATGTCTATCCCTTTATCAAACTATTCCTCTCCCACAAAGATAAAGTTTCTCAGTCTAGGCAGAATTTCTTTTGTTTCCCAATTCATTACTCTGATATATTTTCAAATGTAAAAGAGTATTTACTTTCTAGTTTTATGTCTGACTGCAAGTGATTAGAGCATAAAAACAAGTCTTACCAACAGCTATGTTCTTTCACACAGATTATATTTTATGATATATTCAAATTGTAACACATTTTGAAATAATTTTGAGATGAACAGATCTATAAAAATTTGAGACAATCTCAGGCCACTCATCAAACATAACCTGGTACATGAAGTCACTATCATTATAACAACTACATGTTAAAATATCACAGGTCACATCAATGTCTTCAGTAGCTAGTGATTTTGTTTACTCCATTTCACGTGCCAGGGTGGATCCAGTCCAGCTGAGGAAGAATGAACTGGCATAGATGGAATGACAGACATTAGGCATAAGTACTTTTTATATCAAGCCTTTGGCAAGTTAGTTGTTAGAAAAATCTGTTATCATGAACACAATCCAAAATCTGAAAGTTGTACTACTAAGGCATATGATAACTTCTACTATCCAGGGATATGCTAATGCATACCATCCTGGGATATGCCAAACCATTGCCAGGATAATGGCTCATTCCAGACGGCAGTCAAGGTTCTTTTTGACAGCCTTAGGGCATTTCATATAAAAGCAGTTTTGACTGGGTTGTTCAGACCAGATGATGTTTTATTTTCATTATTTACCTCATCAGAAACTATTAATACACTTTGAATAAAACGAGGTTGCAGTATTGGATAACTCCCCTCATTCACTGTGACTTACGCACTTACAATTCAGAGTGGGTTGTTGGGTTTGTTTTTTTTTCCTTTTTCTTTCCTTTTTTTTTTTCTTTTGTTTGTTTGTTTTTCTTTTCTTTCTTTTTGTTATATTTTCTTTAGTTTTCTTTTGCTTTTATCTCCCCACATGTTGTTCTAATGCAAATTATTTCCATTATTTATAGGTCATGGACAAGGGACAAGAACAATAAACATGGGTGTAATGGAATACTGGAAAAAAAAATGTAGAAATAAGGCTTTAGAGATTGTATATTTTCAGGATACTAAAGAGGTTCACTACAAACAGAAACAGATTAAATATGATTAGCTGCCACATCTAATAAATTTTTCAATGAAATATTAAAGTTTCTTGGATGCTACATTCACAAAATGTTGGCTAGTTCTAAATTACTAAATTACACACCAAACAAAATACTTAATGTATGCCTAATGGTATGGGGAAATTAGTTTCCAATGGTAAAACTTTATATTGGTAATACTAACAATGATAACTACAATCTTTTATTTCTTGATTTAAAAAACAAATTTATGAAGAGTTAAATAATGCACATGGACTAAACATCACTGGAATGAAAAAGGCCAAGGAATTGCATGTTTTTAATGGAAAAGAGATTACAAAATCATTTTCATTTACTTTTGCATGGGATTCACTCATAGAGGAAAACAGAAAGTTGATCCTCTAGAACAACACAACTGATAAAAGTTTGTTCAGGTTTGAAGAGAAGTTTTTTGAATAAAAAATGTATCCATTAAATCCAAAGCTACTGTAAGAGGGTTAACCAATACAGTAACTCATAATTGCCCTCAATTAAAATTGGATTAATACCAGCTAATATTCAGATAATATTAATTATTGGAATAGCATAAATATGGCTTCCTATTACTTAAGATTGACTATTAACATTCACAATAGCCTGCAAGAATGGTAACTTATTTTTATTTATTATTTATAAATACATTTTTGCATCTAAACTACATATTTTCCTATACCACTAAATATTTCTAGGTTACTCTGAGCTATTCCTGTGATACCCCTCTTATAACTTATCAGACACATTAGTATTTTTTCAGAAGTTCAGCTACATTAAGTTATCTAGTTACAAATAATTTAGTTTACTTTCTGGACATAATAGTTTGTATTCTGAAAGCCTGTGGACTATACATTTTATTTTTTTCCCCCAAGTCTAATTAAATTGATTTCAGGGACAGTCTAATGAGTTTAGGATTAAGCTAACTATTCAATTTACCTCACAATTAGCCGTGCCTTTTACATATATACCTTTTATATAATTTGTCAATAAACAACTTTGAATGTCTGCATAATATAAACAAGTACTTTAGGAAAAGAATGGTTGAATGACCTTCACCAGGAGGTCTAGGAAGAAGCAATAACTAGAACACTTTCCCTAAGTTTGACACCAAGATCTCCTTGGTCATTTTTCCTCTTTCTAATTTGTTTCGGTTAGCACAAAAATCTGTAGCGGAAATTCTATTACCCACACGGTATAAGGTTTCAGACTAGATGGCCTTTTTGTCCTCGACAGCCAGGAATGTCAAGGGAGCTATGAAAATATAGTACAGAGTAATACATGAATTTATGTATATAATTTTTACACCCATACTCTCACTAGGATGCAAAAAGTAATAATAAAAATTAAAGAGATCATACAAAGGAAAGTTCCTCCGATCAGTCCTATTGACCTTGTTCTTACTTAATCTTAGTTACCCACATTAACTATGAATTCTTTTATATATATATTTATATATATATATATATATATGGGAAATAAAAATCTTCACAGAGATACAGCGTGAAGGAGAAACACTTAATGGGCCACATTATAACAAAGTCTATCGATCTGCTTTCTTTTACTTGTAAGCATGATTGAGGGCTGAAGTAATTGAATTTTCTTCTTGTGGTCTGACATTTTCTTTTCCAGATATTTTTTTCTTTATTCTTGAGACATGATAAACAAGCAGAGCTGAGGCTGAAGTAGGGGGCAGCCTAGGCAAGGAGACCAGACTGCCATTGCCACCAAAATCCCTCTGAGTCTGTCCATGAAGTTGTCAAATGGAGAAAGCAATGATTCATTTAATATGGCATTTAATCCTCATGATCACATCACTTTCACCCAATCCCCATAACGAGTGAAATTTGCACTTAAGTTAAACCTTACTATATTAAAAGTAGACATGCATCAGAAATTATAAAAAGACAATTTTATATGATCATCCAAGAGTCACTTATGCTGTTGCAAAGACCTTAGGCCAGAGATCCTAGAAAGCTTAACGAAGTCAATTTGGAAAATCATAATATCTCCGAGTATTTTACTCTCCTTGTAGTCCATTGTCAGAGGACATGATTGAAGGTCCAGAGAGAGGTCAGTTATTACCTTATCAAAACTCCCTTTTATCACTGCTGAGGATTTATAATCAACCAAGAAATGTGCAGCTGTCAGGATGTGGCCAGGAATGAATGCAGTGCAGGGCTGGGCAGAATACAAATGTTTATATAAGATCAATCGCATCTTTTTTATAAGATCAGTGTGGTAATTTCTTCTTGCACTTGCCTATTCTACATCTTTAGATGACCCTACCAAGAACTTCTTGATTTGCTTCTTTTTCTTGTTCTGTCTTTCCTGTAAAGTAGATTTTAGGACCCAAGACAAAAAAGTTATGGTCAATGTGAGTTTTGCAAAGTTTTATTCACATACAAAAGAGTCTACAAAATCAGTCACCAAACAATGAATAATCCCAATAAGTGGGAATAATAAATCCACTTTTTTCTTATTTCTCTCTGCCTCTCTTCTTCTTTCTCCCCTTTCCATTTCCTTCCCTTTTCTCCCTAGTATAAAACAGTCATAATCCAATATTTACCAGTGAATAGCACAGCAAGAGTGGAAACAAAAGAAGAATGACTCTCTATATTATCATGGAAATTACTTTGATAGTTTTCAGATGAAGAAAATATATTTGATTGATGAGTGTTGCTTGTTTTGTTTTTCTTGTGTGTTTTGTTTGTTTGTTTAATTGATTTGGTTTGGGTTTTTCGTTACTTTGGTTTTGTTTTGTTTTTCTTTGTTTCTAGGGTTCCGTAGGTGCCAACACAAACCTCTGGTCTTATTATGCCCTCAGGTTCCTTGGTGAAGTACCTATTGCAGTGAAACTTCTACTGGAAAGACATAAAGAAAGTGATCACATATTGTGAAGGTAAAAGTGTGGGTATTATTGTTTGGATTACATTTTTGCATTGCTATCAAAACTGATCTGCAGGTATTCTATCAAACCTCTAGTTTTACTCTAAATACCATCAGAAACTTGGTAGAAAACCAAACGTGGCTAAACTTCCTGTTGAAGCACCTGCAAAACATGATGACAGGAAAAAATTAATTTTTTTATTTTGAGCAAGAAGTTGGATAGCTTTAATAGTATGTCTTTTTTCTTTTCCTTTGTTTTTACAACACCCCAGAATATTACAAACCCAATAGGATTTAATACTAAACTGATGCATCGGTTCTTCATAAGTTAGCACCATGCTAAGGTAGCAGCATGGATTGCAGTTTTAACATTTCCACAGGTAAATGTCAGAAGAGGATTTTAAAGAATGTTAGATTTTTAAAATAAGTAACTGTTTCCTTTTAATTTTGGTGGAAAGCCATTAGACAATATTAAAAAATAAATTGTATCCTACTTATTTATTTAATCCAAAAACTAATAAAGGAACAACTTTCCTAAAATATTAAGTCTGAATATAGATAATGTCATTTAGTCAGTCAGCACATCTTAGTATGGTAAGCCTTCACTACCAATCTCTGGATTTATACGCCTCACTTTGTTAAAGGGCATGTTCATGTACAAGTGCAATAGCATGACAATGATTTCTTTAGGAGCTACTCTTGAAAACCGTTGGAAAACTGTGTTTAAATACTGATGTTATGGCACTAGAATGCAGTATCTTATGACTAAAATACCCTGAGGTTAAGTCTTATCATCCAAAGTTTAGACATCCAGCTGAACTATTTTGACTTATCTTTGCGATCATTGTAGAGAAATAGGTACCATTCTTTATGTGAAATGTGATTTATCCTTTGTATCCATATTGAGAGTAGTGAGGGGAACACTCAGTTGATACTTTCTTGTGGTCATAGGTAAATATTTCAGTTTATAAGTTGCTTCCTTTTTCTCAGCTTCTCAGCAAGTATGTGAACCCCTAAAAATTCCAAACTTCTTATTGTTTGCAATAATCTCACATTAAAATATTTTTCCACCTTAAAACCAATGCCAACATAAACTACAAGTGCAAATTAAGTATACAGTGAATCAAAATCTGTCCTAAGAATTGTCTCTCAATAAAACCAAGGCAAATTCCCATTTTCCACTATAATCTAGTGAAGAGAAATTCAGACACAGAACTCTTTAGTAATATTCCTTGTCTTATATGAATGTGCACTGGGAAATAATCACTCAGGTCACACAGTGGTCCATGGTATTTGACTTGTGTCCAATACTGAACAAGTAGCTTCTTATTCTCTTTCATTGGAAAGCCTAACAGATTTATTTGCCTTTTAAATTTTTATTTATTTATTTTAAATTGAACCAACAAAAACTCAGATTGCAGGGTTGAGAAAATGACAAAACCAAACCATAGCCATTTATTAAGATCAGCAGTCCAAAGGTTCATATTCATAGATTTGGTTTGTGCAATTCTGCACACACTTTTTAAGTAGGATCAAGGAACTGAGTGACATAAAGGAGAAAGTAAAAAGCTGAGTGAATCATACCAGACAAAAATTTAGTCAAGATTCATAAATTCACAGAACAGTTTGTATTGGAAGCGACCTTAAAAATCATCTAGTTCCAACCCCCTTGGCATTGGCAGCAATATCTTCCACCACACCAGGTTGCTGAAGGTCTCATCCAACCTGGCCTTGAACACCTCCACAGTGGAAGAATCTATAACCTCCCTGGGCAACCTGTTTCAGTGTCTCACCACCCATCCTGTAATGAATTTCTTCCTCATATCTAGTTTAAACCAGCTCCCCTCAAGCTTAAATCCATTCCATCTTGTCCCATCACTACAAGCTTGTGTGAAAAGTCCCTCCCCAGCTTTCTGTTAAGCCCCTTTCAGGTACAGTCTTCCTTCTGGTTTGAAATCACGCTGCCAGCTCTTGTTGAGTTCTTCTGTCAGATGATGCCCCTAATTCCTTCTCCTTAAAACTGCTCTCAAGCTATTAATTTCCCAGCCTATATTTGTGCTTAGGATTGCCCTGGGCCAGGTGTAGGACCCGGCACTTGTCTTTTTTGAACTCCATGATATTGGTTTGAGCCACCCTATTTAGCCTGTCCAAGCTCACCCTGACAGCATGCTTTCCCTCTAGTATGTCAGCCAGACCTGCTGAGTGCACTCTCTGAGATGAACACATCTGAAAGCATTGTAAGAAATGCTGATTACAACTGCAGAGATGTTACAAACAAATGCTGCATAATTATTGCTTAAATAGTGCCTGAGGACTCTAAGCAGAGTTTCAGCTATGGTATATTCTCTTCAGTAGATACACATAATAGAAGACAGTCCCTGTACTTAAAAGCTTACAATCAAAGTAGACAAGGAAACAAAGCCTGTGAGTAAGGAATAGAGGAACAAAGAGACTAAGGATGAAATCCTAGTACTAGGGGAAAGAAAAAAATAAAAATGTTTAATTGCAGTCTTAAGTTATGCTAGGATTTAAAAGTAAATAGTTTTCCAAAAATATACAGGAAACTTATGTCTGATCTTCAAATGGACAATAATATGTACAAGATACTTTTCTTGGGGTAATAGGGTGCATGGGGTAATATTTTATTTTCTTGCAATGGATAAAGAAATAATAATAATACCAAAAATAATAAATAAATAAATAGCAATAATTATAATAACAACACCAATAATAATTTAAAAAGAAAATACATGGTAACACAGAAGCTACATTATCAGTTTACAAAAGGTATTTAAGGATCTTCATCCTATATATATTTATTCACTCACAGACTCCCAGAAGCCTTTTTCATTTAAATGTGAAGGAACTTGGGTGTTTAAACAATATGCCAGCACAATGAAACAAAACCTCAGCAGTGTTGTATTTGACTATAATCTTTCCCTCCTAACTTATTGTCCTGCTTTGATTGTGAGGTAAAAATAATAATAAATTAAGAATGACTTAGCACTTGAGGAAAAGGAAAAAAACCCAAAACATCTCTTTCACTCATTCATCCCTTTACATGTCATAAGAGGGCAGAATTTAGCAGTGTACCTTTAAATTCTCTTTGATTCCTGCATGTAACTCTTCTCCCAGGTTTTACTAGCATATTGTAATGTTAAAGTGTAAAACTCTGCATCTGCTTGAGGCATTTGGCTGTAAAAGCAAGTATGTCAACTGCTGTCCCTAGCTGCCATCACACATACGGATTTTCTGTGTTCAGCTCTGCCATCTGGTAGTTAGACCTAAATTCACTTTTCATTGAATAAGGACTACCTACCATATCATACTTCATTCTATATGCTATTCCTTTTTGTAGCCTTATTTTATAACATTTTATATGTTGGTTTTGTGTCCCATATGTGTGAAAATGTTGAAAGTGTTTAGAAATATTGAGAAAACACTTCCTTTCTGACTCTAACCCAGCCAAACATGCATACATATATTGACATGTGTACATGCACACATACACATACACACATATACACTAAAATAGAGCTACTTTCTCCAGGAAAAGAGCAATAAGAAGGTCTGCTTGAAGACACAATGCTGTAAATGTGATTTCTAGTGCTGTTGATTAGAACTCTGATATTAACATAACAATCTATAGATGGAAACTGCTGTAATTTGAGAAGGACCACTTAACAAGGTAATACGAATGTGACTTAATATCCATTCCAGTTTCATTTCTTTTCTTGTGGCATCTTTGGTAGTAGCTTAATCTGATGACATTTTGTTCTCTCATCACTATTTTGTCACTGTAACAAAACACCAGGACCTTATGGCTTCCTCTCAGAACAGCTGTGTTGATTTGACTTTTTCAATTCGTAAATGCCTTAGACATTTTTCCTTCTCCTTGCTGACATATGCTTATGTCTTTCGTTTGCATCAGTTTTTAAGATGACTTGCAGGGCAAGTGAAAAATTATTATAATTGAAAATGTGGCAAATTTGGAGTCTGCAAAAACTGAGGAGCACTCTATCTCGATTTCAACAACAAGGGATGGAGCAGGGTTATTCTGTCCCAAGGACTGACAAAGGAATGGGATGAACTCAGGTTTCTTCTTTTGCCAAGACTCATGTATTGCTAGCATTGCTACTGTCATATTTTTGTTTATTATTATGTTTTAGAAATTTGGTTGGTCACAATTTAATATTCAATGCGTCCTGTGGAATTAAACCTGTGGAATTTGGTGAGATGTATCACATCCTGTTGTTAGGTTAACCTTGAACAACTGTGAGATATGGGAACATACAAATTAAAACAAACAAGCAAACAAAAGACCTGGCCAGATGTCAAGAAAATATGTCTCAGCTGTATATATGTCTCAGTTGTATATATGTTTCGGTGGCGGAGATGACTGGAATCAATATAGCTGACCAATATGATCAAGTATCAATCCTTTATTGTTCCAGTATTGCAGGACTATGGCACAGGCCTAAGGTGTGAGTATAGCACAGTAAAGCATGGAAGAAGAGGGGATAGGAAAGGCAGAAGTGCCTAGCAAGGGAACTTCCACAACTTATATAAACTCAGATTGCCTTGTTGGCATGGACTCATTGGTTCCCTATGAGTGACCACACATCACACTGTTATAGATTATTGGTCCAACAACTGATGACATGCGAGGTTTGTTGATGCAGGTGCATGTCCTGTTGTCCCAAGATAACTTGCTGTGTTTATAGCTACCAGTGCCTTGCTTTAGTTACAGTGCTGCAAGACAGCACTGTTTGGTACACTGATAGCTGGCTCTGCACTTATGCTGAGCATTGCCTACCACCATGTCAGGCTCTAGGCCTGCAGTGCCAGATTGCTCACACTGCTCGTCGCTGGCATTGCCACATATATGTCCCAAAAGAAATGATGGAAGTAGTTGAGCTTTAAAGAAAAGGGGAGGAAAAAAACACCAAACCAAACCAAACCAAAAAACCACAAAACACATTAAAGCCTTTGAAGTTATAATACAGGGGAAAATCATGTGTTGACGTAAAGAAGACAGAAAAACAGCTTTGTATGTCTTTTTGTTTTATCTTAGCTTCTATCTTACAGATTCCTCCCCTCTTTCTTTCTTTTTTGACTTTTTCCCCAGCTACTTTGATCTCTTACATCACACACGTCTCTTGCTTGCTTCCCTTATTTACAGTTATTTATCTTCCAGTGACTGTGTCACTATAAAATAGAACAAAATTATGGAACCTTGAAACAGTTCTAGATTGCAAAGATGACACCATAGTAAATTCACATTTAAAATAATACCTAATCAAGTATTATGAGAAAATATGTCTCAAATCAACCTTCCAAGAGTGTTTGCATTATAAACTTAGTTTTTCAATACTACATTTGCATTATGAATGTCCAGCCAGTTTCATCTCCAGTGCAACCTGTACCAAAGTCAGCTGAGTTATGCTAAGGATTAACTGGAGCCTATTTGCATGTTCTAGGATAGTTTAATTTATTTATTACTTTTATCTTTAGTTACATTAGAGACAGTGGAAGTCTATAGTTAAAATATGCAATATGAAATTAAACTAAATATTGAGGTGTTTTTCTTCATCCACTTTCTTATTTTAATATGAGTAAACAAAAAACCCTACAGATTTGTAAATTATATGTAGAAAACTTGGATTTTTGTTTGCTTGTTTGCTTTTATTTTGCTTTTTTTTAAAAAAAAAATGCTGAGCAGAACATAAGTTTAAAATATGTGCCTACTCTTATGTGTAATTAAGACCTGGAGTGACAGAAAAGTCTGAAAGTCTAAACACTGAATTCTATATTCCTCATCCTTAATAAGAGTTTTAGCAAAAGACCACGAACATTCAACTTTTTCCTTATACTTCTTACCAGTTTCTTCTATTTTGTGGACCTTCTAAATTCTGTTTTGTGGGATTCAGCACATCACAGCATTGTGATCCAGAATCTGTGAATGCCACTGAAAAGCTTTCTTTCTCAATAGAAACTCTTCATAGCTGATGTCAGTCTGACATGGAGTTTGGATTATATAATGTCCCAATGTCCCTTCCAACCTAAATTATCCTGTGACACTACAGTCTTATGATATGACAAAGTGCATACCAAAAGTCTTTTGTGGTCAGCATCTTTCAGGCATATGTATGTACTACAAAGATCCAAAAGGAAAGGAGCTCTTAGAATGGTTAAATATTCAGAGATGGAAGTGCTGACCTTGAGATCCCAATACAGCATTGTAGGATGAGGTTGGAACTAGCCCACAGCATTTCTTAAGAGAACCTCAGCATCTACATATGATCTTTCTGCTTTTGACTGGCTGTGAGTCAAATTGTCTTGCAGTCCTTGTCATGAATTTGCTATTGGTTAATAAGATGTACCTGTAGGTACTGTGGTTGAACCATGTGACAGCTGTAGAGTTCACCTTTATTGCTGGCAGTTTCTTTCCCTCTTGTGCCTCCCCCAAAATCATATATGACACAGATGAGTCATACCTGCTTTGTCTGTTTTATGAGCTGAGGTAAAAATGATGTGTCAAAAATGTAGCAATATTGTCAGAAACAGAATATCCTTCAAAAGTCTGCTATAGATAACCACATCTGACTATGGCACTGTCTTGGTCAGTTAAAAGTAGCTCACAAGAAAAGATAAAATTCTCTCCCATGAGGATCAGGGCCTAGGCCTCAGACAAGCATAGAATGAGGCAAAAGCAGGTTCGAGAGTCATGGAACAATGGTTTATTGTTCCTATGTTTTCTGAAACACTTTGCCCCCTTTTCCCCTGGAGATCCTACACACATTCAAATTCTTAAACAAATGCTGCTAAGCTTTAAGAAATTGAGGATGCATCAAGAACAGACATTTCCCTACTATTTCATACCCCAGTGGTGTGCTGCTCAGACAGTCATCTGCTTTGTCTGCACTTACACACTGAGCTTTGACTCACTGATAAAATTCTTGCAAGTGTTCAGCATGCTAGTAAATAATACACTGTCTGCGCTGGGTTGTCATTTCTCTTGCTTAATTAGAGCAGGGGCAAGTCAACATCCAGCATACTTTGAAATGCTTGTAGAGATGATGTATATAACCTAAAAGATGCCAGTTTGAACACCCATCCACCCACATCCATGCACGCAAGCAAATATTTTTCAGATGTCTTGAATATATTATATATTTACAAATAGTACAGGTAAATAGCAGCATGTTTCAGCATTCCAACTTTTAAAATGCTTGTACAGCCATTTACATGCTTCTCACAGAGCTAAAAAAAGATCACAAGGTGAAGATTTAAGTAGTCAGTGCCTCTCTGAGCAAACACAGGATGCCAAGGACTCACTTCAGAGGAGAAAAGGGCATTGTTGAGAGTGAATCATTTGTGAATCATTGCTGTGAATTTTTCCAGGAATGCCATATCGGTCATTGCAATGTGAACTTCAGAGCACAAATTTTATATGCATAAGACTATCATAAATAAATCATAGGAAAATGTAATGAGAAAATATGTAGCACAATGTAAAGGAAATGTCTATACAGAACATCAAGAGAACTTAATAATTCAATTCATTGAAGGTGTTATGATTTTAATGTGAGAGCAAACATAATTCCCTCACTTCCCCCTTTACCAAGATACAAGAAAGGGAAGAAACAAAGGCAGAGAGAGTTTTCTTAGTTGATTTACACAGAATATTTTATTCCTCCACTATGAAAGTATTCCATTACATCTGTATATATATGAAAGAGAAACAAAGGGAAAGGAAACATCCCATCCAGATTCCAAAACCAGGCATAGAAGTACCCGCATGCTTAAGACCTGAAAAGTGGGAGGGTGACTGAGAATCTCCTGTCCAGGATGGTCATGCCCTACAGTTGTAAAATGTTGTAAATTTATGATTCTGGTAGTGTGTTTCAAACCACTGCATTCTCCACCCCTTATTTCACACTATCTGTATTACGCTAACAGCAGTTAACATCATAATATATATACAATTTACTGTGCGTTCTACAGTGAGATTATTCTGTGGCACACAATAAACTTTTCCATTGTCCTGCATTAACCACCAGGTGCATGATGGTCTTTGGGCAAAAGCAATCTCACAAATGTCTTTGCTTTTACTTGGGGCGGGATAGTTACAGTTTAAAGCTAAGTGCCTTAGCTTAGTGTCCTAACTGTAAACAAAGAATAGGAACTTTCTGCACATCTGTAAGTAAAAAGTAAATAAAATTGGTCATTGGATACAAAAGAAAAATAATGATAGGTCTTTATAATCCCTTTGGCTTGCTAATGAGGATAAAAACTAGCTGCATAAATATTTCTCTCTCTTTTCACATCTTCTCAGGCAGTGACTTTAGGGTTACCTCAGGCACCCCCTGACCTAGTGCCTGCTTGTACCAACCTGCTCAGGTGAATAAAACCTGTGGGCTGAATGCAAGTGGTTTCTCTGCTTGCCCTGGTCCCTGCCCCCATTTTGTCCAGAATGGCACCTGTACATATCTGAGCTGCTAGGGAGACCAGCAGAAGTGGATGGTTTTGCAACACGAACTGCCTTCTTGTCCTCGGCGCGGCCTTAGCTTTACTTTTACCAGAACCACTACGGCTTCTCTCGCCAGAGCATTAGCCTCCACAATGACAAAAGCCAAATGTGTGGCTGTGAGCAGACAAATCCAACAAAAGCTCAACCCGATCATGATGTGTTCCCAGGCATCCTTCGATCTGCAACTTTTCTCTATTGCTTTTTCAATTGCTTCCATCCTTTCTAAGGCATGTCCTTGCAAACTGGCAGGCAACCCACGAATCAGAGGATGTAAACAATCAGGGTCAACAGGTACGCTTAATGGGGATTCATATTTCCCCTTGTCATAGATCACCTGTATGCAGGAGAGCCTACAAAGTGCTCTGGTCAGTTCAGAGGAGCTGGTAGCTTCCAACTCTTATAGTTTGCCTTTGCAAGCTGGGTGGAAACTGTTGGCCCAATACACTAGCCATGCAGTCAGGCTATGTGAATCTTCTGGTTCACAAGTCAAAAAGATATCTTCACTCCAATCCCCAGCTGCTTATTCAGAGTCCAGAAAAAAATTATCTGCCCCTGTGTGGGACAATTGATAAACATAATCTGCCACAGATTCATCTGGCTCCCTCGCATATTGAATCTGAGAATCAGCAAGTTGAACACTGGTGTATCTCCATGTAATTGTCATGGCACCACACTTACCACTATGGTCTGAAACCTCTGTTTTAGTCACTGGATGCACACTCTGCTGTCCAATAATGTCCCCCTTCTCAGAACTCTCCTTGCAGTTCACCACAGGAGAGTCCCACTTTGATTTGGACTTGGACTTTTTGCATGGTTTATTTTTAAATTTCTGTTGTGCAGGGGCAGACACTACAGGGTCCTCAGTAACAGCAGCAGAGTCTGTTCCACACAATTCACTAGGGTCATCTTCCCCAGCATTATGTAAGGAAAAAGACTTCCTGGTTTTGTGGTTCCAAATCACTAAATCTGTGTGCAGAGGAGGGGGGTCACTGGCTGGTTGTCTGCTGAGCCCAGCATGGCTCTCACTTTAGCCTGTGCCTTTTATGCACCTGCAAATGCTTTAATTTGCATGACCATAGTTTCCCACAAGTTCTGGTTTTGAGCCTTTTTGTCTCTTAATTTCTTTTCCAAAGTCCGAATTTTATCCTCATAAATTGCAAAGTTGTCCTGGGCCTTGACTACCAGTGCACCTAGGACCACAGCATAGTTTTCAGCTGTTGAATCACAGAGCAAATCCTTGGCATTTTCAGCTAATTTTGCCGTAATCTGCTCTGGGTTTTTACAAATTTCATGTGCCCAAGCCAAATCCATTCCAGTAATTATGCATCCTTTTTTATGGAAGAATTTGACTATAGAAAAACTCATGCTACAGTGCACCATAAATTATTTGATTTGGGTTAAATTAAACGAGGTAGGAATTACAAAAATATAGCTGTCTTTATTTTTACTGAAAATCCCACCCCAAAATTATGTATAAAATTTATTAGATTATTTATGGGTTCTATTTGGTTGTGAATTTTACCAGGACAACTTATGGACAACTTTAGTACAATTTAGAGAATTCAGAAAATGGAAAAGGCTAAGCCACAAAATAGCTTTACCCCACTTATAAAATCAGAGGTAAGCCAGGACCTTAGGGAAAGCTGATGAGAACACCAGTTTCACTCATGAGGACGGAGTAGGAATTTGGAGACTCTCCCTAGGTCTCTCTATGGTGGCAGGCTCCAGAACTGCAGGTTTTATAATTTGATTTGTGGATAATGGCACAAATACAAGGAAAAGGGACCTGCCAGAATCAAAGTGTCCATAGACACGGCTGCCATGAGGGGAAACTTGTGCAGCAGCACTGTTTGAGCAGTGCAAGAGAAGCCACAGTTTTACAGCAGGCAGGGTCACTCTGTGGCAGGGAAGGAGCAGGCAGGACCCCAGGGCAGGCAGGACCAGGGAGAAGCCAAGTCTGAGTGCTGGTTTCTCCAATTTCACCAACAATGCAGAGGGAGTCCAAGATGAGAGTGGAAAATGGGAGTGAGCAAAATGAGGGCGAGAGCACTGACCACTTTATGGTCACTCTCTTTAAGGCATTACTGGACAATGTGTCCAGAGCCAATGTATACTGGGTGTGAAGCACCCTGCTAATCAGAGCTCCCAAACCCAGCAGACTCCTCCCACAGGTGAATACCTGTGAGGGACCTCCACCCCAGTGGGAGGAATGGTGCTGTGATTAAGAGACAGGACACCTGGCCTGAATCAGGCTGAGCCCCGTCTCTTAATCACGTCAGAATGGATGCCTTTTACCTGTCCCCATAGGAAGGGGAAGGCAATTTTGCACCTTGGAAGGCAATTTTGTGCCATTATCTTTCCCCATTCAAACCTCCACTGAAGGAGATAGGGGAAAAGGATTTGGAGCACCCCATAACAGTATTCCATCTCCTAAGGTGATCCTTTATATCATCCTTGGTGGGGTACATACCTTTCACACCTCCTAGAAGCCATCTCCAGAGGCTGAACACTTGCTCCAAATCCCACTTCCCCCATCTCCATCTGTGTAATGGGGGAAGACAAAGATGCAGAATTCCTTTCCCCTCCCCCTGTGTGTTGGAGAGGGGAAAGTCAAAAACACACCTTTCCTCCTGCCAATAGCTGTGGTCCCACATGTGTGTTCACTCATGGGGGAGGCCTGCACTGGGATCTGGAGCTGTGATTGGCTGGCTTCTTCATACCAGTATATATTGGCACTGCACACATTGTCAAGTGAAGATCTGAAACAGAATGACCAGAAAGTGGTCTCAGACTCATTCTGGAATTTGTTTTGGACTCATTTTGGGCTAGTTTTGGGATTCACTCAATCTGTAGTGAAATTGGAGAGGTTTGTCTGCAGCACCCAGACTTGGCTTCTCCCTAGACCTGCATACCCTGGGTCCCTGCTCCCTACCTCCACTGGAGCAACCCTTCCTGTCATAACCTTTGCCTGTTCACTGGAAACATGTCAGCAGTACAGCTTCTCTTGCTCTGCTAAGGCAGCACTGCTCCATGAGCACACTGCATTGGGTTAGGAACTGGCTGGAGGGCCGAGCCCAGAGAGTGGTGGTGAATGGTGCCACATCCAGCTGGCAGCCAGTCATTAGTGGTGTGCCTCAAGGATCAGTGCTGGGCCCCATGCTCTTTAACATCTTTATTGATGATCTGGATGAGGGCATTGAGTCCATCATCAGTAAATTTGCTGACGACACCAAGCTGGGGGCAGGAATTGATCTGCTGGAGGGCAGAGAGGCTCTGCAGAGGGACCTCGACAGGCTGGACAGATGGGCAGAATCCAACAGCATGAGAATTAACATATCCAAGTGCCGGGTTCTGCACATTGGCCACAACAACCCAATGCAGTGCTACAGGCTTGGGTCAGAGTCGCTGGAGAGCAGCCAGGTAGAGAGGGACCTGGGGGTACTGGTTGATGGTAGGCTGAACATGAGCCTGCAGTGTGCCCAGGCAGCCAAGAGGGCCAATGGCATCCTGGCCTGCATTAAGAACAGTGTGGCCAGCAGGAGCAGGGAGGTCATTGTGCCCCTGTACACTGCACTGCTTAGGCCGCACCTCGAGTACTATGTCCAGTTCTGGGCCCCTCAGTTTAGGAAGCATGTTGACTTGCTGGAATGAGTCCAGAGAAGGGCAAGGAAGTTGGACGGGGGTTTGGAACACAAGCCCTATGAGGAGAGACTGAGGGAGCTGGGGTTGCTTAGCCTGGAGAAGAGGAGACTCAGGGGTGACCTTATTGCTCTCTACAACTACCTGAAGGGAAGTTGTAGACAGGAGCATCTTGGTCTCCTCTCCCAGGCAGCCAACACCAGAACAAGAGGACACAGTCTCAGGCTGCACCAGGGGAGGTTTAGGTTGAATGTTAGGAAGAAGTTCCTACACAGAGAGAGTGATTGCCCATTGGAATGGGCTGCCCAAGGAGGTGGTGGAGTCACCATCATTGTAGGTTTTCAGGAGGACACTTGATAGGGTGCTTGGTGCCATGGCTTAGTTGTTTAGGTGGGTTGGATTGGTTGAGGGGTTGGATGCGATGATCTTGAAGGTTTCTTCCAACCTGGTTTATTATTATTACTGTTGTTGTTATTATTAGTAGTATTATTATTTTTAGTATTGGTATTAATATTAATATTAATAGCTTTAACTTTTTAAACTTTGGCGGGTTCCCTTTTCTTTGGATTTGTGTTGTGTGATCCACAAATTGGATTATAAAGCTTGCAGTTCTGAAGGTTGCTACCAAGGAGAGATTCAGGGACTATCTTCAAATTCCTACTCCACCCATGTGAGTAAATTCCATCACTATAGGCTTTTATAGGTCATGGCTTGCCTCTGATTTTATAAGTGGGGTAAAGCAATTTTCCATTTCTGCATTCTCTGAATTGAACTAAAGTTGCCCGTATGCATCCCTGTGGAATTACTAACTGAATAGAACCAGTAAATAAAATTTAACTAGATTGTACATAATTTTGGGTCACTTTTTTTTAAAAAATAAAGATAACTGTATTTTTATAATCCCCACCTCATTATGTTATTCCCAATCAAAACACCTGTATATCATCCTTGGTGGGGTACATACCCTTTACACCTGCTAGAAGCCATCTTCAGAGGCTGAGGATTTGTACCAATTTTCCAAGAACTTTGTACTTCTTGTTCTGTGCAGCAGCAACCAATATTGGCACAGGATGTCTCTCTGTTGCTACTGACATGTGTCTTGGTCTGTTTGTGGTCTGGGAAAGCTCCTCTTCCTCCTCCTCTTCCTCTTCCTCTTCCTCTTCCTCTTCCTCTTCCTCTTCCTCTTCCTCTTCCTCTTCCTCTTCCTCTTCCTCTTCCTCTTCCTCTTCCTCTTCCTCTTCCTCTTCCTCTTCCTCTTCCTCTTCCTCTTCCTCTTCCTCAACAACACCGTAAAGAGCTCAATATGTATGAGCCCAATATGAATGAGCCATATCCGAACACATTGCAGTGATTTAGTGTCTCCTGTAAATTTTCAGGCTCACAACACCCTTTTATCAAACATTTCACCATCTCATCAGAGCTTTGCAGTATCTTGGAACAGAAGTTCCAAAACAATGGAGGTGACTAACGGGTCAAACACTGCCACTCATAGTTTCTCAGCCTTGGAGTAGGTTTCCAAACAGCATTCTTGGAAGAAACTTGAGATACTATGACCAAGACCATGCACATGTTTGGGACATGATGTCAGAAGCAGTCTGGTGTTGGTGTTCCAATAATAATCAAAATCCTTTTAAGGTGAAAAAAAAGCTCTCTTCTGATACATTCATCAACTGACTTACACTATTGATAAATGATGATGCAATATACAAAAACTGGAGTAACAAAATAATTTATGTAATAACCTACTTATACCAAATCAAAATAGTAAGCAGAAGATATAAGATATAAGATATAAGATATAAGATATAAGAATAGTAAGCACAGTCTCAGGCTGCGCCAGGGGAGGTTCAGGCTGGATGTTAGGAAAAAGTTCTATACAGAAAGAGTGATTGCCCATTGGAATGGGCTGCCTGGGGAGGTGGTGGAGTCGCCATCACTGGAGGTTTTCAGGAGAAGACTTGATGGGGTGCTTGGTGCCATGGGTTAGTTGTTTGGGTGGTGTTGGATTGGTTGATGGGTTGGATGCAATCATCTTGAAGGTCTCTTCCAACCTGGTTTATTCTATGTATTCTATGTATTCTAAGACAGAGTATCAGGATAACTTTAAGCTATTTTGTCAGAGTGACAAATACAAGCATCACAAAAGAAACCACAATTATCAAAGGGCATGTAAAAACAAAAAAATGTATGAGAGCCTAAATGAGAGCTCATATAATGCCACCAAAAAGAGGTATTGGAGCCAAGAAAGTGGTTGCATTAACATGAATGGAAGCATTCTTTGTGTACTTCAACTCAGCATTCTCCTGCCAAATTAGATACACTCTCCTACCTTAACTAAATATAGCTGCTTTTGCTGTTTTTTGTGCCCCATGTTGAAGGGCTAAATTGAATGTTACAGTTTAGTGAGAGAGCAAAAATAACTCCTCTGCTTCCTCCCTTCCTTCTCCTGTGTCCTCCCTCCTCTCTTACCAAGAGATAAGAAAGGGAGGAAACAAAGGCAGAGAGAGTTTTCTTAGTTGATTTACACAGAATATTTTGCTCCTCCTCTATGATAGTATCAGATTACATCAGTATATGTATGAAACAGAAAAGGAAAGGAAAAATACCATCTGGATTCCAGAATCAAGCAAAGGCTCACCTGCATGCTCAAGACCTGGAAAGGGAGAAAGCCCTGCAGTCATAAAATGTTGTAAATTCATTATTCCGATAGTGAGGAATACTAGTGTGCTTCAAACCACTGCAAAGGGCTGTATAAGGAAAAAACAGTGATCTGTGGGCTGTGCACTAGGGGACTT
Organism: Dryobates pubescens; assembly: GCF_014839835.1. Taxonomy (NCBI): domain Eukaryota; kingdom Metazoa; phylum Chordata; class Aves; order Piciformes; family Picidae; genus Dryobates; species Dryobates pubescens. The sequence goes on along the minus strand of NC_071657.1, from coordinate 80,923,124 downwards.
CAAGAATCATACGAGCTTATGCAAGTTAACATGGTTTTAAAATTCAAATCCCTCTGTAATTGATTAACAACCCTTAAGGTTCCAAATAAATAAACAAATAAATAAATGTAATTACATGCTTGTTCCTAGGATGTTATTTGCCCTAAGATTAAGAGTAGATGTAGATATTCAGTTAACCTTAAGGTCTAGATAAACATGGGAAACATGGATTTATGTGTTCATGGATTTGAAGGATGCAGGAATTCCTGAGGTTGTAGCACTGATGGAGAACTGACTGGGAAGACTAGGTCTAAATATACCCTTCTTTAATTTAAAGCCATTAGCCTTTGCTCTGCTAAAAACATGTCATCTTTACTGTAGACTCCCTTTAAGTATTGAACAACCTCAAAAAGGTATACTTAAATCCTTCTCCAGGCTCAACAACCTGCACATCTTTCAGCCTGTCCTCATAGTAGAGGTGTGCTTGTACTTTTGGCCTCCAGAGCTGGACACAGCACATATGCCTGTGTACCAAAGTGGGGTTTTTTGTTTGTTTGTTTGGGTTTTTTTGTTTTGTTTTGTTTTTAATATTTTTTTCTTTAAATATAACCCTGTTAAAACTGCCCTGATTCAAGTTTTATAGGATAGTAAAGGTCTACCTTCTTTATTTATTTCCAACCAGTTTAGAATAAACATTTGTTCAGGGAGTGTTACATGGCTGAGTGTTTTTCCAACTTATGTACTGAAGATATGTGGCTCTTGTTAACAGCTCATAGAAGAAGTTTATCTCTTTTGAGAAACTCCCATTTAAAAGCAGCATAAGTCAAAGAAGACAACAAGCAAATAAAGTAATCTCTCAAGCCCATTGTTGAGACCCTGAGACAAATTGGAAAACTGTTCTACTACTAATGAAAACCAAATGTACTGAGTTCAGTATGGTAAAAATGGAATCACATCATTCTCTACTAAACTTTGTCTTCTGACATGGAAAGTTCTCTCCCTTCATTTTTCTGAGGGAAAAAAAGATCAGTGACAATTCGTATGTTATTCTTGGGCAACACACTGACGCAAATGCACTACTAGGGATACAGGAAAAACCCTTGTCCTATCCTGTCCTGTCCTGTCCTCTCCTCGAGTCTCCTCTCCACACATAATTAAAGAACTTCAGCAGCTACCTATGAGTTTTATGAGAAGTTGCACACCTATCATTCAGGACTGCCCACTTAACTCATTACATCCCACAAAATCAGCCCACTGCCTTTAGTAATCAAAGACTCTTTCTGTCTTTTTTTTTTTTTTTTAATTGTATTTTGCAAAACTAATTTTTAATTATATTCTTTATAGTTTGGATTTCTTTATCTTAGTATACACCACATTTGAGTAACCTCTGTTGGAGATTTATTTTTTTTTTACTTTTAAATGTGTCCACACAATTTTATTTTTCAAGCTAAAGATTCATAATGCTGTGCCATTACACAAACTGGAGTGCTGGTTTTGATAAAAGGAATGTAACACTAAATTTGATAACATTTGTCTATTTGTTGTTCTAGATTTTTATTTATAGGTCTATACACTGAAAAAATCTTTAGGAGAAATACAAAACTATAATTACATTGCCATATTCCATGGTTAAAAAACAGTATATTACAAAGGATGGGAGTGCAGTCTAGGGAGTGCTCCTCAGGGCTATATGCAGCTTATCTTTTCTTGTGGAAACACTAAAAGTTTAATGAAAATGACTGCAAAAACTTTTTTTTTTTTTTTAAATTTTTCAATATACCTGTAGAGAGTTAACTGAAGACGATAAGAAGAAGCAAAAATATTTTGTCTGGGTTATTCATACATATCTGATTCTGTGATTGTCTGTAGGGTCTCTGAAGTTTTACCTAGTGCATACTTATTTATTTTCCCTTGGAACAATTTGTCATATGACAGCCTTCCCTCTGTTGTACTCTTCCATGGTACCCTGCCTTAGTAGCCAACCGGTGATAGACAGCTGCTAGTGAAACTCTAGACTACACAATCACGCTACATTGTAAATAGAGAGTTGGAGACTGTGTGCCAGAGAGCAACAGCCAAGTGGCAAGATGACAAATAATGTTGCCCCCACTGAAAAGGATAAATTAGCAGAGTCTTATTCTGTTTCTGCCAGTTTCCAGAGGTGAAACCAAGTGACAGCAAACTTGGCATGTGTCTATCAACAGGAAGAATCTTGCAGTAGTGTCAACCTTTAAAGCCATCATGCCTGCCATTTCCTAGATGTTGAGTGATGCAGAATAAAGGTCAGCACTTCAGTCATAGTCCAGTACTGGACAAATATGGGAAAGAGCCTAAAACATAAGAAAAATATGTATTAAAATGAAGATAGCTTGTAAAAAGAGTACATACTTTTAGTACAATGTCATCGAGCATTCCCAATTAAAGTAGATTACATTTTGGGCTGGATTTCATCCATCTAATTTTAGAACTAGTTAAGGGCATTAAGAGACACTTGAAGATCTCTCTGCAATAAGGAAAGACAAGAACATCAGAAAGGTGTATCAGGTCAGCCGAATCACACTGCTTCCCTGTGCAAAGTCGGAAGGTACTGCTTCCAGCTGAGGGAAGTTGAGGGTTAGGTGAATGAGAAGGGAAAAGGGACACTATCTGGGGGGTATCTGGAGGGTTGCCTAAAGCAAAACAGCCCCCTGCCTCACATCAGGACTGGTTCCCCTAAAAAAAAAAAAAAAATAGAGGAGCATAATTGTTATTGGTCATTCCCTTCTGAGGAGTACAGAGGGCCCCATGTGTTGACCACATCCTTCCCACAGGGAAGTCTGCTGCCTCCCTGGGGCCCAGATCAGACATGTTACCAGAAGGCTGCCTAGTCGGGTACAGTCCTCTGATTACTATCCCTTGATAGTTATGAAGGTGGGAAATGATTAGGTTGAAACCAGAAGTACAAAAGCAATCAAAAGGGACTTCAAGGCAATTGGGAAACTGGTTAAGGGATTAGGGGCACAGGTAATTTTTTGTCATTACCCTTAGTTGCAGGAAGGAATACTGAAAGGACCAGGAAAACATGTATGATTAAGAAGTGTCTCAGAGGCTGGTGCCACCAACAGAATTTTGGGTTTTTTGATCTTGGGGAACTTTCTATGGCTCCGGGTCCGTTAGCAACAGATGGAGTACATCTGTTTCAGAGTGGGAGAAAGATCCTAGCACAAGAGAATAGCCTGTCCCACAGAGGGAAAAGTGTTTTAGGAAGGAATTTGGCAGGGCTTACTGTGAGGGTTTTAAACTAGATTCAGAGGGGGAAGGGGCTGAAACCAGTCTCTTTGGACAGGAGTCTGAGGGGAGTAAGCAGGAGCCAGGAGTGAAACCAGCAGCCCAGCTGAAGTGCATGTACACTAATGCATGCAGTATGGGTAATAAACAAGAGGAGCTGGAGGCCTTGGTACAGCAGGAAAACTATGATGTATTCGCTATCACAGGAATGTGGTGGGATGACTCACATGACTAGAGTGCAGTAATCGATGGCTAAAGATTCTTCAGGAGTGACAGGCAAGGGAGAAGGGGTGGAGGGGTGGCCCTGTACATTAAGGAGGTTCTAGATGCCATAAAACTAGAGATTAAGGATGATCAAATTGAGTGCCTGTGGGTGAGAACTAGACGGAAGGCCAACAAGGCTGACATCCTGGGTGGAGTCTGTTATAGACTACCAACCAGGATGAAGAGGGTGATGAATTGTTCTATAGGCAGGAGAGGCTGTCTCAAGATCACCAGCTCTTGTCCTCATGGGAAACTTCAACCTGCCAGATATATAAATATATTAATGCTAAAAACAGGGGCAAAAAGGAACCTCCAAAAGGAGGACCAAAAATGGACCTGGAGGGGAACATTGCAACTAAAGATAAGAAAAGTCTGAGGTACTAAAAACTTTCTTTGCCTCCATTTTCAACAGTAAGGCAGGATGACTTCAAGGTAACTGGCCTCCTGAACTGGTAGATGGGGTCAGGGTGCAGTATAATCCCCCTGAAATCCATGAGGAAGTAGTTAGGGACTTGCTGATATTAAGAAGTCCATGGGACCTGATGGGTTCCATCCTAGGGTGCTGAGAGAGCTGGCAGATGAACTCATCAAGTTGCTCTCCATCATTTACCACCAGTACTGGCTCACTGGAGAGGTCCCAGATGACTGGAAACTGACCAATGTGATGCCCCTCCACAAGAAGGGCTGGAATAAGGAGCCAGGGAACTACAGCCCTGTCAGCCTGACCTCAGTGCCTGGAAAAATTATGGAGCAGATCATCATAGGGGCAATCACAGTACACCTGAAGAATAGCTAAGGGATCAGGCCTAGTCAAAACGGATTTAGGAAAGGCAGGTCCTGCCTGACCAATCTGATCCCCTTCTATGATCAGGTGACCCACCTGGTGGATGTGGGGAAGGCTGTGGATGTAGTCTACCTGGACTTCAGCAAGGCCTTTGATATTGTCCCCCACAGTAAACTCATGGAGAAGCTGTCAGCCCATGGCTTGTACAACAGCACTCTGTGCTGGATTAAGAAATGACTGTAGGGCCAAACCCAGAGAGTGGTGGTAAATGGTGCTATAACACATCTAAATGCCAGGTTCTACACATTGGCTACAACAACCCCATGCAGTGGTACAGGATGGGGTCAGAGTGGCTGGAGAGTGGCCAGGTAGAAAGGGCCATGGGGGTACTGGTTGATAGTAGGCTGAACTTGAGCCAGAAGTGTGCCCAGGTGGCCAAGAAGGCCAATGGCATCCTGGCCTGCATCAGGAATAGTGCGGCCAGCAGGAATACGGAAGTCATTGTACCCCTGTCCTCAGCACTGGTTAGGCCACACCTTGAGTCCTGTGTCCAGTTCTACACCCCTCAGTTTAGAAAAGATGTTGAGTTGCTGGAATGTGTCCAAAGAAGAGCAGCAAAGCTGGGGAGGGATTTGGAGCACAGCCCTATGACGAGAGGCTGAGGGAGCTTGGGTTGCTTAGCCTGGAGAAGAGGAGACCCAGGGGAGACATTATTGCATCTACAGCTACCTGAAGGGTGTTTGTAGCCAGGTGGGGGCTGGTGTCCTCTCCCACCAACAGGCAACCAGCACCAGAACAATAAGACACAGTCTCAAGCTGTTCAAGGGGAGGTTTAGGCTTGATCTTAGAAAGAAGTTCTTTACAGAAAGAGTGGTTGGCCATTGGAATGGGCTGCCCAGGGAGGTGGTGGGGTCAACATCCCTGGAGGTGTTTAAGAAAATATCAGATGAGGCACTTAGTGCCATGGTCTAGTTGATTAGATAAAGTTTAGTGATCAGTAGGAGTTGATGGTCTTGAGATCCTTTTCAATCTGTCTGATTCTGTGATTCTATGGTCTGTGATTGGCTCTTTTTGTGCTTGTTTACTTTAGTATATAAACATATCAGAGGCATACCCAGATATGTTTATTTCCCACAAAAGATACTAGAAAGTTTCCCAGTAATGCTGTCCTACTGACACTTTCTTATTTGTATATGACTAAGATATGCCATGTAAAATATTGTTTTGTTCATTAGGTGGTGTTTTTTCCAAACAATTCTGTGTGCTTTCCTTGACAAGTGAAACCACCACTGACTCATTTTGATTGTATGTCACCATCCTCCCTTGTCTTATCTCCTTAAATTGTCCCTCCAAGCTCCATGTACATCATAGTTTATACACAAAAGGCTTTAAGAAGCTATATGAAATAAAAGAGCCAAATTGTTTAGCAATCATGATTATTCAGAATCTGAGTAAGCAGGTTAATACTCTCAATTAAAGCAAGTGCTCTTAATTGAAGATGTGACATCTTCCTGTTTCTGTCAACCAATATTTCCTTGCTACTCTCTCTATGGACTGGCAGAGAAATTCAGCTGCCCTTCCATTTACCTGTTAAATATCTGGCATTTTCCTCTGCTGAACTCCCTACCTGCTGTGTGCCTGGTGCTGTTTCCTGCTGTCTACTCCACCTGTCCACTTTACTCTTTTATTTTCTCCTTAAATGTTAACATGGCACAGATGGGCTCTTACTGCCTGTGACTTTCTAATGGAGTTGTGGAATGTTAATGATACTTTGGAATTTAAAAAGAAAGAGATGGACAGTGACTAAAACAGCAAAGAAAATGAAGATATGCATTCAGTGTATCCATTTGTCTATAGGCAACACAATTAAACAGCTCATTAGAATATTTATTTTTGCAGTATAAAAGCATTGAAAGTCTCCAGACCACACCAAGTTGAACATTACTGGGATTTTTTTATATCTGAGAGTGAATATAAATTTGCCTCTGAAACAAATAGATTGCAGAAGAATGAAGGTTCTTCAACAGTCTGTTCCATTGCTTTGAAGCCCATAATACATCTGAGAAGGGAAATAGCCAAGGCATTAGAAATCAGACATTCCAAAATTTTTTCTACTTTGGAGGGCCCTATTATTTTCACAGAATCACAGGATTTTAGGGTTTGGAATGGACCTTGAGATATCATCCAGTCCAACCCTTCTGCCAACACAGGATCACCTATACCCCATTACACAGAGACTCCTTCATGTGGGTCTTGAATATCTCTAGAGAGGGAGACTCCACAATCCTGCTGGGCATCCTGTTCCAGTGTTCTGTCACACTCACAGTGAAATAATTCTTCCTCCTGTTTCCATGGAACTTCCTATGCCTCAGCTTCCACCCATTGCCCCTTGTCCTGTCATTGGGCATTCTCAAGAAGAGCCTGACTCCATCCTCTTGGCACTCACCCTTCACTTATTTATGAACATGAGGTCACCCCTTAGTCTCCTCTTCTCCAAGCTGAAGAGCCCTAGCTCCTTCAGTCTGTCCTCATAAGAGAGATGTTCCATTCCCTTAATCTTTTTTGTGGCTCTGTGTTGGACTCTTTCAAGCAGTTCCCTGTCCTTCCTGAACTGAGGGTCCCAGAACTGGACACAATATTCCAAATGTGGCCTCATTAGGGCAGAGTAGAGAGGGAAGAGAACCTCTCCTGACTTACTGACCACACCCCTTCTAATACAACCCAGAATACCATTAGCCTTCTTGGCCACAAGAGCACCTTGATGGCTCATGGTCAACCTTCCATCCACTAGGACCCCCAGATCCTTTTCCCTTTCACTGCTCTCCAGCCTAGGTCCCCAACCTATACTGGTACATGGGGTTGTTCTTTCCCAGGTGCAAGACTCTACACTAACCTCCTTCACAAGGCTGAATTCCAAGGAGGCCTTAGCCTTCCTAGTAGCCTCCCTACATCCTCTGACAACTCTCTTGTATTCCTTCCAAGTAGCCAGCCCCTCCTTCCATGATCTCTGGACTTTCTTCTTCCACCTGAGTTTGCTTAGCAGTTCCCTACTTAACCATGTAGGTCTCCTGGCTCCCCTTCTTGATTTCCGCCTCCTTGGAATGCTCTAATCTTGAGCTTGGAAGAAGAGGTCCTAGAATGCTAACTAATTGTCTTGGGTCCCTTTGCTTTCTAGTACCCTGCCCCATGAAACTTCCCTTAGCAATTGCTGGAAAAGGCCAAATTTAGCCCTGCTGAAATGCAAGGTTGTAATCCTGCTTGATACTTTCTTCCTACCACACAAGATCCTGAACTCCATCATCTCATGGTCACTGCAGCCAAGGCTGCCCTCAACCTTCACTGTTTCAACCAGTACCCCCTTGTTGGTGAGTAACAGGTCCAGTAACATTCCTCTCCTCATTAGTTCCTCCACCATTTGCATCAAGAAATTATCATCAATGCACTGGAGGAACCTCCTGGACTGTGGCTGGCTGGCTGTGTAGGCCTTCCAGCAAATATCTGAGCAGTTAAAGTCCCCCATGAAAACCAGGGCCTGGGATTGTGAGGCTGCTATCCACTGTCTATAGAAGGTCTCATCAACTTCATCATCCTGATCAGGTGGTCTGCAATAAATACCCACAGCAGTGTCACCCATGCCAGCGTGCCCCTTAATCCAAGCCCACAAATTCTCAACTCACCCCTCAACCACCCCTGGGCTGAGCTCAACACATTCTAGCTGCTCTCACACATAGAGAGCAACGCCACCACCTCTCTTAACTGATCTATCTTTCCTAAAAAGGACATAGCCATCCATGACCACATTGCAGTGGAAACTAATAAATTCAATAAAGAAAAGTAGCACAACTGTATAAAAGGGAGAACTGAAAATATCTGAAATTAACAGTAAAGCTCCCTTTAATAAAGCCATGTCATACATCTCTGCTTGTAAATACACAATTTTGCATGTTAAAACTATTGTTTAACCCTCTCTTTCTACCAAGTGGTTACTCTACAACTTCAAAACTCAGAATACTAGCATCTCCTTTAATTTTAAGATTACATTGGTTTATATTAAATCCACTTCATTATTATCTATTATCATATTTTCTTCAAATTCCATTTTCATATATACCATTAATCATTGTACTTATAGTCTGAAATAATATTCCCATCTCAGACTTCATACAGTTAAGCCAAATTCTTTTAGTGTAAAACTGTCCCTTTTTATGTCTGTTCGTTTGTTTTGTCGGTCTATTTCTTATGATTTTTCTTCAGCAAGGATGACCAGCATCCAAGTAAAACTACTCAAGCACACAGTACTTAAAATCTCTTGCCTGACAAACAAGAGCCTAAGATAACATCAATCTCTTTACCAGATGCACCACACTGGTAATGAATAGATATTTTATGATCTGTTAACATACTGTCTTCCATTTTCTTCTGTCATTTCTAATTAGTAGCCTCCAGATTTACAGAAGAATTAACAGTTCTAATTCCCATAAATTTCACACTACTTTTCATTTAATTATCAATATTGTTGACTTGTTTTTTATCATAGACCTTCCTTCATGTTGATCATACCTCTAATTTTATTTCATCAGGACATCCAAGGGACATTCATTCCCAAAAATCAAGCACATATTCTGAACAACTCTGCCTATCCAACATGGATGTTAAATTGTATTAATAAGCATATGCACTGTATACAGAAGTGCAAAGCTTGGCATTGAAGATAACCAATATGAACCTAAATAAATTTTCTCCTCAGCTCTTTATTGACTGTAAGGGAGAAGCTTATGCAATTACACAAAATTTGCAGATGACCAGTGCTGAGGACAGAAGCACAATGACTTCCCTGCAGCACCTTGAGTCCTGTGTCCAGTTCTGCACCCCTCAGTTTAGGAAAGGTTTTGAGTTGCTTAGCCTGGAGAAGAGGAGACTCGGGAGACATTATTGATGTCTACAGCTACCTGAAGGGTGTTTGTAGCCAGGTGGGGGCTGGTGTCTTCTCCCACCAACAGGCAACCAGCACCAGAGCAAGAGGACAGAGTCTCAAGCTGTGCCATGGGAGGTTTAGGCTGGATGTTAGCAAGAAGTTCTTCACAGAAAGAGTCATTGGCCATTGGAGAGGGCTGTCCAGGGAGGTGGTGGAGTCACCATCACTGGAGGTGTTTAAGAACAGACTGGATGAGGCACTTGGTGCCATGGTTTAGATGGTGTTGGATGATAGGTTGGACTTGATGATCTTGGAGGTCTTTTCCAACCTGGTTAATTCTGTTCCATTCTCATTCTCTTCCTTTATAGGGGCTACCTATACTGTGAAGACTGTACTGTTTTAGGCATCTGTTCAAGTTTGCATATATCATTTAGCTAAAAACTCAACTAAGTAAGTTAGCTTTACCTGGAGAAATCAGTAATAAACATGAAACACAGGCAATGATCTTCACTTTGTAGTTTCTATAGACAAGAGGCTTTTAATGTTTTATTTGTTCAGTATTTAGACCATTGAATCCTATGGTTAAGTCTTTTAAACACTTATTCCTAACTTGACACTTTCACTGATTAGTATTTCACTATTCACATGGAGGAGATACATCATCTAGTCATCAACTGCTTTCTATGGAGAACTGCAAGTCATCCTGTTTACACTAATGGATTTGGTTCAAAGCATAATGTTTGTTGAAATGAGCAATTCCACTGAATGATTTATTCAAGTGCTTTGTAGGTGAATTCATCTACCTGACTCGAGGCGCTTATCTGATACGTCTAAATGAGAAGTGAATACTACTCCATACTCATGAAGAGTAAGATCAACAACTCTTGCAATAATTCAGGACACTTTAAACTCTAATGACTTACTTGAGTACTTACAGGACTTTTCTTGCATCGTTAACTTTAGGAATAACTTAGAGTGATTTGACTTCTAACTTGGGTGCCTCTATTATGTTTCTAAAGTTCTCTAAGGTGAATGGAGGCTTGTAAAGACAGGAATATCATATTTTCATACAACTAGTAATGCAGTCAGGGTGGTTTGGGGACAGATACACTCTATTTGGAGTATATCCTTCATGATTCAAAATGCATATCTCATGCCCAAAATCATTAAGTGTAGTGCATTGGGATAAGATGTTCACAGGGGAAAGCCTGACTATGTCTATGGAAGGGTTACTGTACCTTTCTCTGAAACATCTGGTGCTGGCCAATATTAGCAACACAAGACTGGACTAGATGGACTGCAGGTCTGATCTGGTGTGGCAGTTCCTATGTTCCTGTGTTATTCCTCCACCTGGTGCAAGGGCAAAACTGTCAGGTATAATGAGGAAATCTTTGTTCAGGTCCTTGGGTAAGACTGTAAAGTTGGCAATTAAAAAATCATCTTTTGAAAAACTCAGAGAATTTTACTTCTTTTAATGAGAAAATATACTTTATTTATACTGAATTTTGTCCAATTATTTCCCTAATTCTAAACAAATAAGATTAACACAGATAGATGAAGAGAACATTCCCAGAGAATATATGGCTACTATTATTCTATATTAGTTTTTCGTTGTCATGCAGTCATGGAGTGGAGTAGACTTTATTGTCTATATTCTATATTACTATAGGAAAAAAGATAGTTTTGTCTCTAAAATCTTACATTTAGATCTCTAATTCTAGATCTCATAACTGTATTTCCTAAATGAAGTGCTTAGTTGTCTTGGGAGCATTGTAAGTGATGCAGAAAAATGAGTTTCAGATAAGCTCCAGATGAAGTTTCAGGTTTGAACACCTTCCCCCCGCCACCTCCAATGATAAGTTTTTCTCTTCACTGAGAAAAGTGAAGAGAAAAACATATTTCTCTCCACTGACTACAAACCAAACCTAAGTACCCTTTTTAAGTGAATGTGACCAAAAAGGATTAAATATGTTTTCATAAATACAATTGAAGACACAAAACCTTGAAACCAGTAGACAAAGTAGCAAAAAGAATCAAAAAGAAAATATTGTCCATCATTCGGCAAGTAGTGATACCAGAGCACCAGCAGCATGACTCTTCTGCAATTCCTAGTTTTTGAGCAATGCTCTATATTTTTTTGAGGATACATCTTTTTTTCCTCTGCCCCCTTGTATTATACTTGTGTCTACTTGTAAAGTACTTTAGTGATAAATGGCACAGGAAAAACTGGTATTTTGTGTCTAGAAAAATTTCTGATGCCTCATTATATACAAGTATTATGGTTTGAGATATTAATTCATTACTGTTTCAAAAGATGCAATGCTACTACAGTCACAGATATCGACAATATTTCAGAAATCCTGGAAACTTTGCCATCTCTGTATGAGGTTCTTGTACTTAAGGTTTTTGCTTTTCATAATCTCTTATCATAGCTATATCTGCTGAAATCCTAGTGAATTGGATACCAATTAGAATCTAGATGAAGGTATTCTGCCTCTGTCTCTTAATGGAGTTGTCTAATTGAGGCACACAGCCATCCTAGAGTCCCATTACATTCACTGGAGACAAAAAGAGGCACCTGCACATGCTGTGTCAGATCTAAAATAAGCTGAATTGTCTTTTAGAAGTGCTTATTTCTTCCTTCCATTGACAGGAGAAAGAACACAGCTGAACAGCAGGCTAAATTTAGTGCTCCCAGGAAGTGAACGGGATATTAGGAAGAACAAATCTGGCAGCAGCAGTTGGATCATAAGGTCAAGTGCTAAAACTCATCACACTGCTAGAAAAAGTGAAATAGAATTACATTTCTTCAGTACCTTGTTCCCTCTTCCTCTCAGCTTCCTCTGCTTGAGTCTTTGGCATATCACTTTTCCCTACCTTGCTTGGTTACCTGTCTTAACTATTTGCATTCCTTGTAGATATTGATGGGAAGAAGGAGATTTTAGTGTTGCCAGGTTTGTGACACACAGAGAGAATAAAAAAAAAATAAAATAAATAAATAAAAGGCCTTATTGATAAGAGTGAAATGTTTTATTCATAGAAAAATCTAAACTTAAATTTTGAAATTAGTCAATGAGACAAGCAAATTAACATTCTAGCATCACAGAATTGTAGAATCACAGAATACTAGGGTTTGGAATGGACCTGTGGAGAACATCAAGTTCAACTCTCCTGTCAAAGCATTCATGCAGGTCTCCTGCAAAGGAAAGCACTTATCTTCACAGATTCGCAAAATACATCTGATTGTAACAGACCACAAAGATCATCCAGTCCAACCTTTGACCTAGTACTGAAGGGTCAACACTAAACCATGTCCCTAAGCATCAGGTCCACACAAATCTTGAATGCCTCCAGGGATGATCACTTCACCACTGCCATGGGAAGACAGTTCCAATGTTTGATAACCTGTTCAGCTTGAGCTTTGAGGTAGTGATGTTTGGATACAAATCAGCTCTCTTGCATTTTCCTGCTTTCGAAAGTTTTGGCCCATAAGTCTCCTCTAAGTAGGTCATTGAATACGATAAATTTAACTCTCCTGCAGGCCAGTGTTACAATCCTGCTTATTACCCTGCTTCTCCCTTGTATGGTATAAAACTCTACCATGTCACAATGACTGCAGCCAAAGCTGCTTGGAACTTCCATTTGCCCAACAAGACCATCTTTTTTTCATTAATACAAGGTCCAGCAAACTGGATCAAACTCAGCTGAATTCCAATAATACAAGTTTAGTCATACTGTGTTGGGTTAGTTGGACAGAAGGAAAAGGGAGCTCACAATGGCATAGTGTTCAGTCAATACCACTGCTTCAGAAGAACATCATTCTGGTCCAGTGGAAGGTGTTCCTGTTCATGGCAGGGGGAGTTTGAACTAAGGTTCCCTCCAATCCTAACCATTGTATGAACCTATGGAACCAATAAGGGAAAAAAAAATACAAGGTCATTAGCAAACAGAAGATTACATACATAGATTGCATTTTTTGTTAAAAAATGAAGTATTTTGTTATTACTGTTGTTTCTGTGATTCATAATGGGAATGGGATCTCATTTCCTGTGCATCAACTTATGAAACAAAACAAAACATAATCCAAACAAAAAGAAAAATCCACAAATACCCTATAAAATAAGAGGTAACTTATGGAGTGTGATGCTGCTTGCATTAAGGTGATAAAATTTATTATTTGTGGAAATAGAAATGTCATTATAATCTCTTGGCCTGATACCATGAAAATTCCACTGTATTTTTCACACTGATGATGCATTTACACAAACTTTTTGAATAATAAACATTCAATATTCCATTACCAAGTCAGATTGTCAATGTTATGCCCACATAAAAGTTCAGTATTTGTATACATACCTGGATTATGGAGACAAAAAATCCATCTCAATCAATAATTCCTTTAATAATTATCAGTGGAAGTTCATAGAGTACATAGAATAAACCAGGTTGGAAGAGACCTTCAAGATCATTGCCCATCAACCCATCAACCAATCCAACCCACCTAATCTAGTATGTTCTAAATATGTGGAGTTTTCTTGGAGAGTAGGAGATAGTCCCTGATCCACTAAGACTGAAAATGCCCTCTTCCAGTTTTCAGCCCCTTGATCATGAAGTCTCAAGTGCACTGCAACACCCAGTAAAACTTCTTTTTTTTTATTTTTTTTTTTTTTGGCGAGAGGTTGCCTTTCCACCTACTGTCATTTACATGATAATTTCACAAATCATATTGCACACAAGATTTATAAAAGAAACCTCCTTATAGATGCAAGTGAGTAGAGATACTGGGATATATTTCCAGGTTGCCATTAGAAGGAAGAAGTTTTGCAGATGTGGAAGAAGAATGGCATTCTCATATAACAGTTCAATACTTCTGAATAAATCCTTTTAATTTCTCACGCAGTAGTGACACTCATCTCTCGTAAGTTTTATAATCTTATTTAAATTAGGTGTACATTCTCCCATGATCATCAATAGATATAGTTAGAAATCACTGTAAAGAGATTCAACTCATAAGATTAACCTGCATTAGGCGTGAGCAGATCAACTATTTGCTTAACCTAGTGGCTGAACTGAAGGAGGAAGTTACTAGACTTAGGACTGTAAGGGAATGTAAAAGGACATTGAACTTAAGTAACCAGGCTCTGCAGGCTCCTCTAGCAGAGGCAGGTGACCCAAAAAGCAATGGGGAATGGATACAGGTTCCTCTTAGGACATGCAAAGTGAAACTCCCACACCTCCCCTCACCTTCCCTGCTGCCCTTGCAAAACAAATATGGGGCAGTGGAACTTGAGGGTGAGGTGATTTTGATGGCAGAAGACACATGATCTGAGGTGTTGCCTAAGGAAAAACAGCCTGAGGCAAAACAGCCTACCCCCAGCATCAGGACTTGTTCCCTCAAAAAAAAGGGGAGGATTATTGCTATTGGTGATTCCCTTCTGAGAGGAACAGAGGGCCCCATATGTCAACCAGATCCTTCCCACAGGGAAGTCTGCTGCCTCCCTGGAGCCCAGGTCAGGGATCTTATCAGAAGGCTGCCTAGTCTGGTACAGTCCTCTGATTACTATCCCTTAATAGTCATGCAGTTAGGGAATCAAAAAGGACTTCAAGGCTCTGGGAGAACTGGTTGAGGAGTCAGGGGTACAGATAATTTTTTGCAGGAAGGAATACCAAAAGGAACAGGTCAGCAGCTGTAATTAACAAGTGGCTCAGAGGCTGGTGCTACCAAAACAATTTGGGATTTTTGATCTTGAGGAACTTTCTGTGGCACCAGGTCAGCTAGCAACAGATGGAGCTTATCTGTCCCAGAGCATGAGAAAGATCTTAGCACATGAGAATGACCTATCCCCCAAAGGGAAAAAGCTTCTAGGAAGGAAGTTGGCAGGTCTCATTGATAGGGCTTTAAACTAGATTTGAAGGGGGAGGGGGCTGAAACCACTCCCCCCAGACAGGAGTCTGAGAGTGGTAAGCTGGAGTCAGGGGTGAAACCAGCAGCCCAGCTAAAGTGCACGTACACTAATGCACAAAACATGGGTAACAAACAAGGGGAGCTGGAAGCCTTGTTACAGCAGGAAAGTTACGATGTAGTGGCCATCACAGAAATGTGGTGGGATGACTCATATGACTGGAGCACTGCAATTGATGGCTACAGGCCCTTCAGGAGAGACAGGTGAGGGAGAAGGGGTGGAGGGGTGGGCCTGTACATCAGGGAGGCACTAGATGCCATCGAACTAGAGATCAAGGATGATCAAGGTGAGTGCCTGTGGGTGAAAATTGGAAGGAATGCCAGCAAGGCTGACATCCTGGTTGGAGTCTGTTATAGACCACCCAACCATGATGAAGTTGATGAATTATTTTATAGGCAGTGTGGTAGGTTGAGAGACCAATTCTCCCACCATGGGGAAAATAAAAGACTCAGACAAACATATTGCAAAAGTGGTGGAAAGTTTAAATGGAAAAAAAAAAAAAAAAAGAAAGTTTTACAGAGAACCACAAGCACCTTGACAAAAGAGAGATCCCAAAACATACCCAAAAGCATCCCTTCTGAGGGTACACCCAAAACCCCCAGGGGTTTTTGTCCTGCCCCCCCCCAGCCTTGGGCCTAGCCAGGCCCAAGAGGGGGCTGGGAGGTGGTTTACCCTATTACCCAGGTAGCGTTGAGGGAAGAAAAAGAGAGAGAGGAGCCCCCCCTGATGTCTTATAGAGGAGCAGAGCATTATGGGATGAAATACCTGGCTTCCTGTGCTCATCCACTGGGCTGGTCCCTCTGTGGCATCACAGTTGTGGCTTGTGCAACAGCACCCAGCCTAAACCACCACAGGCAGCTAGAGGCAGTCTCAAGATTGCCAGATCTTGTTCTTATGGGCAATTTTAACCTGCCTGATATCTGCTGGGAACTCAAAACAGCTGAGAGGAGGCAGCCCAGAAGGCTCTTAGAGTGTACAGAGGATAGCTTCTTATCCCAGTTGCTGCGTGAGCCTACTAGGGGTAAGGCTCTGCTTAACCTCCTTTTTACAAACAGAGAAGGGCTGTTGGGAGATGTGGTGGCTGGAGGCTGTCTGGGGTCCAGCGACCACAAAATAACTGAATTTTCAATACGCAGTCAAGCTAAGAGGGGCAGCAACAAAACCTCCACTGGACATCTGGAGGGCAGAATTCAGGTTACTTAAGGAACTAACTCAGAAGGTACCTTGGGAAACAGCCCTTGAAAACAAAACGGTCCAGGAGGGCTGGACCTACTTCAAGAAAGAATTCTTGAAGGTGCAGGAACAGGCTGTGCCAATGTGCCAGAATATGAGCCGCCAGGGTAGATGGCTGGCCTGGGCAGGCAATGAGCTTCTAAGCAGATTTAGGGAAAAAGAGCGGGTATATCATCTTTGGAAAGAATGTGAAGTAACCCATGGAATGTTTAAGGATGTTGCTACATCATGCAGGAGAAAAATTAGAGAGGCAAAAGCTCATTTAGAGCTTAGACTAGCCACTGCTGTGAAGGCCAACAAAAAATCCATCCACAAATATATTAATAACAAGAGGAGGGGCAAAGACAACCTCCACTCCTTGATGGACATGGAGGGGAACATAGTAATAAAAGATGAGGAAGAGGCAGAGGTACTTAATACCTTCTTTGCCTCAATCTTTAATAGCAGAACAGATTGTCTTCCTGACAACTGGGCTCCTGGGCTGGCAGATGGAGTCAAGGAGCAGTATAGTGTCCCTGTGATTCAGGAGGAAGTAATTAGAGAGCTCCTTAGCCACTTGGATCCCCACAAGTCCATGGGGCTGGATGGGATCCATCCTAGGCTGAGAGAGCTGGCAGATGAGCTGGCCAAGCTTCTCTCCATCATTTTTCAACACTCTTGGATCACTGGAGAAGTCCCTGATGACTAGAAGATGGCCAACATGATGCCCATCCACAGGAAGGGCCAATTGGGTGAGCCAGGGAATTACAGCCTGTTAGCCTGACCTCAGTGCCAGGCAGGCTTATGGAACAGGTCATCTAGAGTGCAATCCCACTTGTGGATATAAACAGCGTAGATTTTATTTTTTTTTCCCCCTATATATGGTAAACTAATTTTACAGAGATAATTCAGTTAAGATCCGGAGATTATGTTAATATGGTGCTTACACATAAGACTCACAAAAGACAAATATTTTGTAAATTCTTCACTTAGTTATCTCTTATCTATTAACAAGAAACAAAGCAAACATCTTCCCCTTATATTCATGCTTTGAGATAAGCAAGGGAAATGTTAAAGTTTTTAGGACTACAAATAAAAATTTTAAATTGTGGAAACTTTGTATTTTCATTTATGAAAAACACAAAACGAGAAAAATATATAGAGAAAAAGAACTATACACACACAACCACCCCACCACCACCAAAATCCCAAAATCAAACTAAAAACAAACAAAAAAAATCTTAGATCTTAGAAATAAGTTCTTCATAGAAAGAGGAGTTATTCATTGGAATGGGCTGTCCAGGGAGGTATTTAACCAAAGACTGGATAAGGTACTCAGTGCTGTGGTCTAGTTGATTAGATAGAGCTGACTGATCTATTGGATTTGATGAACTTGGATGTCTCTTCCAACCTGCTTGATTCTGTGATTCAGATCTCCAACCCAGCCTTTCCTCCTCCAGTCTTCTCCTCCTTCATCCAGGGTCTGGAATTCACAGGGGAGTTCAGTCTTTGAAGTAAAGACTGAAGTAAAGAAACCATTCAACAACTCTGCCTTCTCTGCATCCTCAGTTGTCAGGGTAACACCTTCAGCAGTGGGCCCATGCCTTCCCTATTCTTCTTTTTCCTACTGATATATTTGAAGAAGGCCTTCTTGTTCTCTTTTACTTCCTTTGTAGTTTTAGTTCCAAGAACTAAATTCCAACCAATCTCTGAACATAGCAGAGAGATAAGAGACTGTTCCTTCTATTAGTTATAGACAGGAATACTGAAATAGAGAAGCCATAAATTGTAGAATACCAAATAATGCATGCATCTGGACTATTGATTGAGTCTTAGTGAGGTGCTTCTCCACAGATTACTGCTTTTAAATAGGAGGAAGGAAAAAAGAGCAGTACTCACAATTTATTCTCATTTAACATGATGAAAGTTTGTCGTAGTTTGGGCTGGGTGCCCTCTGCTACAGGGGTGTTTCCTGTGTCCAGAAGTCCATCCCAGTGGGTGGACTCAGGAAATTAGGTATTTCTACCATAATCCCTTGCACCACTATAAATTTTGCGGTGGGGTCTGGCACTTCCTCTTTCCTTCCCTCTCCGAGACTTGGTAACTGGGGGAGAGATCTCCCGGCCATGGGCCTGATTGGGCCCAAGGCCACAGGGGGATGGGCAGTCTCAGGCCTGGCCAGCTGAGACTAGCCCAGCAGAGGGAGGGGGAAGAAGGAGCCCTGGGGGTTTTGCATGCACCCTCAGGTGGGGATGGGATCTTTCTTTGTCACTGCGCTTTGGGTTTTCTGTAACATTCACTGCTTTCTATTTAAACTTTCATCACTTTTGCAATCCGTTTGCCTGAGTCGTTATTTCTGCCTGTGTTGGGGAGGGGACCTGCCCCAACCCATGACAAAGTTAGAGATATTACTGCAAGAAGATAAAATGGTTCCTGGAAAGGAAAGATGTTTAACCACTTTGGAAGAAAAAACAAGGCTGGTTTTGGGTAAATGGAAATAGCTAAGGAACTGGATTCAGTTAAAGTTGTCTGCCTTCTCTAATGGCAACTAGTTTATTTGAAATGCAGTTTGTGTTTCTGCCTGGCTCTGAAAGGGGATCTGATAATAAAGAGTGATTTGAACATGCTATACCAGAGCATGGTTATCTTTCAGGAACAATACCTTCATGGATTTGCAGCAATTTGTCCCTCACATACTAAATTTGCTACATTTCTATGTAAATATTATCATGCAAATAATCTCAAAAGAATGAATCCTGTTGTGAATATAGTTAGTGAGCACATATAGGCACATCACTGAATTGAATTCAGTGAATAAACAATTACATTAAGCACAAGATCTTTAAACTCCACTCTAATATGTAAATATAATTAAGCTTACATTGTATTATATCTGGAGCAATTGTGCACTTAAGAAAAAAAAACATTACATGCAAAAAATGGGAACAGAAGAAATTGAAAAAATCTATTTTTTCTCATTCAATATTCAGTTAGGAATGGGTATAAAGTCCATGTTTTTATGTCTCTGTTAGTCTCAATCTCTCAGATACAAGCAGCCATTTTCCATCTTCTACAAGACTTCACAGCTTTGCCTTCAAAAGTAAATAATATTGCTATGAGTTCTTGGTGTGCAGTATATTGTTAGTAGTAATTCTTATTATTTCTAGAAATACTTATAAAAACTAAATAATGATCTCTGCATTCTCAGAGCACTATAATCTTGCTTCATGTCTAAACAACACTAGGGGTTTTGTTTTTTCCAAGCTGCCTTTTATAAAGTCAAGAGGAAATTTCTAAACAAAATAAAAATATTTTTTGCCATATCATTATAATTTACAGTATGAAGTAGCACCAGACCTGTAGTGATGAAACTAAAACTGATTGTGATACACCATGTGCACTGGTTAGGCCGTACCTCGAGTACTGTGTCCAGTTCTGGTCCCCTCAGTTTAGGAAGGATGTTGACTTGCTGGAATGAGTCCAGAGACGAGCAACGAAGTTGGTGAGGGGTTTGGAACACAAGCCCTACGAGGAGAGGATGAGGGAGCTGGGGTTGCTTAGCCTGGAGAAGAGGAGACTCAGGGGTGACCTTATTACTCTCTACAACTACCTGAAGGGAAGTTGTGGACAGGCGGATGTTGGTCTCTTCTCTCAGGCAGCCAGTACCAGAACAAGAGGACATAGTCTCAGGCTGCAACAGGGGAGGTTTAGGTTGGATGTTAGGAAAAACAGACTGAGACAGCTGGGGTTGCTCAGCCTAGAGAAGAGAAGCCACCAAGGAGACCTTATAGGAGCCTTCAAATATTTGAAGGGAGGCCTACAGTGCAGATGGAGAGGGACTTTTTGCAAAGGTATGAAGTGATAGCATAAGGGGTAACAGCTTCAAACTGGAAGAAGATTTAGGTTAGACTTTAGGAAGAAATGCTTCAACACTAATGCAGTGAAACACAGGAACAAGTTGCCCAGAGAACCTGCGAAGGCTTTCTGGAGGTTTTCAATGCCAGGTTGGGTGGGGCCTTGAGCAACCTCTTTTAGTAGAGGTGGCCCTATGAATGGCAGTGAGGTTAGAAGTAGGTAATTTTTAAGGTCCCTTCTAACCCAAGCCTTCATATGATCTTATGATCTAATGAATCCCTCTAATAAAGCAGTATATCTTCACCCAAAGATTGCTGTAAGTCATCATGTAAAGGTAAAAACATAAAGGAAAAATATTTCAATAGTCTAGATGTAATTGTCTGATTTTGAAATGTTGATTCATAGTTTTCTTTCTTTCACCTCCAAGTTTGAACTTCAAGTCATCTACAAAAAAGCAAAACACTCAATAAGCTACTACACAAATTGTCTTTGTAAATTGAAATACTTACCAAATGTGGAAATAGAAGGCTTTCTCATATAATGATGCAGTAATACTGAATAGAAGTCCTTAGCTCTTAAGCATTTATAGACATTTCCATGTACTACTTCCCCAGATTTGTTGCTGGGGTATTGAAAAGAGAAAAGATCTAATTAAAAGTAATCTAAATTGTTTAAGAAATCTAACAGAAAACTTAAGTAAATCCCAGGATTGCCTGTATTAGCAAATGAATAAAAATAACTATTTTTAATAGGCATATAAGAGATTAATAGCAGTATCTCAATTGGGTTTGATTATTGTTTTTAATTATGGGTCATGAAAACTAGTAATGATGTAGTTTAAGAGATTCTCTCATGAGGTAATGCACATATGAACTCACCATACTTATGTGAATGTGCATGTCTGTGTTAATGTATTACAGTATCACAGTATAACTAAGGTTGGAAGAGACCTCAAGGATCAGCGAGTCCAACCTGTCTCCACAGACCTCACAACTAGACCATGGCACCAAGTGCCACATCCAATCTCCTCTTGAACACCTCCAGGGACGGCGACTCCACCACCTCCCTGGGCAGCCCATTCTAATGACGAATGACTCGCTCCGTGAAGAACTTTCTCCTCACTTCGAGTCTAAACCTCCCCTGGCACAGCTTCAGACTGTGTCCCCTTGTTCTGGTACTGGCTGCCTGGGAGAAGAGACCAACCCCTTCCTGGCTACAACCACCTTTCAGGTAGTTGTAGAGAGCAGTGAGGTCACCCCTGAGCCTTCTCTTCTCCAGGCTAAACAATCCCAGCTCCCTCAGCCTCTCCTCATAGGGCTTGTGCTCAAGGCCTCTCACCAGCCTTGTTGCCCTTCTCTGGACACGTTCAAGTGTCTCGATGTCCTTCTTAAACTGAGGGGCCCAGAACTGGACACAGTACTCAAGGTGTGGCCTAACCAATGCAGAGTACAGGGGCAGAATGACCTCCCTGCTCCTGTTGACCACACTATTCCTAATGCAGGCCAAGATGCCATTGGCCTTCTTGGCCACCTGGGCACACTGCTGGCTCATGTTTTGGCGGCTGTCAATCAGTACCCCCAGGTCCCTCTCTCTTTGGGAGATCTTGTGTATCATCCCACCCAAAATACTCCATTGTAAGAAAAAAAAAAGATGTAGAAACGAAAGAAAGGAAGCACTCTTCATTTTAATTCTGTCAAAAAGCATACATGGTGTTATGATATTAATAAAAATATTGATAACTTTTTATTAATATGAAAATTTGCCAAAAATTAATTCAATAGGTTTGGTGTATGTTTGGAATATATATTTACAATAGGAATGTAAAGTATTTAGG
Organism: Dryobates pubescens; assembly: GCF_014839835.1. Classification (NCBI taxonomy): domain Eukaryota; kingdom Metazoa; phylum Chordata; class Aves; order Piciformes; family Picidae; genus Dryobates; species Dryobates pubescens. The sequence goes on along the minus strand of NC_071657.1, from coordinate 80,901,051 downwards.
CAATATTTAACATTTTAAGCAATTTTAAGCAAATCAGACAAATAAATGGCAAAGAGAATCCCTAGCACAATATGGTGCCCTACCACAGGGGAAGACTTGACAAGAACTACAAATACAAAGGAGGAAATGAATTACTTACAAGTACATTCCACCCATGTAGGGGGGGTGCTGCTGCCATTGAGGATTTTGGGGGTGCTCTCATGCCCCTAGCATGGCAAGAGACTGGTGCTAGATGCTGTTAGGAATACCACACATTCTTGATGGCTGTTCTGGCTTCAGCACAATGGCAGGCATTACAACACATTTCTGCAAAGGGTTCTTGCATCTTCCTGCATAAACAGAGGTATGGCATGAATTCCAGTTGCAACAGAAGTGAGATTTCTGCCCCTGTACACTGCACTGGTTAGGCCGCACCTCGAGTACTGTGTCCAGTTCTGGGCCCCTCAGTTTAGGAAGGATGTTGACTTGCTGGAACGAGTCCAGAGAAGAGCAACAAAGTTGGTGAGGGGTTTGGAACATAAGCCCTACGAGGAGAGGCTGAGGGAGCTGGGGTTGCTTGGCCTGGAGAAGAGGAGACTCAGGGGTGACCTTATTACTCTCTACAACTACCTGAAGGGAGGTTGTAGACAGACGGATGTTGGTCTCTTCTCCCAGGCAAGCAGTACCAGAACAAGAGGACACAGTCTCAGGCTGCGCCAGGGGAGATTCAGGCTGGATGTTAGAAAAAAGTTCTATACAGAAAGAGTGATTGCACATTGGAATGGGCTGCCTGGGGAGGTGGTGGAGTCGCCATCACTGGAGGTTTTTAGGAGAAGACTTGACAGGGTACTTGGTGCTGTGGGTTAGTTGCTTGGGCGGTGTTGGATTGGTTGATGGGTTGGACGCGATGATCTTGAAGGTCTCTTCCAACCTGGTTTATTCTATGTATTCTATGTATTCTATATTCTAAGGTTCATGGCTTCTCAGGCTTGCAGAAAATAGGGCTCATGGCTTCTATCCCAGGTCTTCAACAAGGAGACTCAAGGCAAGGTGAGTCCAGGCAGGCAAGTCCAGGCAAGACAAATTAGAATAGAATAGAACAAACCAGGTTGGAAGAGACCTTCAAGATCATCGTGTCCAACCTATCATCCAACACCACCCAACCAACTAAACCATGCAACCAAGCACCCTGTCAAGTCTCCTCCTGAACACCTCCAGTGGTGGTGACTCCACCACCTCCTCGGGCAGCCCATTCCAATGGGCAACCACTCTCTCTGTGTAAAACTTCCTCCTAACCTCCAGCCTAAACCTCCCCTGGTGCAGCCTGAGACTGTGTCCTCTTGTTCTGGTACTAGTTGCCTGGGAGAAGAGACCAACCCCTGCAAGGCAAAGCAAGGCAAATACAATTCAGCCTGTATTTATAATTTGTCTGAGATTCAATTGGGCCAATAGGACAAATGAAGCCAGCAAACTGTCACCCAGCGAAATAGGACCTTGCTAGGCTGTGACCATGAAACGCAGAAACACAGGCCTAGTCTAGGAGAGGCGTGGCCAGTGCACGTGCTCTTACATCAAATGGAGACCTTGTTTACCAGACTTGTTGGTGATTGGTTTTTTTGTCCCTTTTCCTGTGTTATGCCAGACTCCTGCAGGAGGGAAGAGAATGAGAACATGTCTAGACATACCTCTCTGGGTTTGTGCTAGGCCTGTTTGGCCCTACCAACATATGGCAGAGAATGATTTCACAGAACAAATGCTGTAGTATGGTAGGTGGTTACCAAGTAATAAGTTACTTTCCAAGGACAAATCATAGACAGTCTATGATAGATACATTTTATACAACCTTGCCCCTTGTAAGTTCTCCAGGAGAAAAGAAAGCACACAAAAATTTATTAGTCATATAATTTATTAGTTGTTAATTACTTGCTTCTCTTTATAAACATACTACACCTCAGAGAATAACTATGAGGTAGGTAACTTGAACTAGGCTTCCTTTGTTGATGTGTAATTTACAACATAAAGTATGTACATAATGAGTAGAAATGAGTGCCCAAAAATAATTTTAGCAAGTACTGTCTTTGGGGGCTTAAATATGCACAACAGAAGTCACAGCAGGAAGGCAGAAGCTGAAGGGAATATTTCAGAAATAAGATGACACAGATTAACTCCATGTCTGAACAGAGAGAGGTATGATTATAAGGAAATGTGAAGGCTTGCCATTATGTTTGCAGAATGAATGGGAAACCATTTAGCAAACCTTTTTAAAGTGTCCCACAGGAAATGAATATAAGAGAGATGCATACACTTAGACTGGCACTGTGGCAGAAACATATCACCACTTAAACTGCATGCCTAAATTAGTGGGTGAAATTTTGGTCAATAGAGGGAGAAATAATGTCTCCCAAAGAATCATTCTGAGTGCTAGTAAAGTAAAGTGTCATCTCACTTCTCTTCAGATGTTTCATGGCAGTGCCTGGACTGAAAACTACCATAGCTGCTGTCCTTTGCCTGGAGCAGAGGAGGCTCAGGGGAGAACTTATTGCTGTCTACAACTGCCTTAAAAGAGGTTGTAGTCTCTTCCCCCAGGCAACCGGCACCAGAACAAGAGGACACAGTCTCAAGCTGCACCAGGTGAGGTTGAGGCTGGATGTTAGGAAGAAGTTCTTTATAGAAAGAGTGACTGTCCATTGGAACAGGCTGCCCAGGGAGGTGGTGGAGTCACCATCACTGAAGGTGTTTAAGAAGAGACTGCATGGGGCACTTGGTGCTATGGTTTATTTTATTAGATGGTGTTGAGTGATTCTATTCTATTCTATTCTATTCTATTCTATTCTATTCTATTCTATTCTATTCTATTCTATTCTATTCTATTCTATTCTATTCTATTCTATTCTAATAAAAAGAGAATGGGAGGCTGCTGTGAAGCCCAGAGGAAGCTAAAGCTATGCATGATAATTCACTCAGTCTGCCTGTTGAAGACAAGGTGAAAATGTGGTTACAGAGTTAAGATAAAGCCCATGAGATCTCATCTACCAGTTACCTGGGTTCTGCTTCTCCTCTTATGTTAAATCGTCCAAATGAAAATGGTTCAAAGTTACGCCAGGGACTGTTTATACTTAACACTGGGAAGCCTTTCTTTACAGATAACATAGATGAACACTGGAATAAGCTTCCTAGGAGGTGCTTGGTGTCCCAAGCCTGTTGATGCTTAACAGGTATTTGGAGAATCCCCTTTAGCAACATGCATTAACTTTTGATCATCCCTGAACTGGTCAGGCATTTGGACTAGATGATCATTGCAGATCTTTTCTGAAAGAAATAGTTCTGTTCCGTTCCGTTCCATTCCATTCCATTCCATTCCTATTCTATTCTATTCCATCCCATTCCATTCTGTTCTATCTTTATTCCTGTAATTAGAGATGCATCAAGATAAAAATAAGCATGAGAAGAACCTAGGTCCTAGCTATTTCCCTAGGAAAAGAAGCAAAACTGTTTTGTAGAAATATATACATGATTCTTACTTCTGTAAACACCAATGTTTCTGTAGAGTGTGGGTTATGTTGCAACCAGTGCCATTCTGACACTGTCCTCAATAAGCAGATAATTAATGGATTAAGATGACCATGATAATACTTATGGGTTTGATACAAATTTGATTTTTAACGGAATTGTAGTAAAATTGACACGTTATTATGATCCAAGATTGTGCCAATCCAGACTCATTCAATTTATGAAGAGTTTTCTATTAACTTCAGTGAGCACTGAAGTGAGTGTTGTGACTTGAAATATTTGTCTGCCTTCTGTGCCAAGGAACAAAGGTTAGAAGATTTATCCTGCAGATGTTGGATTTTATACTAGGCAAGCAGTCACAGTCAAAGAGAAAGAAATAATTTACATCATGAAAGTGCAACCTCAGAATGGTGAAACTTATTGACATTATTCCAGTTTTGCTTTATTGTAAATAAGAACATAGGTCTGTGTGTCAAAAGAGACTTTTTTCTCCCTACAATTAAGAATAAAAGAGGGAGGGGAGGGAAGAGGGAAATGTACTTAAATAGCAAACACATGCAGACAGAAAGTTATTGCCCAGTTCCCAGAAAAAAAAACAAAGCCAAAAGCAAAACCAAACCAACCAACGAATCTACCCAACCCAACTCAAAACCCACAAAAAAAAAAAAAACCAAAAAAAACCACCCCCCCCAACCAAAATAAAACCAAACCCCAAAACAAAGCAAAGCAAAACAACCAACCACTCAACCAGCCGAAAAAAACCAACATATTTTCTGTTGCACAAATGAACTGAAATAATTTTGGATGTTTTACTTTAATGCGTGAGGCATAGGCATAGATCTCACAAAACTTATTTACCTGGCAGTGAATGATGTATGACTGTTGAGAAAATCTCAAATTTAAATTAAAAAAAAAATGTTATGCATTTGTGTGCTTCCTGGGTAATACAAAAGCTCAAATATGATGGAAGAACAGAGTGACAAAGGCAAAAACAAAGATACTGTAACCATATGGAATGAACATTGTACAGCGTGATACACAATACATCACTTTTAGACTTTTATAACATAATAACTTAATAAACAGATGTACATGGTGTTCTTTTGAAAACACTCATTCTTTGGGTGAAGAACAAAAAATAATTTGGTATTAAGATACTTCTCAAATTAACAGGATTGTTTGCAGTGTTTGGGATTTACAGAAACAGTTCACTGAGTCCAGTGATTTAATCCAGCATAATACAATTTAGTTTTATAGAAAGTCTTGTATGCAACACGGTTACAGAAGTAAATAATGAATAATAGTACAGGCAGGAATGAGAACAGAAAGCAATACATAAGAAAAATAACAATTTTATTTGTAATTTAAGAAATAAAATCTTTGACACGAAAAAAATGTAAAAAAGATTATTAAAAACCCCAAAACGTGTCCATCTACATTCTATTGAATAATGAAGTTATTGACCTTGTAAATTCCATGGTTTAACTAGATGAATAGCTCAGTGATGTTCAGAATGTGTTTTCATGTTTATTTGGATTAGGACCAGAGCTGGATTTTTTCTTTTTTTTTCCCCTTAGGGAAAGAGTAGCTGAACTCAGGATGAAAAAAAACAACAACAACAACAACAACAAAACATTAAAAAAAATGTTGGGGCACTGTGTGAAGAAACATTGTGAAAAGAATTAAAATATGGAAGGGGAAAACCAACCAAGCAAGCAAACCCATAACAAAAAACTAATAGAAATGTACAATTCAGATGTAATCTCAAGAGGTTAGAGCTTAAAAAACTGGAGGATTTATTTTAAACAATTTTTTTGGAAGATGGTAATTACCAGGATGCAACAAATACTGCTCATGCAATAAACCTGAGTCACATGATATTGTGAATGGTGTCTAAACTTATGACACAAGTAGGCTGCTAGAAGTCAAATATCAAACATTACTGGCTGTGGATGCTATATATCTGGACGTTAATAAAGCATTTGAATCACCTCTTGCATTGTCCTCCTGGATGAACTGGCTGCTCATGGCTTAAATGAGTGACGCTTCACTCCATAAAAACATTGCTTGTATGGTCAGGCTGAAACAATGGTGGTAGTAAATGGAGTTAAATTCAGTTGGTGACCAGTACAAAGAGGTATTCCCCAGTGCTGACGACTGGGGCCAGATTTACATAGAATAGAATACATAGAATAAACCAGGTTGGAAAAGACCTTCAAGATCATCTCATCCAACCCATCAACCAATCCAACCCATCTAATCAACTAAACAATGGCACCAAGCACCCCATCAAGTCTTCTCCTGAACACCTTCAATGATGGTGACTCCACCACCTCCTCAGGTAGCCCATCCCAATGAGCAATCACTCTCCCTGTATAGAACTTCTTCCTAACATCCAACCTAAACCTCCCCTGGTGCAGCCTGAGACTGTGTCCTCTTGTTCTGGTGCTGGGCTGCCTGGAAGAAAAGACTAACAGGTGTAGAGAGTAATAAGGTCGCCCCTGAGTCTCCTCTTCTCCAGGCTAAGCAACCCCAGCTCCCTCAGTCTCTCCTCATAGGGATTGTGTTCCAAGCCCCTCACCAACTTTGTTGCCACATTGTTCTTGATGCAGGCCAGGATGCCATTGGCCCTCTTGGCTGCCTGGCCACAATGCAGGCTCATGTTCAGCCTACTGTCAACCAGTACCCCCAGGTCCCTCTCCACCTAGCTGCTCTCCAGCCACTCTGACCCCAGCCTGTAGCTCTGCATGGGGTTATTGTGGCCAATGTGCAGAACCCAGAACTTGGATGTGTTAAATCTCATGCCATTGGATTCTGCCCACCTGTCCAGCCTGTCAAGGTCCCTCTGCAGAGCCTCTCTACCCTCTAGCAGATCAACTCCTGCCCCCAGCTTGGTGTCGTCAGTAAACTTACTGATGATGGACTCAATGCCCTCATCCAGATCATCAATAAAGATGTTAAAGAGCATGGGGCCCAGTACTGATCCTTGGGGCACACCACTAGTGACTGGCTGCCAGCTGGATGTGGCACCATTCACCACCACTCTCTGGGCTCGGCCCTCCAGCCAGTTCCTAACCAAATGCAGTGTGCTCCCATCCAAGCCATGGGCTGACAGCTCGGCCAGCAGTTTGCTATCGGGAACGATGTCAAAGGCCTTGCTGAGGTCCAGGTAGACTACATCCACAGGCCTCCCCACATCCACCAGGTGGGTCACCTGATTGTAGAATGAGATCAGGTTGGTCAGGCATGACCTGCCCTTCCTAAATCCATGCTGGCTAGGCCTGATCCCTTGACCATCCTCTAAGTGCTGTGTGATTGCACTCAGGATACATAGAATACATAGAATACATAGAATAAACCAGGTTGGAAGAGACCTTCAAGATCACTGCGTCCAACCCATCAACCAATCAAACACCACCCAAACAACTAACCCCCGGCACCAAGCACCCCATCAAGTCTCCTCCTGAAAACCTCCAGTGATGGCGACTCCACTACCTCCCCAGGCAGCCCATTCCAATGTGCAATCACTCTTTCTGTATAGAACTTTCTCCTAACATGTAGCCTGAACCTCCCCTGGATGACCTGTTCCATAATCTTGACTGGCACTGAGGTCAGGCTGACAGGCCTGTAATTCCCTGGCTCATCCAATTAGCCCTTCTTGTGGATGGGTACGACGTTGGCCAGATTCCAGTCTTCTGGGACCTCTCCAGTGAGCCAGGACTGCTGAAAAATGATGGAGAGTGTATTGGCCAGCTCATCTACCAGCTCTCTCAGCACCCTAGGATGCATCCCATCTGGTCCCATGGACTTGTGGGGATCCAAGCAGCTGAGGAGAGCTCCAATCGCCTGCCCATGGAAAATAGGGAAACTGCTGCTCCCTGGCCCCTTCTGCCAGCTCTGCAGGCCAGCTGTCTGGAAGACGTTCTGTCCTGCTAGTAAAAATTGAGGCAAAGAAGATGTTAATTAACTCTGCCTTTTCCTCATCCTGTGATACAACATTTCCCTTCATGTCAACCAAGGAGTGGAGGTTGTCCTTGCCCTTCCTCTTGCTATTATATATTTATAGAAGGACTTTTTGTTGTCCTTCACAGCAGAGGCCAGTTTAAGCTCCAAATGTGCTTTTGCCTCCATAATTTTCTTCCTGCATGATTTGGCTACATCCTTAAACATTCCGTGAGTTGCCTCACCTTTCTTCCTAAGATGATACACCCTCTTTGTTTCCCTTAGTTCTATTATAAGTTCACTAGCCATTGAGGCTGGCCGTCTGCCCCAGTGGCTCATCTTCTGGCGCATTTCTATCAGTGATCTGGATAAGGGGATTTGGCGCACCCTCAATGCATTTGTAGATACCACTGAAGACAGCAGACGGACAGGCTGAGCTGATATGTCGAGGCCAACTGTATGAGATTTAACAAGGTCAAATTAGTTATAACAACTCTAACACTCCATACTTGAGGGACAGAGTGTCTCGAAAGTTGCCCAGTAAAGAAAGACCTGGGGGTGTTGGTCAACAGCCAGGAGAATATGAGCCAGCATGGGTCTAAATGGCCAAGAAGTCAAACAGTATCCTGGCTTGTATCAAGAACAGTGTGACTAGTAGGGAAACGATGATGACCCTATACTTGGTAGTGGTGAAGCCACATCTTGAGGACTGTGTTCAGTTCAGGGGTCCTCACTACAAGAAGGACATTAAGTAGCAGAAGCATGTCCAAAGAAGGGCAACAAAGCGGGGGAAGGGCCTTGAGAACAGATCTGATGAGGAACTACCCAGAGAATTGTTTTTTTTCAGTCTTAAAGAGGCTGAGAAGAAACCTTAAAGCTCTCCACAACTATCTGAAAAGAGATTGTAGAATGGTGCTGCTCTCTTCTCCCTAGTAAGTAGTAAAACAATGAGGGAAAATGGGCTCCAGCTGCTCCAGGGGAGGTTTAGAAAGGATATTAGCAGAAACTTCACTGAAAGAGTTATCAAACAGTGGAAGATGCTCCTCAGGAAGGTGGTGGAATCACCATCCCTGGAGCTTTTTTTTTTACAAGATTCATAGAACCAGTTCTAAGAGAAATGTTTTAGCCCCAGATTTAGTATAGTTAGATAATATCTGGACTCAATGGTCTCAAAGGTCTTTTCTAATCAAAATGGTTCTATGATTCCATGTTATATCATTGTAATTTGCCTGATAAAAAGGATCACAAAAAGTTCACTCTGCTACAAAAGGAGGACACCTTCACTGTTACTCAGCTACAATTTCACACATCTTCAAAAACATAACCCAGTTTTACAAAAGAAACCAATCAACAAAACAAAACCCCTTAAAATCTGAGAAAAGTACTTGTGAACTGTCTTTTTAGAAAATATTCTGGGGTTTAGCTCATTCCTCAGTAAGTCATATGAAATAACTTCTTTATCCCAAAACCAGTATGTCAAGCTTCTCAACAGCGTTACTTCTCTTGACAGGGTAATTATATTGGATGAATGGAGAAAAATGTAAATTTAAAATGCATATATTTGGAGAAAACAAGAATCAAAACCATACACCAAGAATCAAAACCAAATTCACCATTAAAAATGAAGGTGTAAGTGTTCAGGTTGAAGACAAAATTAATGAATAATGGAAAAACAATTAAATAGGAACTAAAGTCTGCTCCTGGAAACCACTTGATTCATAAACCACAGATGTCATAAGCAAGATCCACAATAAAGTAACCTTAGTAAATTAGTAAAGTCAATGGAAGCATTGTGATGACTTCAGAAGATGACTCACAAGAGTTAAACATTTTGAAGTTAGTGCAGTAAGGTCAATCTGATGTAAATTCTTAGAAGTTTTGTCATGTTTGGGGAGACCATACAGCAGTTTTTCAACACTTAAATAGGGCCTGCAGAAAAGATGGAGGTAGTCTTTATCATAGAGTGTAGTGACAGGATGAGTGGTAACAGTTCTAAATATAAAGAAAGTAGAGTTAAACTAGATAGTAAGAAGCCATTCTTCAATGTAAGGTTGGTGAGACACTGGGACAGCATTGTCCAGAGAAGTTCGAGATGTTACTTGCCTGGAAGCATTTAAAGCCAGGCTGCATCAGGCTTTGAGCAGCCTGATCTTGTGGAAGGTGTCCTTGGTCATGTCAGAAGGGCAGCTAGAGAACTGAAAGAAACAAGGAAGTCTTTCAGGTTGTCTCATCTAACTGTCCTGCATGTTCTTTATTGCACTTGTATTTATTCTACCCATTTGTTTATTTCCCAGTCTGCAAAAAATGTCATATGGTCATATTGTATTGCACTCTCTTATTTCCCACCCCACCACCCCGCCACCCCCCCCTCCCTAATTTTCCTTTTGGAAGAAAACGATAATCCTGCAAATAGTGAATACTCACTATATTGTTTTCTGTAATGTATTTATTGTTCTGTGAAATATGCTATTTCCCTAAAGAAGAAGTTTCATAGCCTCATAAAACTCTGTTTGGCAGATTCCTCACACAAACACAAATTCTGCTTTAGACTATTTCAACAATAATTGGAATTTAGTAGTAGAAGGGAAAAAATTGACCAACAATTTTTTTTTAATTTATATTTCAGTATGTTAGTACAATGGGAATCTGACATTTTCAGAGTTAAGAAAATAGTAGGGGAAAACATTTAAGAAATGGTCATGACTTATTTTGATTAGTAAACCAACCAAAAAAACCCAATAATAATCAAAGTGTGACAAAAACAATACATAAAAAAAGTAAAGGAAATTGCCCACTCTTTTTTAACTAACTGCAGAAATAAATTATTGACATACAGCAGTTAATTATAGTAGTATGACTGCAAGAACTCTGTCACTAAATTCAGTTGTCTCCCCTCAGTGTCAAGATTTTGATTTCTTGATTCTCATAGAATTGTTTTTCTTATATATTTTACTCTCTTGTGAATAGACAAGAGTTCTTGTTTCTCTGTCTGTACTTCACAAATTCACTGTGCACATTTTCAAGAAACATCTGCAGGTAACCATTGGAAAACTTCACCTATGCAGCAAGGTGAATAATGCTTCCGGAAGTATGAGGTTGAGAATATAGACTCATACGGTCTTTTAAGATGAGTTTCATTTATATTCACTTTCCCTGCAAACACTGAAGTATCTGATATTATTAGAAACCCTCCATAAGGATGCAAAGTCACAGCAGGTAATGAAGATTTCAGGGATTTCCAAATCTATGCACTAATATAGGCAGAAATCTGTACTTGTATTTGTTAGTATTTTGGCCTTACGTGAGCAAAAGTGGCTCAGTTGGTAGCATATAAGACCCTTAATGGGAAGGTTGTGAGTTCAAGCCTGCAGTGGGCAGTAGTGACAGGTTGGACTCAATGATCTTTGAGGTCTCTTCCAACCTTAGTGATACTGAACCAAAACAGCTATTCCTTCCTTTTTGTATATCCAGCTTGTTCTACACATCTACCTGAGTGCACTACACAAATGTGCTCCTTTCTACAAGATGTATAGTAAAAGATCTTACCGTCTGTGCAGCAGAGAGGAGCTTAAAATCTGTCTCCTGAATAGACAGAAACAGAATTCTGGTATAAGGCAAATCTCTGTGGAAATATCATGATTTACACCAGTGTGTTGTTCCTTTGTTCAGTACAATCTGCAAGGTTCTCTGTGAAAGTAGAGGCTATTGAATACATTTAGTATTTCTACTTCTTTCCTCCCCCCTTATTTTTCTCTTTGGATCAGTTATATTTTCTATATTCATTTGTACATGTGTTCACATGAATTCATACACATTTACTTATATAATTAGGTAATTTGGTATTCTTACCAAAAAAAAGCTAGGTTTTACTAAAAATAAATCTTAGGCCAGTATTGTGTTGCTCTCATTCTGAAAATGGTTCCAGAACAGCTTTTACTCTGCCTGTGATGGTAATATATATTCTCCTGAATGTGGCTGTTTATTCACTTAAAGGCGTCTTTGAATTATTGTCCAATTCTTTGCTCTGTACCACAGTGTTCTTTGCTGCTTTATAGAATGAGTAACAGACTGGATAGAGGAAAAAGAATTAGAATTAGAGGCAATTGAGTTTATTCTTCTTCATCTTTGTGAAAAATAATGACATAGAATGTGCAATATTTTACCACTATCTCCTTAATAATTCTCATAAATTATGAATATGTATTTCATTTATTCCTGCCTGTCTGGTGTCACTATTACAGATTTTTTTTTTTCTTTCATCAATAGAACCTTCTTCCTTCTTTACCTTCTGGAAATGAACTATTTATGCCACTAAAAACACGAAGTTTGCTAGCCTATTAAGTTTAAACTGTTGAGTAGTTGGGATCTAGACACAAAATAGGAAAGAACCTTTCTTTAACAAGAGAAAAGAGAATTGTAGACAGTGCAAGCAGGTCAAAGAGTGAAAGGCTGAATATGTATATACATATGTGTGTGTTTATAGTTAAAATTAAATTTAATGAGAAGAGGAATGGCCTGAGAGGATAACAGTAAGAGGAGTTGATGCACATTAATCTTTTGATTTGGAGAATCTGTAACAGTAATTGGCTTCAGAGCTTACACCATGTATTATTGCAGATTTCCGGATGACAAAAATGCATGTCATATAATCACCTACTGTATTTATGATCTTTTAAGGGTATCTGGGGATTCTTTCTTTCAATAGAACAGCTTGAGATTTTGTATTCTACAGATATAGCCCTATAATACAAAGCCAAAGGCACTACTGTAATAGCTGTGGAATGACTACTTTTGTTGGTTGTTTCTATTCTGAAGTATAAGTGAGCATCAGTTAATAAAATTTCATCTGTTATTCTCAGGCTGTCTTGTCCTTGTGGAAGATGCGCCCCTTCATAATGACTGTGTTGTGCAATATTTAAAGAATAGAGAACCAACCTTAAGTACACTGAGTCACTGAAAATATACCTTTTAATCTGAAGGACTTTTCACAAGGACTGTTCCAGAAAACAGTCTCCAGAAAACAGTCTCATTCTCTCTTCTTGATGAATATTTCACTAAAACAAAATAGCCTTGGAAAGACAAATTAAAATGTAATGTAAAGTATGCAGCCCTATGTACTTTGTACTCTTCAGCCCAAAATTTAAAGAGTGCATATCCACTACAAATATTGCTCTTATAAACACCTTCCTTCATCCCAGACCAGACAGGTACTAAGCATCTTCTCCAGAGTCCCAAGAAATTATTGGATAAGCTTGAAAACAGTCCTGTAACCTAATTAAATAGTGAGGGAGGAAATCTTGCCTAGAGATTATGATTCTTCATGTAATCCAAAGATATAACTGCACACTGTAAGAAAGCTGAAGTAATTGCATTTCTAGCTATTGACCTCCAAGTCATTAAGGCAAAAGTCACTTCAGTCCAGAGTTCTTTAAGTAGTTAGTGACTGAAGCACTTAAGCACAAAAACCAAACCAAACCAAACCAAAACAAAACAAACCCCAGACACCAAAGGCATAAGTGGACACAAATTATTTCAAATGACAGATAAATTTTGCCCCAGCTATCATCCTTAGGTTTCCAGTAGAACTTACCATAATGAAATTATCTCTCATTTTAAATAAACAAATCACAAAGTGAGTAGGTGTTTGGAAGTGTATCATGTAGTCACTGATGGTGACAGAGTCAGTACCTAGGAAGCCTTCTTGAAAAAGAGACATGGAAAAAAAACAAACCCTGAGACTGCTGAGGAGGACAGAATGAATACTACTTTATTGAGTATGCAACTAACATCAGCAGACAACACTTCTTCATTGAGGAGCCAGTGAATTCCATCTACAGGGAAAAACAAAACAAATCAAAACAGTGCATACCTTAAGAAGCAGCATGCAGGTCAGGTGTCTCAGGACACAGATAAAAATGTTTGCAGTAAATACTAGATTTCAGCATGTGAATCACTAAGCACCCCACTGTTCAATTTCTCTGTGAATTTGAGTTTCTCTTTTATTATCCCAATTTTAACAATTTAAATATAACCATTCCTTTTGTTTTCTGTAGTTGACAGAGATAGTGTTCAGCTGAGTTTAAGAAGATAAAAAACACACAGAAAGACAACATAGGAATTGAAAGTGATGACTTGTTTTAATAATCAAGGAATTGGTAGTTGCTTTGGAAGTGACATGTACTAACTTCATTCTTCCAGGAGTATGTGCTGATTTCTGTAAGATACCTAATAGAACTGGAAATAGCTAGTTGAATTTTGACTGAAAATTTTACAGACATTTCCAAACAGCTGGAATTACATAGTCCATGGGCTACCCAACATAAGAACAAGAGAAGTTTGTGTATGGTTTTGCAGTACATAAAATATTACCACTCAGCAATGACACATCTATACTCTCACAACGAATGATAGTAGTTCCAGAACTGGATACTGACAGCAACACTGGTGCCAATTGTACTACAAACTGTCTCAAGACAAGCATTTTCTACTTCATTATATAGATCAATAAATTTTACTGTGAAGGAACATTTCTTAATTTCTGAAACTCATCAAAACTTGCCCCTTCTCCATATAGATCTTATTGCTTCAGACAGTGTTCTTCCCCATCATGCTCATTCATCAAGCAAAACAGTCCAATGACAGATTGCATTAATTGATCTTTGCAGTTTACATTATGGTACTGAAGAGGAAAAATAAAATAAATGGGGTATTTTGCTAGTGTATTAAAAAAGAAACTCCCTTTCCCACAGCAAATGACTGATTAACTCCTCTCTGAACTTCATATATTTGTAGAGAACTGTCTTTTTGGTTTTAGATGGAAGTGAGGTGATACATTTGAGAATGTGTTATCAAAATATGCACCTTTTTTAAAAAAAAAAATATTTCCCCAGGATTCCTAAGCCACCCGTTATCATGGATCACAAAACTAGAGTTTAATTAAAAAAATCACAATAATGACAAATGATATGTTAACTTGTACTATTATTGCTTTAAAGAATTGTCTGAATCAAATGCATACTGATACCTTTGAAAAACAGCACAATTTACCACAGGTAAATTAAACTGAAAATTAAATACTTCATATCATTTTTTTCCAGAAGCAAAACTGTTTTGACAGAAATTTTTTTTTTTCCCTTTTTCTCCTTATTAAGAGCTATGGAAAAATAACCTTTCTGTGGAGCTCAGTTGCTGCATTTTCTTTGATAATTAGTTCACCACAGTTGTTACCAGAATTTAAAAAAGATTTAACCTTTCCTATTCAATTCCCTTAGCTAAGATTTTCTGAAATTGGTGTCTGATGTAGGGTTCCTTCATGTGTATTAAGATGCTAATGTTACATTTTTCTAGAGCATCAGCCCTTTTGAACAAAGACGCATTTATTTAGCATCCTACATTTTTAATGCATTTCAGAGTTATTCGTGTTCTACTTGAAGGTTTCACTAGCTGCTGAAGCATTAAGGTGTGCTAGTAATCCTGTGCTGTTTTAAAGAGAGAAAGGTCCAGAATTGTCCACATGTATCATTCAGGGAACTCAAATGAATTGCTTTACTTCATCACTGAAATACAACTAGGATAAGAGTAAGACACTTTACTGGCTGAAATTTCCCTTATCTACATGATTATCCATTCACTAAGAAGCCTATGTTATAGACTATTGCCAACCCCAGCTATTAAACCAGAACCTGATTAGTATTTTGGAAGTTGCTGTACCTGGCATGGACATCATAGACCCTCTGCTGAAGTGGGGCCTCCTAATAGCAGAGCCAGCAGGAGATTTCCTAAACTTGTCACAGCTGGATGTCACACTTTCTGCATGATACACTCGTATTATTCATTAAGTCACTTTCTGTCTCCATATGAAACTCTATCAACACACCTGTATCAACGTTAATTTCTGGAAGGAGACAAAAGATTTTTTTGCCTTGGAAATCTGCTGAAAACAGGAGCAGCAGTGCAAAGAGCATAGCCACAAAACAGACAACAGTTTTATTTCAAGAATTGGTACATGAGGAAGATTTGTCCTCTATGAGTACAGTTTTTCGGTGTTTTAGTAGAGCATCAAACAGATCATGCTGAGAAATATCAGACCAATATAACACTACTGATAATTCAGATCTGGTTCAAACAGCAAGAAATATTGTCTCCCTTAACATAAGATAAAAGACAATGTTCTTGGAAAATCCATGTCTCTAAACAAAACCCAGGTGGGACTAAAGTATATTAATTTCTTTTCCTAATTAAATGAAATGTTTTCCCATGAAAACAAACCTAGGAAAAAGCTTTACTACTTGGTAATCAAGCTTGTAAGCTCTGTGCCATTTTCTGGTGATACTTATACTCTGCTCTAAAGAGGGATAAAGACAAATATGAGGGCCACACTTCTTGTTCAGATCCTCATTTCTTTAAACTCATTATTATGCAGCAAGACAGACTAAAGTAATTTAGAGGAATGTCAACAGCTCTTATCATCCTGTCTTTTCCATACCTGAACTTACCACAATTAGGAAGTAATTCTCAGTCATCCACATACTTATTCTCAATATTCTTTTCTTTCTTCACACAGTTGCATTAACCACTGAGCTGATCTCAGGAAGGAAACTATTCTCCTCATCATTATCTGTTTTCCTTCTCATCACTATCTTCTTTCCTCCTTATCACTATTTGCATTCCAAATGTGAAACATTTCAGGACATTTTGAATGAACCACACTTCATAATAGATGGTAGTGAGTCATTTATCTACCTGATTCTTAGCTGTGGTGTCTCCTGACCGGGAGATAGAAGATTTTCTTGGTATCTATCATTATCACATCACCAAGACAGAGTTGGAAGGAGATTCAGGTTCAATACACCAGTGTGTCAGGAGGTCTTCACATTCAAATCCCAAGGTGGATATGTGCTATGTGTAAAGATGTTGCTGTATAAAAGGAGCTTAGTCCAACATAACACAAGACTTTTGTAGATAAAGACCAGTAGTCGTATTTAGTAGAAGACTGGTGCCCTGTATAAACACATGATGTCCATGGCTTGTTCATTCACTTTGAATGACAGAATATGAAAAAGTGAAACAGAGATCTGGCCTGATTCTTTGATAGTCTAGGTTTAAAATTCTGTGAAAGGGAGATAGAGACCAGGGTTAAGTCAAAATGAAACTGGCTGTGTGACTTGTCTGAGACATAGGTCTCACTTAGCTCTTCCTGAAAACAAGTTTAAAGAAGATGTTGAATACACACACATACACAAAAAATCACCTTCCATACAAAACACAAAGCATCTTCCAAACTCATCAAATTAACTCCCACAGAAGTTAGGAACTAGGAAGATTTATAACAACAACAAAAAGTCTGCTTTCACAAGTTGGTCGATGTTGCTTTCCATATCTGCTGAACAGACTTGGAATCACAAATTGTGTGTTAAGGTACTCTTTTGGTGTTCAGGTCCACATGTTTCAGAAGTCAACAGAGTATACAGCTTTTTTAGACACTTCCAGTGAAGAAGACAAATGATCCTCAGAACAACATCCAGTAATCTCTGACTGAAATCCTACAAAATGTTTTGCTTATCAATTAAACATTCATACATGAAAAATAATACCCTTTAGGGACCAGGATATTTGATAGTTATTTTAAAAATTTTAAAATTTGGAAAGCAAATTTTGTATGCATCTTTTTCTCAATAAGATGTTGTTTGGTATATGTTTCAGGCTTTTAAGAAGTTCTGATAGTGTGTTGTGGTTTTCTTGTTCTTGTTGTTGTTCTTTTTCATGTTTTGTTGTGGGGTTTTATTTTGTTTTGTTTTTTAGCTTAATGTGTCATGAGTTGCTATCCTGGGGCACTGACTGAGCTAAAAATAACATTAAAAAACAAAAAGTTTTTTGGTAGCAGGTTAAAAGCAAAGAAACAAGGTGCTAAACAAGAAACTTCTATACAGAGTTAAATACTATACAGGACAGTTTTCACAGAAGCTAACAAAACTTCAATGTGGTGCTGTGTTTTTTGGTTTGGTTTGTTTTCGGGTTTTTCCACTTTTTCTCTTGAGAAACTCCATAGAGAATTTCAGGAAACCTTTTCCTCATTCACTTTAAGGATTATTTTATCTAATTTTAAATGTAATCCAATAAAAAGGCATTTACATCTAAAAAGAGACCCTGGATTTTCCAAAAACTGTATCAGTGATTACAATGAAATTAAATAAAGTGACTTGTCCTGCTTACGTCCATATATTTTTCCTTTAATATGAAGATGATGACCTCAGGCTGGATGTGAGGAGGAAGCTCTTCACCATGAGAGTGGTGAAGCCCTGGAATGGGTTGTCCAGGGAGGTGGCTGAGGCCCCGTCCCTGGAGGTGTTTAAGCCCAGGCTGGACGAGGCTCTGGCCAGCCTGATCTAGTGTGGGGTGTCCCTGCCCATGGCAGGGTGGTCGGAACTAGATGATCCTTGTGGTCCCTTCCAACCCTGACTGATACTATGATACTATGATGCTATGATACTATACTATGAATAATGAAAATAAGTACTTGAAACAATTTTTTTTTGTTTTGTTTTTTGAGTTCTCAAAGATATATATGCAATGTGCAACACTTCTTTCTAGATTTGTGTGGGAGTTCCTGATTTTGGAAATATCCTGTAGTTCCTAGTGCTTTATTTCAGCTAGTTCCAGTCAGGTGGTTAATTCAAGAACACACATTTACTGAGATATTTTTACTGACTTAGGTGCGTAGCATTCTTTACGTTTCATCTTGTTTCTATGCTATTCTCCAGAGTAGCATTACATATTGCCCAGACATCTGCTTCTAAAACTGAAATATCAAAGCCTCAGAGCTCCAAAAAGCTAATGTAGTTTCATGATGTTGGCAGGGAAGTACTTCTTGAAACAGATCCATACAGACTTCTTTTGCAGGCAGGTAAGACTTAGCAACAACACTGAAAACCACCCATTTTAGCTTTGGTTTTCTTCTCTAACTACGCTACCAACTCATTTCCAGAGCCTCATTTTTCTGGTCTTAAAAGATTTTTTATTTTTTAATTTTTAGTTTATTTGCTTCCCAGTCTTTAGATACCAATTTTCTGCTCCACCAGCATCTCTCTTAAGCTTAAGTAGCCTGTTGTGCTTCCTGATGTTTACCTTCTCAAAATGTTTACTCTCTGCAGTCCTATTCTGTCATCTTTCATTTTGCCAGGCTGAAAATACCCAGCTGCTTTCATCTCAGGTAGTTCAATACATTCTCTAGTCTCTGGTCTCTGCAGCAGTCCTTTGTGCTTTCTCCCACATGATTTTCTTCCCATAATCATTCTCAGTATTTCAGATTGAGTCCAGTATTACACTGTACAAATGACATTTGTTCTTCCCTGTATTATCTAGATTTTCAAACTATCCACATTAAGCTGATGATAATAATTGGTGAAAAAATCATGAACCCACAATTATTATCTTTGTCCCTATTAGTACTGATATTAAAGGGAAAATTCTTGCTACCTTTCTCAGAGTAAATAGCCTGGTAATTCACTGTGTTAAATTAATCTGATTTCAGTTCCTCCTGTCTTCAAGATCATACAATTACTCCTGTCAGATATTCTCATCTTTCTCTGTAATGACACTGCCTCCCACAATAAGTTAAACTAGCACATTTCATTGCAAATATACAGCCTCAGTTTACAAAACTTTCTGTCATTTTCCTATTTATTGAAAAATTAGGTTTTGCTGTGATATCGTTAGTAGCACTGAACTGTGAAAACAGTTCAACTTAAAGGGAAATGATGATTTGTATGTGTTGAAAAATCTGCTTTCTGAGCATATGGAGGTGTTGTTTAGGCTTACAAATATATTTAAGACTTTACAGTAAATTGTCCTAAATTAAGAGATCCTTAAACTACAGTTTCTTCAAGAGAAGTAAGAAGAAAATAAATTTAATTCACTCTTTTTATCTTTCTTAAGAGAAATAAAATATTTTCCCTTTCATGTCCACATACACACACAAAACCACCCTTGTAGCTATTCATTACATCCTTAAAAGAGAACTAAAATTAAGCTACCCTTTGAGGATAACAAAATGCAAAATTAACTCTGGACTGAATGAAGTGCATATGGCCATGGAGAATTATTTGTGAGCTATTCTCTGTGAAATGTGCACATCTAATTTGATTCCAATGGTGTTTCTTGAAGAAATAAACTCTTTAGTCTTATGTCCCTGTCACAATTTTATGCTTAAACTTCCTCACCACACAGCACCAAAATTTTTACATTGAACTCTCTATTCCCCCTTCTCCTCTTCTGGTACTTGCTCACACAAGTAAATAGCATACATTAGGAATAATCAGTGAGCCATTGAGTTTGAAATAATTTTTGTATGACAATGTCACTGGTTGTGCTATGTTTAGGGGTTCAGTATGATTAAGCCTTTCTGGACACCCATGTTCATAATTTCAAGCCTCCTGAGACAGCAGGGTTGTAATTATGACATGTTATTTCAGACTTGTGTTTCATTGCAAACTGAAAGTTAGTGAGATTGGAGTGTCTATTAACAGCTTTTCAAGAAGACCTGACTTTTATGGTCTTTTAATTTCCTTAAATTAGAAAATGCATCTCAGGGTCATGGAGTACCCTGAACATCATCAGTATTTTTTCACTGGAAAATATCTCTTCTTAAGCTCTTTTTTTCTACTCAAATTGGCTTACTTAGTGGCTAGAATGAGCATCACTAAGTTAATGACAATTGCTTATGTTTGTTTGCCATGCTAAGGTTTTCATGAAGAAGTTGCTGTTCATTGAACAGGCAGCTGTTTCTCTAACATACTAAGTGATACAACAGTCTTCTTTTTTTTTTCTTTTTTTTTTTTTTATTTAGAGAAAATAAGGCAATACAAAGTCCATGTCCTAGTATGCCCTTTCTCAAGGTAACTCATATTTGAGAAAAATAATAAAATTAACAATGACCTTTCAGTGTTGACTTCAGATTCTGAACTTAGACCATACCAAAATAAATTAGTAATTATATACATTTCAGTATGGTGGTCTCTGAAAATACATATTCAGAGTAAATATTCCCACTGAGAGTAGTAAGAGAGTAATTTTGATATAGTGATGTTTACCACACATTCTCCTACTGGTTTAAGAGACTATATACCAATTTAGTCAATGAAAAGTAGGATATTATATGGGAACATTGATATTAAGAGACAAAAATAAGTGATTTATTCTTTTACACAGTAGGATTATACAGGGGAAGGAAGGCAGAATGATCAAGATCCATCCTGATGGAGTCACAATGACTCTGTGTGAGTCTGATGTTGAGACACAGTAGTGTGTCTGTCTCCACACATCCACCAGGACAGATGATTTTAATCAAAAGTCCTACAACGATGTATTAAAGTTTTCTTCTCTGCCTTGCTGAGAAATACTAAAGACAATTGAAATGTGTGTTAGGAGGTGTAAGACAGCTTCTTTTAATGTCTGAAGACAAGGCAAAAGATCTTTTTCAATATTGAAATTTTTTTGCAAAACCAGAAGACGCTTTATGGTCAGTCATCCAGAATTTGAATTAAAAGGCAGATTTTTTTTAATGGTTAGATCAATTAATCACAGAATCATGGAATCACAGAATGTTAAGGATTGGAAGGGATCTTGATAGATCATCCAGTCCATGTCCCCCGCCCAGAGCAGGATCACCTGTGATCCTCTGATACAGATCACAGGAACGCATCAATGCAGGTTTTGAGTATCTCCAGAGAGGGAGACTCCACAACTGCCCTGGGCAGCCTGTTCTAGTGCTCTGTCACCCTCATAGTGAAAGATATTTTCCTCATGTTTACATGGAACTTCCTATGCCTCAAATTCCACTCATTGTCCCTTGCCCTGTCATTGGACATCACCACAAAAAGCCTGGCTCCATCCTCTTGGCACCCTTTACATATTTATAAACATTAGTAAGGTCACACCTTAGTATCCTTTTCTCCAAAGTAAATAGACTCAGCTCCCTCAGTCTCTCCTTACAAGGAGATGACAGTAGACTCGACTTCATAATCATAGATGCTTCTGGTGGGTTGGAAATTCTCTAAGACAGTCTTTATTTGGTATTTTGACCTCTTCATAAGCCTTTGGCATTCTCCATAGCCAATGTTTGCAAACCTATTTGAAAACAGAAAGCTCTGCAAAAAGTGTAAATATTCTCAAGTTTAAACCCATTTAGCTTTCAATCCCACAACTTGAAACAATCATGAGGAAGAAGTAGAGTCATATTATGGCAATGCATTACAGGGGGAGTTATCATGCTTTTCTGGAACTAGTTAGAAAAACAAAATTGAAAAGGAAAATACTTGTTTCTGAATATTGTTATTTTCTAGGATCTGTAGCACACAATCTGGGACTGTAGGTCCTTTTCCCCTACCCAGTAGACAGAGCTCAGATGCAAATGGAGCAGACATCAGGTATTAACTCAGGGTAACTCCAGTATGAAACCTAACCAGAATGAATTGAGTGTCAGAGTAAGTCTTATGGCCACCTTATCTTAATACCAACTGTAAGAATAAATGTTATTTTTATTCAGGTAATGATAAACTGTCTAAAATCACTTCCTTCACCACTTTGTGACATGCTCATTCTTTTTGGAAATAGTCTTCAGGAAAGGTTTTATTGACAGGTTGTATTGTTATATATGTAAATGGATAAGAACCAACAACCTAGCAAATAGCACTCCATATTATGAGGAAATTGAACTTCAAGATTTGTTTCATCTTCAAGATTAAATTTACAGCAGATTGTCACTCATTGATCATTGCTCACTTGTGGCAAACTAGCCTGTAATATATCATAAATGAAAAAATAACCCAATAATGCAGCACAGCAGCAAGAAAATCAAACTAAGGGGCTAACATTCATTTCATCTGCACTAGCTATACATACCTTAGATAAGCATCTCACATTCTTATGTAATCAGTAGAGAGCAACAAGTATTCTCAGGATGTAGTTTTATATGTCTATTTTATGACAAGATTATTCTTATACTGATTTTCCCCTGTCTCTCTAATCATTGAAGACAGACGTTGAGTGATTATCTTGGAAGCTGACGCCAGTGCTGTAATAGTGCTGTAATTTGCATACATGGCCTCCGACATAGATGCTTGGCAAACAGTTGCTGTTTACTCTGAGGTGAGTATAAAGCCACTGCCTTTCACCTTTCGCCTATTGTCTTTGGGTGTTTATGGTTCCTCCACAGTAAAGATGAAGCCACTTCAGCACTCCTCATCTAATAAATGCTTAAATAATCTTCAATGTTATTCAAGTCCACAGTTTCAGTCTCCTGGACAGGGATTCAGATGAAGATTTTGCAGATTATTCTCATAGAATAGGCAGATACAGTGTGTGCATAGCTAAACAATGCAAATAGAGGGAGGAGAGGTTCAGAGAAGTTCGGAGAGGAGAGGTTTGGAGAGGTTCAGAAAGGAGAGGAGAAGTTGGGAGAGAAGAGATGAGGTTGGGAGAGGAGAGGAGAGGATGTATTGATTTAATGGGGCAGCTTCTACATTGAATCTGTATCTTTTTTTCATCACCATTGGTCTCAACATGTTAATCAAGACCGACCCCACTTCACTGTAAGCTCAATGACACTGCTTACATTAGGAAATTACTTACTGTTTGCTTTCCTTGTACTAAAAAAGAAAACACAGACTGTACCAGAGGTCTCAAATGGATTCTTAGATGGAAGGAAGGAAAGAAGCATGGATTTTATAAAATTGTCTCTGGTTCCAAGGATTTAGAAAACCAATCTCATTTTGCTATATCTCTATTTAGCTATTTCTAGATCATGAGATGACACCATCCATCATTAAAAAGGTACTAGTCTATCTTTATCAGCTGAACTGGGATAACTAACTACATACATTCCTTGCTGCGTGATCAAAGACATCATTTAACATATAATTCTAATGACTGATTAATATTTATCTAAATTTAGTAAACTGAAGATTGGTGTTTTTAATAGATGTGTCTATTCAATAATTTAGTCTTTAACAATGAATTCAATGAG
The DNA here is from genome assembly GCF_014839835.1 of Dryobates pubescens. Taxonomy (NCBI): domain Eukaryota; kingdom Metazoa; phylum Chordata; class Aves; order Piciformes; family Picidae; genus Dryobates; species Dryobates pubescens. The sequence continues at coordinate 80,877,599 of NC_071657.1, read as the reverse complement.
AAATGACATGAAGTAGAAGTTCAAGTATCTTACACCTTTACAATTTGATGCAGTACAACTTTGGAACTGAATCAAGCAAAATCGATATAAGACCACTTTAATCCTCAATCAGAGATCCACATGATAGTTTAATGAAATTGAAATAATCCACTTTAAAAAAAATAATGCAGATCCTCTATAGACACAGACCCCTAAGAGTTCTGCAATACTATAACTTGGATAAATCACAGTTTCAGTCTATGTAAAACTGCATGGGATAATATATCCCTTCAGGACCTACCACACTGGAGTCTTGTTCTTCAATGCTAAAAACAAACAAAACAACAAAACAAAAAACCCTCACACAAACCAAACCAAACAACTATTGACTGCATGAGTATCAAAGTCAGTTATTTAAAATATGTGGATCAAAGTCAAAACCACATACTTTTCCATACCTATTGCTCCACATACTTTCCTCTCTTCTCAATGGTAGATATTTTGAGGATATACTGTTCGCTTATTATTTGTAGGTGACTCTCCTGACATTTCTTGTGAATTAGGATGCCTTGCTAATCTATTTTTCAAATACCATAAATGATCTTGAAATTCTCATGTGTCTCTTTTCATTTGTTAGCAGACAGGTATTCACTTATAATTTGATTCTAATCATATCCTTCCTCATTTATCCTTGGTTTGTACTAGCCGTTAAGGATGTTCCACCAGCTGCCAACTGCTATAACTCAATCTCAACTTATAGAATTACATCTGTACTGCTACTGAAGACAAAGTAAAGAGTGGATTTGTCCAGTCTAGCACAATTTAGCAATATTTTTCAACAGTCTCCTAGATAATCACAAGCCAGTGATGTTGTTACTTGCTAGTCAACATTAGCAATTGTGTTCCCACAGTTAACATCCTTTCTGCAGCCATAAAAACAAACCAAACCCAAAAATCACAAACAAACAAAAACCCACAACAAAAGAAACAAATAAACCAACCAACCACAGCCACCCCCTCTCCCACCCCCCCAAACCAAACCAAACCAAACAAAAAACACAACCAAACACACAAGGATGAACCACACCTGGATATTCTCCTTCTTTTGTCCTTCTAGGGCTATAATGAGAAAAAAATGAAAGTGACCTTACATTGTGGGACACTCCTTATGGTGTTTTAATACAAATTACATTACACTGAAAGTCTTGCAAGGTATTCATTAGATCATTCTTAAAGTCTTTGTGAACAGCTTAATAGCTAAAATAAGCTATTGAAATTAGCCAGTCATTCTATAATTGAACTCTCCATGCAGTAAAGTTATTTGAGGTACTACATGTATGATTTACTGCTTGATATGTGACAAATAAATGAATAACAGTGATGAAATTAATGTGTAAGAGTTCACAACAATTCTTTTGTTCTTGTGTTTCTCACAGTCCTGAACCTTTGAGTTTAATCTATATTGGATTCTAGACAGGTACTTTCTAATTCTTCATGGAAATCCTCATTGAGTATTTTACCATGTTCCACACAATCAAATTAACCATTTGATGCCATGGCAAACAAGAAAGTTGTTTGTTTGTATTCTTATCCTTCATCTATAGTTTTCCTTCTTCTAATCCAGAATAGGTATATTTATATTAGCAACAGTCTTTAAGCTGCTTCTTCGATGAAGGTGTCATTGTGCCGGGTGCTGTGCAAACACACAAAATAATGTCTCTCTCTTTTTTACACACATGATCCCTCAAAGCAAATTTACTCTAAATTCACTTTTGTTATGTGCACTGGGGTAATCAGATACCTCTTTTTCAAGTAACTATGCACAATGAGTGAGATACAATACCCTTAAAGGTTTTTATTTTTGCTCATCTACTAGGGAGGAAGCCTAGACAATAAATCAGCTATCGTCTTCCTTAGCAAGTACTGAAAACCAACAGGAGCTGGTGTCCCTAACATGTATGGCTTTACCTTTCCAATCAACTCTGCTACAGCTCAGTGGATTGAATGTCTACTTGTGGCTTGATTATGTATGATGTACTCCAAAAGCAGATTTGACAAAATTTCTTTTGTGGACAATCATTTGTGGACACCTAGCTTATATATTCTACAATGTAAACCAAACATAACTAGTAAGGAAGAATAGGGAATTTGAAGAATGCTCTCCTGATCTAAATTCAAACAAGAACACCATCCTAATAAAAGCACATCCTTAATTAATATTATAAATAAGATAAACTTTATCCACATATTCATGGTTGTTTTCAACAGCAAGGTACTGTATGTCATGATGATAGTAGGCTCTTCTAGATCTTTGCTTACAAATTCAATAATTTATTGTAGAAATATTTTGATAACTTTGAAAAATGTAAATACTGTCACATATGGGTTTTCACATAAATTTTGGCCTTTTTTTTTAGCACTGAATTTATGTATACACATGTGCTTTTGAGTTAGTGTAGAAAGAACATCTATCCACACATATATATGTGCATGTAAATATACACACATACAAACACACACATATATATAAGAAAAAAACATTGCAGACTACAAATAAAATACATTTCTTGGTAAGTATAATGAAGATGAAACAGAAGAAATCGGATGCTTCAAACTGTACGAAGTGTTTCAGGCAAATTACATTTTGTGTATTATGCTAGCAGAAGCAGCAAAGCTGGCATTTGTCTAGGATGGGATTTTTACCCAAGATTGTTGGTGGCCCTGTGAAAAGAGTAGAGGCTTCTTTCCTGCCACTTGTGGCAATGTTAAGGACACTCACAGAATTTCTTAGACAGTCTGGAGGCTGTCACAATGTCAGAAGCTTCTTATTTGCTCATTGGAGTAGAAGGTTGCAATGCGCCTATCTACACAAAAGAGGCAGAGGCACTGACTTTTTAAGGGATACACATAGCGATACCATGCTTTCTCCTAGCACAAAGCACCTTCTACTTAATACTAGACAAATATTTAACAGCTTATTAGAACATCACAATTGGAAAAGGACATCCTTATCCAAACTTGTACTTACATGTTTGGCAGCTTTGATTGAAGTAACTGTGAATTGAGCCAGTAGATAGTTTGGCCTAGTTAATTAGCCATGCCTTCTCTAGTGTGTTGTCAGTCCTTGGCATAATGAAAGTATGGACATAGGCTAAGGCACAATACAGTGGGAAAGAGGGCTGGAAAAAAATATTTTAAAAAGTTCTTTCATTGCAGGTAAAATGATAATTAGTCAGATGTGTATTTCAAGAGGCAGCAGCATCAGAGCAGATTGTGTATGGTATCCTGCAATTTTCTAAATACTTTTAATTATCATTCAACTATTAACAGTTCTTGTCCAATCCAAATGTATTTGGCCAGCACTGTTTCCTTTTGGTTTTTCCTTTTCCATTTCCCCCCTTACTTGATGTAATCTAGACCCAGTTCCAACTGCTAACGCATCAATGTCAGAAACTGCAGTCAAGCACAGCCTGTCCCCAAATCCCAACCTCTATAAACATGATGGCTCATTAATAACTTAAAATGAATGATGACACTGATACTATTTATAGGGCCCTGCCAGCCAGGACTGCCAAAGTTAAGGAAATTAACATGGAAAAATTGTCAGCTGCAAAACATTAGTGTTTATCAACAAATCAATCAAACTTCAACTACTGTAAATTGCGCTTTTTTAGCTAAATAAAACTTATCCACAATGACAATTTATTGAATGCCTTATTTTGTTACTCTTGTGCCCTTGTATAAGTTTCAATGAGAGACAGAGAAAGAAAAAAGGGTGAGACAGAAACTCCTACACTCCCCTTTCCACCTTCACTCTTCAACTCCCCTGACACCTGCAAAACCTCCCACAACTGCTGAGCTCTCAAAAGTTACAGCTACATGTTTCATGATGAGTGGCAAATCAGAACTGCTGAACAAAATTCTCACGAAGTCAATTAAGTGTTAATTAGCTTTGACTGAGGATACATGAGTCTCCAGCAAGCTGAATAAATGTCAAGGTGACGAGGCTCTATACTAAGTACTGAGTTTACATGTGTGGACAGCTTAAGGTTTAAGGGATTTTATTTTTTTTCTTCTTTCACCATTACCTCCTCTCTCTCTTTTATATCAAAAAGACACAGAAAGTTACAGCAGAATGCAGCTTTGATTCGTTTGTTCACCGTCACATTTGCTACAAATTGTTGCACAGGAAATTTGCTGTAAATTGTTGGGTAGTCCTGCTGATGGGAAAGTGATTTATTGGCATAAAAGTAGGCTTTGGAGGGAGGGGAATAAAATTAAGCCTAAGAGAGGACTTTGAAAAGTATGATGTTCAAAGACAGCTCTGATTCTAATTAATTGTTTCTAGTATTTTATATTCTGTATAGAAAAATAAATAATAGCTAATTATATAAATAAACAAACAAATAAATAAATGTGCTATGAATAATTTTACCTGTCAAGTCTTGAGAAGGCACACATGAAGATTTATAAATAGACAAACAGAAACTTCACTGCAAACTCTACTTTGGTCTGAAAGAGACTCAGAAGTTAAAAGCTAATGTATCTTCTTCCATGACCTTAATACTATGAGTAATAAAACTTATTTATACTAACTTAAGCCTAGATTGGGGTCTAGATGCCTCAGTCAAGATCAGGGCCCCAGTCTCATAGATGTTATTACAAGACCGAAAGTCCTTCCCACCAGGATTTCACAATCTCTAATTTGTATCTTTGTGATTAATTTACAGTAGGTCAGTTCCAACACTGAGCTGATTACATGAGTGAGGTTTCAAACTGATATGAAATGGAGGAAAAGTGTGACAACATAAATATTACAGGTTCAGACAGAAAATTAAGTACTTTGCCCAGGGTCACACAATATATGACACCAGTAATGAAAAAGTTGGAAATTCAAGCTTGACTTCAAGAGGCTAAACTTGAGTTTACATTGTAACTCTGTGCACACTGGAAAGATTTCTGTAGAGAGCTGATGATATCCCAGTTTGGATGGCAGACAGGGTCTTTCAACTGTGACTAACACATCTCCAAGGAGGTGTTTGAACTGTAGCAGTTAATAGTAACAAACCAGAAATTAAAGTTGCTGGCATATTTTAGAGGGTGAAATAGGCAGATTAGCAAATTGTTTTCTGCTTTATGAGACTAAAATGATGGCATAAGCCGTACACCTAAACTGAATACTCATTTGATGTATTTGTCTAAACTAATGACTTTTATAGAAAGTACTTAGTGATTAGGTAAGACACTTCAAATTCCTGCCAAGGAAAAGATACCCCCTTTTTTTGTTTTGTTTGTTTGTTTGTTTTTCCCCCCCACCCACCCAGGAATGGGGCAAGTTTGATATGAATAGAGGAATCACGTCTTCAGAACTATGAAAAACTATTTAAGTGCCAGACTCGGATCATGGAGTATTTTCCTCTATCTTTGCCCACACACAGACAGACTCTAGAGTTTCAGAGGAAAATCCCTTACTTGTCAGTTTTATGAGATTTTTTTCAACTTTTAATCTGACTACTTCTGAGGGGCGTTCTCAGTGTAAAGACATTGTGAAGTATCTAGCTATCTTCACTTGCTGGTCTAAGTTCTCATTAGTTTAGAAACAAACAAAAAATCCCAACGACAACAAACAACCAAAAGAAACACACACAGAGAAATCATCTTTCTACAGAACTTTTCTGAGACACAGCGTTATCAGTAATGTCATAAAATGAGAGAATGGGACAGAATGCCATTTCAGTGGCCTGTTGATTCTCTCTTGTGATTTGAGGGAATTGTGAGATACACACAAAGAAGATGAAGTAAAAATATATCTCATTCTCCCTGGCAGAGAGAATAGACTGTATAGAACAAGAAACAGGTATTTGTTGAATCTGAAAAGTAACACATTATTGAATAATTAACATGAAAACATTATTCATAAACAGACTGTGGAACTTTTTTGACACAAGACCAAATAAATACCAAAATATCAAGAACAATGAATAAAATGTAAAAAGTCTATGGACATAAAATCTCAGTGAAACATCTTGCAATAAATATTTAATTTCATAGTCTAACTGTGGATATAGATTTGTAGGAGATGGTTGCAGTGGGTTTTTTTGGTGGTTTGCTTGGTAGATAACTAGGAGAGAATATGCTATATCTATGTTTGTTGACCAGAGCTGTAGATAGGTTATTCATTCTGTTGGCTAAGTCAAACACAGTCATTACAAGATGGTCATTAGGATATTAATCCTCTGTAAGTATATATCTTCTTACATGTAGAAACCAGAAGTCTAGAAAAGTCTTCTCTATTTTGGTTTTGTAAAATATTTTTTTTCAGTTTGTGGTGTTCATACTGAAAATATCAAATACGGGAATATATGATGAATGAATGTTATGGTTACTGATTCTGGTAGTAGAATCGGTTGTCAGTTTTGAATGGAGAGAAGTTGTCTGCATAGCACCTAATGAAAAACCTGATTGACTCTAGTCAATACATGAAGGTATCCTCCACCACTGTCCTTTAGACCAGCCTTCTCAGAATGATGGAAATGTGTCATTATGTCCTGGATGGTCCATGTCAGGCTTCTCTTTAGAACTAAGTGTATGATGTAGACTTATAACTCCAGCTCATTTCCAGTTACTGATTAGAATTTGTCATGATGTCTTATCATGGAGCTGATTTTAATTGTTCAGACATATTTCTACTTCATTATCACAGTCATGAATGTGACCTAGGTGATTTACAGGCATTTCAGATGTTGATTATTTTTTTCTCTTTTTCTCCCTTACTCTTCACTTTTTGGCACTACCTTATAAACTAACATTAATGACTGTTAAGATTTTTTTGCATTAGGAATACAGGATGTTTTGTAGTATTCCTGCCAGGAACATCACAAAGAGAGCACATTGCCTACACTTTCTGGCTTGCACGCTTGAATATATAAGTAATACTCTACAAAAGAGATCAACATTTAGATTCCAAAGTGTATTACAATTTTTTGCTTCCTAAGATAAATCTTTCTGGCAAGGCATAGGAGCTCTCAATTAGGTGTAAATTACATTTATGGCCATGAATGTAAGGCTTATTGACATGGTTAAACCAGTATAAAGTAGTCTCAGTGAAAATGACAATCAGGCCCTGAGGCTTAGATGGATGGACAAAAAAAAAAACAAAATATCTGTGTGGTTTTATGCTACCTTTGCAAAAAGAAGTAACAGTTTAAAATAATAATAAAAATAAAATAATTCATTGCAAAATAAATTGGTTCATCATGGAATTAATCCTGGAAACCAGGACACAAAAGGAAAGGTGAAAACAAACATAAAATGAACTTATTGTTCTCCCCCTGCATGTTGGTGAGTGAATATAAATCTGACAGAAATCAGATAAGATAGGTGAGTTCCATCTTTGACTCAAATAGACCTGTCCTGTAATACACTATCTAAATCACTTCTACGCACATCCTCATTCCCTAAGACATGGTTTTCCCAGCTATATTATTTAGATGATGGCCTATTTTTTACTTTAAAACACTTTAACTATATGCATAAAAAGTGGTATATGAAGGCTTCTGAGTATTATAAGAACACTCATTTGTTCATTATAAAATATATGTCTGAAGTGTTGGGCTGATCTCACTTCTATAACAGAAATGTTAGAAAGGATTCACCTCACTGTTTTACCTTACAAATTAATATATATGCAATCTCTTCAAGGTCTTCTGTTCCTAAATCAGAACAGATGTGTCAACTATCTGTTTCTGTTATGGAGGCTCTGAAATGAAGGAGCATAACATTAATTCTTCTAACCCTGCTCCTACTTGAAAAAAGTGAACTCAGCTGTATGTCCATGACTACACCTGGAGGTACTGTAATCTATGCATTCTGGTTTGAAGCCATATATTTATTTATATGAATATATTGACATGCACTTCAGTAAGAGTTTGTCTATTGCTAGACTTCAGTTAGTTCTTAACTACAAAACCTAACCACTTCTAATAGTATTTAGTTACCTACATAACACATTTTTACCTTTTAAAAGTAACTTTTAAAAATTTTAAAACTTGCACTTTCTTTGAAAAATATAGTGGAAATTCTAATGCACAGTGATTACTTTTTTTTTTTTTTTAAAGAATGACTGTAGTGTCACAACAGTCACTATAACTTGAAAATGAGACTCAGCATCAATTTATGCAAAGCAAAGAATAAGTTACAACTGCTATTTAGTTCACTTTGTTTGGGATGGAGATTTTGTTCTGTGAACCTAAAATGTTTGGACTGTCATCTAGTGACAATATGTTTACAGCTGTGCTGCTATAACACAGGAAAAGTACGAGACCATTTTCCTGGTGATACTTATAATGATGCATAAATTTAATTTCAATAAGCCATATGCAGACTCTGTAACTGACAGAACTTCTTAAAGCCTAGCATGCTTATAATTTGTCACCACAAAATTCTTATGGAAAACTCATCTTCTTGTAGATCCTAGTGCATTAAGTTTATGCAGAAAGAATTCTGCTGCAATACACTTGGGAAAGAAAAAAAGGAAAAAAAAAGATTAAAAAAAGAAAATAAAAATGAAAAATAAAGGAGAGAAAAATAAAGAAAACTCATTTGCACAAAGTGTTTTTCAGAACTCACAAAACTTTCCACTTGCCCTTCCCATAGCTGCACAGAGTTTGGCTGATTGCTTCAGCCATTAATTTGATCCCAAGAAATAGTTTTCCTGTTATTCTACATCCTTCCTGGCTGCTCTTTACTGATGTCATTTGTAGCCATTGATGAAATTAGAATGTGATGAAATTAGGAGTTTTTGATGGTATAGAAAATATGTTGAACACTAGGAATTATTGTGTCAAACCTAGTATGCTTGCAATGATTTCTAAATTAGGACATTGGTGCAGGCCAAATTTCTTACTGTCCTTCAAATTCTTGGCAGCCAAATGCTTTCTGCATCACTTAAATAGGAAATGTTGAAGACACAATGAATAACATGCTAAAAAAAGAAAAAGTGCATAGCTTAAAAACTTGTCAGATTCACTTTATCCAAATCTACAGACACATATTTCTTTGTCTTCTTGTCCTAGAAAGTTCCTTAAGCACTGGAAATTACAATATTGCTTTTTCCTTAGTTCATTACTGTAGTTTTCTATTTACATTATTCCAGCTACAGAAAAGAAGCTTTGCAGCTAGACATTATCATAGTCTCCTCTAGCTTTCCCCCATTCAAACTTCTCTGGTAAAGCAATCTCTACTCAATGTTGACACAGACAAAGCTACAGTGACCTTTGGCAATTTGGCTACCAAGGTGAAATCTCCTGTAGTTAGGTACTGTGAGTAGTAAAATTTCCCCATTTCAGTGTTTTCTTACCCTAACCTACAATACCTGGTGATGTAGGCATGCATCTATTACCTGGCTCTATTACCTGTACTCTAAAACAGTACGACAAATGGGTTCCCCCTGATTGTTGTAGTGGGAGATGAGCTCATCAGATAAGAGAAAGAAAAGGAGAAACAGAGAGCCATAGAAGTGGATCTTGGGGGGAAAAAAATAGGCAAATTATTGTATGAGCCAGCAATGTACCCTCATGGGCCAGTAAGTCCAAAAATATTCTGGTTTGCATTAAGAAAGGTATGGCTGGCAGGTCAAGGGAGGTTCTATTCCATCTCTACTCTTCCCTGATGAGGCTGCACCTAGAGTATTGTGTCCAGTTGAAGAGGGGCAGGGAACTACTGGAGAGAGTCCAATGGAGGGCCAAAAAGATGATTACTGGGCTGGAGCACGTCTCTTACAAAGAGAGGCTGAGAGACCTGGGGCTATTCAGCCTGGAGGAGAGAAAACATAGAAGGAATCTTTATTATATTTTACTGTGGGGGATGATGAGACACTGGTATATATCCTTGAAAGTGTTTAAGATCAGGATGGATGAGGCTATCGCAGGGGGAGTTAACTGGATGATCCTTAAAGTACCTTTCAACTGAAGTCATTCTAGGATTCTATGAATCTTTCAGATGCATAAAAATATCTAAAAGGGGGAGGTCATGAGGATAGGGATGGCTTTTGTGGTAGTGGTGTCTGATGACAGGACAAGGGCCAATGTGTATGAACTAGGAAATGGGAGGTTTCTCTTGAAGTGGAGAAAATTTTTGGAGGATGATGGAGCACTGGAACAGACTGTCCAAAGAGTTTGTCTTTATCTGGAGACTTTAAGCAGCTTCCAGGAAGCTTTTCTGTGTCTCCTGCTGTATGAGAACCTGCATTAGCAGCAGGGTAGCATTAGATGATCTCCAGAGCCCTTTTCCAGCCTGTATAATTCTATGATCGTATAATGCAATAAGTGCAGTAGGCAAAAGACATGTGTGGGTATTACTGAATACTGAAGAAATACTGAGCCACTGCTGTTTCCTGAGGAAGTAATTTAATGTTATATTTCTTCCAGTGGCAAATCAAAATAAGAGACAGTTTTCATGTTCTTTTCCATGATTACTTGCTTGGTCCTGCCTTTATATGAAAGGTGAGATGTGACAATATAAAGAACTGTCAGGCAAACAAGAAATAGAGAATTAAAACTAACAAAAAAAGCCCTTAAAAATTTATTATCACAGAATCACAGAATGTCAGGGGTTGAAAGGGACCTTGAGAGACCATCCAGTCCAAACCCCCTGCCAAAGCAGGATCACCTATACCAGGTCACACAGAAATTCATCCAGGTGGGTCCTAAATATCTCCAGAGCCATATCCACTGCTCTACCATCATCTATCCACCTAGTTATATTGAGAATCTGTGGACTCTCTTCTTCCACCTGAGTTGCTTAGCAGTTCCCTACTTAACCATGTAGGTCTCTTAGCTCCCGTTCTCAATTTCCTCCTCTTTGGGATGCTCTAATCTTGAGCTTGGAAGAAGAGGTCCTAGAATGCTAACTAATTGTCTTGGGTCCCTTTGCTTTCTAGTACCCTGCCCCATGAAACTTCCCTTAGCAATTGCTGGAAAAGGCCAAATTCAGCCCTGCTGAAATGCAAGGTTGTAATCCTGCTTGATACTTTCTTCCTACCACACAAGATCCTGAACTCCATCATCTCATGGTCACTGCAGCCAAGGCTGCCCTCAACCTTCACTGTTTCAACCAGTACCCCCTTGTTGGTGAGTAACAGGTCCAGTAACACTCCTCTCCTCATTAGTTCCTCCACCATTTGCATCAAGAAATTATCATCAATGCACTGGAGGAACCTCCTGGACTGTGGCTGGCTGGCTGTGTAGGCCTTCCAGCAAATATCTGAGCAGTTAAAGTCCCCCATGAAAACCAGGGCCTGGGATTGTGAGGCTGCTATCCACTGTCTATAGAAGGTCTCATCAACTTCATCATCCTGATCAGGTGGTCTGCAATAAATACCCACAGCAGTGTCACCATGCCATGTGCCCTTTAATCCAAGCCCACAAACTCTCAACTCACCCCTCACCCACCCCTGGGCTGAACTCAACACACCACCACCTCACTTAACCGATGTATATTTCCTAAAAAGGACATAGCCATTCATGACCACATTCCAGTCATGTGAGCTGTCCCACCATGTTTCTGTAACTGTCACTAGATCATAACCCCTTGACCACACATGGACTTCTACCGCCTCCCTGATATTCCCCATGCTGAGTGCACTGGTGTACAGACTGCAGGAGGGAGCTGAACACACCAGTTCCACTCTGGGGAGGGGTGGGAGGCCTTCTGGTCCACAATAATACCAGGATGCTGCCCCTCTGGTGTGAGCCCAGAAACAACCCTGTTCTCCTTCAACTCTAGTTTAAAGATCTGTGAATGAGCCCTGCTAGTTCTTGTCCTAGAATCCTTTTTATCCTGCAAGATAAGCCTCTCCCACATACTACCATCCATCCTGGTGTCCTACAAAACCAGTCATTATCAAAGAACCCAAAGCCCTGCCTGTAACATCAGTCTTGGAGCCAGGTATTTACAGATTGGATTCTTCTACTTCCGTCCATATCATGGCTGGGTACTGGAAGTAGAGAAGAGAAAAACACTTGTGCCCCAGACTCTTTCACCAACCATCCCAAAGACTTGAAGTCTGTTCATCCCCCTCAGATGATGCAGCAATGCAGCTTCCTCCCCATCTGTCTGGAAGATCAGCAATGAGTAATAGTCATGTGACTGCACCATGTTAGAATAGAATAGCATAGGATAGAATAGAATAGAATAGAATAGAATAGAATAGAATAGAATAGAATAGAATAGAATAGAATAGAATAGAATAGAATTAACCAGGTTGGAAAAGACCTTTCAGATCATCAAGTCCAACTGATCATTCAACACTATCTAATCAACTAAGCCATGGCACCCAAGCACCCCATCCAGTCTCTTCTTAAACACCTCCAGTGATGGTGACTCCACCACCTTCCTGGACAACCCATTCCAATAGCAAATCACTCTTTCTATGAAGACTTCTGCCTAATATCCAGCCTAAACCTCCACTGGCACAGAATGAGACTGTGTCCTCTTGTTATGGTGCTAGTTGTTGGGAGTTCTTCAGTGATATCCCTGATTTGGACTCTAGGGAGACTACAGACTTCCCTATGTTGAAGGCCCTCTATTCCATCCAGGAGTGAGTCTTCAACAACCAGCACTCTTCTGTTCCTTGTAGAAGAGGCTGCTATGTGCACTCAACCCCTGCCACAGCCATGAACCCTCCACCCTTCACCCCCTCCATTTCAGCTTCTGTGTTGCATCTGACAGGTGTAGGATACAGGGGCCTCTCGATCTGGGCTCTCAACTTCCAGCACTCCATATCTGTTGAGTAGGGGTAACTGGGAAGGTGAGGGAGGCTGGGAAGGGGTCTGCCTACCTCCCTGAGCAGGGACCTATATCCACTCCTCTTCTTTTCTTAGGCCACTTCCTTCTGCTGGGTGACCTTCTCCTTCTGCCTGATGTGGCTTCTTTGATTTCTGGTGAGCCTCTCTCAGAGATCTAAGGGTGTTACTCCACCAGTCTATCTCCCTTTCATTTTCCCAAATGCTCCTTAGTCTTTCTACCTCTTCCTTAAGCTCTGCCACCATATAGAGCAGATAGTTTATCTGCTCGCACTGTATGCAGGTGTCTTGTACTATTCTCTGGTACTACCAGCAGGCTAAGACATTCCTTTCAATCCTTTTCACTGTTTCAGTGCAGAGTAAAGCCTTAAACTCTGACACATATGTGTATGATCTCACAAATCCAAACATAGATGTATTTTTCCTGTACAAACATTCATGCCCATACCTATAATTACATAGCAACTCATTGCATGTACACTTCAGAAAGAGTAAATACAACAAAGACGTTTTTCTGCCATGAAAAATATAATCATAGAATAATTTGGTTTGGAAGGGGCCTCCCAGGGTCATCTAGTTGAACATTCCCTGAAGTGAGCAGGAACATCCTTCAGTAGATCATGCTCAGAAACTCAAGACTATCCTATTACTTTTTTAGCTGTAGACCAGGGCTTGGTTTAAGAGCAACTATACTATGCAGAAATACCTTATGACATACCAAATGGGTTACAATTACATGCTGTAGAACTTGTTCTGTAGTCTTTATAATGTGCCATACTGTTTTATGTTTTGGACCTTGTCTGTAATAGTTCCTTTCATCCTCTAGCCTTTCAGAGATTCGGTAGGTCTGTAATAGTTCCTTTCATCCTCTAGCCTTTCAGAGATTCGGTAGGTCTTTAGCACATGCATACGTTCAGCAGTTTCTCTCCATTAAACAATTTTAAAAACCAACCCCCCCCAAAAAAAATAAAGACAAATAAAAGGTCAAGAAAAGGACACAAAAAACCCCCAGATGACAACCCCCACCAAGCAAGTAAACAAATAGACTAAAAAAAACCCCAGACCAATAAAACCCACAAACCCACAAAACAAAAAAAACCACAACCAAAACAAACAAAGAAACAAACACCAAAAAAACCACCAAAGCAGTCTCATTGCACATATCATTAAGTTTCTGCTCATGCTGCTCTTTCTTCCTATTGTCCTGTTTTCCAAATAAATTACTTCTTCATTACACTTTAAACTACTTCTGTAAAAAATGATGATTTAGAAAACAAGAACAAGAAAAACTTACTTTAGTAAAGGGACTCATATATTTTTAAAACCCGATCTCATCATAGAAGCAGATTAGAGTGTATAAAAAACACTGTTGTCAATACACAGAACCAGAGAGTAAGTTTCTGAGGGAAGGGAGGAGCAGGAACTCCCTCAGCTGTATTTGCTGCTGTAACATGGGTGTCTCTGAAGGTAAAACTCAGGTGTTCACTCCAACCTCAAACTCAAGTACATTGCCTATCTCTTTTATGGTCCTCTATGATTGAAAATGTTGTTTTGTTGTTTTGTTTGTTTGGTTGGTTGGGGTTTTATTGTTGGTTGGGTTTTTTGTTTGTGGGTTTTTTTTTTTTTTAATATAGTTGCATATCATCTTATTATTTAGGTTTAAGAAATATTAACCAAAGAGAGTGAGAATGGCTATTTGGTAGCAAGAACCAGTACACCAGAACAAACAAATGGCCCATTCTGCCCTGTACCTGGTCTCTGGAGTATGCAGTGGGAGGCATAAAATCCCCTCATTATGCATTAATATACCATCAGATATTTTCCCCTGATGCCTGTGATTACTAACTCATCTGAAACCTGAATGTACAGGAAATCTCAAGAGAAAAACTTCATTTGCTCAACATTTCAAATTTTGAGAAGTTTTACTAAAGACAAGAGAGACAGAAAAAATTGTCTGCTTTTATTTTTACTGCAAACACCATACAAAAACATTGAAGTTCTCTCCAAGCTCACACAGTTGTAATTTGTACCAGATTTCACTGTGAGAATATATAAAAATTATCACCCACCCCCTTAGTTTTGTTCCCTGTGTGTTATTCATTGCAATGAAACTTATTGAAAATTTTGTCAACAATCAGCTATATAAAAACTTTGCACATTGTCTGCATAAAAACACAATTTTGATGAGAAAATTACTACTAATGAGAACATGTTCTTTTCAAGCATCAGACTTGAAGAGACACAGGTCATAAATCTCTTTCATCTTCTTGCAAAAAGCTATAATCAAGGAAAAAAACAAGTGTTGATTTTTTTTGGTCCTTATTTTTTTCTTAAAAGTTCCTGATAGAAACAATTCCACTTAATAATCAGTAATATATCATGTTTGTTTCTTCCCACCCCTCTTTCTTTCTCCTTGTGCTTTTATTTGCTTTTGATTTTTTAGTTCTATCTATTTCCCCTGGTTTCACAGGGGAAGAAGATAATTTTTCAAGGGAGATTGTTAGGAGAGAATTGGGGCAATTTTGGTTTGTGGTTTTGGGGTTCATTTAGAAAGTGAGAGTGGGGTGAAAAACAAAAGCAAAAACAAACTAACAAGACAAAAAAGAAACTATATATATATAAAAAGCAACCACAACAAAACCCCTAAATACGAAGAAGAATCCTACACAATTTCAATAAACCACTGCCTTTTTCAGATGTGTCAATACTGCCATCTATTGCCTCTTCAATATCCTGGGCAAGAAACTGTACTTTAATGAAAACTGAAGAATGAACGTGCACCCATAAACAAGCAGATATTAAAAGGCTAAGTTTTCCAAGAGAGAAGAGTGAATTTTGTGTGGTATATTTTTGATGTTTTGAGAAGAATATTTTTCATAAATTTTCTTCCTTCTGTTGCTGTGTAATTTCATGTGCCCCTTAAACTGTACAATTGCAACAACTAAGACTTCAGCTAGCAATTTAAGACTGAAATTAATTAAATTTAGCCATTATGAAGAATACAAAGGCTCTGTATTATAATCAAATAATGATCATGTTAAGTTTGTATGTCTCCCTTGCTGTGATGACAACATGCAGGTATGAAAACACACAGGAAATACAGAGGTATATAGATTTCAAATAAATTTCAGCTGCCATCTGAGCATTATAACAATAAGTCTTAAGACAGGTATATTTTCTACTGAAATAATTTCCAGAAATTTCAGGTATTTATTCATGTATATCTATGCTTATGACAGTGATTAACTTTTTTAGTCATGAAACATCATTTTGCATAAATGTAATGGTCAATATTTTGGACCTTTTCATTATGATCCATATGAAAACTATTGTTTCGAAGAGAGAAATTCAAAAGAACTGCATAGTTATCAGTGTAAAATGCTGTTTTCTAGGCTGCTGCCTAGGAAAAGGTGCTATTTTATCGTTTTAATTCTTGTGCAGTTGCACTAGTAATACCAGAAATATGGAGTCTTCTGAAGTGAAAATTAATGAAAGTTTCATACTTAAAACAAAAAGAAAAAATATTTATTAAGTTAGATGGGATGATGTCAGGGGTGTAAAAGCATATCACCATTCAGGTGTTAAAAGGAGACTGACACTCAATTATTTTTGCATTATTAAAAGTTATTTTTGGGTCCAACATCTGTGTTATTAAAAGTCTTCATGTGCTTACCTAAACATGAGCTGTTATGCTTCTATATTTTGATGATATTATTCAGGTTTTTCAGAAGCTTACAATATGTCCCACTCAGGAACGTGATATCCCATTTAGAGGTGTGATATATGATGTTGCAAATATCTAGGTAAAGGTTACAGTCAGGTTTCTCACAGATTCACAGAGTTGGTTAACATGCGCTGTCCATGAGTAACTTATTATTGTAGCCTTCTAGGGCTACCCAGGCCAAGCTCAAGACCAGTGTTTTATTATTCCCTTCCCTCCTCATAATTTATTAGTTTTTTTTAATTCTATCCAGGAATATTTATGGCGTGTATGTATGTGCATATAGCTAAGAAGTGAGATGGTAATTAAGGGGCAAAAACCCTAAACCTGGCAGTTGTGTCATTGAAGAGTAAATGCTTTATCAACAAACCACAGGTGTGCAGCACTAAAGCAGACAAAAACATATAGGACCTGAGATGACAGTTCTGTGTTCAAAATGCATTAATCATCCAAGGTAAATTTGTGCAGCTGTTATACACTGTAGGTGTTTCACTTACTGTGTTCTAGAGATAGTAAAGGAGATGAAAATCTTTCCCCTTTTCGTTGTGGTTGGTCCAAGAAATACACATGGCATTTTCCTACACCATGTGACTTCTTGATCTGTCACATCTGTTCTGCTTGCTCCTATGTGCTCACACCACTCCTCTGAACAATTCATGAGTCTGGGACATGCAACTCTATTGTGTTCCCAAGGGCCAAAGTCCATAGTGCCCAAATCAAAAAAAGTCTCAGTATTGTCAATAAGGTATGCAGTTTAATTAGCATGATGGAAACTTTCCCATAATGATGTCTTTGAGTCAATGGACTGCCATTTCATTTATTTTCTATCAGTAATTTTGAGGTCTCAGAGATTAATTACAACCAGATTAGTTTCAGACAGATCTCCAAATTTAAGCAATTTCTAGTGTAAATAATAGTGTTCTGATTCTTGATCAGTTTGGGTGAGTTCTAGAAGTCATCTGTATTACCAGCCACAAAAAAAGAAAACTCATATATAACAATAATGACAGCAACTCCTGATTTCACCTATTTTGTGTAGAATAACCTTAATTCTGCTGTTTGTGCTCAAAAGATTAGGGGAGGTGTGGAGGTAGGGAGAGGAGAAGACAACTTACTATTAAGCCTGATGGTGACATTTGTGATTCCTGATCATTGGGGAAGCGGTGAATTATTCACTGGATTCATGAACCAAGCTAAGCCATGGAATTAAAATTCTTTTTATCTAAAAGTATTATTTATAGGTTTCCTAGGTGCAAGATAAATAGTTGATGAAAAAATTTTCTGCACAGTTTATCACTATCAATAGATGGAATGCATTATTTCTTTTCTCCAGAGCTTCAACTTTGACTTTTTTTAGCTTAATTATTTTACCTCCAGCAAAACACACATTTAAAAAATTTAAAACTTCATCCTTACATACGATCTTGCCCATCAACACATTGAGAGCTCTCCTTCATCATAACCAAGGTGCTTTGCACCATGTGATGCATTCTCCTTTAGAATTTTGAAATATTTAAAATGTGCTTTCTTTGATACAATGTGCTTTCTTCAATGCAGCCTGGTCCAGTTGAGGATGTCCTTGTTGACTGTGGGGAGATCAGACTAGACGACCTTTGGAGGTCCCATCCAGCCTGGACCATTCTGTGATTCCATAATACAGTATTTTTAACTGAGAGAAACCCTGCTTTTATCTGAACCAGATTTCTAAAATTTCCTTCCCTTCTCTTTCCACCCTTTATTGATTTTTATTCCATAAACAATCTTACGGCAATGATACTGACTAATATCCTAAACTTAACCTAAACACTTAAAAGTGTTTATGTACAAGTACTCTGGGAAAACAAACAAACAAACAAATAAACAAAACCAACCCAAACCAAGCAAACAAACAATTAAACAAACTAAACAAAAAAAACACACATGCAAAACAAACAAACAAATAAAGACACAAAAAAGAAAGACATCAGGAAGGAAGGTTCAGGTAAGATACAGAGAAATCAGATGGTCTGGTCCAGAAGATTTGTGAAACTCACTTTAAAAAATGTAATGAAGAATGTTTTATTTTCATCAAGCATGTATCATCTCAAGTTCATAGCTACTTCTTCCCAGTGTGGAATATCAGACAACAGTAAAAAGGCGAGATGAAAGCAATTGGAATGACTTTTAAATCTCTTCTCTGCTTTTCAGACCTGGTTAATTTGCTCAGAAGTACATCTGCATCTTCTTGCAAGATATAAAGGGTACTTACATTCAACAGGAACAGGGAGCATCTTCGTGAGATTTTTTTTTTTAAGGGTCTTAGTGTGGTAATATCCCAACCACTGACAATACAGATAGAACATACCAGGTAGAAGATACCTTTCTACATTTGACATGTGTATGTGACTATATTCACTGTTAGATGTTATGCACATATAACTTGAGGAGATAAATCTCAGGTGGCCACTAAAATAATTTAAAAGGTTTTTCCTTTATAAGGAGTAACAAATTTAACTTTCTTCCCCACATTATTCTTTGATGTATGCTAAGAGCATTTGGATTAATTTTAGAGAAATACAGATTCAGTTCAAACCAGTGATTCTCATGGTGTAGTCCCAGCCCACAGTTGAATTGTGGCCCCTCACAGCTTCTTGTGAAGAAAATTAATTCTGCCCTACCTGAACTCAGGACAGTGATTCACTAAAATTTTCTAGTGTCCTTGAGAATGTTTGTCTATAAAACTTGAAAAAGTATTCTTAACCTTACCAAATTCCTCCATTTTGTCTTCTACCCATAAATCACATTCTTATTTGAAGCAGCATCAGTAAGTTATGAGTTCTTTTACATGTGATTCACTGCTTTCTTTCCAATGTTTTTGTATGGTTTTTGTATGGTTTTTGTTTGGTTTGGTTTGTGTGTTTGGTTGTTGTTTTTTTTTTTTTTCCTAGGAATTGTTAAATTTCTGCCTATCCACTTGTGAGATTTTTAAAGAATCCCTTCAAAATCAGAATTTTCAGCTTATAAAATAAAGAAATCACTTTTTTTTTTTCAGTCTTTTTTTCAGTTTTCTTTCATAAAGATTGCTGTTCTATCACTGAATCTTTCAACTTTACTTTCTGAACATATTACACAAGCCAAGTGTACTCTCATAAGCTAGCATTGAGCATACCAACCAGCAACAATTAATAAATGTACAGGTGATTAACTGCCTTGGAAGGTTGTCTAAATAAGTTTTTGGAAGTGCAAAAGGAATTATTTTATTGTAGTGAATGTTTTGTTTCCAGTTATATTTAGAAAATGGGTAGGTAAGGGCAGACAAGGATTTTAGTAATATGGGTTGCTTTTAGTAGTATAGACTAAACCAAAATTTGTATTAGAAGGAGATTCTTTTTTATATTTATATAATACTGACATTCTTCATTCTTCATCCTAAATGTAATTGCTATAGACAGGAATTTTGGCTTTTGAACAAAGTATGGTATTCCCTGTTGTTCCAAGATTTCTCTTGATTGCAAGTAAAGCTGCTCTCTATCAGTGAGGAGTATGAGAGTTTTGTGTTACTACTAGAGATGACAGTTAAGAGCACTCAAGAAGCTGGCCGGGTCAGATCCATAGGCCTACTCAAGCTGATGAGATATGTTTCACTGGTGATTTCAGGATTGACAACCTTAGTTAAAACTTCATATCTATACTAGCCAGGTTCCTTGGTGTCCTCATTTCTGTTTTTTCCCCTTTTTGTTTTGGCAGGGTTTTGTGTTGTGGTGGTTTTGGGTTGTGTTTGGTTGGTTGGTTGGCTTGGTTTGGTTTGGTTTGGTTTGTTTCCCTTCAGGCCACATATTCAAGTCAGCTCCTCTGCAAAACATGAGGTATACAGGGTGTTCTTGAGATCTCTTCTAGCACACAGAAATATGTCATTACTGCCTGATACTGTCTAATACAGTCTAAAGTACGTTACTCTTCCACAGAAGTATCATGGAGTGATTTTGTCTGATTCTTATAGCTGCCCTAGAATTTTAGTTTAGCGCACAATATTTGTCACTCAGTTTTCCTTGCTGTTTCACTATTGTTCACAAAAATGTGCAGCTTTGTTTTCTCTTTTGTTTGGTCATTTCAATTATATGAAGTTTGCTTTCCATACAGCAACTGGAACACATTTATTTCTTTCAAGTGGTAGCACTGGATATATTATAAAGCTAAGCAGTCTCAAGAAGCTTTTCATATTTGCACACAGTTATAAGCAGAATTTCATTAATATAAGTATATATATATGTGTGTGTGTATATTTCTTTTATTCATGTATATACTCTATCTCTTTAACAACAGAGGTTTTGTAATGATTTAATGATGGATGTTGATGGTTAGAGGCAGCTTCTCTCTCCCTTAACAGTATGAATAAAGCAACAGGGCATCTGTGAAATACAGATCTGCAATTCTCAAAACAGCAAGGGTAGTTTGTGTGTTTCCTTTTCCCCAGAATTTCCCATTTGTGTTAAGCAATGGTTGTGTATTTTTTCCAATATTGGTAGGATTTCTTTGTGTATCTCTTATTGTTTGAGACAAGGGATGGCTGAATGAATTCAGGTAAAATAAGACCGTATTCTATTCTAACATGTATCCAAGACATAACCTTCACTCAAATTGATCATTCATGGAGATTCACAAAAACTACACAGTTCACTACCTTCATTTTTTAATTCCTGATGATTTAGGATGCAGAAAGTGACACTAAAATTCTCAAGAGGAAGATCTGCTCCTGGCACATTTTTAGGTCAAATTTTCAGACTCCGGAGATCCTATTAGCTCAGGTAAACCCTGAATAAACATAGTTTGGGGTATTTATCAACATTTATCTGAACAAGAAGTATATGAAAGTTCACTCATCACTTGGCTAATCATTGTGGCATATGAAATAAGCATCCTTTTCAAAGATTGGAGAAAGACATGACTTGAAACCCTTGTTATATTCTATTTTATTATTGAATAAAATACACAAAGAAATGTGGTGCAAAAGAAGGGATGTGTATTTATGTGAAAGGGAAATATATACACAGAGATTTCCAGGAGAATATCCAAATTGATGTTATAGACATAAGTAAATAGAGGTACCAGTCATTGTATTTTTCCTATCACCACAATAATAAAATGAAAATTTTATTCAGATCCCACAAGAATAGCTGGTTTGATAGCATGACAACCAACATGCTCAAGTGAAGTAATTCTATTTTTCTCTTTCCTGTGTGTGCTCAATTTGTAAATCATTTGATCCAGTACCACAACCCATTAAAAAAGGAATCTACATTTTAAAAAACTACCCCACCCTCCAATAAAATCGCTGAATAATTGCTTTCTGTGTCATGTTTTAATTAAAGATAGCAGCACCACAATCTAAGATATATCTGGGAATTATTAGAAACCTTTTCCAGAGGCAAACAGAATCAATATCTCTTTGTCTCAGTGTATAAAACATCTCTCTGTTACCTCTTTCCTGCTGGCAGAAGAGAAAGTGGCAAGAGTCTAAGATTGGAATAATAGCATCACTAAAGGGGTCAAATGAGCATGTATTATTATTGTTGTTGTTGTTGTTATTATTATTATTATTATTATTATTATTATTATTATTATTATTATTATTATTATTATTATTATTATTATTATTATTTAAGCAAAGAGGTCTGCTTCCATCCCTGCAGGAAGTTTGGCTGCTTTGGTGTCAGAAGCAGAAGACAGCAAGTGGAGATATTGACTCAAGCATCTGACAAAAGGAATGTAACTATATGATGAACCTGGGAGTCAGATCCTGGCTTTCCTTCCTGACTTCACCATGGATCAGCTGTGTGATGATGCTCAGATTACTGGATGCTGAGAAAATACAGGTCTTGTGCTTTGTACAATGATGATCATTTCTCCAGAGAGTAATTTCTTGTTGACTGTAGTTGCCTGAACAGATTGACTTTGGTTTTCACCTTTTTTCTTTCTGAAAGAAAGTGTGGAAGTGGCAATATTTGAGCCTGGATATGCCTCATGTGAGAGTTTGTCAGCATGGTTTTTCTTCCCTTCCTAACCCAAATGCACCACAGAAGGGATTAATCTAGTTTTCTCCAACAGTCGGTGGTGAGGAATAATTACTTCAGATGAAATGGCAAATAAACCATGATCATAAAAGTGCTTTATTTTTCCCTCTTTTTTACATTAAAAGAAGCAAGAGATAATGAGCTCATGTGTCTGTACTATAGAAGAATAGAATCAGACAGCATTAAGTTGGGCTGCAGTTTCCCCCTATATAAACTGGGGTAACAGGACATCAATTAATATCATATATAATCAGCTTGCTCTCACCCCCTTCTTTATGTAAGTAGATTGTAGTCTTTCGTGGGAGAAAAGCCCATGTCAATTTACAGTGGAAGAGAAATGTTATCCCCTTGCTGCCTGCTGCCCTTCTCACTTTTCTTTACCAAAGTTACTGCATTTCTTTTCTCTGTATAAGCTGCAAGGCAAGTAGTAAATGCAGCTGAACTAGCTGCACTCCCTAACATTGCTTCCAGAAACATGGTTGAAATGTGATTGTAAACAAGTATTTCAAAAGTCATAAGTTCTAACAAGCCCCCACAAAATCCACAAGTGATTGGCTAAAAAGCATTTTTTCATTTATTTATTCAAGATGTTAAGAGTGGAATGAGCATTTTGACTATAAAGTCTGATGTCCTAAATAACACAATTAGCCTTTGTTCATATGTGTCAAGCTATCCTTCAGCTGAAACATGTATTTCAGAAGGAATCAAACCAGACTCCAGAATTCTTAGTTTGGAAACTGCTAGGTGACACTGTTGAAGAATTTCAAATATTAATTATTATTTCAATTAAAATTATAACATGGGAGAATTTTAAAATTCACTAGCACAGTTGACCTTGCTATCATGGACTTAGTTACCCTTCCCTCTGAATCACTTCTGGGCCTCAAGGTTTCAAGAAATTTCTCCCCCAGACTCAGATTTCTGGAGAATTCTTTATCCCCTCTCATTTGTGAGGTGTGATAGGATAACAGCAGCAATCCAGTCCTTATGGTCTGTATCTGCAGATGAACAATGCTGTATAAATGCAAAGTGTTATTATTATTGTTAGGAAATAATAATACTAATAAACCAAAATGAATCGAAGTCTTGTCTTCAGATAGTTATTTTAGCAATCCAGAAATCTAAAGCCCATGAAATAGACAATTAAGAGTGGTTAGATACTTAATATCAGCTGTTCTGTTTTGGAAGAATTTTGCAATAACACAGCTACTATTATAATACAAAATTTTATTTCTCCTTACAGAAAGGAAGCAGTTGTGTTTTCAGAGGATCCTGGAAGTCCTGCTGCAGAATGCAGAACTTTTTTTTTTTTTTGGTGTGGGTGCCTGCCTGCGTTTGTGTGCTCAGATTTTTCTCTCTTCTATTGCAACAGCTCCATCTTTGGGAGAAAGAAGGGTAAACATTTCTTTCTTTTAGCTCAGCAAACAAAAGAAACCTTGGAAATCTTATTTTGCCTTGGAATACCTTTCTTATTTCCCCTCTTCTCACCATTCCTTCCCTCCCCTTCTCTTCAGCAGTTGAGAAATTAAAAAAAAAAACACCACAAACAAAAACCAACAATACCCTGTTTCTCTTATTTCTGACACAAATAAGAAGCACAGACTCATTTAATTAGTCTCTCTCATGTGTGTTGTAGCCCTGTTCAAGGCAAACATTTACCCCTGGGTTTCAGTGCTGCTGCTTAGACATTGACTTTTTCCTTTTAATTTTTTTTTTTTTTTGGTTGTTGTTCAGGAAAATGTTGTATCATGTTAATGACTATTGGAGATCCTATGGCTAAATCATAATCATAATTGTCTACACTAAGCAATTGTCTTGATCTTGCAGTGTGCATCCCTCCTTCCTGTCAGTTTGCAGTCTTGTCCTGATCCCTTTGTGCTGTGTACTTACATTGTGTATTAACCTAGGTGGGGTTGCCATTTCAGTCATTGTTGTCTAGTGAGGATCTAAGCTTAGGAAACACAGACTTCCAAACCTTGTAGAAAGGGTTACTCCATCTATCTTTGTAATAATCTTATTCCAGACTCCTCCTACAAGGGGAGTCACTTTCTATATTTACTAGGGCTCACATTTCCCTTTCAGTGTGAGGCTGACCTAGAAACCCACAATGAAGAGCTTCTGTCACTCACTGCTTTTAATCACTGAGCTACATTTGAAACTGTTGTTTTCTCTCCTCCTGAATCTTTCATGCCTTTTCTTGCAGTGGCCCATCTCCAGCAAAAGAGATTACATCTTCCCCTCCCCCTTCACCAACCTGAGGAGCATGACATGATCCAGCACAACAGAAGCTGGAGGGTGGAAAACCTTTCCCTGATACAGACGCAGAATATTTTCTCCATGTCCTAGTTGCAGTATCTCATCACCAGATCAATTTTCAGGAATCTGTCAGTCATAAATATCCATCTATTCTGGCAGCAGTGATTATGAAAGGCAAAGTAATAGTACCAGTTTATTTGTGATGCATGTGATCTAGTCAACATGTAGTGGCCAGCCAGATGAGATTCTTCAAGTGACAGAAAGCCATGAATTGATCTTGATTAGGCAATGTACACATTAAATGCCAAGGACATTTAGATGTTCAAGGCTCTATGAAATACATGAGGATACTGTAAAAAGTATAGTTTCAAGGGAAAAGGGGATAGGATTTGTTATATTCAGTGATTACTGTCATTGAATTACAAGTGAGTAGTGTAAAATTAAAAGTAAATCTTGAGCTGTCAAGCCCAAGCTTACTTTTTGCTGAAGACAGGAAGGAGAAAAAAACCTAAGAGATGGGGAGGAATTGAGGTAGGTCCCTCTCTGGTGAGGCAGGAGAGGCAGGCAAGCCCCCTCCCTGTCCCCTCAGTCTTCCCAGTTGCCCACACACAACAAATATGGGGCCCTTGAAACAGAGGGATGGATGAATGAGGATGGAGATGAATATCCATGTGTACAGCTCCCCAGGACTTGTCAGCCAGTCCCACAACTTAGGACTAGTGCAATCAAGAGAGAAAAAAAAAAAAAAAAAAAAGATGGTAGTGGTAGGGGATTCTCTTCTCAGGGGAACTGAGGGCCTGATTTACAGACCTGATCCATCCCACACAGAGGTCTGCTGCCTGCCTAGGGCACGCATTAGGAAGGTTTCTAAGAGACTATGGTGAGGCCATCAGACCACTACCTGTTGCTGGTTATGAAGATTGGGAGTGATGAGGCAATGCATAGGAGTACAAAAGCAATTAAAATATACTTCAGGGCTTTCAGGAGATTACCTGAGAGCTCAGGAGCACAACTGGTGTTCTCCTTAATCCCTCTAGCAACAGGGAGTGATATTAGAAGGAAAGAACAAAAATCCATGTGATTAACACATGGCTTAGAGGTTGGTGCCATCAACAGAACTTTGGGGGTTTTGGCCATGGAGAAGTTTTCTTGGCACTGCATCTACTGGCAATGATGGAGTTCATCTGTCCCATAAAGAGACAAGAATCCTTGCACATAAGTTGGCTGGGCTCATTGACAAGCCTTTAAATTAGTTTTAAAGGGGCATGAGGATGTACCTGGCTTTGCCACCAAGAACTCTGGGTGTAGTAGCCCAATATTTGTGGACCAGTGTACTAGCATCTTAGATAACCAGAAAGTCTACCCTTTCTCAAGGTTGAAAACTGTGTATTCCACTGCCTCCCTGAAATGTTCATATACCAATGAATGCATCATGGGCAATAAACAGGAGGAGCTGGAAGCCAGTGTGCTACTGGGAAACTATGATATAGCAGCCATCACG
This sequence comes from Dryobates pubescens, assembly GCF_014839835.1. Lineage (NCBI taxonomy): Eukaryota > Metazoa > Chordata > Aves > Piciformes > Picidae > Dryobates > Dryobates pubescens. The sequence continues at coordinate 80,851,289 of NC_071657.1, read as the reverse complement.
GAAACCTGGTGGGATGAATCCCACAACTAGGCTGCTGCAGTATATGGGTACCAACTTTTCAGAACAGATAGGCAAGGAAGAAGAGGTGGTGGAGTGGCCCTCTGTGTTAGGGAGAAGGTGATGACAGGGTTGAGTCCTTACGGGTAAGAAGCAAGAGTAAGACCAGCAAGAGTGATGTCATGGTGGGAATCTGTTGTAGACGATCCAACCAGGATGAAGAGGTAGATTAATTTTTATATAAGTTGAAAGAGGTTTCACAATTGCTACACTGCTTAGACATACACAAGCCTATGGGGCTGGATGGGCTACACCCAAGGGTGCTGAAGGAGTTGGCAGATGAGCTGGCCAAGCCATTTGCATGATTTACCTGAAGTCCTGCCTAACTGGGGAGGTCCCTGCAGGGTAGCAAATGTAACAGCTATCTACAAGAAAGGAAGAAAGGAGGACACAGGAAACTATAGAGCTGTCAGTCTGACTTCAGTAGAAGGGAAGGTCATAGAACAGGTCATCTCAAGCACCATCACACACCAAAAAGAGGACAACCAGGGCATCAGGCCCAGTCAGCTTGGGTTTATGAAGGGCAGGTCCTGCCTGGCCAACCTGATCTCCTTCTAAGACAAGATGACCTGACTGTTGGAAAAGGGAAAGGCTGTGGATATTGTCTATCTAAACTTTCAAAAAGACTCTGCATTGTTTCCCACAGAATTCTCGTGAACAAATTGGCTGCTTGTGGCTTAGATGAGCACATGCTCTGCTGGATAAAGCACTTGATGAACAGGCCCAAAGAGTGGTGGTCAATGGAGTTAAACTCAGCTGGCAGCCAGTCACAAGTTGTGTTCCTCAGGGATTGGTGTTGGGACCACTTCTGTTTAACATCTTTATTGGTGAGCTTGATGGAGACATAGCGTGTCATCAGTAAGTTTGCAGATGACACCGAGCTGGGTGGGCGTGTTGATCTTCACAAAGGTAGGGAGACTCTGCAGAGGGACTTTGATAGATTGGATCAATGGGCCAGTGTTAATGGCATGAGCTTCAACAAGGCCAAATGCCAGGTTCTGCACTTGGGTTACAACAACCTCATGCAATGCCTGGAGAAGTGTGGATGGAAAGCTTTCTGGCAGAAAGGGACCGGGGGGTTCTAATTTACAAGCAACTGAATATGAGCAAGCAGTGTGCCCAAGTGGCCAAGAAAGCCAATAGCATCCTGGCCTGTATCAGAAATGCTGTATCCAGAAGGAGTAGGGAGGTGATTGTCCCCTTGTTCTCAGCTCTGGTGAGGCCAGACCTTGAGCATTGTGCCCAGTTTTGGGCACCTCAATACAAGAGAGATGTTGAGATGTTGGAGCAAGTGCAGAGGCAGGCAATGATGCTGGTGAAGGGCCTGGGGAATAAATGTTATGAAGAGCAACTGAAGGAGCTGGGGCTGTTTAGTTTGAAAAGGAGGAGGGTGCAAAACCTTGTTGCTGCCTACAATGAACTGAATAGACATTATGTAGAGAGGCTGCTGCTGGTCTCTTTTCCCAGGTAATTAGTGATAGAACAAGCTGTGACTGGGTAGGTTTAGACTGGACAGCAGGAAACATTTTTTCACAGAAAAAGTGGTCAGTCATTGGAATGGGCTGCCCAGGGAGATGGTTGATTGTGATAGTTTATTAATTTATGAAATTATGAAATATGAAATTTTAATAATAATATTAATTATTAATACTAGAAAAATAGTGATAGACTTATAACAGTATGTATTTGCAGATTCTAGTGGACAATTTTAGATATATCCCATAAACTGGTACAGTTTAACGATTTTGAACCAAATCAGAAAAAAGAACCATGGTTACAATTCTGCCACTTATCCACCAGATGGCGACTTGACAAGATACCTGTCAGCTTATACAGTGGGGGTTCTAGGTGTCAGGCTCATACAATGTTAAAAGAACCATTCAGAGACTTAAACTAATTTTTTTACCACAAATTATGGCTCCAGGCATTCCCAGGGTGCTGTATTAACAAATTATACATCACGATACCACATAGGCTAAAGTGTGGCAATTTTAAACAGGCTCAAAACTGATGTTAAACATGTGAACACTGAAAAGAGATACAGTTTCACTTGCTGAAAGACTTGTTGCTGTGCTGGTTGCCGTGCTGGTTGCCATGGCTGGCCACCAAGGTTTGCAGGGACCCAGCAGGTCCATAGCTGACTCTGAGGGTGGTCTCTTCTGCATGTGGTGGAGGCAGCTTTCTCCTGTTGCTGCTGGGGGGTGTGGCATAGGCTGGTTCACCTGTAACAATTTCTCTTGCACATCCACTCACTCCTCCCATGGCTGCAGCTGGCACACAGGGGCTGCTAGGCATGGTCCTTGCTTTGCAAGCAGTGCATAGAGGACAACTTTGGCTTGCAGATCTGCACTTGCAGCAGGCACTTAGAACTGCTGAAATGGTTTTGGACAAGATCACCCCAGCTGGCTAGGCTTACCAATGGGACTCAGTCCTCAGGACATGTTGGCAGCTTCTTCCTGCTGGCTGGACTGCAGATACAATGCAAAGCTGTAGATTCCAATGCAGCTTATGCAAAAGACTGCGGGTTTCTGGGTAAGCTGAGGCACGAAGGCAGATCCTGGGTAGTAAGCTCCTCTCTGGACAGCAGACAAAGGCAGAACACGTGCATGAGAGCAGAGCACATGTACAGAGCAGGAACAGAAGCAAGAGCAATAGATCAAGAGCAAAAAAGAGTAAGCTGATTATAATTCAGGTAATATTTATAATTTGCTCAAGGCTTGGATTTAGTCAACAGTCAAATGCTTGGTCAGCACAATTAGCCAATAGTAAAGCATATGGAGAGAATATGTCCATACTTGGAAGAAGCACAAACACAGCACAAGCATCCCATAATTTGGGCTCATGATCTTCTTTACCCCAAGAAGGCAGGTTCAGCTGTTCATTCCAGCTTATGTCTGACCCTTTGTTTACTTAGCTCTGGCTGAGTATCCACTCCAGAATGGAGGAGGAAGGGAGGATTGAGCAAAACATGTAGGGACATGTTTTGGCAATATTTGGGGCATAATTCTGGGCATAGGCAGCCTTTACCACAGTGAGTCACCAACCCTGGATGTGTTTAGGTATCATTTGGATGGCGTGCTTGGGTATATGGTTTAAGGGTGAACCTTGTAGGGTAATTGATTGGACTTGGTGATCCTGACAGTGTATTTCAACCTGAGTGATTCTGTGAGAAAAGATGAAGAATATTATAGGAAAGGGAAATTTAATTCCCAGCAACTATACCAAGGTGTGGACAGGGATCAAAGAGTCAACCATTGAACTTCAAGAAATAGCTAAAGAGAAAAATTAGGATGCTAAAATAGTCATGGAATCAGGCAAGGTCCATAATAACCTAGGAACAAGACTAGAAAGGGCTCAGGCAGATACATCATGAAAAGAAATAAAACCAGAGCTTTCAGTGGCATGTTCATACATGATATGAAAAGCTAATAAACCAAACCAACCTAACAAACAAAAGCAAAACAAAATAAAACTTAGCTAACAAAAAAGTAACAACAAAAAAATAATAAACCAAAACAAATAGATACTGAACAAATGGCTCTAAGATTTTCAAATGTCAGAACTAGTGATTTCAGCATTCTTTGGTGTAATGAAAATCATCTTATACAGACTTAAATTCACCACATGGACTTTTGTTCAGATATCCTGGCTTTAATGTCACTGGAACAGAAGCATGTCATCCTATCTTGCCTGCTCTGCAGCATCTTAAGCAAGCCAGCTTCTCCAAATTCATGCTGATAAAACTTCATTATGGTTCTGTACTTGCAGTATGCATTCCCACTTTCACTCTCATCTGCAGTCCCTGGCACTGGTAGGATTTGAAGAGAAAGTGTAAAAACAGCTGTGTGGAAATATGCTTTTTGTTTGTTTGTTTTGTTTGTTTTATTTTTTTAAATTGGATTGTTTGGGGGTTTTTTGTATGTGTGGGGAGGTTTTTCTTTTTCATTAAGTGTATTTTCTGGGGGTGCAGAGGTGCTTGCATGCATCGTTAGCACTTTTTTGTTTGTGGGGTTTTGGTTCCCTGATAGTTGCTTTGTTTTTTGCCCTTTCTTTTTTTGCCCCCCCCCCCCTTTTTTTTTTTTTTTAATTTTTTTTTCTTGTTGTCGTTGTTGTTCTGATTTTTTTTCCCTATGCAATATCTTGGACACAGGTAATCCCAAAACTAAAAAATTATGTCCTTAAGAGAATTCCTTGACAAAAATAATTCATGGAAGGTTTATCATCAGTCACAGTATCACATGAAGTAATAGCTTTTATTTCCCCAGTCCAGGATTTCTTTCCCATAAACTGTAAGGAATGCAGTAAGGTTTCAGCATCTGAAACTAGGGAGTTTGGGTTCACTCCTAGTTATAGAATCAGCCTCAACAGCAAATCCTTACACCTTCTCCCCACAATTTCTCAAGTTATGTAACACTGCCATACAAACAACATTTGAACTCCTCAACATCTACATCCAAACCCTTAAATCTTGCACAATTACATATATGTATACATATAGTTATTTCCTCTTTTCTTCTAAAAGTTTCAGAGTAAGTTTGTGTGTTTGACAGAAATCTCAGAACAAAATGAAAGAACAAAATAATCTTCCTACAATTTAGTTATGAATGTAAGGGTTCAGGAAAGTCTATTGTTCACTTGATGGTATTCCTTCAAATTCTTCAGTTAATGGTGAGCTGAGCAATGACCAGGGCTGGCTATCTCACTGCTTGCAGAGCCTCCTCCTCCCCTCAAGTATTTTTAGTTATCAATATTTCTGTAGAAGCAGACAAGCATGTCTAATGCTCAGCACACCAGCTGGGGGTGGGGGGAAGACATAGATTGAAGATGACAATTCATAAGCAAAGCCCTCTGATATTGCAAGAAGGAGAGATAGTTATGCACACTGCTTAATATAACAGAAATTAAATACAAAGAGTGCAGAATAGATGTTGCCTGTTACTAGAGAGAAATAGAATCTTTTGGTCCTCCTGTCTGTTGTGGAGGCACAATTAAGGATCTTCTTCAAGCATTGACTGACTGATATAGGCTTGTCTTTTTTTTCACACAATAACATAAAAAGCAGATAAAGAGCTTTTTCCTGGAAGTTTCATTTTTGCCTAGTATCCTAACAATCTAAGCACTCATCTGATCCATGAGAAACCCAGGGGTCCTTCTCCAATATTAGAGATAAATTTTATCCTGAAATGATATATGGTCCAAAATAATACCAGATTTTATTCTCTTCCGCATATTAAAATGTAAAAAGCAATCTCTAGCATATTTTAAAATATTTTAAAACATATGTATGAACCTTGCTTCACAACTTCAGAATTTTTTTTCAGTTATACATATTCCTCTGAGTAAATTGCATCAAATAATGCTGAGTTCCTGTAGCACACTTTCTCCCTTCTCTTTCAAAAGCCTTTCTGGGATTGTAAATATAAAATATGTTTACCTGAATATTGTTTGCATCCATCATTTCCTCATTCTCCACAATGTCCCTGAGAGAAAAGCAGAAAATATAAACTCTGGTCTTGTCATGACAGGGGCTGTGCTCATTTCAGCCACTGTTTTCCAGTGTCAGTATGAGATATAGCTGAAGAAGTGCTATCAAAGTGCTACTTTGCTGAGCTTTTTAAGATTACAAGAATGACGGTGTTTTAAGTACACTGTTAAATTTGCACTGTGCTGACTTTGATGGTTAGTAATTATCTAGTTGCACCTGAAGTGGAGGCAATGTCTTTCTGAGGTGTATGTTTTTAACCCCCAAAATGCTTATTAATTACATATATGGGATCATGCAGTTGAGTACAAATATGCACTGTGCTTCAGCATAAAATCAAATTGGCCTACCCCTGTGCAAATCACATTTCATTTTGCTTATATCAATCTGGATTAAAGCAGCATATGTGTAAATTATAACTAGCACTTGAAAAACCAATAGGATACTGTACTCTCTGGGGGCTGTATTTGACTATTAATCACTTTAAGATGTCGTGTGGACTGTGTCAAATTGCTCTGGCTATCCAAACTGAATATCCATTGCATTTCTGACTGGCTTCATCATAATTTTTCTGAGGCAGTTGGTATTCCTCTTTTTCTCCATGTTTAAAGAACAAAGAATATGCTTACCTCTATTGCACTTCTTCTGGTGTGCTTTAAAGCAAACAATAGCTAGAATAAATCAACACAACAGAAGTCATTGGAAGAAGAAATATTCTGAGGTCAGATTTTGTTCTGAAGTATAGTCTGAAATTTATAATTATTTTTGGGAGGATGGGGGAATGTCGTTTGCAGCCAATTAAATATTTTATTCAATTTCTCTCTATATATACCTTTTAACAATAGGATTAAATATAGCAAACTTATTTCTAACTAGAAGTTTCTTAATTAAAAATAATAAAAAACCCTCAAACAAACAAAACCTAAACAATCTTAATGCCTCTAAAATGCTTCTTCCAAGAGGTAACTATAAGTTTAAGAACATAAAAGGCTGAGGAAGTATCATCAGCAAAATAATCTTACTGAAGATGTATAGGCCCCTGATGTTCACACTGCTGATTCAGATTGTGGGTAAAAAGGGAGAAAGGACATTTCACCAATTTGGATAAATTATTTATTTTATGTTTCCTATTTCTCTAGTAGATACCTGGCTCTGGCTCGAATTCATGATCCAAATCAAGCCAAAGACATTAAATGGTCTGCAGAGGGATTCAATGCCACTCGTGTTCTCTCCTCCCTTCTCTCTACCTGACCATAGTTTTTAGTGCACTCTACTGCATAGTGAAAGTTCAAGTAGGTTTACATGTACACAACTTATTAGTAAGGACCATACCCAAAGACATATATAATCAGGGGATGAAACAGAAGGAGAAAAAAAAAAAAATTAAAAAGGGGGAAAAGGGAAATCCTTCCTGCTATATCCAAGTGGGAACAAAAGTAATGAGCTACCCAAATAAACCTCCTCCTTCTCTGCACACTCTCTCCACAGCAGCTGATGGTGACAATGATCAAATTGAAAATGACAAAACACTCTGTTTTACTCTTGCTTTCTCCCCAGTACAATTATATTTCTTATCAAGACTTGTTCAGGCTCTCCATTGGTAATATTTAGTGGATTTTGAAATTAGTATTATTTGTTATCTGCTAAGATTTGTTTATTTTCTTATGAAGCTGAAAACCAAACCTTATAGAATGAAGGGTGAATGGATCTACACATAGAGATATACACAAGTAGCTCCAAGATAAAATGAAGTAGTATAAGAAGAATAAGATCCTTTAACTATCAGGGGCAATGACTTTACAGAAAAAAATGGACATAACAGGTCAAAATCCCACAGTGCAATGTTGATAAGGGCACTTGAGTTTTCATGGTAAAGACACTGTCACAGAAGCCTTATGGTGTGTTGATGAAAGGTTGCTGCCTTGTAAGTGAAAAGTCCTTAGCATTGCAAGGCTTAGAAGCAACACTTGTCTTCTATATTCCTCTATGTTTTCTCATGGAATCATAGAATAATTTGGATTAGAAGGGACTTTGAGGGTCATTTACTTTCAACCCCTCTGCCAAGAACACCTTCCTCCGGATCAGATTACTCAAAGTTTCACACAGTAACACACAGTATCACTCAGTAACTAAGGTTGGAAGAGACCCCAAGGATCATCAAGTCCAACCTGTTCCAACAGACCTCACAACTAGATCATAGCACCAAGTGCCACGTCCAATCTCCCTTTGAACACCTCCAGGGACGGCGACTCCACCACCTCCCTGGGCAGCCCATTCCAATGACGAATGACTCGCTCAGTGAATAACTTTTTCCTCACCTCGAGTCTAAACCTCCCCTGGCACAACTTGAGACTGTGTCCCCTTGTTCTGGTGCTGGTTGCCTGGGAGAAGAGACCAACCCCCTCCTGTCTACAACCACCTTTCAGGTAGTTGTAGAGGGCAATGAGGTCACCTCTGATCCTTCTCTTCTCCAGGCTAAACAATCCCAGCTCCCTCAGCCTCTCCTCATAGGGCTTGTGCTCAAGGCCTCTCACCAGCCTTGTTGCCCTTCTCTCGACACGTTCAAGTGTCTCGATGTCCTTCCTAAACTGAGGGGCCCAGAACTGGACACAGTACTCAAGATGTGGCCTAGCAGAGTACAGGGGCACAATGACCTCCCTGCTCCTGCTGGCCACACCATTCCTAATACAGGCCAGGATGCCATTGGCCTTCTTGGCCACCTGGGCACACTGCTGGCTCATGTTTAGGCGGGTGTCAATCAGCACCCCCAGGTCCCTCTCTCTTTGGCAGCTCATCCAACTTGGCCTTAAACACTTCCTTCAACAACTTCTCTGGGCAACCTACATTCCTTGATAAAGCACCCCTCCCAGTCTTTCCTCTATGCCCTTTTTACATATTGGAATGCTCTGTAAGACATCCCAGAAGCCTTCTCTTCTCTATACTAAGGCCATAAGGTACTGTGGAGAGAGACAGCAGAAGGATGAAAGTGCAGGGAAACAAGGAAGTGAGAATGATGTGTTTTTTCTGTTGGACAGTATGGGAAGTTGCAAGTGCTTCTCATTGTTCTAAAGGAAGAGGTGTAAAAGAGAAGGTGATCTTTAATGTACTGTTTGAATTTGCTGAGTTAAGCTAAAGCCAAAGGAAATAAACAAAGTCCACAAAATTTCAAAAAGTTACTGAAGAACATTCAATAAGTAGAGTGGTCACAGGATTGACTTATCCAGGAATGACGTCTCCATCTCTCCACTCACTATAACAAAAGTGACTAAACTTCTAAATTTGGTAGTGCAGTTAAATATTCAGTCTTATCTGGGATAATCTCAGGCATTTAAAAACTGACAGGGTGAGGCAAGGGGGAAACAAATAGCTCATGCACAAGAAACTCTTAATTGAGCCTTCTACACTAGATGTGAGCTGAAATCTCTCAGATGTTAGGATATACAAAATGTGCTGTGCCAGACTTTCGCCCTCTTTGCAAATTCCCAGGTTTGGTCGATCCTAGCACTGGAATGTACAGTCAAAGGAAATACAAGATTTTGCAAACCTCATGTCAGATATTTTGTTAATTGGAAAAAAAAAAATATCCTCACATACTAGGAATAATTTTAAACCAAAACTGATACAGAAAATAACATCCTTTTATTTACCAATCCTCATGTTTTCACAAGATGAAAGGAAGTCTTTTCTTTCTACAGTACTGCTTCCTTTTCTTCAGAGTTTATTCCTACTTGATTTCTACATGATTACATTTTATTCCTCCTCTCTTACTCCTTCTACTACCTTCCCACAGAAGTCTTTCACTATTAAAAGGGAATCCCCAAAACCATAGTCTAAATGTTAAGAAATTTGAGCATAAGTCTCTCTTTTTTTTTTCTTTTTTTTTTTTTTAATTCATTGTCCTAACTTTCAGGATGTTATTTTTCAACAACAGAACTGAATACTGTTTTAACAATCAACATTCTTTCATTAGTCCCCTTTGTCCAAATGTCCTCTTAGTGTCACCAGATGATTGAGAATAGAGCGTGAGATTTAACACATCCAAGTGCCGGGTTCTGCACATTGGCCACAACAACCCCATGCAGAGCTACAGGCTGGGGTCAGAGTGGCTGGAGAGCCGTCAGGCTGAGAGGGACCTGGGGGTGCTGGTTGGTGGTAGGCTGAACATGAGCCTGCAGTGTGCCCAGGCAGCTAAGAGGGCCAATGGCATCCCGGCCTGCATCAGGAACAGTGTGGCCATCAGGAGCAGGGAGGTCATTCTGCCCCTGTACACTGCACTGGTTAGGCCGCACCTCGAGTACTGTGTCCAGTTTTGGGCCCCTCAGTTTAGGAAGGATGTTGACTTGCTGGAACGAGTCCAGAGAAGAGCAACAAAGTTGGTGAGGGGTTTAGAACATAAGCCCTATGAGGAGAGGCTGAGGGAGCTGGGGTTGCTTAGCCTGGAGAAGAGGAGACTCAGGGGTGACCTTATTACTCTCTACAACTACCTGAAGGGAGGTTGTAGACAGACGGATGTTGGTCTCTTCTCCCAGGCAGCCAGTACCAGAACAAGAGGACACAGTCTCAGGCTGCGCCAGGGGAGGTTCAGGCTAGATGTTAGGAAAAAGTTCTATACAGAAAGAGTGATTGCTCATTGCAATGGGGTGCTGGGGGAGGTGGTGGAGTCGCCATCACTGGAGGTTTTCAGGAGGAGACTTGATGGGGTGCTTGGTGCCTTGGGTTAGTTGTTTGGGTGGTGTTGGATTGGTTGATGGGTTGGACACGATGATCTTGAAGGTCTCTTCCAACCTGGATTATTCTATGTATTCTATGTATTCTATATAACATAACTATTTCTTCAAGATGCTGACTGATATTATGAGGACAAATACGTAACCTGAAAGTTGTGGAGCATGTTGGATTGTGGAGGAGATTCTGAAAGACCAGTATCCCTCTTCCAGTGAGATTTCCTTCAGTATGAGGCCCATTAAAGCTGCTAGTCTTTGCATCTTAGTTCTGCTCAGGAAATAGGATGTGACCTGTCAGCTGCTGATGGCTAACATCACCCCTCTGTGAGAAGTTCCATCTCTATTTTTCTCCAAAATCACAGGGAAGTCAAGAAATACAAGGAGGAATCATCTCAATGGATTTGAGCACTTCTCAGGTCTTCTTTCCTTTTTTTTTTATTTCCTAAAAGATGTGACTTTGTGTATGACCTTCACTCACTGAAACATATTTAGGTATTCACATAAGTAACACATTTCTCTACTAATATATAATGGTCTCCTTTTCCTCCTGTCTCACACTGCCATGTCTACTGTTGCACACTGAGTAAACTGTTATCTCCCCAGTTTGGTAGTGTTGTCCTCATTATACCCTAGGTATCCATTGCAGGATTGTTCTTATAATAGTTTCCTTCTTAGCTTGTATCCATCTACTTTTGCTTAGCTTTGGAGAGCACAAATGGCTACTTTTGTGAAATGGCAGTGTTTTCTACTGGGAAGATCATTCTAGGCAGAATGCATTCCAATGTGCAAATTACAGTTCTGCTTAACACAAAAGATGTTTATGAAAGGAAAATATCACCACACTTTCCCCTAATTTGGAAGTGCAAAACTTGCTTCCATATTGAGCAGAAATGCACAAGGAAGGTTAAGTCAGTTTCATAAGAGCATCAGTTGGGTGAAAATGCATTTGACCTTCACAGGGTTCTTCCGTCATTCTTTAGCTTGAATGCCTGAGTGAAGAGTGTGTCATTCTGTCACATAAAAAGAAAAAAAGAGAGAGAAAAAAATTTAAAAATCGATTCTGTCTACCCTTGAATGCCTTATTTTTCATTGGCATCTAACTGACATAAATAATATTTGGTTGGGTTTTCATTGTTATTTTTATTTAAATGTTCTGAGGTATGCCAGCTAGCAGCAAGGTCCATTTATACAGCACAGTGAATTCCCAGTTCTGGTAAATATACTCAGATAAGGGGAATTTGAACTTAAACCTTCTGTTGCAGTCAATAAAAGTATACCCAAGACTATATCGCTATTCACAATTGCTAATTATAGAAATCTATTCAAGGACATTCTAAAAACAGGATTATAAATCGACCTAATGAAAAAAAAATAAAAAAATTGACCAACACAGAGACAGGAGACAGTCAGTGAGAGCTAAGAAATAAAAATGAAAAAGAGTACAAAGCAATGCATTTGCTTGAGCTCATTACGAGGCAAAATGTTCCCCAGGTACGTTCCCTTTGTTCTTCCGTATTGCATTATCTCTGTGACAGTGGTCAAAGCTTGTTGAGTAAATGGATAGAGGTGAAATGACTGGAAGCATAAGGTCTTCCAAGGAAAATCATATAGGAGAAAAATTATGTTTTCCCTACATTTAAAATTTAAATTCAGGAACCTATGTCTCTTTTAACAGATTTCTTTTGGCATGTTATGCATAGAGAACAAATTCTTCCAGACCTTAGACATTCAAATTTAACTTGCAGTATCACATGAGATAAAATCCCTGAGAGTGCCCAGGAGAGTAACCTAAGCTTTTACACTGAGTCATCCTCTAGATTAAATTGTTAAAGTGTCTTCCAGGAACCAACATCCTATCTAGGACATTAGAGGTAAATGCTTGAAACCGGTCACAAGGACAACCATCCCTGTCTTGTTGAGTTTTCTGCTTTCCTTTACCAATGTTCTATACAGAATTGTGCAAGGAAGAATTTCTGCATGCCATGACAATTCCAGAACTGCTACTATGTATGTACTTTCCACAATAAAAGGTATAGAGATGGCTCAAAGAAGACCAGGACAATCATTGTGATTGTATTTTCTGGATCATGACCAGATTTTCAACTTTTCAAAAGACTGAGTTGTATGTTTCCTAGTGCTGCATCTTCAGAGCAGAGCCCGGGATACCAAAAATACTGTGGCCAGCAAAACTAAGGAAGTTATTATACCCCTGTGTTCAGCACTGTTGAGGCTGCACCTTGGATACTGTGTTGTTTTGGGCCCCTTTCTACAAGGAAGATGTTGAGGTGCTGGAGTGCAGGTTCAAAGAAGAGCAATGAAGTTGGTAAAGAGTCACAAGCACAGCCTTAAGGGAGCATCTGAGGGAACTGGAGTTGTTTAATCTGGAGAAAAGGAGGCTGAAGGGACATCTTGTTCTCCAGAACTACCTGAAAGAAGGTTGTAGTGAGGTAAGGGTCAGTGTCTTCTCCTATATAACAAGTAGTAAGACAAGAGAAAAAACACTCAGGTTATGTCAGGAGAAGTTTAGTTTGGATGTTAGGAAAAATTTCTTCTCCACAAGGGCTGTGTAGCATTAGAGCAGGCTGTTTAGGCAAGTGGTTTTGTCTAGAGGTATTTAAAAGATGTGTAGATGTGATCCTTAAAGGCCTGGTTTAATGGTGATCTGGCAGTTCTCAGGTAACTGTTGGACTCAATGATCTTAAAAGCCCTTTCCAAGCTAAAATATTCCATGACTCTAGGATTATATATCTGGACAACTATGTGTTGGAGATACAAACAAATTTAATTAATAAAGTCCTTCCAAAGAAGCAGTGTTGTAAACAGTCTTCCTTACTTCTTGTACTTAAAGTGTCCAGAGAAGGGCAACAAAGTTGGTGAGGGGCTTGGAACACAAGCCCTATGAATAGAGGCTGAGGAAGCTGGGGTTGCTTAGCCTGGACAAGAGGAGACTCAGGGGTGACCTTATTGCTCTCTACAACTACCTTAAGGGAGGTTGTAGACAGGTGGGAGCTGGTCTCTTCTCCCAGGCAACCAGCACCAGAACAAGAGGACACAGTCTCAAGCTGCAGCAGGGGAGGTTCAAACTGGATGTTAGGAAGAAATTCTTCACAGAGAGAGTGATTTCCCATTGGAATGTGCTGCCCTGGGAGGTGTTGGAGTCACCATCATTGGAGGTGCTTAGAAGGAGACTTGATAGGGTGCTTGACTGCATTGGCCTCTGCCCACTCATCCACCTGGTCCAGGTTGCTCTGCAGATCTCTCCTACCCTCTAACAGATCAACACCTGCTCCTAACTTGGTGTTATTTGCAAACTTACTGATGATGGACTCAATCCCCCCATCCAGATCATCAATAAAGATATTGAACAGCACTGATCCCTAGGGGGCACCACTAGTGACTGGCTGACAGCTGGATGTGGCACCATTCACCACCATTCTCTGGGCTCGGCCCTCCAGCCAGTTCTTGACACATTTCAGAGTGAATCTGTCCAAGCTATGAGCTGCCAGCTTTGCCGGGAGTTTGTTGTAGCAGATGGTGTCAAAGGCTTTGCTGAAGTCAAGGTAGACTACATTCACAGCCTTCCCCACATTCACAGTATCACAGTATCGCTAATGTTGGAAGAGACCTCAAAGATCATTGAGTCCAACCTAGTCATTAGGCAAGTAACCTGATGTGACCATTTTAGGCTGTGCCTTTAAGAAAAGGACAGTTGCTGGAACACTCTGGCTGAATGTTTTGGTGAAATAATGAAAAGATATTCTAAATTAATTTCATTGGTAGATAGGTAGAATGCAACTTTAAGTTTTAGTTCAGTTTGAATCTCAGTTCAGTTCTGGCTTTTTCAGCCTGTCTGTTTCAGTCTTTCTCTGAGCAACAGCAGTGCAGAAAGGAGTTGACCTTGAACTAACAGATAAGAAACTAATTCTTGCATATGCTTTGAGCTAACAGAATTTCCTCCTTAATAATTACCTTTTCTCTCTCTCTAACAATTTTTGTGAAAAGGGAGAGGTAGGGGGGGAGAGGGGGTACAGAGGAGGACACCCTCCTGGCTGGAGGAGGGAATTTTTTTCTGTATCACGTTCTTTGCTATATATTTCTGTATATATTGTAAATACTGTATATTGTGTATATAGTCACTGCACCTCATCCTGCTTGTAAATATAGCTTATATTCATTTCTGCTTCTCTGACTGTGTTAGCTGTGGTTTCTTTGTGTGTGTGGGAGAACTGAGCTTTCTCTCACCACCACACCTGATCGTAAAAGGAGATCATATTGGTCAGGAAGGACCTGCCCCTCCTAAATCCATACTGGCTGGGCCTAATCCCTTGGCCATCCTGTAGGTGCTGTGTGATTGTGCTCAAGATAACCTGTTCCATAATCTTCCCTGGCACTGAGGTCAGGCTGACAGGCCTATAATTCCCTGGCTCATCCAACCGGCCCTTCTTCTGGATGGGCACCATGTTGGGCAGCTTCCAGTCTTCTGGGACCTCTCCAGTGAGCCAGGACTGATGAAAAATGATGCAGAGTGGCTTGTCCAGCTCATCTGCCAGCTCACTCAGCACCCTAGGATGGATCCCATCTGGTCCCATGGACTTGTGAGGATACAAGTGTCTCAGCAGGTCCCTTTCTGCTTCCTCCTCGATTACAGGGGAACTATAGTGGTCCCTGGCTCCATCTGCCAGTTCAGGAGGCCACTTCTCCTGAAGGCAAATTGTCCAAGTATTGAATATTGAGACAAAGAATGTATTAAGTACCTCTGCCTTTTCCTCATCTTTTGTTACTATATTCCCCTCTGCATCCAATAAAGAGTGGAGGTTGTCCTTGCCTCTTCTTTTGCCATTAATTTATAGAAACACTTTCATTCTCCTATGCAGCAGTGGCCAGTCTAAGTTCTAAATGGGCTTTTGTCTCTCTAATTATTTCCTGAATAACCTAGAAACATACTGTTGACACTGTTTGACACTGTCCCCCACAGCAAACTCCTGGCCAAGCTGTCAGCCCATGGCTTGGACAGAAGCACACTGCATTGGGTTAGGAACTGGCTGGAGGGCTGAGCCCAGAGAGTGGTGGTGAATGGTGCCACATCCAGCTGGCGGCCAGTCACCAGTGGTGTGCCCCAAGGATCAGTACTGGGCCCCATGCTCTTTAATATCTTTTTTGATGATCTGGATGAGGGCATTGAGTCCATCATCAGTAAATTTGCTGACGACACCAAGCTGGGGGCAGGAGTTGATCTGCTGGAGGGTAGAGAGGCTCTGCAGAGGGACCTCGACAGGCTGGACAGATGGGTAGACTCCAACAGCATGAGATTTAACACATCCAAGTGCTGGGTTCTGCACATTGGCCACAACAACCCTATGTAGAGCTACAGGCTTGGGTCAGAGTGGCTGGAGAGCATCCAGGCAGAGAGGGACCTGGGGGTGCTGGTCGACGGTAGGCTGAACATGAGCCTACATTGTGGCCAGGCAGCCAAGAGGGCCAATGGCATCCTGGCCTGCATCAAGAACAGTGTGGCCAGTAGGAGCAGGAGGTCATTGTGCCCCTGTAAACTGCACTGGTTAGGCCGCACCTCGTGTCCTGTGTCCAGTTCTGGGACCCTCAGTTTAGGAAGGATGCTGACTTACTGGAATGAGTCCAGAGAAGAGCAACAAAGTTGGTGAGGGGTTTGGAACACAAGCCCTGTGAGGAGAGGTTGAGGGAGCTGGGGTTGCTTAGCCTGGAGAAGAGGAGACTCAGGGGAGACCTTATTACTCTCTACAACTACCTGACAGGCAGACAGACAGATGTTGGTCTCTTCTCCCAGGCAGCCAATACCAGAACAAGAGGACACAGTCTCAGGCTGTGCCAGGGGAGGTTTAGGTTGGCTGTTAAAAAAAGTTCTATACAGAAAGAGTGATTGCCCATTGCAATTGGCTGCTGGGGGAGGTGGTGGAGTCGCCATCATTGGAGGTTTTCAGGAGAAGACTTGATGGAGTGCTTGGTGCCATGGGTTAGTTAGGAGGGTTGGATTGGTTAATGGGTTGGACGTGATGATCTTGAAGGTCTCTTCCAACCCGGATTATTCTATGTATTCTATGTATTTTATATTGTAGTAAGAATTCATTTTGTTTTAAGAGGTTCTTCTAATTAGAGAGAGGAAGATTTAAATTGTGAGTTAAAATGGACTCCCTGTGGCTTTTCTGTATCATTTGGAGGGAGAAGGAAAAATCTTTCTTGCAAAATTGATATTCTATCAAAAACCGTACTAAAATGTCATGCCTTTCTCTAAGAGACAGGGAAGTCATTGTGCCCTGTACTCTGCATTGGTTAGGCCGCACCTTGAGTCCTGTGTCCAGTTCTGGGCCCCTCAGTTTAAGAAGGACATCGAGACACTTGAACATGTCCAGAGAAGGGCAACAAGGCCGGTGAGATGCCTTGAGCACAAGCCCTATGAGGAGAGGCTGAGGGAGCTGGGATTGTTTAGCCTGGAGAAGAGGAGGCTCAGGGATGACCTCATTGCCCTCTACAACTACCTGAAAGGTGGTTGTAGCCAGGAAGGGGTTGGTCTCTTCTCCCAGCCAACCAGCACCAGAACAAGAGGACACAGTCTCAAGCTGTGCCTGGGGAGGTTTAGCCTCGAGGTGAGGAGAAAGTTCTTCACTGAGAGAGTTGTTCGTCATTGGAATGGGCCTCCCAGGGAGGTGGTGGAGTCACAATACCTGGAGGTGTTCAAGAGGGGATTGGACGTGTCACTTGGTGCCATGGTCTAGTCATGAGGTCTGTGGTGACAGGTTGGACTTGATGATCTTTGAGGTCTCTTCCAACCTTAGTGATACTGTGATACTGTGATACTTTCCAGATTTCAAAGACATATGCAGATGTTTGGCATCTATAGATTTTGTTTTTTTCAGGGGGATCAGTAGAAATTTTTCACTTGTTTTTAAAGTGTAGACCAAATCTAAACATCAATGTGATGCTGTTTCCCAGTAAATATATCGCCAGATTTCATAGCAATCCAGCTCCTACATACAACAAGAAGAGAAGGTTCCCATTTTGAAAATATTCAGTATGCTAAATGTTTTTAGAAATATTGCTAGTATTTGCTACTATTTGTACTCGAAGTGAGGAGAAAGTTCTTCACAGAGCGAGTCATTCGTCATTGGAATGGGCTGCCCAGGGAGGTGGTGGAGTCACCGTCCCTGGAGGTGTTCAAGAAGAGATTGGACGTGGCACTTGGTGCCATGGTCTAGTCGTGAGGTCTGTGGAGACAGGTTGGACTTGATGATCCTTGGGGTCTCTTCCAGCCTTAGCTATACTGTGGTACTGTGATATTTAAATTCTTAAATAACTGAAGATATTTATTGCTACTATTTAAATTCTTATGTAGCAGAACACATTTAAGGTCCTGAGACCTTTGAACATGTTTATGTGATCCATATATACTGATCCATAAGTGTCTACATGTAATGCAGGTTTTTTTCCTACACGTAAGAATCATGAAGGAAATCCTCCTGGCAGTCAGGTAGCTAATTGAATCATAGAACCACAGAACATTTTAAGTTAATAGGAGACATTAAAGGTTATCTACACCAGTCCTCCTGCAATGAACAGTAACGTCTTCAACTTGATCAGGTTGAAAGCTTCCTCAGTTTTACTAGAGTTGCTCTAAACATATAGTTGGTTTGTAGAGCTTCTGTCATGGTAGAGGACTTGTATTACATACAATAACATAAGACAGTGTAAAAAGTAAGTATTTATTATTATTATTATTGTTATTGAAGTATCATTAGTTGAAAGAATAGTTTTCACTAGTTAATGGAAAGTCTCTGAAGGAACAAAAGGACTGTCTGAAACATTTAACCAAATCTATCTGGAACTACTTGAAGAAAGAAAAACAAGCACACAAGCTCACCTCCTAAAAGAGAATTATTCAACAGAATAAAATATATAAGTTATAATTTCTTTCTCTCCATTTATTATTCCACATCTGCCCTGGACTACAGAAATAGGTAATTTTCTCTGCTCTTACAAATTCAAAAAGAAAACTGACATAAATGATAGTCTACTCAACCTTTTTTTTTTTAAAAGCAAAGGTAAAGTGGCCTCACCAGTGAATAAAATCAAGCTGAGAGAGTTTTGGTGAACTTCTCATTTATAAAGATTGAATCATTTGTGGAGTTCACAAATGTACGTTACTTTTGTTCTTCAATTCATTATATGTTTTTTTGTCCTTTTAAAACAATGTTCTCTTTGTTTACAGAGAAGCATGTGGAAGACTCATAAGAATATAGTTACTTAATTTATAAATGATATGTCAAATATTAATTAATGTATTAATAACCTTTTATTAATATGAAAAATTGCCAAAACTTATTAAATAGGTTCAGTTCAATTGATAATAGGAATTTACAGTATTTAGGCAACTATAACTATTTTAACAGTTTTATACAAACTGCTAAGAATATCAGAAAGAGAATCCCCAGGAGTGAAATGGTGCTTAACCACACGGTGCGGGGGGGAGAGACTCGACAAGAACTGTTAAGCCAAAGAGGCAATGTATTAAATTGCTCGCAGGTGGTTCCACCCAAGTGGGGAGTGTGGCTGCGCTGTATTGTCTGTTGAGGCTTTGGGGTGCTCTCAGGCACCCAGAACTGCAGGTTGCCAGCAGGAAGGCCACAGAGTCTTCAATGGCTGGTCTGGCTTCAGTGGACAACAAGCTATTTACAACATTTCTCACAACAGGCACTTGCTTTGTCCTGGGGAAACTGAGGCATGGCAAAATCCTGGTTGCAAGGGGAAGAAGGCTTTGGCTCTGACTCCTAAGCTCATGGCTTCTCTTGTAGCTTGCAGTGAATAGGCTCACAGCTTTATCCCAGGCGCTGGACCAGGCACTCAAGGTGATTCAAGTGGAGACAACTTCAAGCCAGACAGGTCCAAGAAGGTTCAAGCAAGGCAAGGCTTAAACAAGGCAAGGTGACTAGAAATGAGCCTGTATAGAAATCTTGCCTGAGATTTGATTGGGCCAATAGGTCAACTGAAGCCAGCACATAGTTACCCAATGAAAAGGGGTTCTGTCAGGCTGTGGCCATAAAAGGCAGAAACATAGGCCTGGTCAAGCAGGACCTGTGGGCAGTACACATGCCCTTACCCTGAAGGAGAGCTGTTTACCAGACATGCATAGTCCTGTCCCCTTTGTTCCTTTTCCCATGTTACCCCAACTTTCTGCAGGAAGGAGCAGGGAGAGGGGAACCATGTCTAGATGCATAAGTGTGTGTCTATGTTTTGTGCTGGAGCTCATTTGGCCCTACCATAAAAAAGACATGTGTGGGATCATTTTCTTGTCACCCAGAGCTGTCAGGCAGCAGAGTGAATACAGTGTTTAGGTTAATCTGAAGAAAAAAACAGGGAGATATTCCTCAGAATGACACACAGTAAGACCTGCTTCTTCTTTTGGTATTTGCCAAATTAAATGAAGTGCAATCCAAAGGATTTAATGACTGTGCTCAAACTTCTTAGTTAACCAGTGCCAGGAAATATTCCTGGGCTCTGGAATTAAATTGTGTATAAAGTAATATTATTAGAGGTGTCCCTAGCACAGTTTTGGTGCCAAATAGCCAGCATTTCCCCAGGTAATTTCTGGGAATTGTTTAGGAGACAGCATAGGCCAAAGATGACTCTCTAGGCTGTTTGGATGTGGTCATTGAGTTTTGGAGTTTAAAATTATTTTCCCAGTGAAGAGATGGATTGATCTAAATGAGTTGTTTTATGCATCCAAAATCAATTCTGAGCATGTAAAATTTACTAGCATAGCTGTGTCTCTTGTTTCCACTTTGTATATTACATAATGTCATGGAGAAGAACAAGAATGCAGAAATGAAATAAGAATGAAAAGTTCAATGAAACTAAGAACATTTTCTCCAGAAACTGTCTGGTAACAGGGGGCAAACATTGCCAACTTGCATCCATTGTGGCTCAGGAAACTTTTCAAAATTAAGAACTTAACTGTGAATTAGAAAATGTAGATCCATGCTAGTTCTAATTAGTAGAGACTCTGTAAGTTTAGGAAAAAAGGTGCAGCATCTGTCAGTTGTTCACCATGCAACACTCATGCATACACACAATTCAATAAAAATAAACAATGTCTAACAACTTTGAAAAGGTCACTCAGTATTTCTTGTGCAGACACTTTGCTCCCTTTGTGACCTGTTTCACAAAGACCGTTCTTTCTAACTTCAGCTGTTATAAAAGCTAACCTTTATATTTTAGATTCCATTCATCTCTATTGACATAACCTCTTGTGCTGAGAGCTCTTTTCCTCAGAAAACATATCTCCTGCTCCCACCCACCATGATAATTTTGACATAAACATTAGAACCTTCATCCTCAGTTTAGCATTTCAAATAGGAATTTCTATGCAGTTAAAAAAAAAAAAAAAAAGACAGATAGGAAAAGAAAAGAAAAAAAGCGGGAGAGGAAAACACATTTGTGTCCTCATGCAGAGCTAAGCAGAAAGATTTCTGCACATGGATAGTGTTCTGAATACTTTTATCAGTCCTCAGCCTCAGGGCAAAGAACCTGGCTTCTCCCAGGCATCAGTCACCTGTGTGCGATGGAGTGCACACAGACTACTATGCTGAGGTTGCATGTTCCTGGCTGACCACATGGCAAGCCAATAGTCACGTAAACATAAAATACAAACATTGATAATATATGCAGACATTCTACTGTGCGTGACTACCAACATGATGGTGAAAAGAAGAAACAAGTCTGCCTTGGGTAGCAGGAGCTGCCCGAGTCTACAGGTATCCTGAGTCACATCCAGGACACATTTAATGTGTTTTCAGGCTGTTCTGTATGGTCACTCAAGCATCTATTCAATTGCAGATCTGGCAATGTTTTGAGGTCAGGACCTAACCCTTTAATGCCGCTTATCACAGGTTTTTCCTATGAATATGAGGTTCTCTGCCTCTGTTGCTCAGTCAGTGATAATGGATATAGCCAACTACTTACGCTGCAGACCTACAAAGTCTCTTGGATTTAGTCAAGCAAGAAGAAGATAGTCCAATACATTGGTGCATTGGTGCAATCCTCAGAGGAACAGATGAGATTTACTTTTCTGGCTAATAGAATTGCTTGCTGTGCTAGGTTGAACTTTCCCACACAGCATTAACTTTGTCAGACCAACTCAGCTAAAAGTGAATTAAGCTGTATTTACAAGCAAGAACTACACTCTACAATGGAATACAATGAATATGTACAAAATATACGGTATTTACAGTATTATAAAGATACTTACAATTAGTAAACCATACAAAACGTCCTGTGGTCAGAGACCAGGGAAGCCATTCCAAATCCACCCCCCTCCCCGCAATCCCAAGAGAGAAAAGGAACAGTGCATTAGACTTGACTTAACTAAACAATTTCAGCCAAGGTCAGCCAACAAGCAGGTTAATCTCTCATGAGAGAAGCAAAACAGCAGAGATCAAGAAAGAAGAGAATTGTTATGGTACAGCCCATCTTATTCTAGATATTTATCCAATGAATCTGTTTAGAATAATATTTCGTTTTCCTTTTAACATCCAATAGTGATTTACTTATATTTTTCTAATTTTCTGCTTGAAATCTGTAACTAAATTTTAAAGGCATAGCCTAATACCACTACAATCCACCCCTTCTAAACAATTTCATTGGCTGTTAATGCTACCCATCTAATCTAAAACAATATCTGTAATAATGAGTAAATAAAGTTCATAGTCCATTCTGCCTGTCCTCAGATGTAGATGATTCAGAAGTCTAAA
Source organism: Dryobates pubescens (assembly GCF_014839835.1). NCBI lineage: Eukaryota > Metazoa > Chordata > Aves > Piciformes > Picidae > Dryobates > Dryobates pubescens. Next base: position 80,829,249 of record NC_071657.1, on the reverse strand, counting down.
AACCAGGAAACAAGAAAACAGAAAATAGTTGGTGTCTTGGCAGATGAGGTGAACAAAAGGAACAGGGACTCTCAGGTGACTCGGGGCTCTCAGGATTCTTAGGGTTCATGCACCATAGATTCCTCATGGATTCTTCCTTTGGGTGCAATGTTGTATCTGTGCAACATTCTGAATTTAAACTCTCTCAGCTAAAGTTAGATTTCTTTGTGGAATACACTGAATGTCACCATTCTCTTGAATTACCTAGTAAGTGTGACCAGGACCTTCAGCAAAACTCACCCCTCAGACAGGTTTGGCCTCTCCTGAAGGAGAAAATACCCAAACAGTTTTACCTAACAGATTCTTTTCTCTAGCAACAGGAGCTCTGTCACCTTCTACCTTTTGTAGCAAATCTGAGTGTGCAGGTCCAGCTCAATTCACTGAACCTCTTCTATTTACCAGCAGGTTGCTTGTGCTAAATGTTTCTCCCAGTTTTTCAAAGATCTACCCCCCCATGGCTTTGAGAGTGTTCTTCAGCAAGCTGTTGTAGCATTCAATCTTCCCTGCAGTTGGTGCATTGTAGGGGTTTTGGAATATCCATTCAATGTAGTGCTCTGTGACCGTTTGAGGCTGTGCCTTTAAGAAAGGGACAGTGCTGGCTAAATGTTTGTAAATATATTGTATTCTAAATGAATTTCATTGGTAGATAGGTGGGAGTACAATCTTATGTTTCAGTGCAGCTGGAATTTTTGGCAGTTCGGTTTCTTTCGCTCACCCCTTCCAGCTGTCTGTTTCTGGGCTTCTGGCCAAAATAACAGATAAGCATTAATAAGCATTAATCCCACTGTACTAGGCCTCCTCTGCCTCGTTAACTCCTCTTTTCTCTTTCTAACCCTCTTTGGGGAAAAGGGGAGGTAGGGGGGTGAAGGGGGTACAGGGGGAAACCCCCTCTGCTGGGTGTCTTGTTCCCATTTTTGTTTCTTTGCTGTATATTTCTGCATATATTGTAAATTTTGTATATTTGTGTACATAAATTCCCTGCATCAGTTATTGCTTTGTAAATACAGTGTTCCTTTTTGCTTCACCGGCTGAGTTAGTTGTGGTTTTTTCCATTCCTGGTTAGTGGGGGAGGGGAAGCTGGGCCTTGTCTCTCAACTCACCACATGCTCTTTGGCCCAGTTTTTTGCAAGATTGTTTTTGAAATGAGTTCTGTTGTCTGACTCAATTATCTCTAAAGTTCCGTGTATCCACAGGATTTGTCTCTCCAGACTAAGAATGGTGTTATGTGCAGTTGCATGTGGAACTGGGTAAGTTTCCAACCATCCAGTGTTTGCCTCTACCATCGTAAGCACATATTGCTTACCAGATGGAGAACAAGGTAGAGTGATGTAGTCAATCTGCCAAGACTCACCATACTGGTACTTGGACCATCTGTCACCATATCACAAGGGCTTAATTTGCTTTGCTTGCTTAACAGCAGCACAAATGTCACAGTCATGGATGACTTATGTGATAGCATTCATGGAAATGTCTATGGATCTGTCACGAGCCCACTGGTACGTTTCATCTCTGCCTCAATGTCCTGATGAATGATGAGCCTACTGAGCTAACATCTCACCTCGGTATTTCCAGTCAAGATCAAAATCAGAGTCCGTGTATGAATCCCCTCCCCACCACGTGCAGAAATGATGACTCAGACAAACAGATTGCAAAAGTGGTAGAAAGTTTAGAGAACAGTGAGTGTGTGCAAAAGAAAAAGAACATAGTGACAAGAAAGAGACCAAAATAGACCCAGAAAGATCCCAACCCCACCTAAGGGTGCACCCAAAACCCCCAGGGCTCCTCCTTCCCCCCCCTACTGCTAGGCTAGTCTCAGCAGGACAGATCTAAGACTGCCCATTCCCCCATGGCCTTGGGCCTAAACTGGCCCATGGCCGGGAGATAATCTGCCCCAGTTGGAGAGGAAGGAAAGAGGAAGTGCCAGACCCCGCTGCAAAATTTATAATGGTGCAAGGGATTATGGTAGAAATACATAATTTCCTGTGCCCACCCACTGGGCTGGACTTCTGGACACAGGAAACACCCCTGTAGCAGAGGGCACCCAGCCCAAACTGCGACAGTGTCTACTTGAGAAACTCTTGCAGCTAGATCTGCCTGATGGTTGTGTTGTTGTGCCTCAGTAGCTTTCCTCTTAGGAATGTGAGCATCAATGTGTTTCACCTTCACTGGAATTCTCTCAACTCAATCAGCAATGTCCTGCCACAGATCAGCAGCCCAAATAGGCTTTCCTTTTCTCTGCCAACCATTCTTTTTCAAGTCTTTCAGTGAACCCCATAGAGCATTGGCTACCATCCATGAGTCGGTGTAGAGATAAAGCTTTGGCCACCTCTCACATTCAGCTACATCAAGAGCTACCTGGACAGATTTTACCTCCACAAATTGACTGGATTCTCCTTCTCCATCCTTTGCTTCTGCAACTCAGCATGTTGCATTCTGCATGACAGACTGCCATCTTCCCTTGTTTTCAACAAGATGACAGGAACTGTCTTTGAACAAAGCATATTTCTTTTCATCATCAGGAGGGTAAAGAGGAGCTTCCTCAGCACGAGTTACTCACTCCTCTGGAGGTTTTGTACATCTAATGGCTTCAGTCCAGCCTGTGATCACCTTCACCAACCAGGTCTTTCAATATTTCCCATTCGTCCACATGTCTCACCTGGAGCTCTTTGCCATATGCATCAGGTTGGACCATTTTCACTTGCAGCCATGTACAAAATGTTCTTAATGTCTGGACCAGTTTGGTCCAGACCCATTGCTTGGACTATTTCTTGCTTTATCTGGTCAAAGGCTGCTTGTTGCTCAGGTGCCAACTGGAAACTGTTTCTCTTTCGAGTCTCATCATACAGAGATTTCACAATCTGACTGTATCCAGGAATGTGCAGTTTCCAAAACCCCACTGCAACGAAGAAACATAGAGTTTCTTTCATGTTCATGGAATTTGCCGTGGTAGAGACTGTGTTTACCACATCCACTGGAATGTGACAGCGTCTATCCTGCCACCGCCCTCCCTGAAACTGGATCTCTCTGGCAGGTCCTTTCACCTTGCCTTGCTTCATGGCAAAACCTGCCTTCAGGAGAATGTCAATGATTTTGTTACCTTTCTAGAAGACTTCTTCAGCAGTTTTACATTTACTAATGCGCCATAAAGAAAGAAGCATAAGTGGTTTAATGCGGTTGGCTTGAAACCAATGTATGAGGGTTCAATTCCTTCCTTTCTTGGACTTGGACATAGGCTGGTTCTTCGAAGGTGTGGTAGAGGGGTGGGCAGCTGTGAATTCACTCGATGTTGGTGTGGGTTAGTTCAGGTTGTAGGACTTTGCGTTTGAATGCGAAGGCTTCTCAGATGATGAACAGGAGTATGATGACGGCTGTTATGGAGATTAATGAGCCGATGGATGATATAGTGTTTCATAGGGTGTAGGCATCGGGGTAGTCTGAATATCAGCGTGGCATGCCAGCTAGGCCGAGGAAGTGTTGAGGGAAGAATGTTAAGTTGACTCCAGTGAATATGACTCTGAAATGGGCTTTGGCTCATGTGTTGTTTAGGGTGTATCCTGTGTATAGGGGGAATCAGTGGGTGAACCCTGCAAGAATAGCGAATACAGCTCCTATTGATAGAACGTAGTGGAAGTGGGCAACTACGTAGTAAGTATCGTGGAGGGCAATGTCTAGGGAGGATTTGGCTGGAACAATCCCGGTTAGACCGCCAACGGTGAAGAGGAAGATGAATCCTAGGGCTCAGAGTATTGGGGGGTCTCATTTGATAGTTCCTTCATGGAGCGTGGCTAATCAGCTGAAGACTTTGATGCCTGTTGGGATAGCGATGATTATGGTTGCGGATGTGAAGTATGCTCGGGTATCTACATCTATTCCTACGGTGAATATGTGGTGGGCCCACACGATGAAGCCGAGCAATCCAATGGAGAGTATGGCTCATACTATGCCTATGTAGCCAAATGGTTCTTTTTTACCGGCGTAGTACGCTACTACATGTGAGATGATGCCAAATCCTGGAAGAATCAGGATGTAGACTTCAGGGTGGCCAAAGAATCAGAAGAGATGTTGGTAGAGGATGGGGTCTCCCCCCCCAGCAGGGTCGAAGAATGTGGTGTTCAGGTTGCGGTCTGTGAGGAGTATCGTAATGCCAGTGGCGAGTACAGGAAGTGATAGAAGCAGGAGGACAGTGGTGATAAGGACGGATCAGACGAATAGGGGAGTTTGATATTGTGAAATGGCCAGAGGTTTCATGTTAATGGCTGTTGTAATGAAGTTGATTGCCCTAGGATTGATGAGATACCTGCTAAATGGAGTGAGAAGATGGCTAGGTCCACTGAGGCTCCTGCGAGGGCTAAGTTGCCGGCAAGGGGTGGGTAGATGGTTCATCCTGTTCCGGCTCCTGCTTCTACTGTGGAGGAGGCTAGGAGGAGAAGGAATGATGGGGGGAGGAGTCAGAAGCTTATGTTGTTTATTCGTGGGAATGCTACGTCGGGGGCCCCGATTATGAGTGGTACAAGTCAATTTCCGAACCCTCCGATTATAATGGGTATTACTATGAAGAAGATTATTACGAATGCATGGGCAGTAACGATGACGTTATAGATTTGGTCGTCGCTGAGGAGGGTACCGGGTTGGCCTAGTTCTGCTCGGATGAGGAGGCTAAGGGCTGTGCCGATTATGCCAGCTCATGCGCCGAGGATAAGATATAAGGTGCCAATGTCTTTGTGGCTGGTGGAGAATAGTCATCAGTTAATGAAAGTCACAGGTAAGATGGCTGAGTGTTAAGGCGTTAGGCTGTAGTCCTTTTTACAGGGGTTTAATTCCCTTTCTTACCAGTTCCGTGGTGAATTTCATGTTGAGTTGCAAGCTCATCGATGTGCATTGAAGGTGCACCGGGACTTTGGTTTAGACGGAAGCCTGTAAGGTTGGGGCATCTAGCTGTTAACTAGAATTTTGTGGGATAGAGGCCCACCTGTTTAGGAGATGAGGGTTAAGGCCCTAGCTTAATTAAAGTGTCTGGGTTGCATTCAGGCGATGTAAGGTAATATCCTGCGGGTCTTAGCAGAAACTAAGAGGGTTCAACTCTTATTTAAGGCTTTGAAGGCCTTCGGTTTGGGTGGGGTTATCCTAAGTTTCTTAGATAGTGGGTACAATTAGAGGGGAGAGTGGGAGGAGGAGGGTTGATAGGGAGGTTAGGATGGCGATTAGCGAGTTAGTGTTTTTGTTGATGTACCAGTGCTTTGTTTGGTTGATTGAGTTTGGGGGGAGTGTGACGGATGAGGAGTAAGCGAGATGGAGGTAGAAGAATAAGCTTAGTAAGGAGAGGAGGGCAAGGGTTAGGGCTGTGGGAGTCATTTCTTGTTTGGTTAGTTCTTGGATAATGAGTCATTTGGGTAGGAAACCGGTGAAGGGAGGTAGGCCGGCGAGGGAGAGAAAGGTAAGTATGAGGGCTGCGTTGAGTATGGGGGTGTTTGTCCACGATGTTATTAACGTCGATAGTTTTGTGGTGCGGGATGTATTGAGGGAGAGGAAAATGGCTGAGGTTAGGAGGGTGTAGAGAAGGCAGGTTAGGAGGGTGAGTTTAGGGGCGTAGATGATGATAACGGTTATTCATCCTAGGTGAGAGATAGAGGAGAAAGCTAGGATTTTTCGGAGTTGAGTTTGGTTGAGTCCTGTTCAACCACTGAGGGCAGCTGATGCAATAGCTATTAGGGTTAGGAGGGGAGGGTTGAGGGAGTTGGATGTGAGTAGGAGGATAGTGATAGGGGGAAATTTTATAGCTGTTGATAGTAGGAGCACTGTGGTTAGTGATGAACCTTGAAGGACTTCAAGGAATCAGAAGTGGAAGGGCACTAGGCCTAGTTTTATAGCGATTGCTGTTGTGAGGAGTAAGCATGATGTGGGGTTGGTTAGTTGGGTGATGTCTCATTGGCCAGTGGATCAGGCATTGATTAGGCTTGAGAACAAGATGGAAGCGGAGGCGGCTGCTTGGACTAGGAAGTACTTGATTGTTGCTTCAATGGCTCGGGGGTGGTGGGATTTTGAGATTATGGGGATGATGGTGATGGTATTGATTTCTAGGCCGGTTCAGGCTATTGCTCAGTGGTTGCTGGAAATTGTGATGGTAGTGCCGAGGGTGAGGCTTGCTATTGGGATTAGTTCAGCGTGGGGGTTCATTAGTAGGGGAGGGGGTTGAACCTTCATTTTCAGGGTATGGGCCCGATAGCTTTATTAGGTGACCCTACTAGAAAATAATATAAGGGAAGTATGAAGGGTTTTGATCTCTTTTGTGTAGGTTCGATTCCTACTTTTCTAAGGTTAAGGTGGGTGTGGGTTTGAAGGAAATGAGAGGGCTGGTGTACCTCTATGTTCACTTTATCATAGTGACCCTTTGAGTTCAGGCACATTTCCTTAGGTAAGGAGGTAGGCCTGCGTAGGAAATGGGCATGCTCATGTGTCAGAGGCATAGGGCTAGTGTGAGAGGGAGGAAGTGTTTTCATAGGAGGTGCATGAGTTGGTAGTAACGGAATCGGGGGTATGAGGCACGAATTCAGAGGAAGCCAGAAGAGAGGAGTAGGACTTTAGAGGCTAGGATGATGGGGAAGAGTTCTGATGGGGGATTGAGTCAGCTTGGGTTGAGGAATAGAATGGTTGTTAGGGCGTTTATTATTATGATGTTAGCATATTCGGCTAAGAAGAAGAGGGCAAATGGTCCAGCGGCGTATTCGACGTTGAAGCCGGATACAAGTTCTGATTCGCCCTCGGTGAGGTCGAATGGAGCGCAGTTTGTTTCGGCAAGCGTGGAGATATATCATATTATGGTGAGAGGTCAGGAGGAGAAGATCAGGTAGAGGGGTTCTTGGGTAGTGTCAAGTGTGCTTAGGGTGTAATTGCTGCTTAATATAATTGCAGATAAGAGGATGATTGCTAGGGTCACTTCGTAGGAAATGGTTTGTGCAACTGCTTGGAGGGCTCCGATTAAGGCATATTTCAAATTTGAGGCTCAGCCTGATCATAGGATGGGGTATACTGCGAGGCTGGACATGGCAAGGAGGAATAGGAAGCTGAGGTTGAGGTCAGTTAAGGAGAATGGAAGGGGGAGGGGAATTCAAATGGTAAGGGCAAAGAGTAAGGTTAGGGTGGGGGTTAGTAGGAATAACAGGGGGGATGAGGTGGAGGGGCGGATGGGTTCTTTGATGAAAAGTTTTACTCCGTCTGCTAGGGGTTGTAGGAGGCCGAATGGGCCAACAACATTTGGGCCTTTCCGGGCTTGCATGTAGCTTAGGATCTTTCGTTCGACCAGTGTTAAGAAGGCCACCATGATTAGGATGGGGATAGCGTAAGAGAATGCGAGGGTGAGGTTGGTTAGGGTGGAGGTGAGGGTCATGGGTAAGGAGCTAGGGAGAGGATTTGAACCGCTGGTTAAAGGGCTTAAGCCTTTTGCATTTGCCGGGCTCTGCCATGCTAGCGGTCCTTTATTTGAGACATGTGTTGGGAGCTCTTTAGGTAGTTTAGTTGGATTCCGTACTTGAGAGGAAGGCGTGTCTGGGGCATAGGCCTTACTTTCCAGGTCCTTTCGTACTGGGGAGAGTCTGTCATAGATAGAAACCGACCTGGATTGCTCCAGTCTGAACTCAGATCATGTAGGACTGTTAATCGTTGAACAAACGAACCCTTAATAGCGGCTGCACCATTAGGGTGTCCTGATCCAACATCGAGGTCGTAAACCCCCTTGTCGATATGGGCTGTTGAAGGGGATTGCGCTGTTATCCCTGGGGTAGCTTGGTTCATTGCTCAGTTGTACTGGGTCCGGTTGCTGTTAGCACGTTGAGGGGTTGCTCTTGGTTAAGAGGTAGGTCTTGTTTCTGGAGGGTTTGTTTTTCTCCAGGGCCGCCCCAGCCGAAAAATGCTAGCCAGTGAGGTGGGTTGGGTGGAGGGCCTGGTAGGTTTATGAAGGTTGTGAGGTGTGGCTGCTGATTTTGAAGTTCCACGTGGTCTTCTCGTCTAATGTTTTCATCCTCGCTTTTGCACGAGGAGATCAATTTCACTGATTATCTCTAGGAGACAGTTGGGACCTCATTTAGCCATTCATACAAGTCTCGATTTATGAGACTTGTGCGCTACCTTCGCATGGTTAGGATACCGCGGCCGTTGAACTGGGTGTCACTGGGCAGGCATCACCTTCAATACTTGGTGGGCTGAAGGCTATGTTTTTGGTAAACAGTCGGGCCCCTGGGTTTGCCTAGTTCCTTCTACAGATTTGAATCTTTCATGTTGGGCGCTCCTGAGTTGGCTTAACGGGGGAGGGGGAGTATTGGATCTTGTGGGGATAAGTGTACTTGGTTTTGGATAATAATGAGAGTATGTAAGTTCACGCTTGTGAGGGGAGAGGCCCCTAGTTACTTATTTCAGCATGAATTCTCCTCTGTGTAATAGGTTGGCCTGTTATGGGGTGTAGGGATTCGCATTGTTTTTGTATTTTTTGGTACATGAGCTTTGACGCACTCTTTGTTGGTGGCTGCTTGAAGGTCAACATTTGTGGTGGGGTTTGAAGGTTATCCGCTATGGGAGGTTGTGTTCTTTTTTAAAGGGGCTGTATCCCCTTTAAGTTGCTTCTGAGTGGCTGCAGGATTTATTGAAGGGAAGGTAGTGTAGGAGCTGTCAGAGTAGAACTTAGATTCATTTCACAGGCAACCAGCTATCACCCAGCTCGGTTGGCTTTTCACCTCTACTAACAAGTCATCCCACTCTTTTGCGACAGAGACGGGTTCACTCAATATGTAGCTGCTTGTGAGTAGCTTGCTTGGGTTTCGGGGTGGCAAGCTTAAGTTCGTTTTGCTTGGTTGTTGTTGCTGAATCATGATGCAAAAGGTACAAGGGTTAATCTTTGCTGTATTATGCTTGGGTTTTCATTATTAGTTCATCTTTCCCTTACGGTACGTGTCTCTATTGTGCCTGCTTGGTGGGGGGAATCTATTCTATCGCCTATACTAAGTGTGTGAAATGTTTTGGTTAGGTGGGAGTGGAATTTTGCAGATGTTGGTAGGGCTAGAAGTAGGCTTCAAGATGACCTGAGTTGTGGGCAGGTATCTTTCAGGTGTAAGCTGAGTGCTTTGATGTTTAGCTACGTCTTGATGTGCTAAGTGCACCTTCCGGTACACTTACCTTGTTACGACTTACCTCATCTTTGTCGGGTTATGGGTTTAATTGGAGGGGGGAAAGGGTTTGCTTGTGAGGAGGGTGACAGGCGGTATGTACGTGTCCCAGGGCCGGTTTAAGACAAGCGTGATGGTCATATTTTACTGCTAAATCCGCCTTCTGAGGGCAGGTTTTCAGGCCCTCTTTCGTTGTTTTCTGGGTCAGAAAATGTAGCCCATTTCTTTCCCCCTCATAGGCTATACCTTGACCTGTCTTTCTAGCAGGTAGGGCTGTTGTGCCCACTGTTAGGCTCTCAAGTGAGGTGGGCTGGCGACGGCGGTATGTAGGCTACTTGTAGGCAAGGGGGGGGTTGGGTGTAGCATGGGTTATCTATTATAAAACAGGCTCCTCTAGGTGGGTTTGGGACACCGCCAAGTCCTTAGGGTTTTAAGCGTTTGTGCTCGTAATTCCCTGGCGAATGCTTGGGTGGGAAAAAGCATTTGAATTTACGGCCAGGCATAGTGGGGTATCTAATCCCAGTTTGTCCCCTGGCTTTCGTGAAATCGGTTGATTGCTGAAGTTGAGGAGGATGTGGGCTTAGGTGTGTCTTGGGCTTATGACAGCTCAGACATGTTTTGGCCTCAGGTGGGGCGATAGTGTTGAGTCACTCTTTATGCCGTAAACAATTAATTTGGGTTTCTTGTATGACCGCGGTGGTTGGCACAGATTTACCAACCCTGGTGTTGCCATGACTAAGTCGAGCTTGCGCTCATTGCTTAATGTTAATTACTGCTGAATACCCGTGGGGGTGTGGCTAAGCAAGGTGTCTTGGGCTACGGGGGAGGGTGTGCCTGATACCTGCTCCTCTTGTCCTGGTAGGGGGTTAGGGGCATTTACACTGGGGCGCAGATACTTGCATGTATAGATCTGGCAAGAATTAATAGTAAGGTTAGGACTAAGTCTTTTGTCCTTGGGAAGCGTTAGCGGCCGTCTTGACATCTTCAGTGTCATGCTTTGAAGGTAAGCTACGAGGACGTTTGTTGTTTTGTTGGTCATTTGTTGTCCTCTAAGTTTTGGGGTTATGTCGAATTATAAAGAGGTTAGATTTCTATAGTTGAATCACAACAACGGCTTTTCGGGTCATAGGTCTTGGATTGAAGCCAAGTAGAAATTAATGATGACTTATTTTATGCTGTTTTTAGGGTTGTGTTTTGTCTTACGGGGTTTGGCGGTTGCATCTAATCCGTCTACTTATTATGGTGTGGTTGGTTTGGTGTTGGCATCGGTTGTAGGATGTGGGTGATTGTTGAGTCTTGGGATCTCGTTTGTGGCGTTGGTGTTGTTTATAGTCTATTTAGGGGGGATGTTGGTGGTTTTTGTTTATTCTGTGGCTTTGGCGGCGGATCCTTTTCCTGAAACTTGCGGGGATTGGCGGGTGTTAGGGTATGGAGTGGGTTTAGTTGGGGTGCTTGTTGCAGGCATGGTTGTCACTGGTGTAGGGAAGTATATAAAGTTGGGGGTGTGAACTGTTGACAATGGCGGGGCAGTTTTTGTTCGGTTAGATTTTAGTGGGGTAGCAATGTTTTATTCTTGGGGAGTGGGGATGTTTTTGGTGGCTGGGTGGGGGTTGCTGTTGACTCTTTTTGTAGTACTGGAATTAGTGTGAGGGTTGTCATGTGGGGCGATTCGGGCGGTTTAGGGTGGCAGAGGATAGTTTAGTTTAGAATACCAGCTTTGGGAGTTGGTGGTAGAGGTTTGAGCCCTCTTTCTCTGATGATGGTGGGGTTGTTTATGATGGATAAAACGTTAAAGGGATTTGGCCTGTTGAAGGCTGGTGTGGAATACGTTGATCGTCGATCACGAATGATAACGTACGATGGTAGGGGGATAGGGTATAAAAAATGAACAAATTTAGTCAACAAACAAACAAACGAATGTATCGAACGACGAACGTTAAATAATAGGGATCTCGGTGTTGAACGAATGAAAAAAAAAACAAAAACAAAAAAAAAGGAAAAAAAATGAACGTGTTTCGTGAAGTCTTTTATAACGAAAACACCTAGTAACATTTTCAAAGTAATAGGATTCTTAGAAGATGTGAAAATAGAGAAAATCATGTCCATCAGGCATTAACTAAATAGAACATCAAGACTCAAGGATAAAAGATATCATAACCAAGTGTAAAACAAAGTGCATCAGTGTTAAAATGATTCCCCATACACGCACACCGTCTCAGCTTCAGTGACTCTTGAGAGCCACAAAATAGGATGATAGGGATTGTATGCACATGTCAAGAGATTGTATTCACCCACCGCACTCTGAAGGGCAGAGTGAAGACGCCCCCAAAAAAAGGAACCAAAAGTGCCAAAGTTTGGAATGCCGCAATCACGGACGAAAATGGTAATATATAGCCAACCAGAGGTCTCATGAAAAGCAAGGTAAATGGGAGGACCAGTAATGGCCCTGAGATAGGAACCAGAGGCGCAAAAGAGCAAGTTGTGCTAGGGGTGTAGGGGGAAAGTACGGGCCTGAAGCTAGTAGCGTAGAGTCTTATATGCGGTGCATTGCTGATTTCACATGAGGTGAACGACTAATAGATAACCTGGTACGACAGCTACCGGCACGACGAGAAATAATGGCAAGTTATGGGCCGTTACCATGGAGTTCATTTGACCAAGCACTGCTGTGTGGTAGGATAATTTATATGTATAACCAAACATTAGAGGGGTTTTAGTACAAACTATAGGGCTTCATACCTGTGACCATGAAGTAGGTAATTCTTCAGATAGTAGGATGGTGAGTTACATTGAGATGGTATGTGAAAAGTGACTTGTATGCCATAAATACATTAGTAATATGTCCTAGGTTGCATATCTGTGTACTCTGGAAAAATAGAATGCACAGAAATACATAGGTTAGACATGAATGCATGAAATACATTCATGGGGGGAGGGGGAGGCAGTGTTTTATTTTATTTGTTTGCAGGTAAAACTCTAAGAAGAATTGTGTGTCTTCAGTCTTTGGCTCACAAAACCAATGTTTTTAATAAACTATTAGAGTTAGAAGTTTAGTAATTTGTTTTCTAGGGAGCTAACAAGGGGGAGAAGAATTAGGATTGTGGAGAAGTAGGCGATGGAGGCTAATTGGCCAATAATAATGAAAGGGTGCTCTACTGGTTGGCTGCCGATTCAGGTGAGGATGAGGAGGTTGGCCACTAGTATCCAGAATAAGAGTTGGGGAAGGGGTCGGAAGGCTATCGAGCGTTGTTTAGATGTGTGGAGGAGGGGGGCTAGGAATAGGACTAGGACTGAGGCAGCTAGGGCTAGGACTCCTCCTAGTTTATTAGGGATTGAACGTAGGATGGCATAGGCAAATAGGAAGTATCATTCAGGCTTGATGTGGTGGGGTGTGACTAGGGGGTTAGCGGGTGTGAAGTTTTCTGGGTCGCCTAGGAGGTTGGGTGAGAATAGTGCTAGGGTTACAAGGGGCAGGAGTATAAATATGAATCCTAGGATGTCTTTTACAGAGAAGTACGGGTGGAAGGGGATTTTGTTGCAGTCGGATACGATTCTGAGGGGGTTGTTTGAGCCGGATTCATGGAGGAAAGTGAAGTGAATTAGGGTGAGTCCTGCGATTAAGAATGGAAGGAGGAAGTGCAGGGCGAAAAATCGGGTGAGGGTGGGGTTGTCTACAGAGAATCCGCCTCAAGCTCATTCGACAATAGTCTGTCCTACGTAGGGAAGGGCTGAGAATAGGTTTGTGATGACGGTTGCCCCTCAGAAGGATATTTGTCCTCAGGGGAGGACGTAACCGACGAAGGCAGTGGCTATGAGGGTAAGGAGGAGGATGACTCCCGTGTTTCAGGTTTCTTTGAATAAGTAGGATCCGTAGTAGAATCCGTGTCTGATATGCAAGTAGATACAGATGAAGAAGAATGAGGCCCCGTTGGCATGGAGGTTGCGGATTAGTCAGCCGTATTGGACGTTGCGGCATGTGTGGGCGACAGATGAGAAAGCCAGGGCTGTGTCAGCGGTGTAGTGGGTGGCAAGTAATAGACCTGTGATGATTTGTGTTATTAGGCAGATGCCAAGGAGGGATCCGAAATTTCATCATGCTGAGATGTTGGAGGGTGCGGGTAGATCGATTAGGGAATCATTAACTATTTTTAGGAGGGGGTGGGATTTACGAAGGTTTGGGGCCATTGGGGGAAAAGGTTCTGTAGGAGATTAGGATGATAAGGATGGAGAGAGTGAATGTGCTTAGGTAGGTTTTGATGAGGCCTGAGTGTATAGGGGTAGAGGTTTCGGATATGATGCGTTGGAGATCTGCGAGGCCTTCAGGGCCGATTTTTTTATATCAGGATAGGTCGATTAGGTGGGTGGCGATTTTTTGGCCGGTGTTGAGAAGGTTTGAAGAGCTGATACGGTGGGTGAGGGGGTTAAAGTAACCTAGTGAAGAGGAGAAGTTAGAGGGGGCGTTTTGTTGAGGGCGCGTGAATGGGTTATGTTTGAGAGTTCGAGAGCTAGGATAATGCCTAGTAGCGTGATGATGATAGCTGTGAATTTTGTGATGGGTGGTATGGTTATTGGCGGGGTTTTTGAGGGGAGGATGAATGATGTGATGAGGAAGCCAGCTAGAATGCTACCTAAGGCTAGTCGTGTAATTGGGTTGATGATAAGGGGGTTGTTTTTGTTGATGGGGGTGATTGAGGGCAGGTGGGTGTGTCCTGTTTGGACTAGAATGGTCAGGCGGAAGCTGTAGGTTGCAGTGAAGGATGTGGCCAAAAGAGTTAATAGGAGAGCTCATGAGTTTAGGTAGGAGGTGTTGAGGTTTTCGATGATGAGGTCTTTTGAGTAGAATCCTGCCAGGAATGGGATTCCTATTAGGGCTAGGTTGCCGATGGTTAAGCAGGAGGTGGTGATTGGGAGGATTTTTTGGAGGCTGCCTATTTTTCAGATGTCTTGCTCTCCATTGAGGTTGTGGATGATGGATCCGGAGCAGAGAAAGAGTATGGCTTTGAAGAAGGCGTGGGTTGAAATGTGGAAAAAAGCAAGTTGGGGAAGGTTTAGGCCGATAGTAACTATTATGAGGCCTAGTTGGCTCGATGTGGAAAAGGCGATGATTTTTTTTATGTCGTTTTGTGTCAGGGCACATGTGGCGGCAAATAGGGTTGAGAGGGCTCCCAGGCACAGACATAGGGAGAGAGCGGTGGGGTTTGTGGCAAGTATGGGGTGGGTGCAGATGAGCAAGAAAATGCCAGCTACTACTATGGTGCTTGAATGGAGAAGGGCTGATACTGGGGTAGGGCCTTCTATGGCGGCGGGAAGTCATGGGTGGAGGCCGAATTGGGCGGACTTGCCTGTGGCAGCTAGAATGAGCCCTAAGAGGGGGAGTGTTGGGAGTTTGAGAGGGGAGGAAGGCTTGTTGAATTTCTCAGGTGTTCATGGTTGAGGCTAGTCAGGCCATGCTGAGGATTAGCCCGATGTCTCCGATTTGATTGTAGAGGACAGCTTGGAGGGCGGCTGCATTGGCTTCTGCTCGTGCATGTCATCAGCCAATTAGGAGGAAAGATATGATTCCTACACCTTCTCAGCCAATAAATAGGAGGAATATGTTGTTGGCGGTAATTAAGAGGAGTATAGCGATTAAGAAGATTAGGAGGTATGAAAAAAATTTTGTAATATGGGGCTCTGATGCTATGTATCATAGGGCGAATTGGAGGATTGATCATGTTACGAATAAGGCGATGGGGAGGAATGTTGATGAGTATTGGTCGATTTTGAAGCTGAGTGGGATTTTAAAGTTCATGATAAATTTTCATTCTCAGTTGGAGATAATGCTTTCAGTTCCTGAATATATGAATAGCGTTATGGGGATGAGACCAGTAATAAAGGCTGTTTTGATGTAGTGCGTGATGGTGGGGGGGGAGTTTGGAGGGGTTTTTGTGAATAGGGGGAGTAAAATGGGTGTTAGGATGATTGTAAGGGTAAGTAGGGTTGAGGTGTTGAGGAGGAGGGCGGCGTCCACTACTTTTACTTGGATTTGCACCAAGGTGAGTGGTTCCTAAGACCAATGGATTACTACTATCCTTTAAAAGTAAGGGGACTGGGGGTTTAAGCCCAGATGCAAGAGTTAGCAGTTCTTGTTGGTTTACCTCCCCTCGGCAGGTAAGAAGGGTCTAACTTCTATTTTTAGAGTCACAGTCTAATGTTTGGGTTAAACTATACTTGCTTTGGGAGGTTATGCGACAAGTTCGGGTTTTAAGATAAGAAGGAGGAGGGGGACGATGTGAAGGGTTATCAGAATGTGTTCCCGTGTGGAGGAGTTTTGGGTAGTTGTGATGTGACAGGGGAGGGGTCCTTGTTGGGTTGTAAGGAATATAAATAGGGTGTAGGAGGCAGTTTAGAAGGATGCAGCTCCAGTGAGGAGGAGTGTGAGTGGTGATCAATTGAATAGGGAGATTATAATGGTTAGTTCTGCTATAAGGTTTGTGGTGGGTGGGAGGGCTATGTTGGTTAAGTTGGCTAAGAGTCACCATGTTGCTATGAGGGGTAGTAAGGGTTGAAGGCCTCGGGTTAATAGGAGGATTCGACTGTGGGTACGTTCATAATTTGTGTTGGCTAGGCAGAATAATATTGATGATGTCAGGCCGTGGGAGATTATGAGAATTATTGCTCCTGAGAAGGATCAGAGAGTTTGAATTATGGTAGTGGCAATCACTAGGCCTATGTGGCTGACAGAGGAGTAGGCGATGAGGGCTTTCAGGTCAGTTTGGCGTAGGCAAATGGAGCTGGTTATTAGTGCTCCCCATAGGGCTAGGATTAGGAAGGGGTAGAGGAGGAGTTCTGAGTAGTTAGTTGGAAGGGTAATGCGCATGATGCCATAGCCCCCGAGTTTTAGCAGGAGGGCAGCGAGTAGTATGGAGCCTGCAATGGGGGCTTCTACGTGTGCTTTGGGGAGCCATAGGTGGACTCCATATAGGGGGGCTTTAACTATGAAGGCCAGTAAAAGGGCTAGGCTTGTCAGGGGTGTAGTTCAAGAGTCGGTTGGTGGAATAAGGGGGGTGAGTTTAATTATAGGGAGGTAAAGAGTACCAGTTTGGGTGTGTAGGTGAAGTAAAGTGACTAAGAGGGGGAGAGAGCTAATAAGGGTGTAGAGTAGGAGGTAGATGCCCGTGCTTAATCGTTCTGGTTGATTGCCCCATCGGGTGATTAGAATTAGTGTTGGGATTAGAGTTGCTTCAAATGTGATGTAGAATAATATTAGTTCGGTGGTGGAAAATGCTAGGATAATAAATGGTTGCACTATGATGAAGGTGGTGATGAAGATTCGTTTGCGTGTCGGGGGTTCATGTTGGAGGTGGTTTTGGCTGGCTAGGATTATGAGGGGTAGAAGTCAGCAGGATAGTTAGTAGGGGGGAGGAGATCTGATCAACGCCTGTTCATGGGGTTAGGTTTTTGTAGGGGAGGTAGGACGGAGTAAGTCATTGGAGGCTGATAAGGGCAATTAGGAGACTGTGCGAGGTGGTATTAGTCCATAGGAATTTTGTGGGGGATAAGAGGGCTGTGGGAAGGAGTATGATTGTTGGGATGATGATTTTTAGCATTGTAGGAGATTGAGGTTATGTAGGTGATCTGAGCCGTGGGTTCGTGAGGAAGCTACAAGTGCAGCCAGGCCTGTACCGGCTTCGCAAGCGGAGAACGCTAGTATGAGTAAAGGGATGAGGGTGGATGATGTTGTGTAGTTTTCTACTGGTCAGATTGAGAGGGCTATGTGTAGTGATAATATCATGCTTTCTAGACATAGTAGGGCTGAGACTAGGTGTGTTCGGTGGAAGGCTAATCCTAGACAACTTAGGGTAAAGGCTGAATAGAAGCTTAGATGCATGATGGACATTAAGAGAGTCATAGGGTGGAACTATGATTTGTTGAGCCGAAATCAGCTGTCTTTATTAGACTAACTCTCTGACTATTCTGCTCATTCTAGTCCTCCTTGGATTCATTCATAGATGAGTCCCAGGGTTAAGAGGATGATGATTGTGGAGGCTCAGGTCAGGGAGGTAATGGGGGATTGGAGCTGTGTTGCTCAGGGGAGGGGGAGGAGAAGGGCGATTTCTAGGTCGAATAGGAGGAATAGGATAGCTAATGAGGAAGAATCGGATGGAG
The DNA here is from genome assembly GCF_014839835.1 of Dryobates pubescens. Taxonomy (NCBI): domain Eukaryota; kingdom Metazoa; phylum Chordata; class Aves; order Piciformes; family Picidae; genus Dryobates; species Dryobates pubescens. Next base: position 80,811,910 of record NC_071657.1, on the reverse strand, counting down.
AATGGGAGTCGGGCGGATCTGAGAGGGTCAAAGCCGCATTTGTAGGGGAAGAGTTTTTCTGAGTCCGGGTTGGTCTGAGCGAGTCAGAAGTTGAGAGTAATTAGGGCGATACTGAGGGTTAGGGAGAGGGATAGCATGAACGCAATTATGTTTATTGCCCTTCTCTGGGTTAGGACCAGATTCTAGAGATTGGAAGTCAATTGTAATTAGTATACTAGAAGGGCACGATCCTCATCAGTAAATTGTTATGTAGAGGAATAGTCAAACAACGTCTACAAAGTGTCAGTATCAGGCTGCTGCTTCAAATCCAAAGTGATGGTTTGGGGTGAAGTCAAATTTGATTAGGCGTAAGAGACAAATTAAGAGGAAAGAAGAGCCGATGATGATGTGAAGGCCGTGGAATCCTGTGGCGACAAAGAAGGTTGAGCCGTACACACAGTCGGCGATTGAGAATGGGGCTTCATGGTATTCTATGGCTTGGACGGTGGTGAAGTAGAGTCCAAGGAGGATAGTTAGGGTGAGGGCTTGGATTGCTTGTTTTCGGTCGGCTTCTGTGATGCTGTGGTGGGCTCAAGTAACGGTGATTCCTGAGGCTAGGAGAAAGGCTGTATTGAGTAGGGGGACTTCTAGTGGGTTTAGGGGTTTAATTCCTGTGGGGGGTCATTGGCCTCCTAGCTCTGGGGTGGGTGCGAGGCTGGAGTGGAAGAATGCTCAGAAGAAGCCTAGGAAGAAGAAAACTTCGGATGTGATGAATAAGATTATTCCGTAGCTGTTGCAGTTTGAGCTGGGTGCCCCCCTGGTGTGTTCACTTCCTGTGTCCAGAAGTCCAGCCCAGAGGGATGGACACAGGAAATTGTGTGTATTTCCTAGTGCGGGGTCTAGCACTTTCTCTTTTCTTCCTCCTCCGCCAGCCGGTAACTGGGGGAGATGTCTGCTGGCTTTGGGCCTGACTAGGCCCAAGGCCACAGGGGGATGGGCAGTCTCAGGCCTGGCCAGCTGAGACTAGCCCAGCAGAGGGAGGGGGAAGAAGGAGCCCTGAGGGTCTCGGGTGTACCCTCAGGTGGGAATGGGATGCCTCTGGGTTTGCTTTGGGATCTTTCTTTGTCACTGCGCTTTGGGTTCTCTGTAACATTCACTGCTTTCTATTTAAACTTTCATCACTTTTGCAATCCGTTTGTCTGAGTGTTTTATTCCTGCCCGTGGTGGGGAGAGAGGGGGCTGCTTCAACCCAGCACATTCTTGGTAGCAGAGGATGGTTGTTGTGGGGAGGGGGTCTGCCTCTAAACCCACCACATTCTTGGCAAGCCAGGCAGGAGAGGAGTTTGTTATTGTGCATTCTGCAGATCGGATTGCAAAAGATAAGAGAGTTTAAATTTAATTCTGGGCGTCGTTCTGGTTTTCTGGAAGTTGGGGCTCAAAGTGTTGTTGTTGGGGCGATTGTGTGAGTTCTCGTGGATTGCCGGGGGACACTTGGTGCGTGGCCGGTGGCACGGAGCCCCTCCTGCTATTTCAAGCAGGGGTGGCTCTTAACCATCGGAACTGGGGCATCGCTTGAGAATGCGGGACCTGCCCCTCCTCCACCTTTACTCTCTGCGGAGCGGCAGAAGCGGCGGGGGGTGAAGTGGGGGAAGGGGCAGCAGCGAGCAGATCAAAGTCGGGTCCGTTCTCGCTGCGGGTTAGGGCCAGCCGCGGCGGAGCGGGCGAGCCAAGAAGGGCCAACGGGAACTCAGTTCGAAAGCTGTTCTCAAGGGCCCTGGGGACGCATTTATGGCTTTCTCTGGAGGAGCCGTTTGAATGCCCGAGGGGTGGAGGCGATTTTGATTCTGTACCGCAGCGGTAGAGGTGGCTGGAGCCCTGCTGTATGCTCGGGCTGTGGCGGTGGCGGGTCCGGCCGTGCGCCAGCGGCGGCGACGGTGGCCCCGGCCGTGCACTCGGGCTGTGGCGGCTGAGGGCCGAGCCGTGCGCTCGGAGCGGCGGCGGCGGCTCAGGCCGTGCACTCGGAGCGGCAGCGGGGCCAGCCCTGTTCTCTTCCCTGGCGTTTTCGGACGAGTTCCGAAAATGGCACCTAGCACCTGGCTCCACCTCCCTCCTTCTCAGCAGGTTGTGGAGCAGCCCCTCCCTCTCCCGGGGTGGGGCTGTGTACTTGGAGCTGCCACATCTGCGGTATGCGAACGCCCAGTGGAGGGGCGGTGTACCTGTGGCATGCGTCTGTGGAGCCTCGGGCCGCGGCTGGAAGCGGTCAGCACTGGGCTTGGGATAGGTCCGTGCGGTGTTGAGAGAGGCTCAGCGTGCTATTTTCCTGGAGGGGTGGAGAAGCAGCAGAGCTTGATTGTTCTGACTGGCTTGCCCCAGGGGTGGAAATATGCCGCTGAGTAGATAGAGATGGGAATAGGTTTGGTTGAGAAGTTGTGAGGTTCTTTCCAGGTGACCAGGATGTCCAACGGATCCATGAAGAGCTTGCACCGCAGAAGAGTGAACTCTGCATCGCGGGAGGTTCCGTTAGATGAGAGGAGAAGGACTGTAATGGATTGATGCTTGAGCCTGAATGACAGACTGTTTGAGTGGACGCCCAGATGAAGATGTGGACTTCGCCGGACATGTCATCAGGAGTTTTCTGATCTGATGATGTGTTTGGGTGCAGGGATTATGGTATGAAATAAGGGGTGGCTCTTGTCGTAGTTTGGGCTGGGTGCCCTCTGCTACAGGGGTGTTTCCTGTGTCCAGAAGTCCATCCCAGTGGGTGGACTCAGGAAATTAGGTATTTCTACCATAATCCCTTGCACCACTATAAATTTTGCGGTGGGGTCTGGCACTTCCTCTTTCCTTCCCTCTCCGAGACTTGGTAACTGGGGGAGAGATCTCCCGGCCATGGGCCTGATTGGGCCCAAGGCCACAGGGGGATGGGCAGTCTCAGGCCTGGCCAGCTGAGACTAGCCCAGCAGAGGGAGGGGGAAGAAGGAGCCCTGGGGGTTTTGGATGCACCCTCAGGTGGGGTTTGGAGTCTTTCTGGGTTTACTTTGGTTCCTTTCTTGTCACTATGTTTCCTTTTGTGCACACTCACTGTTCTCTATGTAAACTCTCCACTACTTTTGCAATCAGTTTGTCTGAGTCGTTATTTCTGCCTGTGGTGTGGAGGGGATCTGCCCCAACCCATTACATAATCCTATCTCTAGAATATCACTAAAACAGCCCAGAAAATTGATTCTTTGATTTCCTCTCTTCTGATTATCAAAGTAGCCTGAGCTGAATGCAGCATTTGGTATCGCTGCACTTGTCAGTGTGGTATATTGTGGTGAGCTGAATCTCACCCCGGTTCTCCTAAAGGGTACCTGTTATGTATTAGCTTTTAAATTACACCAGAATATATTATCAGCTGTTCAATTCATGCAACAGCTGTGAGGTTTAAATCAGAGTAAGACTTCCTGAAAAGACCTGAAAAGACAATATCCTGACCCACAACTCATCACAACCAAAGGCAGAAGAAAGGAGTGGACTCAATATACACCTAAATCTTGGGAGGTCTTTGGATTTTGCTACATTAAAGCAGCAGCATCTGTCAAGACTCATTCTGTAGTTTGGGCCCAGTCCATCTTTTAGGGAATTTTTTGTCATGGAGAAAGGTTAGTTCAGCACAGAATTTTGTTCCTAAAACTAGTTAAAATGTGCTGTTTTCCTCACTAGAAATATTCTTTCTTTTCTTTCATTGAAAAAATGTGTAACAAAAAGATCAACATTATTATTGTTGTGCTCATTATTTTATTTTCATGAATGTTTTAATTAAAATTATACATTTCTATCAACTCAAATTCTAAAACCTTGGGTTTTTTTTCCTTATTTATTTAGTAAGTTCACCATATAATAAGAAAATGTTACTTCCTGTAATAAAAATATACTTTAAAAGAAGCTATTTTGTTACATGTATCTATTTAAAAGGACACAATTATTGACATTAAAAAGTATAAACCGTGAAAAAAATTGATACAACTTCAAAACATAGTTTCTTTTTCTTCTAGAGTGGATTTCTTTCTCTCTCTTTTTTTTTTTCCCTGTTTTTCATCAGCTTCTTTGTCTTTTAGCTTTAGTTTCAGAACGAAATGAAGGACAATGGACTATAAAATAAATTAAACAGTGTGCTTCACATATGAAATCTCATAAACTTCACCTATTTTATTTTCTTCACCAGAGTGGCTCGATACAAACATAAATCTTAAAGAAGCCTCTGAAGCTTGTGGAATAATATCATTGGTAAGATATACAGCTTCCTTTGTTAAAGAGAAATGAAGGCTCATCCTAACACTCTTGCAACGGAAACTACCTGAGAACCATAAATAAAAGTTTTTCCTTCTTTATCCATCTGCACTGAGGAGATGATGCATTTTCCAAAGACATACATACCCATTTCTGTCTGATATGCTTCTGCCTTGCTTTCTTTCTGGGAAACTGGCAGCATAGGCGTAGAAAAAGTAAATATCTTTTCCAGTTACTTAACTTATGCTGAAATCTGGAGAAGTTCCTTATCCCCATGTGTTTCATAAGCACTTCTTTCAACAGTGCGATGTATTAGGAATTCAGAACTTCTGGCTGAGATCAATAATTTCACAAAGGAACATACATGATGTTGTAACCATTACGTCCTTTGAAAACATGTTCGTTGCATGTCCCCTATTCAAATATTGTCTCTTTCCAAAACTGCTTAGCTGATGAAATCTGACAGCATTGCAGCTTGAGTCGGCCCAATCTATTTAGTTTATAAGATCTGACAAGATCACAGCGGGAAGTGCCCAGGAGATATGTTGGGATCACAGCTTGAGGAGGCACAGCATATAAACTTTGATCCAAAGATCTACATAAAACTTAAATCACATCCCTCAGCTTCAAGAAAAGCACAAATGCAAACTTAAAAAGAATATTATTAATTTTATAAGAAATTGTCTGCATGTACTTCAATGGATGTAGAATTAAATCTGCCACCAGATTACAGAATTCTTATGAAAATTAATACCCAATCCAGCAACATAAGGTCATAGAGAAACACAAAGGTTACTGTCAATTCATCCAGCCTTCTGAATGTTTTTTTTGTTGTTTGTTTGATTGTTTTTAACTAGACCCCTTGTGGGATGCAAAAAGCAAACAATTCTCACCTCAACTCAGTTCTGCTAACAACATCAAAAGTGACTACCACATTTTTTGTCTCAAACACTTATTTTCTCTTTTTAAATTAGTGTTATTGTATTTGAGTATTGTACTATCAGATGTCAAGATAGTTACATGATACAATGAGAAGACTCAGGGGAGACCTTAGTGCTCTCTACAAGTACCTGAAGGGAGGTTGTAGACAGGCAGGGGCTGGTCTCTTCTCCCAGGCAACAAGCACCAGAACAAGAAGACAGAGTCTCAAGCTGCACCAGGGGAGGTTTAGACTGGATGTTAGGATGAAATTCTACGCAGAGAGAGTGATTGCCCATTGGAATGTGCTGCCCGGGAAGGTGGTGGAGTCACCATCACTGGAGGTGTTTAGGAGGTGGCTTGATAGGGTGCTTGGTTTAGTTGATTAGATGGTGTTGGATGACGGGTTGGATGCAATGATCTTGATGGTCTCTTCCAACCTGGTCTATTCTATTCTATTCTATTCTATTCTATTCTATTCTATTCTATTCTATTCTATTCTATTCTATTCTATTCTAGCAGGACAGAATGTCTTCCAGACAGCTGGCCTGCAGAGCTGGGCAGAAGGAGTCAGGGAACAGCATAGTCTTCCTCTGTTCCAGAATGGGGTAGTTGGTGATCTGCTTAGCCACTTGGATCCCCACAAGTCCATGGGACCAGATGGGATACATCCCAGGGTGCTGAGAGAGCTGGCAAATGAACTGGCCAAGACTCTCTCCATCATTTTTCAGCAGTCCTGGCTCACTGGAGACATCCCAGAGGACTGGAAGCTGGCCAACGTGGTGCCCATCCACAAGAAGGGCCGGTTGGATGAGTCAGGGAATTATAGACCTGTCAGCCTGACCTCAGTGCCAGGCAAGATTATGGAACAGGTCATCTTGAGTGCAGTCACACAACACTTGGAGGATGGCCAAGGGATCAGGTCCAGACAGCATGGGTTTAGGAAGGGCAGGTCCTGCCTGACCAACCTCATCTCCTTCTATGATCAGGTGACCCGCCTGGTGGATGTGGGGCAGGCTGTAGATGTAGTCTACCTGGACCTCAGCAAGACCTTTGACACCGTCCCCCACAGCAAACTCCTGGCCAAGCTGTCAGCCCATGGCTTGGATGGGAGCACACTGCGATGGGTTAGGAACTGGCTGGAGAGCCGAGCCCAGAGAGTGGTGGTGAATGGTGCCACATCCAGCTGGCGGCCAGTCATTAATTGTGTGCCCCAAGGATCAGTACTGGGCCCAATGCTCTTTAACATCTTTATTGATGATCTGGATGAGGGCATTGAGTCCATCATCAGTAAATTTGCTGACGACACCAAGCTGGGGGCAGGAGTTGATCTGCTGGAGGGTAGAGAGGCTCTGCAGAGGGACCTCGACAGGCTGGACAGATGGGCAGAATCCAACGGCATGAGAATGAACACATCCAAGTGCCGGGTTCTGCACATTGGCCATAACAACCCCATGTAGAGCTACAGGCTGGGGTCAGAGTGGCTGGAGAGACAGTCAGGTGGAGAGGGACCTGGGGGTGCTGGTTGATGGTAGGCTGAACATGAGCCTTCAGTGTGCCCAGGCAGCCAGGAGGGCCAATGGCATCCTGGCCTGCATCAGGAACAGTGTGGCCATCAGGAGCAGGGAGGTCATTGTGCCCCTGTACACTGCACTGGTTAGGCCACACCTTGAGTACTGTGTCCAGTTCTGGGCCCCTCAGTTTAGGAAGCATGTTGACTTGCTGGAGTGTGTCCGGAAAAGGGCAACAAGGTTGGTGAGGGGCTTGGAGCACAAGCCCTATGAGGAGAGATTGAGGGAGCTGGGTTGATTAGCCTGGAGAGGAGGAGACTCAGGGGTGACCTTATTGCTCTCTACAACTACCTGAAGGGAGGTTGTACTGAGGTGGAGGTTGGTCTCTTCTCCCAGGCAACCAGTACCAGAACAAGAGGACACAGTCTCAGGCTGCATCAGGGGAGGTTTAGGTTGGAGGTTAGGAGGAAGTTTTACACAGAGGGAGTGATTGCCCACTGGAATGGGCTGCCTGAGGAGGTGGTGGGGTCACCGTTGCTGGGGGTGTTCAGGGCGAGGCTTGACAGGATGCTCGGTTGCATGGTTTAGTTGATTGGGTAGTGTTGGGTGATAGGTTGGACATGATGATCTCAAAGGTCTCTTCCAACCTGGTTTATTCTATTCTATTCTATTCTATTCTATTCTATTCTATTCTATTCTATTCTATTCTATTCTATTCTATTCTATTCTAATATTCTGATTTCCATAAGTAAATTTTGTGGACATAACTTGTTTGTTTCTGAAATATGATCAGGAAGATCTGCAAAGTGAGTTTTGAATGTGACTATAGCACAACTCCTCATTTATATTTTGTATTTAATAAACACAACTCCTTTCCTACTTTAACGCTTCCTGATACTGAGTAACATCATGATTAGAGATGTGAGTATTTTAGTAGTATTGTGGAGGTAGGAATCTAATTGCTTCTAAATGGGAAAAAAAAAGCAACAACCAAGACACATCTGTTTATATAACCAGATGAAAGTAAAATTATGTGTAAAAGTGAGATACAATTGGAATTTAGAGAGTTATTATATTAATTATTAATGACTGTACATATTAGAATTGTAGGCATTTACTGTGATGATGTTGTTTACTCTTCTTTATTTCACCACAAGACTGCTTAAAATCCTCCATCAAAGATCAGACCTGTTGCACAATGGACTGTACAAAATGAACAAGAATAAACCAGACTCAGAGACAGATCAGCTACTTTGTTCTCCATTTTAGGTGAATAAATTCACAAAAATGCTCACACTCGAGACATCAAAAGAATAGCCTTAATTTTATTAAACCTTTAAACTATACTTCTTCATTAGTTAATAATTCAAAAAAATCACTATGCCTTCTTGAAGAATACAAATTAACAGTATTCCATGTCTCACATGGAAAACAAGACATAAAGAAATTATTAATAGATTGTTGATATTTACTAAGGAAGTACCTTCAGATTAGCTTGTTTTCTACCATAAACTAAAATACTTCCTCAGCACTTGAAACTCAACAAAAGTTCATGGAAATCAGGTCATATTTTCCTTGTCCATCTACCTAAAACAGTGTTCTTCAACCTTTTCAGGTTACTGACCTGCCTTATTCAAGTAAAAATTTTCTCTGACCCTCTTACATTAACTATGAAAATAGAATAATGTATTTATGATAACAATGATATGCCTGTATAATTTAGTTGTGTGCATGTTGCAAGAGGTCGACTGTGAATGCTTGACCTTGAAAAGGAAGGGTGAGTGTGGAAGATTTTCATTGCCTTTGTTGCTACAAAAAAAAAATTAACTGCCTCAGACTGACATTGCCTGTCTTTCATCACCACTGAGTCATACTCCATAACACTGGAAGAAACCTAAGGTGGTCAGCAACTATTCCACATCGTTACAGGGTAATTTTGATGACAATGGTTTTCCTGTCCTAAAATATATTCCAAAATATTAAGGAAAAAAAAAAAAAAGCTTTTTAATTTTGACAAAGGGGTTCTTGACATCTTTCTGTAACTGTACATTGCTATGGTTTTTTTCAATAAATATGTTTTAATATGCAAACATTTTCATTATGAAATTGACATGATTTTCCTCTATTTCAAGAAGTGTACTTTGAAACAGATAGTACAAAAAATAGACCTGATAAAACACAATCACAAACTTTTGGACTAGCAAAATTGCACCTAATTCCTGACCTCTCCATCATGTGTGATATTTGGAATATAATTGTGTTTGAAGGTTGCATGAAGCTTGTCAAGACCAGTCTTGCTATTTTAAATTTCTGTGTTCAGCTTTTCCAGACCTGTGTACAATTTTTCCAGTCCTCCCTATACAGGAAACACAACATGCTTGGAAATTTCCTATTTCACAAATGAAAAAGTTTAAGTGGATTGTTTGGTATGGATTGCTGGAAAGCTCAAGGTGTATGAATGATTAGTCAGATTTTTACAAAAGCATAATGGTTATTTTAGAGGGTTAAATATATTCAGGATTTGATTTATGTCTTTTGACTTAGACATTCATAACGTAGGTACTGATGTCTGTTAAATTCCCTAGGCTCTTTTGAGATGTAATGCATGTCAGCTAAAGTACACAAAGTATATCAGATTAATTACTCTTTAAAAGAAATCAGCACTATAACAAGTTAACTGCAACAAGTGACTGCAGAGCCTGGAGTGACTTGCTCCAAGGTAGAGGTCTGCTGAGTTGATAGCTTAAGTTCGGTGAGATGAATCCTGAACTAGGATAATTGATCAGAAAATGTGGTTAAGCTCAGAGCTCTACTGTAGATCTCCTTGTTTTAGACACCAAGAAAACCATCACACACAGAAAGGAGCATCTGGGTCTCATCCGTCTTCAGCCCTTGCGCAGGAATGCAGGCAGCTAAACTGGTCAGAACGAGGGTGGTCTGAGTGTTGATTCTACAGCAGTTGTATGAGTTCTTGAAGTATATTATTTGAAAAAAAGATGGTTCATAAGTTAGTGAGGCTCCAGGGCAATAGATTACCCAGTGTTAGCATATATGACATGCTGAGAGTTTATATGGAATTTATATGCCAATTTACTCTGCTTTTTATGGAAAAACATGTTGTTACCTTACAGCTGCCACATCACATGCTACTTATCGTACCTCCAAGCTAAAGAACACCTTTCCCAAAGGAATATACATGCATCAAGAGGTTATGCATTTTTTAAGAACATTGTAAGGAGGAAATAATAAAATATGCATTCATCTGTGTACTAGCAGTTTTAAATTTTTCTACATAATTTATTTAGCAGATTTAACTTATTCTATAACCATTTGCAGTTTTTATTCATATGTATGGAGTGAGATAAAGTAGTCAGAAGTAAGGAAGTACTTTCAATAGGATAAAGGACACGGCAACCCCATGCAGAGCTACAGGCTGGGGTCAGAGTGGCTGGAGAGCTGCCAAACGGAGAGGGACCTGGGGGTGCTGATTGACACCCGCCTAAACATGAGCCAGCAGTGTGCCCAGGTGGCCAAGAAGGCCAATGGCATCCTGGCCTGTATTAGGAATAGTGTGGCCAGCAGGAGCAGGGAGGTCATTGTGCCCCTGTACTCTGCATTGGTTAGGCCACACCTTGAGTACTGTGTCCAGTTCTGGGCCCCTCAGTTTAGGAAGGACATCGAGACACTTGAACGTGTCCAGAGAAGGGCAACAAGGCTGGTGAGAGGCCTTGAGCACAAGCCCTATGAGGAGAGGCTGAGGGAGCTGGGATTGTTTAGCCTGGAGAAGAGAAGGATCAGAGGCGACCTCATTGCCCTCTACAACTACCTGAAAGGTGGTTGTAGACAGGAGGGGGTTGGTCTCTTCTCCCAGGCAACCAGCACCAGAACAAGGGGACACAGTCTCAAGTTGTGTCAGGGGAGGTTTAGACTCGAGGTGAGGAAAAAGTTCTTCACTGAGCGAGTCATTCGTCATTGGAATGGGCTGCCCAGGGAGGTGGTGGAGTCGCCGTCCCTGGAGGTGTTCAAGGGGAGATTGGACGTGGCACTTGGTGCTATGATCTAGTTGTGAGGTCTGTTGGAACAGGTTGGACTTGATGATCCTTGGGGTCTCTTCCAACCTTAGCTACTGTGATACTGTGATACTGTGTGTGATAAAGGAACAGTATAAGAATCTGCTGAAGTTCTACAGTAGGACCAAAAAAAATGGGGTGTGGGGATGGTGGGGGTGGGTGTGAAGTTGGTAAATAGTCACAGAATCACAGAATGGTCAGGTTGGAAGGGACTTCTGAAGTTCATCTATTTCAACCCCTTCTGCAGTAAGCAGGAACATCCTCAATTAGAACAGGTTGATGATAGCAGTACAGCAATTGGTAAATCAGATAGAAGGCAGCTGAAATGAATGACAGGAGTTACAATGCAATCTTTATATACCCACAGATGTTCCAAAAAGGAAAATAAAAAAAGAATAAAAATAATACTTTTACACCTTCTACCAAATTCTGTTGCTGATATCCTTCCTCATTCACCTGATAACACATTTTTTCCTGAAAATACTCCATTTTCTTGTTTAACTGAGGGAATAACTTGAAAAAGTTGTTTCATCTTCCTGAAATGATACCTTGAAACTGTGCAAAATTACTTGTTACAGGCCCTAACATGAAGTAGTCCCAAAAAGCCTATTGCTGGGATGTTATTACAATGGGCTGATGATGGTTTAATTAACACAGATTTTTTTTTCTTTTTTTCCTTTTTTTTTTTTTTTAACAAAACCCCAGTATAATGTTTGTGTTCTACTAGACGGTGAATTAGATTATCATATTCCTGAGACCTGGGGATGAAAATGCACCATCCCCTCTTTCTTCCATGACTGCAAGGGCTCAAAATGCAAGAGCAAATTTTATAATTTACTATAGTTTACAATACTGTCAAAACTCATGAGTTTTCACATCAGCAGCAGCATCTATGGGTACAAATGTATTTTACATAAGTATTATTTAACAGAGCATGCGGGCAGATTCCCTTTCTTTTTCTTTGCCTTCATAAGCATGCAAAGTTATATTGATGACTACAAGTCCTGTTCTTCAGACTAAGAAAAAGTGAACATAAAAATATGAGTTACCTCATGGCAATAACTGCGAGCTACCTGAAATAGTGCACATGGGCTGCTCTCCTAATAAGACCTTTCTGGAGGAAATGGCCAGCATTAGTTCAACCTTCTAATAGTAAGGCTGAGTCCTAAGGAATCATGTTCACATCAGCCAGACACTGCTGGACAGATAATTGTCAGGCATTACTGCATTTCAGATGCATCCAAAACAGAAAATCTGTATATTATGCACAGTTCAGTTTCTAGGACTAACAAAATCTACAAAAGCTTCAAGAATATTTTTTTTTTTTCAAAAGGTGTTAGGGGATGACATCCTTCATTATTTCAAAGTGGCTCCAGTGCTTTTTGTGCTCGTGTATCTGCCTAGGTGTGCATATTCCTCAAGCCCTCAGCAGGGGACTTTTCAAAGATGAATCCACCATTTTGGAAGGCACTTAAATTTAAACAAGACTGGGAATGGAAAAGCTTTGTTTTCTCTGAGGCGAATTTTGTTCTGACAACTCAAAGTTAATTTTTTTTTCTTTTTTTCTTCATAGGATTTTTTTGGTGCCCAGTGGATTTCCATATTCAAAGAAGCCACAACTTTTGCTATCAACATATGTATTTGTCTGCAGCCAGCTACTGCAGAAGTTTCCTCAGCTGAGCATTGTAGGATTTAGGACACTGCCCTACATACGTTACGGAAGGCAACCAGGCAGACGCACAGCAGAGAGCACCCATATGACATGTAAATATAACTTATGTTTATATACTACCCATTTCAAACAAACACTTTAATTTGCCTAATTCTGCTTATAGCAGCTGAATTACTTTTTCATTTTAAACAGCAGTGGGAGATTGGTTTGTTGTTGTTTGGGTTTTGTTTTGTTTTAAATAGATTTTATAAGTACAGAAGGAGTCTCTTACCATGTCCTTAAAACAATCACATGGTAGCTACTAAATGACTCTAACAGATATTGCCATTTTATTTTTAAAAGTTTATCATCTAAGAGATGATGGCACTAGAAATGCTTACAACCTTCTTTTTTTCTGAATCAGAGAGTGGCAAAAGGGTACTCAATCTGAAAGTCTCAGAACCAAAGAATGATTCACATGTATCACAGACAGCAGCTCTGAGCATGAAATTTAAGAGGGAAAGTAAGCAATCTGGTTGTTGTCGGCCTTCTTAAACTAGAGACAATTAGGATTGAAGAATATATTTGGTAGAATCAGTCAGGTGAGACTCTTGAATCAAGACCTACAGGACACTTATGTGAACTTTCTGAAGAGAGCTTGTAAGAAACTTTGAATGAAAATGTGGAACACAAAAGGGAGGTCAAAAAAGGAATAGAAAGGTAAAACAGATCTTGCTATATGTAGTAAAGGAATTCTAAAAGAATAATTAAGAAAATTGATTAAATTGTGGTTTTCTCTTACCTTCAGATAGCTCCTTTATCTGGTGTGGTCAATTCCCTTCAGTGCACTGAAAAAGATAATTCTCCACCTCCCTCTTTTTGTCCCAATTTACAGACTTGCTTCCCAGCTGCTTAATAAAACAGGGCCTTTACTTCATCCCAGGACTGAAGTAATGAATAACCACTGATGTTTGTCTCCCAGGTGAGAAATTAATTACGAACTTACCCACCATCCAAGGAATTTTGCTATCCATCCTCTAGTCAGCTATTATAGAATAGAATAGAATAGAATAGACCAAGTTCAAAGAGACCTTCAAGATCATCATGTCCAACCCATCAACCAATCCAATCCACCTAATCAACTAAACCATGGCACCAGGCACCCCATCAAGTCTTCTCCTGAAAACCTCCAAGGACGGTGACTCCACCACCTCCCCAGGCAGCCCATTCCAATAGGCAATGACTCTCTCTGTATAGAACTTCTTCCTAACATCCAAAATAAACCTCCCCTGGTGCAGCCTGAGACTGTGTCCTCTTGTTCTGGTGCTGGCTGCCTGGGAGAAGAGACCAAGATCCGCCTGTCCACAACCTCCCTTCAGGTAGTTGCAGACAGTAATAAGGTCACCCCTGAGTCTCCTCTTCTCCAGGCTAAGCAACCCCAGCTCCCTCAGTCTTTCCTCATAGGGCTTGTGTTCCAAACCCCTCACCAACTTCGATGCCCTTCTCTGGACTCATTCCAGCAAGTCAACATCCTTCCTAAACTGAGGGGTCCAGAACTGGACGCAGGACTCGAGGTGTGGCCTAACCAGTGCAGTGTACAGGGGCAGAATGACCTCCCTGCTCCTGCTGGCCACACTGTTCTTGATTCAGGCCAGGATGCCATTGGCCCTCTTGGCTGCCTGGGCACACTACAGGCTCATGTTCAACCTACCATCGACCAGTACCCCCAGGTCCCTCTCTGCCTGGCTGCCCTCCAGCCACTCTGACCCCAGCCTGTAGCTCTGCATGGGGTTGCTGTGGCCAATGTGCGGAACCCGGCACTTGGATGTGTTAAATCTCATGCTGTTTGACTCTGGCCATCTGTCCAGCCTGTCGAGGTCCCTCTGCAGAGCCTCTACCCTCCAGCAGATCAACTCCTGCCCCCAGCTTGGTGTCAGAAAATTTACTGGTGATGGACTCAATGCCCTCATCCAGATCATCAATGAAGATGTTAAAGAGCACAGGGCCCAGCACTGATCCTTGGGGCACACCACTAGTCCCTCTACAGCACCTACTGTTGTAGCAATATTCTGACATACATTTTACAGGTGGGGCTTAACTACTAAGAGGTTAAATGTCTCATATCAAGTCACAAGTTGAGTGTACATGGGACACAATTCTGTCAACAGGTCCTAAGATTTGTCATTCCTTTTCATATATCAATGTCTATTATCACTCTACTAACCAACAGGCCAGAAAAATCAGAAAGACAGTGAAATCTTGTCACATCCTTTTCTGCACCTTGGCTAATGTACAGAACAGTATCTGCCTTGAAAGTAAGAAAAAGCACTGACAGAAACACCTTGCTGAACTGAAATCAAGTGCAATGTTGTTTGGCTACATGTGGGGGTCTTATGGGTGGCCTCATGAGGAAAAGATAAAAGAAACAAGGAATCAAGTTAGATAACTACTGCCAGTAAAGACATCTTGACGGACTTTTACAGGTGATTTGTACAATTCTCTAAGATTTGTGTGGCTGACTCTTTGTTTAAGTGACAGAAAAAGGCTTGTTCAAGAACAGAAGTCCATAGAAGTTTCAGGGGTTTGGTTCGTTGTTGCTGCTGTTGCTTGGGGTTTTGGGGGTGTTTGGTTTGGTTTAGTTTTCATTTTGCTTTGGTTTATTGTATTTTGTTCTCCTGAGACAATTACATGAGATCAAATACCTTCAAATTATAAAACAACTGCTTAAATATTGATCTTGCATAAATGGAAATTGAATTATTAAGTTTAGCTGAACTCAGTGGACAAAACAAAGGTACAGCACTGCAGACCTGTTCAGGAAAGGGAAAGATTCAGAGAAGGAAGTGGATAATGAGACTAACACAGACCAGGTTGGGGCAAAAGAACTTCATGTTCGGGTGGAATTGATCACACTCTCAAAATCAACAGCGAATAGTAAGTAAAAACTGACTTAAGTACTGGACTTCCAGGCTTCGTTAATGCTGAGAGGTGGGAACTCTTTTATTTCCCATCTAAACCAGGAGCAAAAATAGTTCATCTGGAGCATCAAATTTTAAACAGAGCTGTCTCTACTCTGCAAAAGATAAGCACAATTTCATTAAATTGTCTATCATTAATGACATCACCAATAAAGAAAATTATAACAAAGCACTTTGGTTTAGACTGCTGATGTTGCTGTTCTGTTAAGATATGAGATACATCAAATCACACAATCATGCTTTAAATTTACATGCACCCAAATTGCCAGGGTTAATATAGAGACATTTGTGAGAAAGTGTCAAAAAGGAATATAATGTTTCCTTTAATTATAAACAATATGGCAATATTAATAAAAATATTAATAACTTTTATTAATATGAAAATTGCCAAAGTGTATCAAAAGATTCAATGTACAGTTAGAATGTATTTACAATGGGAATGTACAGTATTTGGGCAGCTATAACAATTTAACTATTTTATGCAAAGCAGGAGGAATGTAACAGAAAGAGAATACCCCGGAAGTGAAATGGCACTCGACCACAGTGAGGGGGAGACTCGACAAGAACCATTGTGCCAAAGAGGCAGTTAATTAATTACACACAGCTGGTTGTACCCAGGTAGGGAGTGCTGCTGCTGCTGTGTATTAGAGTCTTTTGGGTGCTCTTATGCACCTAGCACAGCAGGTTGCTGGCAGGAATGCCAAGTGGTTGTTGATGGCTGGTCTGGCTTCAGCAGATGGTGGGCTGCTAGTGAAGTAAATGCAACAGGTGCTTGCTTTTTCCTGGGTGAATTGAGGCATGGCAAAATCCTGCTCACAAGAGGAAGCAGGCTTGGCTCCAACTCCTAAGCTCATGGCTTCTCTTGTAGCTTGTAGTGTGTATGCTTGTGGCTTTATCCCAGGTGCTGGACCGGGCAACTTGAGGCTATGCAATTCAAGGCAGTTTCAAGCCAGATGAAGTCCAAGCAGGTTCAAGCACACAAGGCTTCAGCAAGGCAAAAGCAAGCCACAGACAACTAGAAATCAGCCTGTGTATAAATCTTGCCTGAGATTGATTGGACCAATAGGGCATGAAACCAGCATATAGCTACCCAATGGGAATGGATTCTGCCAGGCTGGGCCAGAGCACATGCCCTTACCATAGATACAGGGTTGTTTACCAGATGTGCATGGTCCTGTTCCCTTTGGTCCTTTTCTCGCATTACCCTGGCTTTCTGCAGGAAGGAGGGGAGAGAGGGGGACCATGTCTAGACACCTTAGTGTCTGTCCAGGTTTATGCTGGGGCCATTTGGCCCTACCGTGACAGAAAGGCATGAAAAAGACCGAGTCATCCATAAAACATCCCAGATGAGAAAATTTGAACTTCTTCAGACTCTTGAATGCACCCACTTCACACAGGACAACAGGATTTTAAGGATTGGAAGGGACCTCAGGAGATCATAGAGTCCAACTGCACTGCCAGAGCAGGACCACAGAATCTATCACAGGTCACACAGAAATGCATCCAGATGGGTCTTGAAAGTCTCCAGGGAAGAAAACTCCACAACCTCCCTAGGCAGCCTCTTCCAGTGCTCTGTGACCCACACAGTGAAGAAGTTCCTCCTCACATGGAGGTGGAACCTCCTATGCTGTAGTTTACATCCACTACCCCTTGTCCTATCACATGTTACAATGGAGAAGAGTCTGTCCCCTCCTTCTTGACACCCAGCCTTCATATATTTATAAACATTTATTAAATCCCCTCTCAGTCTTCTCTTCTCCAGACTAAACCACCCCAGGTCTGTCAGCCTGTCCTCATAGGGCATGTGCTCCAGTCCCTTAATCATCCTGGTATCCCTCCATTGAATACTCTCGAGTAGAGCCCTGCCCTTCTTGAACTGGGGAGCCCAAAACTGGATGCAATATTTGAGGTGAGGTACATTATCCCCCTTATCTTTTGCATCTGCTTGATGATTCCCAGGTTCTCCGGTGAGTCCTAACTCCTTGACAGTTCTTGCAACTTCCCCAACATATAGCTCATTATCCCCTACCTCCCCTAAAGTAGCAGTGAAGCTGGCACACCACCTCACAAGCATTCCAAGCTTGTTCCCAGCCAACATTTTTTTCCCCTTCCTCCCTTAGAATCTAGTTTAAAGCTTGATTAATGGACCCAGCCAACCCCTGTGATATAAATCTTCTCCCGCTTTGAGACAGATGTTGCCTGGGAGAAGAGACCAACCCCTTCCTGGCTACAACCAACTTTCAGGTAGTTGCAGAGGGCAATGAGATCACCCCTGAGCCTCCTCTTCTCCAGGCTAAACAATCCCAGCTCCCTCAGCCTCTCCTCAGAGGGCTTGGGCTCAAGGCCTCTCACCAGCCTTGTTGCCCTTCTCTGGACATGTTCAAGTGTCTCGATGTCCTTCTTAAACTGAGGGGCCCAGAACTGGACACAGGGGCACAATTATTTCCTTGCTC